>NC_060283.1:21340907-22083271 GCF_021613505.1 Equus quagga
AGGATATTGTGGGATCATTTTGTGATATTGAATCTTGTATGTTTAACACACAGTTCAGGCCTAATATCCCTTCAGATACAAAAAGCTTATTCAGCAATTATTAGCACCTTGATGGGTTCATCATGTCACAAGAAACTGGCACTAAACATTTACCACAATTCTCAAATAAGTGTATGATGGCGCAATTGATTTTTAAAGTTAAAAGGGAATTTATTGACAATCTAATACTAATCCTTCATTTTATGGAGGAAGAAGCAAAATTCCAAAGAGATAAAGTAAGTTTCCTTATATCTAAAGTGAGCCATTGGCAGCCAATGCAATGAGGCAGAAGGATTCAAGGCTAGGAAGAATGAATATATGATCTATGACATCAACAGTAGTATTATTTTCACTTAAAATAATCAGAGTAACTAATATTTACAAAGGCTTTCCAAGTGACAGGATCTCTATTATGTTTTCCACGTTTTGAGATCAGTCATAAATGTAAGTCATATTTTAAATTCTATCTTAGAGATAATACAAAGATGTAAAGTGATTAATAACTTGCATATGGCAAAAAATCAGGGGTTCATAACCAGATATCTATAATACTCTTAACTCTGCTCCAGTGGTAGAGTCTGCTCATTTTCAGTATCTTCAATCACTTCTTTTCACACTTGGCCACCCTGAATAAAAACTGTTTCCCAGCTTTTGGGCACTTATATTTGGTCATGTGACTCAGATTTGGCCAATGGAATGAGTAGAAGTGATGTGATGTTTGCAACTTCTGATGTTTGTAACCCTGAAAGAGAAGAGGCATGCTCACCTCATCACCCTTTGCCCTGCAGTTGGCAGAGACGCAGATAGGGTGGTAAACCATATTGGACCACATAGACGAGGACGACACTCTAGTGATGAGCCAGCCTTCTATCTGGCTCATGTGATAGACATAAGATAGAAGGTGTCTAATTGCCTACCCCACAGTGTTACCAGATTAGAAATGGATTGCTTACCCTGTGACTGCTACTTGAGAGAAATACATCTCAGCCTTGCTTCTACCACTGTTATTTTGAGTCTGTGTTGGAAAGGTTGATATATATTATAGTAACAGAACTTCCTTCCAGTGTACAATGTAATAGGTCATGAAGGTCTATGCAATAGTTTCATGAAGCAGATTGACGTGGACCCATGACAGTCAGTTCAATATGGTACCATAAATCTGGTATTTCTGATCATACATTGAACCAAAGAAAATAATTCATATATATCATAAGGCTCATTCTATTTTACCCCCAACACTTTTTCTTCTCTGCTTTACTTGGCTAACTAATTAATAGTATTTTTGTTAAAAACTTGGGCATCTCAACCTCTTTTCCTTGACTGCCATTATGAATCTCTTGCCTGTTTAGGCTTTTCCTCTATGGGAATAGAATCTTTCATCCTGTCCACATTAAGTTGATTTTTATATCTATGTTGGTTGCCCTCTGCTACTGTAAACTCCATAAGATAGAAATCATCTCATATCAAACTCTGGATTCTGAGTTTCTAAAAATGTGTCTAGCATATTTTGGACAATTAGTAAATGTTCACATCACTCAATTTATGATGTGACTTCTGACAGTTATTCAGAATTAGCACTGTCTAGAGAAACACACAGAATACTGTAAGTGACATGAACAGATAAAGACAAGCAGCACACTAGCAAAGTTGACTATAATGTCAGTATTCGGTCAGCTTGAAAATATGATTTTCACCAGAAATACAGAAATAAAAAGGATTACTAAATTCTGATTTTATTTTAGAGTGCTTTTCATGATGAATATGTAAAAAAGAACCAAGGAAAACCATCCTACGAAAAGTATCAGCCAATGAGGATGCTGAAGATTGTACAGGAACCAAAGTGCAGAGGTTTTGATCAGAAGCCAGACTCCTCATCAAGGCTCGCACGTCCTGCAGGATTCAGGGCTGCCCCTGTCTTCAACATCACCTCGCTCATCTCTCCTCTGTGTGTTCCAGCCACATTGACCTGCTTTCTGTTCTTTGAACACACCAACCTCTTTTGTGCAAAAGGACATTTGCTCTTGCTGCTCTCTTCTTATGAAGTCTTTTTCCTAGCATTTTGTGTGGTTAGCTTCTTTTCATTTTTCAGATTTTAGCTCAAAGCTTACTCCTCAGAAATGCCTTTCTGGGTAATTTTTTAAAGTTTTCACATCCCCTCTCCCCAACCAAGGTATTTTTCATATAATACCATTTATTTCCTTCATAGTTGTTTCACAATTTGACCAATCTTGTTTTTTATTTCCTCCTTTAGTATCTGGCTCTTCTTCAAATAACCATAAGTTTTTTATCAGTAGGAACACTGCCTGTGTTATTTGCTCTTGTATCTCCAGTATCTATGACTGGGTTTGGTACACAAAATACACTTAATAATCTTTTGAAATATATATAACAATTGAGTGGATGTATTTTAGGTTTGATGTGTACTGACATGGGACTGGCTCTATAATTCCCCTTGTAATGGTGAGTACTCTTTGAGAAATGTTGGAAAAAAGATGCCAAGGAACTACTGCATGGTGAGTCAAAGGAAAGGGACTCTGGTTAAAGCTGAGGATCAAGAGAAACAGTACTAGGCTATTTGAATAGTGTTTCTCTTATGAGCTGAATTATGCCCCCCAAAATTCATATATTCAAGTTCTAACCCCCAGCACCTCAAAATGTGACTGTATTTGGAGATAGCATCATTAAAGACGTAGTTAAGTTAAAGTGAGTTCATTAGGGTGGGCCCTAATCCAATATCACCAATATCCTTATAAGAAGAGAAAATTGAGACACAGATACACCCAGAGAGAAGGCCATGTGAAGACGCAGGGAGAAGATGACCATGTACAAGCCAAAGGAGAGAGGCCTAAGAAGAAACCAACCCCGCAACACCTTGATCTTGGATGTCTAGTCTCCAGAACTGTAAGGAAGTAAATTTCTATTGTCTAAGCCACCCAATATGTGGTACTTTATTATGGCAGCCATCATACACTAATACAATCACCTAGTTGGAGAATAATGGGAAGAAACAGAGAATCAAGGAGCCACCATGAACATAAAATCAAATTATAAACTATTAGAGAGGAAGGATCATAGGTAAATCCCTGTTCTTTGTATTCTGACATTAGCGGTAGTGGCTAAAGGGAGAGAAGGGAGGAAGTGAACAAGAAAAGCAAAATGTATAAAAACAAGCAAGCCAGAGAACGTGAAAGAACTTACCCAGTAAGGTGATCCATTCAGAATGAAGTCCTGGGTTTCAGGTAAGACAGCAAGATGAGTGCCAACCCTTGCAAACTCGGGATTTTATTTATGTACAAAAACATAGTCTTTGTTTCATATAAAATATAAAGTGAATGATAGCAGTACAATGGCATTACTTTTTGAAACTTAATAATATTACAGACTTTTCAAAGCAGCTGAAAAGCAAGAGAGGCTGTTTTAAGACATTTATTTTTAATCAAACACTTCTTCCAAACTTCGATTGCAAATTTTCTAGAGTCTAAATCACAATAAATATAAAACATTGAACACTAGAGAATTTTAACCATCTCATCTAACAATGTAAACACAACACTCACGGAGCTTTGTGAAAGAGGGAAATGTTCTCTTTTTAAATCTGTAACCAGATGTGAGATTGCTGGTCTTTGTTTCACCCACAATGACTATGGAGAGGAAGAAATTAATTGCAATTTTGATGAATGGAATGCCTGACAAAATAATAGTTTTTAGCAGATCATTGTTTTCACTCTTTAATTTCTATCCAGCAAAGTTTTATTTCAATGGTACATCATCATAATTGCCATTTTTATAAACATCAAACTGTGCAGGTGCATTTGCAGCAAATACAATGAACTAAAGAAATGTACAGCGGGTTATGAAATTGCAGAATATCTTTGAGTATATCGTGATATGCAGAATATCTGCTTTAAGGAAAACTGAAAAATGACAGGTCTTTACAACCTGGTAGCCAGTCAAATCAAAAGAAGCCTTAGGTTTCAATATTTGACGATTTAATAATTCACTTCCACTGTCTTTCCCTAGTTTTTGGCTCCTTCTGCCATATGTGCTACACTTTATCAGGTTTAGTGTGTTTACAGCCTTCAAATCAGCACTTACTTAGATATCAGCACTGAATTTCCTACTAGTCAGTGAGTAAAATATGAATTAAAGACAGGTCAGTCTATGAATCAGACATCTTTGAGGGTACCTTGGGATGCCATGGCAACACTGGCATGATTAGTGGAACATGCTATTTCCCAAAAGCCCATTACATGAAACTTGAGATTAAACATTAGGATTCTTCAAGAATGTGCCTTAGTTTATTCACTGCAGGTACAAGTCCTGTGTACCTGAAGACATCCTCAAAGTAGAAATGTGTATTCCAGGCATCAGGACATAGTTTTCAGCTTTCTTTTATAAATTCATATACAAATTTCAAAACCCCAGCTCAAGTCGATTATGCTAATAGTTGGTATGATCTATCCGAAAAAAGGGAAAAAGACTGTTAATACATGCAAATAGTTTCACTTTTTAATAAATGGATCAGATTAGTGTGGGATTCATGCAACTCATTATCATTTACAACAATAAGCAGAGAAAAAGATTACAAATATAGCATTATTTTCTGGTGACCAGAAATATTTACTGCCCAAAATATGTTTTCACTTAGTTGTTTAATTGAGAAAAGTTCACCATCATGAATTCATTCATTGGGGTAAGACTGAATTACTTCTTTCTTCTAAAAGAATGATTATATCAACATTTACCCTTAAAGTTCCTTTTCATGGCTTCATACAATCTTAGCTTTGGAAACACACTTAGTAGGATTTATTAAGTCGTAGCAATTTGATGCACGAACATCCTCTCCAACCACTCTGTCAGACTGAAATTCATTTTCTTTGAAAATACTCTATGGCTCAAAAGACAATTCCTTTGTAAGGCAGCTTTTTTATTCTTCTAATTTTAGAAAAACATACTTTCTAATTTTGGCAAAAAAATTAGCTGTTTTGCCATCCCTAGTAGCTTCTGCAGTTACATATGAGAAATCTAATTTTTCTACATACCACTTTTTATATATTTGAAAATGTCAGGGCCGGCCCCGTGGCCGAGTGGTTAAATTCACATGCTCCGCTGCAGCGGCCCATGATTTCGCTAGTTCGGATCCTGGGCGTGGACATGGCACCGCTCATCAGGCCATGTTGAGGCAGCATCCCATATGCCACAACTAGAAGGACCTGTAACTAAGATATACAACTCTGTACCGGGGGGATTAGGGGAGATAGGGCAGAAAAAAAAAAAAAAAGATTGGCCACAGTTGTTAGCTCAGGTGCCAATCTTAAAAAAAAAAAAGAAAGAAAATGTCTATTATGTCCCTATTTAATCTTCTCTGTTCTAAATATTCTTACTTCGAAAATTTCTTCTGTGGTATGGTTTCTTGGTGATCTACTTAATGAACTTAATTAATAATGGTAAAAAGTTAGGATCTGGCAGGCATTCTTCCAGGAGTTGGCTGTATGGTGGTCACTAAACACAGCTCCTGCCTTAATGGCTTTTAGAGCTGAGTCAGGAGAGAGAAAAAAACAAGCAAATAAACAATCATAAAAGTCTAACTGTTGATAAATGCTGTGAAGGGAGTTCTGAGAGGGCTCTGATGAGAATTACAAGAACTTAACTAGCTTACAGGTAGTCAGGCACATGGAAGTGGAGTGGAGGAGTGAAAGGAAGAAGCATGTTCTAGAGAGAGGAGACAGAAACAAGTGACAACTTGTGAGAATATATTGACAATTTATGTCACAGAAAAGGAGCAAATCTCTAATTCAAGGTCAGTTCTCAAAATCAAAGAGATCTGTATAGAATCCTAGAACAGAAAAAAGACATTAGTAGAAAGACTGATAGAATTTGAATATGGTGGGTAGTTTAATAAAGTGCTAATTTACGGATTTTGATGGGTGTACTAGGGTGATGTAAGGTATTAACATTAGCGGGAAGCTGGGTGAAGACGATATAGAGATACTCGGAATTATTTTTGCAACTTTTCTGTAATACTAAATTAGTTCAAAATAAAAAAGCAAACATTTTTTAGGGAAGAAAAGGAAAAGCACTTTGCAAAAAAATGTAGACAAATGCCCCTTAAACATGTGAAAGGCTAATTAAATTTACTCATAGTAGAAGAAGTGGAAAATAAAACTTCATTACGATATTTTTCACCATGGCAACAGCTTGACAAAAACTTTTAACCGATAACAATAAACTTAAGTAAATCTCTGAAAAAAGTCACTACCTGACTTTGCTTGTTACAGAGCAAAGTGGTGCACCATTATTGAGGGGAATGTGATGAATTTCCATCAAAACTACAAGGATGTTTACCTTATTAGAACTACACTTATGAGAATTTATAAGAATAACTTATTGCATTTCTGAGAAATTATCGCGAAGCTACACTCCCACCAATATGAAACAATATATGCACAAGCCTATTCACTGTGGAATTATTTGGAAAAGTAAAGTATTAGAAACCACATACGTGTGATTCGTAAGAGTCTGGGCTGAATAAACTAAGGTGCATTTAAATAATACAGTTCAGTGAAGCTTTCTCAAAATGAAAAAGATCTCTACAAACTGACATTAGTATTTTTCAGCACGCGTTGTCAAATGAAAAAGGAAAGATATGAAAGGCTGTATATAGTGGGCTACTTTTTGCGTGAGATGGAATGGGAAATAAGAATCTGTGTGTGATGTTTATATTTGTTTTTGCAGCAAGAAAAGAAACACAGCAAAGATAAACCAGAAACTAACGAAAAAATGTTACTTACAGAGGGTGGATGACATAGGCTGAGGGGATAGAAGTGGGAGTGTGACGTTTTCAGGTGTCCTTTTACAAATTGTTTCAATTTGAAACCATGTCAATGTTTTGCAGATTCAAAATGCAAAATAAACAAAATAGGAAGAAAAAACAAACCCTTAAATTGACTAAAAATAGAAATTATAAAACGTTGTATAAAATTGAAAGTGTGAAAACACAGACCAAATAATTATCTCACATAACTTTTAAACACTCTCCACTTCAAGGAATATATTCTAAGGGCAGAAAGATCTCAAAAACATTTTGAGAATGATTTATGGTTTTGTTGGTAAACCCATCGGTGATGTGACTCCAACATTCTTTTTTCGGGACCAGCCCCGTGACCAAGAAGTTAAGTTCATGTGCTCCACTTCGGGGGCCCAAGGTTTTGCCGCTTTGTATCCCAGGAGCAGACATGGCAGCGCTCATCAAGCCATGTTGAGGCAGCATCCCACATAGCACAACCAGAGGGACCTACAAGCAGAGCATACAGCTATGTACCCGGGGGCTTTAGGGAGAAGAAGGAAAAAAAAAAGATTGGCAACAGATGTTAGCTCAAGTACCAATCTTTAAAGATATATATATATTTTTTATATATTGTAGAATAAAGTGAATAAGTATATATACTAGCGTTTTTTGGAAATCAGAATTTTCACTGATTAAGAAGATAAATGCAAATGAGGAATAGAGAAGATGAGGAAGAACGCTGGATTTGGTTGAGAAGGAGATATCAATGTAAGTTCACATTTTGTAAGACATTTTTCTACCTCTACTCACTAAAAGAACTTGCTTAAAAACAATGACACTTCAGTATCAGTAAGTGAATATGGGTCCAGATTTTGGTTTCTAAATACCATTCCCTAGTAAAAGAAACCAGGCTGCTTAGAGAAATGAACGGTTCCAAGTTTAGGCAGGGAAAGTATAAAGTGAGCTTAGAACACCTTCTGGCTGCAAACAAGGGCAGAGGAGCTAGTGTGATAGGACTTCCACAAATCAAATATGGGGCAATTGGAGCACTAAAATGAATAATGAATAATAATAGAGACACCTCATAACACATGGAATAAAAAATCCACAGACCTACAGAGATACTAAAAATAATAACAATGATGATAGTAATGAGAACAAGAATAGGGAGAGAGAAAAAAAGAGGGAAACCTCTCCTTTGTAGAAAGAAAACTAGCTAATAAATATAGAAAACAGAACAGAAAAAGAAAATCACCATTCCATAACCCCCTATGTAACCACTGATTCAGGTAAAGCTCATTGAGGGATGCTAAAACCATTTGATGAAAGGCTTTTGAGGAACTAAATATTCACAATACCACCCTCCAGAAAGGAAAAAAGCCTACCTCTACAACTTCTATTGGACGTTATCCTAATCAAGTAATCAATTTCAACATCAGCAATGTTGTGAAACTGGATGTTACATGGCTTCAGAATTGATGCAATAAAATATACAAACATCGCCTTTGTAGCATTCTTTCCAAAAGTGTTTAATCTAAATCTAGCAATGAGGAAACTCAGAGATAAGTATAGAATGTGAGATATTTTGCAAGATAACTGGCATAAACTCCATGAAAAAGTATATGCCAAAAAAAACAAAACAAAACAAAAAGGTAGAGGGGCTGTCTTAGATTTATAATAACTGATGAAGAATATAAATCAAATTCATCAACTTTGACTGGATCTTGGATTTTAAAATAAAGATAAATAAAATTTTGGTAAAGACTAAATATGGACTCTGCATTAGGTTGTATTATTGAACTAACACTACTTTTCAATAGGGGCAGAGGCAAATGTCCTTGTTCTTATGAGACGCTTTCTTAAGGATTTTGGGATAAAGCACCATGATTCCTTCAACATTTTTCAGAAGATTGAGAAAGAAGGAGAGGATGTTACCAACTGGCCAATCTAGAAAAATGTATGTTGTTGTTAACTGTAGCATTCTTTTACGTTTCCTATAGGTATGAAAGTATTCAAAACAATAAGGAAATGATGGTAAGATAAACTGAACTGAGATTAGGACCACCCTTAAGAAGCTGGCAGAAGCAAATAAATGCGCATCTGAATGGATGAATAGATAAACACATGAAGTACAAAATCAATTCATCTGTATCTTAGCTGCCCATAATAGGTTTGAGCATGTTCACACTGACAACACTTTGACATTTCTTACTCACTGCAATTTTAGAGATGAATTAATGTTTTCAGATTTGCTATTATATTCACCTATTCACCTAATTCTCTGTAGAGGAGGAGGTGTTGTATTTGTGTACACAGCGTCCTTTGCATCCCCCACACCTCCTTGGGGACACTTGCTCAATCCTGGACCCATGAAGTTCAAGTCAATTGACAATCAGTTCTCAAACTGTCTGACATGAGAGTGGACACTTGATTGAGCATAGTAAAATGATTATACTTACTCTCCCTAGAGTCCAGAGTGGTCAGCCAAGTGACAGGCATGTAAGCTGAACAGATCAAAGTGCTTCTCTAGGACTGTGTGTGCAGACTCAGATTGAGGGAACCTTTTCTTCTTTACCCTTGATAAATTGGAAGGATGTGTTTCAAATTTCTCGGCGCATCATACCCACCTCAATTTCTAGATCCCCAAGGCGTAAAGAACAAAGAGAAAGAAACAAAGAGTGGAAGGGAGATTCAAAAAGACAGGTAGACAGGGGCCTGCCCAGTGGTGCAGTGGTTAAGTTCACACATTCCGCTTTGGTGGCCCAGGGTTCACTGGTTTGAAAGCTGGGTGTGGACCTATGCACCGCCTGTCAAGCCCTGCTGTGGCAGGTGTTCCACATATAAAAAAAAATAGAGGAAGATAGGCACGGATGTTAGCTCAAGGCCGATCTTCCTCAGGAAAAAGAGGAGGATTGGCAGCAGATGATAGCTCAGGGCTGATCTTCAATAAAAAGAAAAACAAAAGAACACAGGTACACAGAGAAAATGGTCTGTCCAATGACATTGTTTGCTTTTCTTATGTCCTTGAGGTTAGTGCCACTCCCCGATTGCACACAGTTTTTGGAGAATCCCCTTCTTAGTCAAAGCTAGTTGAATTGAGTTTCAGTCACATATGACTGAAAAAATCCTGATAGACAGTTGAAGGCAAGGAATATTGCTCATGTAGTTTCCATACATCACCCAACACGCTGAAAACATTTATCCAATGAACTAAAAGACTCTATTAAAACGGGAAAGTAAGAAAGAAGTAAAATGGGAAAGAATCATTAACTTGATGCTATTGAATTGAGAATTTTTCTTAATTTTCACTGAAGCTAACAACACTATCAATGAATGAAGACTCCAGATATAGACGATGCAAATCTATGTCTAGGTAAGGTTATTTATAAGAGCATATATTATACAGCCCGTACTTAATTTAGAGGCCACTGGAGTTATATGGATTCATTTGGAGCTGATTTTTGCCTTTGTTCTTTGATTGCCTGAAATGTAAAAAACCAGAAAAAGAAAGAGTTTGGTCTGTGTGGCTAAAGGATGGTTTAGCTGCTGTCATTTTTATCTTTGCATTTCTTACGAGGAACAGAGGTGGAGAAATGCCAAGTAAATTAGAAGTCATATATTGAGTTTATAACAGAGTAATATTAATTTCAAACTCCTTTAAAGTACCATTTACATCCATAATAAGAAAATAGAATATAGACAGAGGTCCTCAGAGTTTAAACTGTTTCTCTTACGTGTTTATGACTAACCTGTTCTGATCTGTTCCTTACCAATGCAAACTTTTGAAGTCATAATACTTCAGGTACCCTCAAGTGAATTGGAAGCGCTTGAAAACTCTGTATTGAAGAAATCAACACTTATGTAGTGCCTATTGGGAGCCATGTGCTATGTTGGCAACTGGAAAATCAAGAATGAACAGAAGTCTCACACTATACTAGTGCTACGAACTGGTA
This sequence comes from Equus quagga, assembly GCF_021613505.1. Classification (NCBI taxonomy): domain Eukaryota; kingdom Metazoa; phylum Chordata; class Mammalia; order Perissodactyla; family Equidae; genus Equus; species Equus quagga. The sequence continues at coordinate 21,351,687 of NC_060283.1, forward strand.
AGTATAAGTCTTGTAAACTGGAGAAGAAGAAACAAGCAATATTTCAGATGGAAAATGAGGCGAAAACCAAAACTATTTACATTCCTCATGATTTTGCTCTTGAGTGACATTGAATCTATTTTTTTTTTTTTCTTTTGTTTGAAGATGGAGAGAAAGTGATGTGAGCACCTGGAAGCAATTTGCAGATAAATTCAATCATTTAGGGATGTATTCCTGCATTGTTTGCCCTTTTATAAAGGACAAAGAAAGACAAAAAAATAAAAAAGAAGGATGCAGGAAAGGAGCTTCTGAGATACCTAGATGTTAAAATCATTATATATTTTGGAAATACTAGACTATACATAAACATACCTCTCTATAATTAGTTCTAACTGCTGCAATTTAGAAAATGGGAAGGAAATATGATCTAAAACTGAATGCTAAAATAAAATTAAGAATTACTCTTAGGGGACTAGCATGAGTGGAATTATGTCATCACAAAAGTTCTGTTGAAGTCTTAACCCTCAGTACCTCACCATGTGACCTTATTTGAAAATAGTATCATTGCAGATGTTACTGGTTAAGTTGAAGTCATACTGGAGCAGGGGAGGCTTCTAAGCAAATATGACTGGTGACCTTTCAAAAAGAGAAGAAGAGATACAGACACACAAGGGGAGAATGTCATGTGACAACAGAAGCAGAGGTTGGCAGCTGCAAACCCTGGAACTCCAAGGATTGGCTGGAAACCCCCCGAGGCTAGGAAGAAGCAAAGAAAGATTCTTCGTACAGGTTTTATGAGGGAACATGGCCCTGGTAATAGCTTGACCTTTTTACTTTTAGCTTCCAGAACTGTGAGACTATACATTTTTGTTGCTTTAAGCCACCGAGTTTATAGTATTTTGTAATGCTAGCCCTAGGAAATTAATACGGGAACATATGAAGATTAATTCTATGCCTTCCATTATACGTTTAGGCAACAAAGAAAACTGAAAACTTTCAGTGGGATACACTTCTGTAGTATGTCCAATACATACTCAGAAGCTATCTTTTGATGCTAACATCGAATACAGATGTTATCTGTAACAACACTTCAAAGTGTTACCTTTGAACTTTCTCCTGGAAACTGCCAGACTAGGAAATCAAGGTCCTTACTCTCATGAAACACAAGGGCTCCAAGGCCTGGCAATTAAATAGTTTTAGCTTACACCTCTTTTATTCTGGATATGTAAGACAAACCTTCTCTAAACAGCTCATAAAATATTCTCAGGCATTTTTTTAGAGATTAATAATAATCCTAGCACTCATGCTTCCTTCCAACCCTGGATTTTCCAATTTAGGCAAAATGAAAAATCAAGTGGGGATCTTTTCACAAGGTATACATATATTAAATCACCACGATGTACGCTCTCAATGTCTTACAATTTTATTTGTCAATTACACCTCAATAAAGCTGCAAAAATTTTTAAAAGTAAAGAAAATTCAAAAAGTTTGCAAATTTATAAACCCTTAGGCAGAAGTCTGGTAAAAATCTGATTGTGGACTATGGGTTAAGGCAGGAAGTGTCAGAGGGGCCTTTTGCTTCACAATCCCCAGAATTCCCAGGTGACTCTCCTATGAGTCAAAGAATGTAGAGTCTGCAGAAGAGATTCTAGTCTAAATTTGCACATCCATTCACAGTTGAAGAATGTAGGTAATATTTCCCAAGTTTCCGTATTTGGTGTACTTCCTGCAGGAGGTGCAAGAAACAATATTGCATCTGGACACTAATGCTTACCACAGAGATCTTAGCCAATAATAAAATATTGTCCGATAATAGGCTAGAGGCTCACCAATAAAACGTATAAACAGAAACAGGCGAACATAGGACAGAGTAGCAGAGAAATTACTAACTCCCCATGTAAGAACCGCAAGCTATCATATTCTTGATTTTTACATGAAAGTAATTAGCTGCAGATCATTTCAAATTTGGTGGTAAAGTAGGAGGTGATAACTGTCTGTACGTTGTTTTTAGGTATACTTGCTACAATGTAACTTTTAACACTTAAATAGTTCTATTAGTACAAGCATCTGCATTCATTTATTAAACACTCAAATCGTATTAAAGAAAGAAAAATGTATTTTAAAACTCTCATGTTTTTATTGGCTTTTTGCTTGCAATGCTTAATCTCTATTTTGAATTTTTTTCAAGTTGAAAATTCAGTGAAAATAAAAGGGCTTTCTACCCTTGAATGCCACCATTCCCAAAGAGAGTTACTTTGTCATATGTCAAATGCTATTACAGATCTTGGCCTGCCTAATCTACTATATGTAGATCTTGTTTTTGAAGGTAAACCTGAATATTTTGTGAAACAGAGATTTTTTATTTTACCTTTCAACTTTGTTATTGAAGTAAGTTTTTGGTGGAGACATATGCTTAGCATGAAAGAACAATTATCTTCTCAGAACCCACTAGTATTTTTTAAATATCTTAGTGTATTCCAAACTTCCAGACCTTACACATAAAGAACCCTGCTAATTAAGAAATTTGGCGATAACCAGTAAAATGCACAGATGATCTCTAATTGATGTAGTTCAGAGCCATTCAATATCTCCGTTGGCCCGTCAGTTAATTGATTACTTGGATTATTATGCTTAAATCTGTGCATTGTTTTCCTATTTAGTATCTTCCTCCACATCCTTTTCTTTAGGAGACTGGAATTCTGCCTTTACATGAGTTCCCTAAAGCTGCTTCTAAACTTTTTTGAAGTTAATTTCTCAAGTCCTGTGAACTACCAAATGACGTGTTCCCCTGAAACAGTTTGTTTGACCCTACTGTCCACTATCAGCCCTCCTTGACTCCATCTGAATAGATTTCTTTGGAAAACTCCTCTCTGATCACTACTCAATCACCTCTCTGTCCTAGCAGATCCGCTTAAATTCTGAGACCGGTCCAGTTATAAATTGCTGCATAACAACCCACCCCATTAACTTAGTGCCATAAAACAGCAACCATTTTATTATGCCCATAGATTCTGTGGGTCAGGAATTTGGACAAGGCCCAGCTGGTATGGTTTGACTCTGTTTCATATTGTCTGGGACTTCTGCCGCAAAGACTCAAATTGCTTGATATGACTGAATGGCTGCGGCCTAAACTCATGTGGAGGCTTACTCCTTCATATATCAGACACCTCAGCTGGGAAGATTCCAGTGCTGAGCTTAACCAAAACTATCTCCTGGAGCTACAAGTGTCCCTTCCATCTTCTCTGGTTTCCTCACAGCATGGCTGCCCCACTGTAGTTGAACTCCTCATATGGTGGCTCAGGACTCCATGAAACAGAGCAGGAGCATCTTGGCTTTCTACCTGCTAGCCTCAGAAGTCACATAGATCAGTTTTACTGTACTCTACTCATTAAAGCAGTAACAAGTCTGTGCAGATAGAAAGGAAAGGATGTAAATGCCATCTTTCAATGAGAGGATTGTTAAAGAATTTTCAACCACATTTTAAAATTATCTTGAGGCTCCAACAACTCAGTGGATATAGGACAGATTAATCATTTCTAGTGTCTTCTGAAAGCTCAAAACAGGAACTTTGTGGAAGACCCAATGTAATATGTGAAGAAGAGATGTACTGCTCACTTGGAAAGACTCTAGTATGTCTTTCTACATAACGTGGTGACCCAGAGGGACACATAGTCACAAGAGGGCTTCCTAAACATACCTCTTTGCTCAATACAATAGGTGAAACTGCCTTTCAATTATGCTTCAAACAATCCTTGGCAACAACAAAAATCCCAGAGAGAATTTCTTCCCTGGTAAACAAATGTTTACCATGTCTTGCACAGACAATTGGACATGGAGGGGACTTCGATCAAGTGGGTCTTGCTAGGTTCCTCCCTGTCCACCACATCTAGTTCACATTACACTCTAGCTATCCATGGAGATGGCTCCTTCCTGGAACAGGCCTTCTATCTTCAATTCTTTTAGACAGTTGGGGGAAGGTCAAAGTTTCTCCCTGAGTCTTTTGTTCTTAAGAATAATCAAACCTGGAGCCAGCCCATTGGCCTAGTGGTTAAATTTGGTGTGCTCCACTTCAGAGGCCCAGGTTTGGTTCCCAGGCGCACACCTACACTACTCAGCGGCCGTGCTGTGGCAGTGACCCACATACAAAGTAGAAGAAGACCGGCAGCAGATATTAGCTCAGGGTGAATCTTCCTGAGGAAAAACTAATAATAATAATAATCAAGCCAAAGAGACACATTTTTGGGTGGCATATTCTGTTCTCCTACAGTGCTTAACCTCCTTTCTTATTTCACTAATCCACAGAGCTATTTTGTGCAGTTTGTATGATGGTTCCTGCTATACAGATGAAAACAAACTCAGTAAAGTTAGGCATTTTGTTCAAAGTCACACAGCTAAATTATCACCGCAGATATCTTCACCCATGTTTTTCTGACACCTTGGAACTCTAGCTCGAGGATTTGATTTTGGTAAAAACTGATCCATTCACTTGCCCTAAAATAGGTATCAGGTGACTTCATGCAGATGACAGGTCTTCCTGTAATTAGGACGGGTGAACTCAGATTAAAAGGGAAGATGGGGGTTCACGTACTTGGCAAATTTTACAATTCATGCAGAGCTTTCTAAGATTTCATTATGCTTTAAAGTTAAGGATTCTGTGCACTACAAACCTGTCTCCTTTTTTTTTTCTGTCATAGTCCACAAGGCTCATCATGGTTTGGGGGCACATTCTCTCTGGAGTACGTTGGTTGCTATCACTGGCTGCATCTATTGAGACTGTTGAAAAAACAAGTAATTTGAGACATTGTCTATTTAGAAATAGAAGTAGAGCTTCATCTATTTCATATGTAATCATACTTTTATTTGTATAAGTTGGGAAAAAGCAAAAACGTGTAAGTGAGGGAACAAAAAAAGGCAAAGAGCTCTTAATATGGTAAATATAAAATAATCTGTAAGAGCTATTGTGTTACTTACCTACCAAGATATTGAATACTGATTGTTGATAGGAAGTAAATGGGCTTAACAGAATGTTGAAAATTTCAAATTAGTCTCTTAGGAGAACTTCTTCTTAAATCGTGTAAAAAGTCGGAATGGTTTACCGAGGGAGTTCACAGAATTTCAAACTCTCAGTATGGTAAGAAAATAGCAAACACAGATCTTCAACCTGGCCATTTTTAAACTGCTATAACATTTTGCATTAATTTCTATTTTCTTGGAGTTTGCCAGAGAAGTTCCACTGGAAAACTCCCAATTCAGGTAACTGACGGAATGGAGAATTGCAGGATGAGCAGACATACAGCAAAATGGCTGGGGAGCTCACGGTGCCAACAGAGGCTCCGTGGGAGGGGAGAAAAACCACCTCACTCTCTGAAGATAAAAGAACAGCCTGAGAGCTAATACAGACAGAGATAGGAGGGCAATAATGTGAGAGCAGGAGAAGCATGATTGCTATGGGTGTGATCTCTCCTGCCTGGGGTATTTTTTATACTCACACTGAACTCCAGTTTTGACATTTATGCTTTGCTCGTTCCATCCCTGTGAAACCAGGACTAAGTCTACTTAATTAGAAAAGAAACCTAAGTAAGCACAGGCTTTTATTTTTTTCTAAATGGGAAAGGGGATGCCATAGATAATTGTTTTGTCATCAAGGCAAGATCAAATTGCTGACCCTCTAATTATATTGGGCAAAATAACAACGGATCTTACTGATGGCCTTCCTAATTCTGGAGCTCAGAAATCAAATTAAAATGGGAGAGATTCTGCTTGCGGACTAATTTGCCCAGAGTTCATTATATTGGAGGCTTACAAAAGAGCTTTGTGACTAATTACTTTGCATTGTCTACTTCCTCAATATTAGAGCTGATATCATCAATCTAAGTATAATCAAATCATATCAATGTCAAATCAATGATCTGACAGAACCAAGAGTGAACTTAAGGCATAGTTGAGCCTGAATGAGTTTAAATATGCTTATCCTTCAAAGTATATATAGAATCTGTAGCATTACATAGGATTTCTAGTTTCTCTGGAATTACAGAGTTATGCGTGATACACTCAAGTTTGCAGAAAAATATAATTCGTTCTTCACTAAAAGTGACATATCATCCTCAGTGGTACCTCTTGCATCCCATGCCACCACTAGACAAGAATAGTAAAAAGGAATCAAAGTTGATTCTTTTTGAGGGGGGAGAAAGTCTGGCCTTCTCAGTTTAATTTTATAATTTGAGATATACTTTTAGGAGATTAGTATGAGGTATATATCGAGTGTTGAGGAGATCAGTTTCTTCAGAATAAATATCCAGTGTTTCCCATCTCCTCCTTTGTCCTCACTACACTTCAAGGTAGTGTCTTCAGGTAAGAGGGGCTTTACTATACACACACCATCAAATGAAGAGGGTCTCAAACCTGGCTCGGGTATGTTGTGCTATTCTCTGGACTGAGGACCCCTATAGTGTGTCTGGCCCATCCCTGGGGACTCTGTTGTTGTCAGTTAAACTGACACAATATTTGTTTTTGCACTTATTGGCTTGGTCAGGGTGGGCCTCTGGCTGATTGGGCTCCATGTCAACTCATACTGCCGCTCTCCTTTAGCTCCAGGTCTGGCAGTGACATCCATAGCCCTAGTTCAGGTGGTCTACTCTTCAGCCCTTGCCTATAGGGCCCCCCATTGCCCCTCCTGTGAGCCACCTCTTCTGCCAAACTCCTAAGCAAGATCTTGAGCTAACACCCATGTCACCATCACTCCTAAAACAAAATGGATGTATTCACTTATATGAGACTGAAAAGAAGCTAAACTCGGGCTGTCTTTGCAATTATCAATGTTATGCCACTGTGTTTACATTAACGGACAACTCATGCCACTAGCATCCTTGGTGCAGCAATATTATCTCCAGAGTTTCATATTGGATAGGAGGAAAATCTCCTTGCTTTCAGTGTTCCCTCCATTTAACAAATACATGTCACCCTCTCTGGGTTGAGATTCTTATCCCTTGCTTTTTCATCCTACTATTTTAGGGTGCTAGCCTCATGAGCTAGTTATAAGCAGAATAGGATTCTTATCTATATGATGTAATACATTATGATCTGTTTCTGGGACTGGTTCTTGCTATGTTAAGAGAATTTAGAAAATTTTCAACCTCTTCTCAAATCCTGAATTACAAGCTCCTCTGTCTTGTTGCAAAATGATTTTTGTGAATTCCAGTAGCTGAATAGAAACTCTTTATTACTCTTTGCATTTTATCAATAACAATTCTATACATTCTCCACCTCCTCTGGTAGAAGAGGGAGTCTTGAGATTACCGAGGAGAGGGACATGAAGACAAAATGAAAAATAGAAAGACACATTAATAACTTCAAAAATCTTAATGCTTTGTGTTGTCTAGTTTCCATTCTCTCCCTTCTCTCCCCAAGCAGATGCATTTTCTTCACTTTGCTGCCCTGCTTGGTCTCTCAGGAATCTGACCACTACACACACAGCATCATTTATACCCCTTGCTCTCCAGTGTCCAACTCCTTTAATAAAATGAATGGTCCAAAAGGAGATTAGAGGGAAAAGGAATAGAGATGTCCATTTTTTCTCCCCTCACCCTCCTTATATCACTATGGCTGGCAAAGTCTTCATTCCTTACAGTCATGGATCCATTAGGCTTGCTCTCTTCCTTGACTCTAGTTACAGCTCTCCTTCACTCTTTGGTACCTCAGATCTAGAAAGGGAAAGAGTTTCCCACTGTGGTGAGGTCCTTGGTGCCTCACCATCATCTGCTGTTCCTTTAACTCTGCCTACCCCACTCTAAATAGTCCTTCCACTAGTCTCACTTCAGTTAAACCTTTGAATGTCCCATCTATTTCTGATTGGAATCCTTATGGGTATATATCTTTAAATTATCAGTTAAAATAGTTCCTTTATTATTTTAACAATTATGTATTGAGGATCTCCTGTATGCCAGGCATCAATCTCAATGCTAAGAATAAAACCACCAGGACTTAAAAAAAAAAGAGAAGTTCTTAATCTCATGGAGTATATAGCTTAATGGAGGAGACAGACAATAAACAATAAGTTTATAATGCTTAGGTGGTGATAATTGCTATAAGGAAGAATGAAGAAGGGATGGGGGGATGGGGGATCAGAATTTTCCATCCCAAAATGTGTCTCTTTGGCTTGATTATTTTTAAAAACAAAAGGCTCAGGAAGAATCTTTGACCTTCCCTCTAACTGCCCAGAAGAATTTAAGATAAAAGGCTTGTCCCAAAAAGGAGCTATCACCATAGGTAACTCTAGATGTGGTAGACAGGATGGCACCTGGCAAGGCCATGGCCTAGCAAACGTTTGTTTACCAAACATTTGCTTTTCCATCTCCATGTAAATTGCCTTCCTTCCCTTAGAAGTTCCAAACTACTACCCATAACATCCTCTTTTGTCTTTAGCTGAAGATGGTATTTAAGGTGGTGGCTTCAGTCATTTTGATGAGTTTGATCAGTTTTCTTGGGTTCTTCCTATGTACACATGTTGTTAAACTTGTTTGATTTTCTTCTGTTATTTCTTCTCATGTCAACTTAATTCTTAGACCAGCCAGAAGAACCTAGAGTGTAGAGAAATATTCTTTCTCCCCTACAGGGATAAGAAGGTAATGGTGAGGGGAGTGTGATTTTCAAAGAGTGGTCAAAGAAACCCTCACTGATCGAGTGAGGCATGAAGAGAATAAGGGAGTATTACAGAGTGAACTGTGCCCTCCCAAAATTCATGGGTTGAATTCCTAACCCCAGTGTGACTGCATTTGGAGACAGGGCCTGTAAGGAGGTAAAAAGGGTTAAATGAGGCCATAAGTATGGGGTCCTAATCCAACAGGACTGATGTCCTTATAAGAAGAAGAGGGCCGGCCCAGTGGCACAGTGGTTAAGTTCACACATTCTGCTTCTCTGTGGCCCAGGGTTCGCCATTTCAGATCCTGGGTGTGGACGTGGCACCGCTTGGCAAAAGCCATGCTGTGGTGGGCATCCCACATATAAAGTAGAGGAAGATGGGCATGGATGTCAGCTCAGGGCCAGTCTTCCTCAGCAAAAAGAGGAACATTGGCAGTAGTTAGCTCAGGGCTAATCTTCCTCCAAAAAAAAAAAAAAAAAAAGAGGAGACATCAGGAGTGTGTACACACTGAGAAGGCAGTGGTCTACAAGCCAAGGAGAGAGTCTGCAAGAGAAACCAATAGTCCTGATACCTTCAACTTGGACTTCTAGCCTCAAGAACTGTGAGAAAATAAATATCTGCTGTTTAAGCCACCCAGTCTGTGGTGTTTTGTTATGGCAACCCTAGAAGACTAACACAAGGAGCAAGCCAAGGGATATTTAAAGTAAGACCATATCAGCCAAAAGGAATGGCCTTTTACAAAAAGTGTAACAGTCCTGAGGCAGGAGTATGCTTGGTAGATTCAAAGAACAGTAAAAAGGTAGTGTTCCTATGGTAGAGTAGACACGGGAGAGAGTATCAGGAGAAGTAATTGAGAGCCAGGTCATTAATGGGCACGTGAGCTTTGACCTTGTGAACCAGGAAGCTCTGATAGCTGAGTTGGGAAGGCACAATAAAGGAGGAAGAGTGGGAGGAAGGAGACGAATGAGGAAGCAACTGCAATAATTCAATGAGATATAAAGGTGGCTTGGATAAAGATGTTAAAGATGGAAATGGCAAGAAGTGGTCAAATTTTAGATTATCTTGAAAGTAAATCTATTACAGGGTTTTTTGGTTTTGTTTTTTAATGGATTAAATGTGTATTGTGATAGAAAGAGAGTTGTCAAGGATGAACACCTAAGTCTTTAGCCAAAGAAACCAACACATGACATGTGCATTCACTAAGATGAAGAGTTTGGGCATGGGCCTGGTTAACTTGAATTTCATATAGACATTCAAATGCGGATTCAAAGTAGGCAGTTGGAAATGTGAATCTCAATTTCAGGGGAGTGTGTGTGGGCAGAGGTGAAGTAGAAGTATTTATGTAAAGCACTATGCTGATATACACTGAGTGCAGCAAAAATAAATCAGACATTGCATCTGCCTCCAATAAGCATCCGATTTTAGTAGAGAGTACACATATTGTAAAGCACTCATGATTCTATGAAAATTTACCATGAGGGAGAAGAGTGTGTTATGACCACACGAATTTCCTTGGAAACTGTGTGCATGCTATGTCTCTTATAAACTCAGTGCCTGAATTATTTGTATAAATACAGTTGATAAAAATGTGCAATATTTGTACTTTAATACCTATTCATTTGTTTTTATATTATGTACCTAGTTCGCTCATCCATTATTGGTTACAAAAGAACATTTAAAATATAACATCAACTAAACTGTTCCATAGTGAAATTTTCTCTCATACTTTTATGACTTTTATAATGTCCATATATAGTAATTACACAAGACATATGGCAATAAGCAATTAAACTAACCTAAGATGATATATTACTCCATATGGAAAATTGTCTATAAGGTGTGGGAGTGTGTGATGAAGTGGGGAGGTTGGTGGTAGGAATGCAATAAGCAGGTAGGAAGCACTTTCAAACTCCTAAATTATGGTTAAATGAAACCTACATTTACCTTTGAGTTACACAGGAGAACTCTAACTAGGTTTTCAATTAATTTCACCTAAGAGGGCTCAGGTATCTGAGATCTAGTTTTACTTCCAGTGGTGAGCTTCATGTAAGCATCAGCTCGTTTACACTGGCTTGCATCCTATCCACATTCACCCCCGTTCACCAGACAGGTGTGAATTCGTGGTCCTTAACAACAGTTCATCCACAACCAGTTAGGTTAACCAAGCAAAATCAAATCTTTTCTAGTCTAAATATTTCTAATTATTGTGAAAATTGCACAATTCAAATTCCAAAAATTATGATACTAGGTGTATTCGACAGTAGGTGTATTCGTGGATCAGAGCAGAGCCTGATACAAGGCATTGGTGAGGGTAGATTATTTGGAAAGCTCTGCTAGAAATCAGGAATGAAGGCTCAGAAAAGCAAACCAGGGAAGGAGTAGAAGTTCATATGAGGATGTGTTATGGATGGCACTGGTGTAGACAACAGGGTCCTGATCCTGCCAGTATCTCAGAGAAGTCAGGATTGTTCTAAAATTTTTTTGTGTAAGAACAAAGAGCTGAGACACCATTCCAAGGAAATGTGATATAGGTCATCAAAAGTCACTGCTACACTAGCTGTCAAAATTCAACCATTTGTTTCATGTTTCTGCGGCAAAAATAAAACTATTCTCTGAGAGCACAGGAATATAATGCATTCACAGTAAACTAGAAAAATCATCATCTCTAATGAGGGTCTTCTAGCCTAACTCAAATTCAGAGTTTGACCACTCTCAAAGTTAATTCAGAAGCTCATCTAGGTTCCTAGAGCTTTCTGTATTTCCCCCTACGCCACCCTAAACATATCATGGGTGAAGGTGTTCATGACCTAGCTGCAGCATCTCAGGCATTCTATGCAGACATTTGGAGAAAACAGGGACATTAGCAAAGTGTGACGGCTGTTGGATAGACAATCAACCTTGTCTGTCACACAATAGGTCTCATCATATTTATCTGCTTAGTGATCTATTTAATGATACAAATTTGACAAGATGAAACAAAAATATATTTTCATTTACAACAGATAAAATTTGATCTAAAAGTAAGAAATATTTACTTTTTGACTTGAAGAACGTGTTCACATTTCAAGCCACTATCTTTTCCCTATGCCATTTTCATGGATATTTTGATAGTTCTAAATCTGAATACAGATAATCCTATATGTTAGATCCCAAATGAAATTTAAAAGCCTCAACACTAAGTCTCTCTCACCATTATGAATGGATGCTTCCCTATTCATTATCCCTTTCAAGTCCCCTATTAGCTTCCCCCAGACTTGTATATTTCTAATAAAGCTAAAGCAAAAAACTAGACAGTCATCTTCAGAAAGGATGAGCAAGCTAATTTATGATTCATTTGCCTTTTTAATCTGCGCTCTCCATTGGAAGCCTCTGATACTGACAATTTAAAGAGATAAATAGGACAACTTTGGTCATTACACAGAGATATACTCAAGAGCATCAGAATATTCTTGTATCCTCTTTTAATTTACATAATTTCCAAATGTGCTAAGAATGGAAAGCATTGTTCATTGAAGGCAGTTTTTACTATAGGACAATCAGCAATACAAAACAAATTTTGGCTTAACCAAAGTCGAGAAAGTGATTGCTGTAAGTTTTTTTCATGTTTGCCTTCTCAAAAACTTTTCTTTTAAGTGCAGCTGTTTCCATCAATTTTCTACCACAGGAAAACTTAAAAGTGGCCCGAGCAGGCCATTCTCTGAGGATCAGATTTTTATATCAAAGAATCAGGGAAGGGTGCTTATCACAAAAGGGGAAATATTTGGAGCTGGGGAGACAGCCAGCAGGCAAGTGGTCATTACAGAAATGAAGACCTAACTTGATTATTTCCCAAATAGCTTTTCTAACAACAAGTGTTGGTGCTCTATCCCTTCATTATTGGTTTATCATGTTTGCTTTGTCGTATATTAAACTTATAAGTGTGAATAAACAAATAAATAGGTAAATAAATAAATTTCAAAAGCAATCCAAGGGACAAATAGGAAGAGCAGAGGGACAAATAGCTTGAGAAAGACAATATTTTTTACTGTGTAGCATCAAAAAAAAGAGATGTTTTCACTTAAAAGGGGGCTAAGGTAGGGAGAAAAAAGGGAAAAAGAAAGAAGGAGGGAGATAGAGAGTGGAGAAAGGGAGAGAGGAGAGAGGATGAGATGGAAGGTATAAGGAAAAGAAACAACAGAAAGAAAAAGTGTAAAAGAAGGAAGGAAGAGAATGAAGGAAAGTGTACAGTTAGGCAGGAAGAAGGGAAGGAGGCCAAACCTCTGGCAACAATCAGATTCTCAGGGTGTCCACGATGCAGGAGATAGGCAATAGGCAACAAAGTTTCTGTGGGTTTCTTCTCTTTACTAACGTTAATTCGTGATAGGGGCTGGCCCGGTGGCCAAGTGGTTAAATTTCCACGAGCTCTGCTTTGGTGGCCTGGGTTTGCAGGTTTGGATCCTACCAGGGACATACTCCACTCATCGACCATGCTGTGGAGGCATCCCACATACAAAAAGTAGAGAAAGATTGGCACAGATATTAGCTCAGGGCTAATCTCCCTCAAGCCAAAAAAAAAAAAAAAAATTAATCCATAATATCTGCATGTTATCATATGCCACCTAAATAGGTCATCAAGAAAAAACAATATCCTAATTGAGGTAACATCTTGTTTCTCTGGGAAGTGTTTTCTCTAAAATAGCATAGAAAATAGGATTTGCCCCAAATAGGGATAGCATGCCAGGTTGCATAGCTCCTCTCTTATCTTATTAAAAATCAGAGGGATAATCTTGAATTCCTTCTCTTTAAAGAGTCTCTATTGAGGGCTGTGTGGATAGGCTTTTAAGAGACATTTTCTATGGGTATTATCAGAGCTTCTAAAAAACAGCTGAATGACACCTATACCTTTAAATAAAAATGTTTAGTAACAACGTTGAATGGTCCAGTAGAGAGAGCATAAGCTTTCAAGTCTAACTTATCTGGGTTCTTATTTTGGCTTGCTTCAGGGGTAACTTGAAGAAATCACAAGGCTTTTGCACATCTAATTACTCCATCAATGAAATAGAGTTAATAGCACTAATTTCAGAGATGTGAAAAGTTGATGATACGATGCAAGCCTAGTACAGGCTTCAGGCTTCAGCCTCCAGCCTCTAGGAACAGTTTCATGCCCTCAATGTGCACATTGCATATTGTTTTATACTTATCTATTTGAGTCACAAGATATTTACCAAAAAGTTTCTCAGTGCTAATCATCACACTAGGTCCTAGGAAGTGGCTTTTCAGATTTCACCTGGATAAATAAAATATTTTTCATCTTATGTTTTGGTGTGGGAGTGGGACTTAATAAAAAATACTTTATAACCTTAGATGTTTCTCTGCTCATAGATTTTATTATCACCTCCATTTCCAGGGCAAATTGTCATGACCTGAATTGTGAGAGAACTGTAGTTTAATTCACATTGCTGTGCATCTACGAAACACCTGTCTTCTCCCATACAGCATAGACTTGCTCAGTTCAGGGGCTCTCTGTCACAGTTCTTTAAACTCCCACAGTAACAAGAATATTATGCTGCATGTAGAGAAATTGTTGATAAATTGCTAAAGAGTACTCACTAATTCTATCTGAAATTAGAAAACCAGAGAATTTGTCATCATTCACTCTGCTGGACCGTTTTATCTGAATTTGGGAATAACCATAAGCTAACTCAAAAAAAGTTTATTGATGGCCAAGTTGCAAATTATTACTCAAGTGCAATGCCGTCTGCCTCCCTGTAATATACCAAATCAAAAAGAAAGCGTGTACTCCAACTTCTTAAAGTCAGATTGCAATTGACAGATGCTCCTTCAGAGCATGAAAGAGAGACACACACAGAAAAGAAAATTTCTGGAAATGCTAAAAGGCAGAAAAGTTCTAGAGACCATTGCCCTGTCTTACACAGGAACAAATATTGGAAATGTTAGAAAGTTCAAGTATATGCCAATCAAAACAAAGATGTAGACAGCCTATTACATTTTATGAACTATAAATATATAATATAGAATTCAAATTGTTCATGAAATTTTATGCTATATATTTAAATTATATTTAATAAATACAATTACTAATTAAATTGATTTCCTTTTTATTAAAACATAAAAAATCTTATGGGATATTTTGTATCACTTTTTGCTATTTGCAAAAAACCTTTTATAATTAAAAAATATAAAAGTAAATTTGTTGTATTCAGGCTTGTATTATTTTTACTAATACAAAAATTATAGTTAATAGTTATTTTCAAGTGAGAAATTAAAAAACAGACAAAATCCTATTTTAACACATCTTTTAATACTTTATATTTTAATCTCTTGTTTCTTAATTTACATTATGGAGACTTTCTGTTTCTTCTGATAATTTACCTGTCATTGTTTTCAAGTTCACTGGGGGTGTAATGAAGGCACATAGTGAAGGCACTGGAAATAGAGTGGAGTCTTTGCTTTGAAATCAACTCTGTTGGTGACAAGACTACATGATGTGACCTTGGCAAACTTCTATCTACCTGGAGCACAGTTTCTTCATCTGTTAGCCTCGCAGTATTGTCCTGAATATTAAATAGGCTAATGGATGAAAACATACTGAAAAGTTTGCAGAAACCCAGACATTTCCATTTATAAGGCCACGATTATACTTCAGTATTACAACAAATATACATACTCTTGTTAGTGTTTACTTATGTCCGATCTTTGGAAGTTTGAGTAGAAGAACAATAACATACTCATAAACCTGTGGATCATAATTTAAGAAGAAGAAACCCTCAAACGAATGCATCTTTTTCTTCCTCTTGCAAAATCAATACCTTCTAACAACATACATTTTTTGTGCATTTTCAATTCTACTGTGGTTTGTCTTCAGTAACCTAAGATGATTTTTATCAAAAATGCTGCCTCTCAGTTTCAGTTACCTGAAGCCAACCAGGAAAACACTGCTATGTCACAATGTGTATGTCATATACCTCTCTTCGTCTCATCACATAGGCTTTGTATCATCTCCCATCATCACAAGAACAGGGTTGAGTATAATACAACAAGCTATTTTGAGAGAGACCATGTAGCATAACTTTTATTACAGTTTATTGTTATAATTATTGTCTTATTAGTTTGTTGTTAATCTCTTACTGTACTTAATTTATAAGTTAACCTTTATCAGAGGTATGTATGTATACGAAAAAACATAGTATATATAGGGTTCAGAACTATCCGCAGTTTCAGACATCCACTGGGAGACTCAAATGCATTCCCCATGGATAAGGGGGGACTACTATAGATAAAAGAAAAGAGAGATAATTAGAAAGCCTATATAAATGTGTATAAAAGTGTTCTCATGGGCCCCAATAATGGGATTATCATAGAAAAAAATACAACAAAAATTTAATTAGTGATATTGTTTATCTGCTTTAGAAAAAAATATATTCCACAGATCCCAGTGATATTCCAATCATAATGAAGTTTAGTAGAGGAAGTCTAGATTGATATTCATTCATTCACCAAATGTATCAGGAAACTGGCCTCTGAAATATGCTGACTTTCTTATGTTAGGCAAAACATTTATCCCCTCTAAAACTCAATATCTAAGTTTAAGACTACCATCTATTACACAGAGCTGTAGTTAAGATTAAATGGAATAACATAATTCTATGTGTGCCTAAACCTACTAATAATGAAAAATGTCACTGGTTATTATGATCATAAATATTATTATTTACCATCTATGTGTTTTGTGTTGAAGACACAGAGATGGCTGAAGCAGCCTTTGACACCAAGTGGACATGCAGTTGAGCTAGGGCTATATTAATGTCAAATATTTTTAGATTAATTTATTGAAAACTTTCAAGCTTGTTACACATCCACACATTTTTCAACAAAATTGGAAATAGCCTATTTTCCCTTCTGTGGTCCCAAAGTAGAATCCTTTTGGAAAATGGGCAGAGTAAATTAATCTTTTCTTGAGTTGGGTGTGTCTGTTATGAATATGAGAGTAATGGATGCTCCTGGGCCATGACTAGAATAGTTTAGACCTTAATATTCTATTATTTGAGTCATCTACCCCAGAGAAGTCACTAGGCTACAATAGGTGTAAAAGTTCATGGAGCAAAAAAGATGAAGAAGAGACTTGTTGTTCATGCATGCTTCTTAGAAATGAAGTGGTCATTACAACTACAGCATTTTACAGTTGTAATTTCTCAGGGCTCATCCATGTTAAAACCAACACTTTCTCTTGGGCTTATTTCCTACTCATCTAATTGGAGGTCCCTTGTCAGTATCTGTTTCCGAAGCATCTCTGATGCAGTGGAAATGATGTTGAGGACAGGATGACTGGGCTATATTAGCATCTATATGAAATTCATTTTACTTTTATTAAAGTAAGCCACTCGGGAAAATCTTTCTTTTTCTTACATTAGCATTTCACTAAGAACATATCACAATTAAACAGCATATACACACTTGAGAAAGAATAGTTAGCTTAAAATATTTCAAGTTGTTTGTGTGTGTGTGTGTGTGTGTGCTTGGATCTATATTAAATTACAGAAACTCAGACAAAAATCATTCAATTTTTAAGATGAGACATTCAATATAGTTTGGCCCTAAGTTGGACAACTGCTCAGTTTTTTCTTTTCATGATAATATTTTTTATTATTCAGTCTTACTTGATACATAGTGCCCACTTTCAAAGGAAGAGATTTTTGACAACTTTATCAGGCATATCTATGTTCTGTCAACTGATTTTAAAACCAAGAGTTGCAAAGTGTCATCTTTGGTCCCCACTTCACAATATACTAACCTCATTCAATATAAATGTCACAATATTCAACTAAATTTTGTTATCACTTAGATATTGGAAACAAGACTTCAAATTAGCATAGATACTGAGGACCATTCACAGCACTAAAAATAAAACTTTATTTTGCCATCTTTATGTGTAGAATGAAAAGTCTCTTGAGAGCCTATCTTAATCCGTTGTTCCCAAGAGAAAGCTTTACAGTTGTCTCATCTGATCATCAGAAACAAGAAAATGACAGCGCTGTATGTTGACTGTTCTCTCACTGTACTGGTTTCCTATGCTGCATACAAATTCGCAAAGACTTAGCAGCCTAGAACAACATCCGTTTGTTATCTCGAAGTTTCTGTAGGTCAGAAATCCAGGTAGGCTCAACAGGTTCCTCTGTTCAGAGTCTCACCAGGGTGAATTCAAAGGCTCAGATGGGCTAGTCCTTTCTAGAGCATCTGGAGAAGAGTTCGCTTCCATGCTCATTTATGTTATTGGCAGAATACAGTTCCAGTCTTCAGCGGGACTAAGGTCCCCATTTCCTTACTTGCTGTCAGTTGAGGGCAGAGGGGTGAGGGTAAGGCTCTGCTCCTTAAGGCCAAGCGCATTTCTTCTAATATTGCTCTTTTTATCTTCAAAGCCAGCAACGCACGTCAAGTTCTTTTCACACTTCAAATCTCCCTGACTTTCTCCTTCTGCCTCTGCGTGTTGGGGCCTGTGTGATTCGATTAGACCTACTTGGATAATCTCCCTTTTGTCATAGTGCGGGGTCTTTAAGGGGTGGGAGATGGAAAAAAACATTAGTCAGGTCTTACGTGACCAAGTTCTCTGCACACCTTCTGTGCTAGACTTGCCAAAACACACATTTCATCAGAAGATACAATGGTTAAGAATGTAGGCTTTGGAGTCAACTAGGCCTAGGTTCAACTTCAAGCTTAGTTATTTAATAATTGTGTGATTTTTGAGCCTCAGTTTTCTTCATCTCTAAAATAAACTCAATTATATTGCCTATTTTATGGTGTTGTTGAATTGATTACATGAGAAAAAGCATGGCAGTTAATATAGTAATTAACCTGGAGGAAGCGCTCAGTAAATGATTCTCACACAATATAGAGTCTCGTCAATATAAATAATAGTTGCTTAGCAACTCCCCCAGTACACTCCCTTTCATCCTTGTAGTTCTAGCGTCTCTCTCCTTAAATTCCTTCTGTCCTTAAACATACACAAAAAGATGCGTAAAGTATTTCTTTGGAGTATACACCTCCAGAACATTTCAACACTTTTTAAGAAGTCCAATGCAGTCCTACACATCTGTGCACAACCTGTGTCATTTGTAATAAGCAGCATGCATGTCTTGACAATCTAACTCAAAACTCCACATTCTAAATTTTCCTGAATCAAAATTAGAGTGTCTTGATTATGTGAAATCTTTAGTGTGGGGCATGTGATCCTTCATGTACTAGTTGTCTATAAACTCTCAGTGAGTAGCAATTGTAATCTAGTTCAATAGGGAATTGAATTTGGGAAATTTTCTTTACAAAATGGTTTTTCCTTCCCAAAAGAATAAAAGGGAAAACATCAGCCCCTTTCACTCACCTCCTATTGAATTCACTTATGCCTCTGGAACAGAGTAAAAGAAGAAAATGCCATCAACATTAACAACTATAAGCCTTGAGTTTAGAATACTAAGTCCTGACCTCATGGGATGGTTTATTCAGCACCACGGATCTCTCTTCTTATCCATATATATATATTCTCTTTTCTTCCTGATCACCGATCACTATTCACTTTTACTCCAGAGAGTCACAATTACATTTCTTATTGCAGCCCTTATTGTACTGAATATTTCAAGCTACCAATTTAATCCAAATGTTTATTAAACTCTTTCTGGGGAAAGGAAATTAAATTATTTTAGTAAAACTAGACGTTTATTAGTACACCAGTAAGCACGTAATGTTTATTACAGCTCAGAGATTTCAGCAAATGCCTTTTAACTGAACTTGTTTTGTAGCTGTCCCCTAGCAATTTCGTTAAATTCAGTGGTAATTAACAATTAGGCACCTAGATGAACTGGGATGAGCATTAGAGAGTGATAGGTGCATTAACTGTGTGGATACACTGAAAATTAGGTAGGAAATATGTGAATGGACTCATGAAAAGGATCTATACTTCCACTGATTTCATCTATACCCCTGGATTTAAATACCATCCATGTGCCAAGAACTCCCAAATTCTTATCCTTTGCCAAGACTTCTCTGAGCTTCAAGTTATTTGAAATCTCCTCTCTACTGTCTTATAAGCATCTTAAGTTCTATGTGAAAGTATTAACACAAATATTTCCTTTATAACATACTCACCTCTAGTCTTTCTCATCTCAAAAAAACAGCAAATACACACCTACCTAATTGCTTGATTGAAAAATCCTATGAAACTGGCACATTTTTAAGCAACAGCAAAACAACAAGTTATTTTCTTGAAATTCTTTCAGCATTCTTGTATATAAATGGCTAATATCTAAGCCAAATATCCTGTATAGCATATTACTGTTAATTTTTCTTGCATATCATACTATTGAAACAATCCTCAGATTTGATTGTTTTGTGAAAAAATTGTAACGATTTCAAAAATTATTTGAAAGAATCATTTTGCTAACCTTTAAAGTATAGTTCTCTCTAGGAAGACACAGGAGCTATAATAATATATATATTTATTTTTGGTTGGGGTTGACATGAAGAAAATTTCTGAAAAGATGTAATTTCATTCTGTATACTAACAACAAATACAAAATAAAATGTAAAAACATATACCATTTATAGTAGTACAAAAATATTATATACCTGGGAATGAATTTAACAAATGATGTGGAAAATTTCTATGCAGAAACCCATAAAGACGTCGGTTTTATGAAATGTGAGATTTACCAAATTTATTAGTTGGAAGACAATATTTTGAATTTGACACTTCCCTTAAATTTAGATTTAGTTCAATTTTAATCAAAATCCAATAGAAATTTGAGGGAACATGACAAGATGAAACTAAAATTTATTCTGGAATATAAATGGCCAAGAAGAGCCAAAATATTCTTAAAGGAAAAGGATAAGATGAGAAGATTTCTTTTACTGAATGTCAAGACTAATTACAAAGCTATAATAAATAGGCAATATGGCATTGGCATAAGAATGAAGAGCTAGAAAAATGGTACCAAGTAAATAGCTCAGATACAAACTCATATATATGTGGACTCTTGAATGCATTATAGTAGAGCGACAGGGAAATAAAGTGTTCTCAATAAAGGATGATGGAAAGTTACCTACATGGGAAAGAATGCAACTTAATCCTACTTCAGATTTTTGGAAAAACTTAATTGTGGTAGGCTTTCTAAAGATGTGTAAAATAATGTTAAAGTAAAAAGATAATATGGATTTTATGAGATTATTTAGTAAAATATATTTTTGACTTCAAGATAGGCAAAGGCTTTTTTTTTTATTAAGACAGAGAGAATGTTTTAACTTCATAAGAAAAGAAGATAAACTGGACTACATTTAAATTAAGAACTTGAATTCATCAAGAGACCGCTGCTAAGAAAATGAAAAAGTAAGCCACAAAGTGGGAGAAATTATGAAATTATTTCCAACAAATATAGCTCACAGGCTATGTATGTATATATAATACGTATACATTTACACACATATAATGTATATATATAAAATACATATATGTAAATTTTACATATATACGCATGTGTGCATATATATATTTACACATATATATTCAACATATCTCTAATATGTGCTTGTATGTATCCCACATATCAACTTAAATTAAAAAAATACCCAGGAGAAAAAATGGCTAAGGTTTAAACAAGTATTTCATAAAAATGTACATTGGTATTTATAGCTATGAAAACAATAATGTTTACAATAATATAAACTGGATAATAAATGGAATGTTCAGATATAGACATAATACATTACTGTAAATAGTGAACTATAGCTGGATGCAACAATTCAGATTAACTCTAAGAAACACATTTAGTGAAAAAAGAAAGTCAAGACAATTTTAAAAATTCAAAAGCAGGCAAAATTAAGCAATGTGTTTTTAGCCACATACATGCACTGGGAAATTGGCTCTTCAAAAATAATTAAAAAGTCATGATTTTTAGTTTACACCAAGTATTGTGGTGTAAATATCCCCACCGTGGCTGATTTTCTAGCTAGTGACATGCAGATCTGAATGTGAAACTGAGGAAAGACGCATACTTACTTGCTGTCTCCAGCATACCACTGCATTCGTAAGTGATAATTCCATTAAACATTTTTACAAAGGAAAGATAAATGCAAATATTTAAAATGTTACACTTTTCAAAAAGTTAAAAACGTGATTTTCATACACATATAGAATGAACTCAATAAAGATTTTATTCAACTTATTAATGACGGAGGGAACTGGTCAGATCGCAATCCTGGCTCAAACAAGAATTAGAGGTAGAATGACTATAAGTACATGAAAGTAATTTTAAATACTTTACTCAGTTAGAAACAAAAATAATTAATGACCTACAGGACAATATATAATCTTTGGGGTTATTTTTCTACTAGACAGAAAGTATTTGCAATTCTATTGGATAAGATCTACAAGTTATGTAATTTATGAGTGTGTGAGCCTTTGTTTAATACCAATATCAACTACAGGTACACTTTTCTAGATCATTAAATAATTTGTTGTGAAAGTTCCAGTATAAATTTGAAAGAATATACTGTCCATGCTTTTGCTTTATTTCCAAGCTGTAAATAATTTTTCTTAATGAGTCCACCAGTTTGATAATATATAATCTCCAAACATTATTCTTGGTCACAAAAATGATAGTCCCAATAGGCTTTGGCTTAATTATTTATAGAGGGCTACGAGAAGTGTTAATTAACCATAGAAACCTCCTTGAGTATCCAGTATTAGGCATATTCTAAAGCAAGAGAATTAACTTCTGTCAAAATTTCACGAAAGAATCTCAGATTGGATAGTGTAAAGCCTCTGTCTTTATATCCTCTTTCACCTTGGGGCTAACCAACCAAAGAAAGTCTCTCCTCCGGGGTTCTCCTATAGAGCTTTTGACTTTGGTGTATCTTTCTTTTGTCTTCAATTAAAATTATCAAACTAGTCTGATTCATCCGAGGATTCTCGTTAGTAAAAGGAACTTGCTGTCTTATATAAAAAGGCCTCTGAGCTAGCAGTTTCTGAGTCCCTCACTTCCTCTCTGAAAAGACAAACACACACCAGTCTTCAAACTTTGTTTCAAGTTCCTTTAAAACACCTAAAATTTTCTGAAGATCTCAAAGTGTTTTTGGAGGGTATATCACTCAACGCTTACTGTATTAGGCATTTTTAAATGATCATTTTTAATATTTATTAGTTCATTTTAAAGTAGCAATAATAAATTTATGACATGAATGACTATAACATGATTTATTTAAAAAATGTCTTTTCCAAAATGAAAAAAACAGTTGTGGTAAGAACAGGATCATTTTACATTTTTGCACATCTCTGTAATATCTGCCATGATAAAATATCTGTTTCTGTATTCAATTTGTTGATCATTAAGGTTTATGCAGAACATCTGTCCTTACCAGATATGGAGTGAGAAAAAGAGAAAATATTTGAATAGCCTTTTCAGATCATTGTAGATATTTTTCTTTGATACTACACGAAAAACATGATATGCTATTTCTATTTAAAATGTGGAATTTGAAACCGTATCTGTAAATTTTCTATACTCTCTTTCTTTAAAACCCCTTGATGTATTTGTTTTGGGAATGGATTTCTTACCCCTCTTTGCTTTTATAAGAGCTTTCATTGGTCATTTGAAAAATATTGGTTCATTAGATTATATAAATCTTCCAAATGTAAAGACAATTCATGATACAATATTAAAAAATTGTGTTAGTTAATATCACCAGTGATCTCATCAGAAACATCTTTCACTATTAGGAAAGACACAAGTTTTCCAAAATTATAATTTTTGTTTGAAAGCTCACATGTTATCAATGGCAACAAACACTGCCAGTTTTTTCTTGATTTAATAGGTGCATTTACTCGTTTTTAAGAAAACGTTAAAAACCCAAGTCTGAGTTACTATGTCTCTGTCTATTTGTCACTCTGTCAAGTAAAATGGATAAGAACGAGGTTAGAGAGAGAGCAGCAAGAGTAGCTAGTAATAGACTAATAATACTACTGCGAGCACACTGAGTTAATTTCTCAATACGCACATATTTATACACAAACCTACTACCTTAAAAAAATCCTAGAAATCACAAGAACACTTTCCATTAGCTGTCAGAACAATATTGTCGTCACACATCAAGTAGCCTCTAGACAGATCCACTATGCACTCATAAAAGAATGAAAGTAAAAAAGCATGTAATGTCTTAATACTATTATGAAAATAATTTTGACCTCCCAGACATCCATGAAAGGAGCCTCTAGATGACATTAAACCGTACTTTCAAGAGGTGCTTCTCCAGTAATTGCCAGACAACACACACACACACACACACACACACACACACACACACATCTCCTCAGGAAATAAAATTATCTCAGACTCAAAGATGTCTAAATCCATATTAATAAAGAATGACCATTTTCCTAAAGCAGTAATCTGTTGAGATATTACATGCCTGAAATGAAGAAATTCTTTTATATTATTATACAAAACAATTTTAACATTCTTTAGAGCTATATCTGGTTTTCCCAAACTATACCCAGAGAGATAGGTGCCCATAATAAAGTATCCCATTATTGTGATTTCTTCCCCCAAACATCATTTATTTCTCAACATTCAGATTATCCATGAAACCTGCTAAGAAGAAGTTAAAGAGTTTCCAGTTTTTCACTAACTCAAGAAGGAAATGATTAAACCATACTAGCCACGCTGAGCCCAGGTACATGCCCACACTTGCTACCACCTGCACCCCCACAGCACCTCTCACTGATCTGTCAGGTGAAGAGGAACCCAAGGCATATTCATGTTCTCCCAGTGAGGAGAAACCTACAGATGCCATAGAATATTTTTGGCATATAAGAATTAACTTTATTTTAAAGGAAGCATTACAAACTCAAGGAAAATATTATTTTAAAATATAGTTCTTAGAAAAACAGTTGGAAAAAATTAAGGTTGAATCTTTACCTTATATAGAGACCGACTAAATTGCATGTCACCCAATAAATTTAAAAGTTATATGTAAAATATAGTAACCTTAAAACACCAAAAACAATATAAACAAAATATAAAAAGATGACATTCTAAGGGAAAATGATCAATGATGAATAGAGTGACATATTTCAGTACACGTTTTATAAACATTTGAAAGCCCAGAATAGTTACAAATAACATTAAAAGATTAAAAAATAAACTTGTAAATTTTGTAATAAATATGATGAAAGTTAATTTCTTTAATATACAAACAAAATTATTAACTTATACAGCAATAAAAATAGAAATAGATGCAAAAGAATGGGTACAATTTTTCCAAAGAAATGTTTTACTTTGATACTGATAAAATTACTTTATTTAAAATAACTAAAGTCTATTTTCTGACACAAAATTTTTTAGAACTAATACTCATTGTGAAAGAATGGTGATCAGAAATTACCACTGCTGATGAAAGATAAAATTGTGCAACAGGTCTGGAAATGATTTTGAGAATCTATACAGAGAGGACAAAAATATTTTCTATTCTCTGTGCCAGAACTAAACTCCTCGAAACTCCATTCTGAGGAAAATTCATAGATGTAGCAATTTAGGTAACAGAAGCTGCATTATAGAATTGTTTACACGGGATGAGAAAAGAACAAACCTATGAAATAATAGGAGAGATTATTCAGTAATTTATGTTGCCTGTATATTATAGAATGTTATTCATCAAATATACTATACTCTTGAAAATATTTAATACAAACTAATGCTCAAGCAAGTATTGAATTTTAAAAAAGATTAATATGTTTGCAGGATGACAGGTTAATGCCAATTTTATAAACGTATATGATATCTATTTCTATTTATGTTATTCTCTATCCATCTATCTGTTTGTTATCCATCTGTCTAGTGAAAACATTTTCAGTGTAATAAAATGTTAATCTCTTGAAATTGGAATTATTAATGATTTAATCTCCTTTTTTATACTCTTCTACTCTCCAGCATTTCTCAGGGAGCGCTTGTCCGTTTTAAACTCAGAATCAAATGTTAAATTATTATAACAGAAATAAATGGCCTTATATCTCTTAAGTGTTTTTCCCCTTTGCTTTTCTTACCTTATTGTAGTTGTCTTCTTGTGTCTTTGTACAACGTAGCCAAGAATTAAAGCACAGATTACCACATCATGTATGAAGGGAAATTATTTTGTTATTCAGTCAATAAACTTTCTAGATTATATTGAGCTATTCCTCATTATATTCCACAAATAATTGTATACTTAAACTTCTAAAATCTCATCAAGAGTCTTTCCTCTTCCCAAGTTTCTGCAACTGATAAAGCAGTTTCTCAAAGGACATTGTTTTTCTGCAGATTCCTGTTGCCAACTTCCTCTTAAAATCTAACAGTTGGAACTAAATTACGTTTAGCCACATGGATCTGAATTTTCTCAAAAGTAAGTGGAAGAATTAACCAAAGGTGAACAAATTAAGTTTAAATAGTTCTTAATCACTGAATAGGACCTGTCAAAATTATGGCAGACATCGAAACTTTTTAACATTTTCCAGCTAGAAACTTGTTTTAAGTGGCATCTGATTACCTTTCCTTTCCTTCCTCCAAGTCAAAAACAAAGTCTATTTTACCGTAACATAACCAGTAGTCTGACATAAACTCCATATTTTCTCATGAGTCAATAGCTGTGTGCATTGCCTTCATGAACTTCAGCTTCTAGGCTCATCAACATCAGCATCAGAAAGGAAGACAGGATTCCAGATCAGTATTGCGATGTCCCTTTGTTTATGTGAAAATCATTTACTGAAGCCTAGCTAATCAAAACAGATTAGTTTTTGGATTGAGTATTTCTGCCAATGTTTCCTTTCTGTAAATAGCACTAAAAAGAGAAACAGACAAAAATATCTCCAGAATCTGACTAGATCTTCAAATCAAGGGTCACCTGGAGACTGTTTTCTCACATAGATGATTTCCAGAATTTGTATACTTATTAAGGAAGTTTCCAAACAACTAGATTTCTTGTGGCAAGTGAACTCAGAAGGGCCATTGTGGGCTTTGCAGTTATACTGGTCTGGACTTATATCAGTGAGTTGTCGTGTTCTATATATATAACCTTAAGCTTGTGTCCACAATGTTCTCTCTGTCAAGAATAACCTTCCTCCTCGTTTCTGCTTAGTGATTACATTTTCCAGAACATATTTCACAAGCACCTCAATGTACTGATATAAACATCCTTCCCTCTGAGCTAAGCATTGTATCTCTTCCCAATTCAGTTACAGACTCGATTTCTAGAACTTTCTTCACTATTTAATGGGTATCTTTGGCACCAGGTCCCAATCAGCTTATATGTATCCAAATTCCCAGTTTACACCATATAATTAAAACCTATCATTCATTCACAAACATTTATTGAGTGCCTTCTACAGGTTAGAGTTTCCACACTATCTTACACGTTACCATGTGAACAAAGAAGACAAAGCATCTACTCTCATAGAATCTAGATTCTAGTGGAAGAAAACAAAGTAATTAAATTCAAAAGATCTATCTAGTAATAACACTCTGCATTTAAGAGGATGACATAGTGGAGAGTATATAGCTAAGTCTGGTTGATCAGGAAAGGCCTCTTTGAAGAGAAGACATTTAAGCTAATATTTGAATGCTAAGAAAGCGTTAGCTGGGGAAGATCCCTGGTAAGAGCATCCAGGCAGAAGAAACAACAGATGCAAAAGCACAAGAAATAAATGAGTGGAGGCAAAGTGGAGCAAAGGAGCTCTTGACTTTTCCGCCACAGTTACTTTGAATTTGACCTCTGGAAGACAGAGCTGTGGCAGATGAGAAATGGAGAGTGGGGGAAGAGGGGTGAGAAATGCCGGCAGCTTGCCTCTCTCTGGAAAATACCATAGCTCTTGATTGGGAGCTGGAGGGAGCCCGGTCTTCTCGGCCACACCTGCTGGAGTGGAGCTTCTGTCATACTTAGCCAGGATGGGGAAAGAGAGCGAGCAAGTTGTAGCACAAGTGCCACAGACACTCACTATTATTACTGAGATTTAGTAGAATTTCTTGAACAAACAATTCTTCCTTCGCTGTAATAACATAGGAAAATTTATAGGGGCCTTAACTGGTTGTTTTGTTTTATAATTTTTTGGGGTGAGGGCTGTTTCACAGGGGCGTGGATCTGCAGAGCTCTTCACGCCACCATTCCAGAAGTGATCCTTGCCCGTTGGCTTTTAACATCCTTCAAATAAAGTTCTCAGAAGGAGGCAAGTGTATGAAGTCTCATATTTATTAAGATGGGTAATGGTGGGCCTAATAAAGGGAATGAGAAGGGGGTTAAAGAGGAGAAGGGTGGAACAAAATAAAGAATAGTTATAAATTGTTTTAACAGATGGGGATCTTAATCACTCTCTTTAGAAAGTGTACTTTCTATCAAAAAATGCACCTATGCATACTCACCCAAAATTTACATGCCTTACACATAATTCCCAAAACACTTAAGAAACTAAATAAACAAATGGTAAACTCATCCTCATGGGATGAAACTAGATAAAATTGCTTCAGTTGAATTTGGAAATGTTAAGAAAGTTGCTATACAAATGAAAGAAGATATTTTAATATTTAGTTTTGGCATTATAAAAAAGGGTTGGCATTTTATTTTCATATACAAAAATAAAAATAGAGTTATCATCAAATTTAAATTCCAAAGTAATTAACTGCTGCCTTTTTAAAATGTCTTCATTTGAGATGGTAGGCACACGACAGAATAAAACAGCACCGGGTGAGTGGAGATGGGTAATAACATAAAGGAAAAAAATGAGAGGATATGAGAAATGATGTGAGAAGATAAAATTAATCATGGCTTAACCAATCTCAGAAAGACCATTTTAAAATGCAGGCTTTTGCTTGACAGTGGCCCTTTTTCCCTCTGAAGTGTGGCCTTTAGAAATCCACTGAAGTTTAAGGCGTCATTTGAAGGTGAGAAGCATGTTTTATTCCTTATTATTTATTTTACCTTCCTCCCTCACCACCCGCACACATGTAATAGCAGGGGGAGGATGATATTCTGCAAGGTTTCCAGGAGCTGTGCATCCTGTGTGAGTAGATATAGAAAGATTGTTGAAGGACAATAGCTAAATTCACGTAGCTTAATGTAATGTGAGAATCAGAACAGGAAAAGGTTGATTTAATTTTACATTCCTTTTTCGTGGCCACATTTAAAACAAAAATATATTTATAGAGAACACACGATTGAAAACACGCATTATTTAAAACTAGTAAGCACACTAGCCTCGTATTTCCCATCAAAAATGGCACGACAATGTGGCGAGACATACACACAGATTACAATTCACTGGGCTCGTTAAATATGCATAAAATGTGAACTGCTCTATGTTGCTGCATTTCCTTACTTGAAAGAATCTCATTTGGTGGTAAACTGGGAAGTTGGAATACAATGATTAAAAGTTTATATAATCAAAACAGAAAAGGATGAAGTCTATGGGGACAAGGAATATTTCTTAGTCATCTCATTCTAAGCACCAAACAAAGAATCAGGAAAAAATGTGGCACTAAATAATTCAGTCATTACTTTAATTATTTATTCACTTAACAAACATTACATTTCTCCTATGGCAGAGCCTCTAAATGTGGGGGAGGGGAGGGCTAGAAAGATAAGGAAATCATGATCTAGTGATGTTTGTTGAATGAATGAATGAATACACCAATCTGGGTAAATTCAAGTATAGAAGGGGAAGACAATCAGATTTGAATAGGATTTGGAAGGAATCTTTTCATTGTATGCAAATGCTCAGTACTTTAGATTTATAGAACATTTATATTATCAAAACTTTAGATTTACAGATCATTATCTTATCTCACAGCAACATTCCAAGAAGATATTAACAAAATCAGTTCATAAATGAGTAAGGCTCAAAATAATGAATGTCTTGCCGAAGTTCCCATAACTATAAGGGGTCCAGTGGGACCTTGAACCAGGTTCTGGTGGCCTCTTTTGTTCTCCTTTGTGGAAGGCAGTTCCTCTTCTCTACTACTTACGTGAGACTGGTCAGGGCTGTATCCCCAGCAAGTCCCTCCAACGAAAGCCAGTCCAGTGAAGAGAATATTGTGCTCAGATCTGAAAGCTCTCAGGCTCTATCTGGCATTGCCACTTACTAGCAGCATGCCTGTGGCCACACCTGCTAACGTTCCATTTGTTCATTCCTGAGGAAACTTCTGCAAACTTCTATCCCACTGCCCTCAATGGTCAGTCTTCCAGCATAGAGAGAAGGAAAAGAAGATTTTACTTTATTTTCCTCTTGAGTTGTCTATTCATCAGTGTTCCTTTGTGTGTTCTTCTTATCAGCCACTGTTCTCAAAGTCCTAAGGAGGAGTTCCCTTTAGATCAGGGCCTCATCTGGAACTCCTGGTTACTGTTTCCGCAATAGGACTCAGAACTCTTCTGACTGGAGCCACTGGGAATGTTACTATAAGACTAGACACACTTTATTTATTGTCCCATATCTTTATTTTCCATGACACTATTATATAAAACATACAGGTGTTTCAGACTTAATTAAAAGCTTGAGAAAATGAAATGTAATTACCGTGTAGGAGGAGAAAACTTAAGAGACGTATGCCACATAATAATTTTCTTAGAGAATAAGGGTAGGTATTCAA
Source organism: Equus quagga (assembly GCF_021613505.1). NCBI lineage: Eukaryota > Metazoa > Chordata > Mammalia > Perissodactyla > Equidae > Equus > Equus quagga. The sequence continues at coordinate 21,381,948 of NC_060283.1, forward strand.
GAGGTTAAGCTTTAAGGAGGTGGGAGGGAGACAAGGTCACTTCATAAAGAAAGCCTGTTTTTATCCTAATTTCTTTCATTCACATTTTTTCTCTCTTTGATAAAAAATGATCTAACCTCTACCATTTTACTAACCCTCTCTACCCACAAAAATCCACCTCATCCACCTCAGTAGTCCTCCCTTCTTTTAATGAGATGAGATTAATACACCGTGGATGTGTCAGGATAGCTTCAGAAGGATAATCAGGGCTTTCCATTTCAGAGAAAAGTATAGTACCTTCTGAGAAGACAGGAAATATCTATTCTATCCTGATTGGATGACAAGAAATGATATAAATTGTCTCTGCATCTAGTAATCTTGGATTTTAGAACTTTTTGACTCTACCCTTTATGTGGTATTATTTATGATCCTAATATCCTACAGTCATCATCAACTTGTACTTTCCATGGAAATTTGCTTTCCTACTTGATCTTGGAGTTCGCTGGACCAATTTTACATCTTTCAAACAACAAGACTCAAGTCCCTTCTCCTTCTGGTCTTCCCTTGGACATTTCCAAGAAAGATACTTTGCCAAAGTACTTTTTTCTCTGCTGGCCTAACACTCTATCAAGTGGTCTCCACCTTTGTTCACAGTTGTTCTGGTCATCAACATTGGAATTGCAACAAGGTGATGCCATTCCTGATCATCGTCTAAATTCTTCTCTCTATTTTTCCTAAAGGTCATTGCCTGCACTTCTGCTCATTGTCTGTTGCAAGTTCTCAAGCCGCCCAGCTGGTGATGTTGAATCTACTAACAACACACTTAAGATATGTGCTCTTCCTGCATCAAGTATCTGTAGCTGGTGCCCTCCCAACTCCAGCTCTCCAGTTCACTTTTTTCTAGGTAACATGGCAAATTCAAATTCTCCCTTACTTTCAGTTGTGCCCACAACACAGTGGTGTCAGTCCTAATATCAATATATTTTGAGTTTTCGCACACATAGTTCCCTGGTGGCAGGAAGCGCCTACCATAGATATTTTGATCCCTGTTAATAAAAAAGATTTGCACTTCACCTTTGATCATCCCAACCCCTCTTTTGGGTTTTTTAGGGACTGAGTCAGGATCATACCAGGACAGCTTTACTTTGTAACAAGGATCACTGCTCTCTTGTCATACTGTTGTGAAAATGTAACCAAAATGTGTGAATAAGTCAAAAAGATGGGTGGGATGGACTGAAGGCCACCCAAGGAAAATATCTTAGCTTGACTCATTTCCAGTTGATCAAAAGTCTCAGACTTAGTGAAGTTGTAGATTAACTGTAATTTCTTTCTTTTTTTGAGGAAGGTTAGCCCTGAGCTAACTACTGCCAGTCCTTCTCTTTTTGCTGAGGAAGACTGGCCCTGAGCTAACATCTGTCCCCATCTTCCTCTACTTTATATGTGGGACACCTACCACAGCATGGCGTGCCAAGTGGTGCCATGTCCACACCCGGGACCTGAACCGGCGAACCCTGGGCCGCTGAGAAGTGGAACGTGTGCACTTAACCGCTGCACCACTGGGCCGGCCCCTGTAATTATTTTTTTTATCTAGAAGAAATGACAATTATTTTTGTTCAATAAAACAGATAACCACAAGGTTGTGTTTTATTGCTCTGAGATAACCAATTTTGTATATAATCCAGTAACCTTATCTTAACATTACTCTCTTAAATTTACTGCAAATACCCCAGCTTTGCAAGTGTTGTGTGGACAAGTTTTAACACCTTCCTGGTTCCCTCACTAATTAATGAGTTAAATACAATCTATGACACCAGTTAGTTTTTAATGTGCCTAAAAGTCATGATTTTGTCTTTTAAAAATTTTTACTTTAAACATTCTGCTCGCCATCCACGAATCTCCACTGCAGGATATTCTGGTACATCTTTGTGTGACTTCTCTTGACTCTGCCATTTTGATTTCTAGCAGTAACGATGCAATGGAGGATTCTATATTTAAGTGGCCTTAGAAATTTCCATTTGCCCCATCTTTTAAGTCATTCAACTCATGCTATTATGATACCTCCCAGGGCCCTGTCCCACCAATATTGAGTTTTATCAAATAAAAGAGGAAAAAGTACAACCAAAAATAACTGCTAATTTCAAACTTTATTAAAGTACAAAAGATAATTTTGAATTCTGTGAAGCGAATATGGCTTTTTACAGTAGAGGTCCAATCACACATTTGGAATACAAAGCTGGTTTTTCCAGCTCAGAGTATTTTAAGAGAAAAGTTTATTGATCTTTATCATGGACAAAAGTTCCCCAAATTAATGAAGATTACTCCTTATGGAACTGTAAATTTGGTGCCAAGAGGCACGAGAAGCAGCCATTTGACTAGATTTATACTGGAGGTACAGCATATTTAAAATTTCATTTTAGGATCTTAGATTACACAGTCATTGGATGTTATATATATCAGCATTCAGTTCAAGTGTTTACATCCCCCCAGGATGCCCAGTTGATGGTACCTGAGCACACTGTGGGGCCTGTATGAACTCCCATCTTTTAATAGTTATTTCTCTTTTTTGTTCTGTTTAAAGTAAACACAGTAGATTTATATTTATAATAGTGATATAAAGTTTCCTATTTAAATAAATTTAACTAAATTCATATAAAGAAAACTATTGAGTAAATAATAATTCAGGGTGTGTGTGGTTAGAATAAATGCCAAAACTCAAATGAGTTCGCAGAAGTAATCTTGGGCCTTTGTGAAAATCAAAGTTTAATGCTTAGGAATCTAAAATAGGGATGACTCATCGTATTATTTTAAGACATTTTTTCAGTAAAGCCTTTGGAGGAGTTAGTAAGCAATACAGTCAACGGAGAATATGCTCTGGCTCAGGTTCGGCAAACCCCAGTTTAAATACCATCTCTGTTAAGGAGACCTTGGTCCCAGGGTCCTCATTTATAAAACAGTAATCTTACTTCACGAGACTGCTGTATGAAGTAAATGACACAGCACATAGGAAGCAAAAGGTACTTAGGTTCGCTGCCTTCATTCCCCTTGATTCCTCCCTGAATCATGATATGAGCTGTTTCTATTTTCTTAATGCGTACGAACAGGAAGGAGGTCATAATTACTTGCATTTCATTGTTTTTTTTGTGATGTGACATCAAAATAAGGAAACACCAGATATTAAATTCTTACATTATTGTGAAACAGAGAAGTGAAAATTTATGTCAATGGCAAAAAAAAAAAAAATTTGTAGATTGTCCCCTGAAATGCCAACTGGATACCTGATGGAACCAAGTAAGCAGTGATGGCCGGGCACTACACCATGCAGGATGTTTGAGCCCAGGCATATGTTTTCTTGGTTCCATAAGTGAACCCCAAATGACAATAGAATTAAGACATTTGTGACTAGTTATTTTCTTTACTTTTTACCGTGTTTATTTTTAGTTTGTGCACAGACAACAAGTTATTCTACTTTGGTATTAACACAAATCAGATGTTTGATTTTATGGTCTACAAATTTCATAATCTCTGTCGAATAAGGTTATAGAGATCTATGTTTTGTTGGTTGAGAGAGGAAAGAATATATGGCTTGTTAGTCTGTATATTCGCTAGTTTTTTTTAAATTATTCTCAACCTGTTGGCCTATTTGTGACTTTATATCAATTAAGAATTGCAAACCCACTGAGAAGGAGAACAGCTCTTTGATGCCTGAACAGATGATTTTTTTTAATCTTTTATTTATTTTTATTTTTTTACTTTTTGAGGAAGATCAGCCCTGAGCTAACATCTGCTGCCAAACCTCCTCTTTTTGCTGAGGAAGACTGCCCCTGAGCTAACATCCCTGCCCATCTTCCTCTACGTTATATGTGGGACACCTACCACAGCATGGCGTGCCAAGCAGTGCCATGCGCGCGCCTGGGATCCGAATTGCCAAACCCCAGGTCACCAAGAAGCATAACGTGAGAACTTAACTGCTGCGCCACCGGGCTGGCCCCTGATTTTTTTTTTTTTATTTTGTGTCTATTTTTGACTTGGGATTTAGGTTGTACAATTGAAGATATAATTAGTCTACATGCCTATGTGTCTGTAATTAAGAAAAGCTTTTAACTTTTGTTGTGAGTGTGAAATATTTTCCTGATTCCAGAAAGTACAAATTGGATAACATTTCTCAAATTAAATAGATTTTCTTCCATCTGTTTTACAGATTTGGATAAGCATATATACAAATTAAAATATTTCCAAATTTCACAGAAAGTAAATAAAATGAGTCCATAATACTTTAAAAGTGTCAAGACAAATATTTATTGTAGACACTGCTATCTTAGAAATATTGAAAGAATTCAAGATTACATAATCAAGATGAATTTTGCAAATTATACCACTTTAATAATTTTGTACTTAAAAATAAATGATAACTATGTGTTTGCTATTTGACTTTTGCTATGGAGTAAAATATAAAAATTTAACAAGATTTGAGAAATATACATTTTTATAAAATTTATTTCATTTTGTATAAAATTTAGATTTATTTTCTCACAAAGAGAAAAATTAATCTGAAATTTCTAAACTGATACTGGTTTACTAACAGTAGACATATGCAACATTTAAGATCATAAAAATCTAAATGTGGATTTAATTAATTAATTCTGACAAGACTTTTATGAAAAGTGTAAATACGTTTTCTAGTACATCATATTGAACAAAATTTCTTAGCTCTTTAGATAACCAAAATCTTTCAACTAATACTAAAATGAGTTAATAGATAATCTTTGGATTCTTAATTTCTAAGGGAGAGTGAATAGTGAACTCCTAGTTGCATAACATAATTTTAATTTTATATAGTTTGCTTCTTATTTGCAGGTGGTGTGAATTGGCCGTATCTTTGGGTCGTGTTAATGAACCTGTTTATTCTTGCCACTTGAATAGGTGGAAAAGAGACATGTGCGGATATACCTGCGTTATGTGTACTATGAGCTGCAACATTCTGCTCAAATTGTGCTTATATATAACAGACAAGACTCAGTATATCTCCTAGTTTTCTCTGTTCAATAGAGGACAGTTATTTTGGTTGAGTTATTACTGTAATTGTACCAGGAGTAATAACGATTCAGAAAGACACTGTGTATGTAAAATTGAGGGGTTTGCTTTTTGAGGAAAAGGAACAAATAATTTTGTCTTAAAGTATAAGTTTGTCACAAAATAAGAAAAAAACATAGAAAATAAGAAAATTTTATGGTGTATAGCAAATTGTGGAAGGCATGACGTATGCGTCCGTTTATAATATCTGATATTAAAAGGATACTATGAAGAGTTTTAAATTTTGACAAAGTTAAATCAGTTTGGATGGAGTTATTCTCAAGATATTTTAAGGAGGTGGAGGGAGATTTATGAAAACTTTGCTGACAAATATTTATCTCAATGTAAAATGAAAATTTGGCTTTTTCCGTGTCACATTGATATGTCAGAAATTCCTGAAGGATGATAAAATATTGTGCTTTATCTTCTGGGTAAACTTCCCACATAGCAGAGATTCCATACCTTATCAGAATAATCTTCTCTGCTTAGGTTTGGTTTTATATGTAATTGTTAATTAAAATAAAAAAGGAAAAATATTCCTCGCTTATGAAAAACTAAAATTTCTTAGAAAACTGTTATGATATTTTGTGTTTACTTAAAACATTTTCTTGCTCTGATTAAATAGACAGCCAAATATGGTTTCTCAGCATCCATGATCCTATCTTGAGGTATCAAATCTGCTCTAATATTTTGGTTTGCCTCAAATATCAGACGCCACATTTATAAAAAATAAAAGTATATACTCAGGAGGGCCCCTATAGATCTTCTAGAGAAACACAAAGATTTGTTACATAAAAAAAGAGATAATAGGAACAATTAGCTTTCTTTGCTATGTTTCATATTCATAATTAGTTCAACACTATTGTAAACTCTACGTGGGAAAAATCATCAAAATAGAGGAAATACTCAACTTTTCCTATGTAAAGACTACACAGGTGAAATATTGTTATAATAACTATTTCAGAAATTGTACAGTTTATGTTTCTAGAGATTTTTTAATTCCTTCACTGTCCATATTTTCCTACTCCTAGGAGAAACACTGATCAAACTCCCGAAATACCATGCCTTGAACCCCAAGAGAGAATTTATTCTCCCCCTTTCTGATATTCTTTCTCACTCATTTAACAACAATCAAACAGGTTTCTGCTTCCCACTGATGCTTGCCAGAAGACGTGCTACAAACTAGAGCTTAGAATTTATGTCATCAACAATAAAAAAAGGCAGTCAAAATGCCCAGTGAAAGGACTGTAGTAGATTCTCTAAATTATCTGTGCTTCAGTGAATAGATGATTAGAAGAGTCTTCCAAGCAGGTGACGATTAGAAAACATTCATACAATATGGGCGGGCTGAGTCAGGATTTCCAAGACTCTTCTCTCTCAGGAAGCAGACCTACTTCCTGACAGCAGACTGTTTATGCAAGATTCATAGTTACAAAAATTACATACGACTGAATGAAATGGTGAGGGAAATTTAATTGTGGTTATTTGATTGAAATACTATTGGTATTATTTTATTCTAATTTTATGTATATATGAGTGCTATAGACCAAATGTTTGTGTCCCCACTCCCCTCAAATTAGTATGTTAAATCCTAACACCAAATGTGATGGTGTTAAAAGTTGGAGCCTTTGAAAGGTGATTAGGTCATGAGGGTTGAGGGTTCATGAGCTGGATTACTGCCCTTATAAAAGAGACCTCAGAGAGCTCTCTTGTCCCATCTGCCATGTGAGGACACAGCAAGAATACAGCTATCTATGAACCAGGAAGCAAGTCTTCACTAGACACCAAATCTGTCATCACCTTGATCTCGGACTTCCCAGTCTCCAGAACTGTGAGAAATAAATTTCTGTTGTTTATAAGCCTCCTAGTCTATGGTATTTTGTTAAGCTGTGCAAATGGACTAAGACAACGAGGAAGCTCATTTAACTCTAAACATAGAGCTTTTCCAAACTGAAATTTACTATTTTAAATTAAATCTGCTCTCAATAACCCCTTAGAATTGAGAGAGAACTATTTTGCTGAAACTCCTTACATTTTCGTGGCAACAAAGGTATTTATATAGATTCAATAAAAGTCTATTCTCCTTTTTACCAAGATATGTCATTGGACAAATTGACTTATAATTTGACAAATTGATTATGCAACCAACACCATACCTCATAAATGTAATATTTGAGAATAAATTTCATTTAATAGGTGCTGACAAACTTTCTACTAAGAAACAAGGATACTCTACCCAAGATAAAATAGCAGACACATAATTTACCCTCTGGACTAAAACAAACAAAAAAACTACACAAAATATATGAAACATGTAGGGGAGGAAGACATTTCCTCTACCCAATATGGGTTCTTCTGGCTGGAGAACAAATTAAATTCACATGAGACAGAATAACAGGAGAAAATTAAACAAAGCTTTATAACGTGTATACAAGGGATAGGCTCAGGCAAGCTGAGCAACTTGCCAAAATGGCTGAAGCCCCCACCTTAAATATCATCTTCAGCTAACAACAAAGGAGGATGTTGGGGGTGGAGGGGGAATCGATCATGGGACATTACCACACAAGTACAGTAAACAAATGCAGATTTAAGTCCTTGCCTTTGGCATTGATTAAGAGTTTCTAGAGATAAGTTCATCCCCCCCTCTTCCTGGTACAGAGAGGGAGACATCTTTACAGATGGAGATTTCCTTTACAATGTAAATGTCTCTTAGCAAAGGGTAGGTAAATTCTACTTTTCAGTTGCTTTCCTGTCTGCAGTTTATTAAAAGTAACCAGCCTCATGCCAAAGAGACATATCTTGGGGTGGCCAATTCCAGGCCCCCACATTATCAAGACACTAGACATCAGGTAATTTTGATGTAAATTAGTATCTGGTAGAGAATTATCTATAGCTGCCTGTTCTTCATCCTTGACTTCATCATTTAGTTTCTAATTGCTTCTGAAACTAGCCTGTCTCAGTCTAGGTCTGATTCCCAGCAATTCAACTCAACATCTATGCAGCTTACACTTTTGGTATTCATCCTCAGTAAAGGAGCAGTGGTGTAAATTTGACTATGACCCAGTGAAGTATATTTAAACAATTTTAAGTCCACCCAGTGGTGGACACATTCATAATAATAATCAACAATAAAAAAATTTTAAACAAAATAAGTATGCAGCTTTAAATAAATAAAAATACTTGTATAGAAATTATGTTCCAGGCAGTGTTCAAAGATAGATAGAGAGGGAAAAAGAAAAATAGATATCAATAATTATTTTATACTACATAGAATATAATTTATACCCACAGCAACCCTAGGTTTTACTAATATAACCATTTAAAAGTGAAAGAACCTAGGCACAGAAATCATAAAACCAGTACATGGCAGAACCAGGATCTGCACTCAATTCCAGTTCTTCCTATTGTATTTATTATTTACATTGATAATTAAGGATGTAATCTAGATAGCCAGTAGCATCTTTTGTGTGCATGTGAATTATTTTTTAAGCTAGACAGTAGGCTTTCTAAAAAACAATACTTTTTAATACATTTTATAAGATTTTGCTGTGGTCATTGAGCAAGGTAGCTTGCACATACAAGGTACACAATGAGCAATTGACTGACTGTAGCCACCAACTTATTCAAAGAGCCAAGAAAAACCTGGCATATCTAAGAAGTGTGATATTTTGACATAAATTCATATGTTTTCTGGTGTTTCTGATTAAAAGGGCAAAGTCTCAATGAGTCATAAGGTAATGGCCATTTTTCATTCATAGCAATTGCTGCTTTGAAGTTAGATTGTAGATGGTGATTATACGAAAGTATGGATATACATAAGAATTGTATTCTCTTGAACAAGCAAATACCTATTGCAGAATATCTTTTTCTTTCCTCATCAAAAATATCTTGTATTTTTAATACCAGCTTTTTTACTTTAATTCAGTAGTGTTTAGTGGATAAAGACTAAAAGATTATTTTTTTCAATCTATAATAGGTAAAGTTATATTAGAAGTTAAAATTATTGATGACATCTAAAATTATTATCCAATGATCTGAAAATTGTAATAATAAATTTAAAAAGGAGAAGTAAATATTCTCGAGATAAAGTAATTATGAATAAGGGTAAGGTCCTGCACGCTTACAGTATAAAGATATAGAAACAAAAGTCTGTGGCAATATATTTTTTCTGACTATCCCACCTCCACATACCCATACAATTTACACTAAAGTGTCAAAAAAAAATACTACCCAGGACTCAGATCTAAGCTAGGACACGTCATTAAATGAATTTTAACAGAAAGGTGATGAAGTCTTTCATGAGTAATCACTTTTCAGGCTGTCACAATTATTGACAGAATAAAGGAGGGTAATTTCGATCTGTGATGTGTATTTTTTTTTAATTGTTCTGTTTTTACTTGGAGAACACTGGAAGCATTGAAATACTCTACTCCTTTGTTCTTCGAATTGTTGTCGTAAAATTAACATTAAAGAAACCTGGGCTTTGTAGAAGTGAGGTTCAGATCACACCTCATCAAATTTCTAGTTCAATTTCCCCATCAAAATAGCATGAAGAATTAGGAATAGCTTAGTCCTTTTAGAAGAAAGTTCTAGAGACAATGTTGCTCACTCAGAAATTGGCACTTCTTAAACAGAATATATGTTTTTATTTTAAAAAATAATAAAGTGTTTACAATGAAGAGGAAATTAAACTGATCATACAGTTCCTCAAAAATTCGATAGAAAATACTATTTACGTCATTGTTTCTTATGACAATGTATCGATATACCAGAAAAAGATTGCTTAAATAATAGTCTCGAAATCTAAGATTGATAAATTATGTGACCTGAAAAAGGAGGGCATGGGGGCCTGCTGGTTAGGTTCGTGTACTCCGCTTCCATGGCATGGGATTAGCAGGTTGGGATCCTGAGTGTGGACCTAGCAGGGCTCATCAGGCCACGCTTTGGCAGGCGTGCCACATATAAAACAGAAGGAGATGGGCAGATGTTAGCTCAGGGCCACACTTCCTCAATAAAAAGAGGAGGAATGGCAGCAGATCTTAGATCAGGGCTAATCTTCCTCAAAAAAATAAAATAAAATAAAAAAGGAGGGAAATTATCTTTGTTTTGGTAAACTGGTAAAGGGCTAATTGCTTTATCTAGTTTAATCCTCATAACTCTCCTAGGAAGTAACTTTTAGAAAAATGAGAGCATTGAGTTAAACTAAGTATTAGGCTGATATCACATAACCAAACAAGAAATCAAGCCAGGATGTGTTTGACAGATCCATACTTGTTGTACTCAACCTTACTACCTCCGTGGTATATTTGTAAGGATAGAAAAGACTAATCTCTATTGCAATAATAAAATAAACCACAAAATCTCAGTGTATGAATACAACAAAGTTTATTTCCTACTCTTAAAGAAAAAATTATTTAATGACATTTATTTAAGAATGATAGGTAGACTTTATTTAAGGGGAAGGAGACATTGTGATGGATTTAGAGGCCACTGCAACGGAGAGAGATTAGACTTAAATGGACTCCAACAAGGATCTTGGGGATTTATAACAAAGGAGCAGGATGGGGTCAGTGGATGGAAAAATTAGTGAGGAAATATCAAGAACAAGAGGGATTCTTCTTAGACCAACTTAACAGAATTCTTGCTGAAGGCAGGCCAGGGCGATAAGATGTTAATGGTGGACAGATACTAAGGGTGGGGCACTGTCACTAAATTGACTTAGCAAGATTCTTGCTCAAGGGCAGAGAGAGGGAAGCTCAGTATCCAGCCAATTCCAGCAGTGGGCTCAAAGGAACTCATTAAACTTAGATCAAGAAGAGAGTCTCTGTCATTGTAACCACTGGGCCCTCCAAGACCAGTTAAACTGACCCCATCTCTTATCAACAGAGTGATTAAGAGTTGCCTTTAGAATATCTGCAAAGGGCATGCTCAAAAGAAGAAATTTTGATCTGAAATGATCTTGGAACCAAAGGTCCTCCCTTCCACAAAACCGAAATGATGCGGGGTTGGTGAGCCGAGGAGTCAAAAGAAAGATTTCTTAGACTCTTAAGATCTGGCAGTAGTGCTCTTTCATTTAGAGAATAGAATAGCATGGGGACAGGACCCACAGGCAGTCAGAGCTCCTGCTGCCCCAAGTTGAGGGTTAGAGCTAAACTTAAGGCATAGGTATATGATTCACCTCTTTACAAGACAAAGGAAAGAACATGAAAAAAAGTTAAAATGGTATCAGTGCAGGTGGGGTCTGGTCATTGGGTGATCCCATGACTTTTAGACAAGAATCAAATTGGATTAAGTAAAGGTTAGAAAGGTTAGACGCCACCACCCTAAACCAGTTACATGAGATTGCCAGACAGCAACCAACTTAAGTTCTTGCCTTCCCCATTAAGTGTTTCTAGGGACAAGGTCATCTCTCCTCTTCTTCCTGGTACAGAGAGGGAGGCACTGTTTTACAGGTTGAGATTTACCTTACAAACGTAAATGTGTCCCAACAAGGGCAAGTTCCATTCCCCAGAGCCTCCTTCCCTGTCCCAGCCCATCAAAAGCAATCAGCCCCAAACAATCCCGATGCCAAAGAGACATATCCTGGGGTGGCCAATTTCAGGTCCCTACAAGGTCATCCCCCCTTCCTTCATAAACGCAAATGTCTCAAAAGGGCAAGCAAAATTCCAGTCCTCGGAGCCTGCTTCTCATCTGCAGTTTTAAAAGTAACCAGCCTAAAAATCCTCATCATAAACCATTTTAAAATTAAGCAGCCTAAAAATCCTCATCACCAAAGACCTAACACAACCAGAACTTGAAAGTCAGACTCTTATCAGAAGCAAGGAGGTCCCTCGTTCAGGAAGAGAGCTTGTTAAAATTCCTTCTGAAACTAAGAACTAAGGAGTTAAAAAATCTTTCTTAGAGCAAATCTTTGAGACAAGCTTTGCTAACTGCAGCTGTGCACATTCAACATAATCAACTGTTGTTCAGAATGAACCGGGTCTTTCTGCCCCTCTTCAGCATATGAGTGAGTTGTCTTTCCCAGAAATTCAAGGTCCAGACATCAAGATTCTTTCTTTGGGCCAAACGCAAGCTGGTGGAAAGACACCAACCAGCAAGGCCACGTGCTCCCCCTCCCCTACCTAAAACCCCACATAAAAACCCCTATCTTTTTCCCTTCGAGAAGGTGGATCTGAGTTCTAACTCCCATCTCTTCATCTGGCTGCATTTCAATAACAATAAACCCTCTTTCCTTACCACAAGACTGGCATTTCAGTTATTGGCCCTACTGTGTGGCAGGTAAACAAATCTGTGTTTGTGTTTGGTAACACTTCCCCACCTCATCAAAAATGTTTAGAACCCCATCATAAAAGTTTAGAACCTCATTGTAAATGTTTAGAACCCTGTCATAAATGTTTAAAACCTTACCATAAATGCTTGAAGCCCACCAGTCAAAACCTGTCCCATGAGCATTTCCACATGTCAACCTGTTCTCCATAACCTCTTAAATTTTGCCCCAAATCCTGAATCAGGGAGACGGATCTGAGGGCACACACTCCCTGTTCCCCCTGCAGGTGGGTCTTGCAGAATAAAGTTGATCTCTTTTCCCAAAGGCTGATGTCATAATTAATTGGCTTGTTTATGCGCTTGGGCAAGTGAACCCCAATTTTGAATGGTAACATCATCACTTACACTGTATGTCCACCCGTTCTTATATAGCAATTCTGGGATTTGAGGTGATGAAAGTCTGCTATCTCATGGCCACACCCTACAGGACATTTAGTACCTTTGGTTGCCAGGTCAGAGAAGAAAAGATAACAGACAGGCACGTGATTTCACCAAACGGGAAGGGGATTAGGAAACATAAAAAAAGAAAGCAGAATATTTGGTGATATTACTATTTGCCATAAATTTATATGATATTTTATATCTGGAGAGGACTTTTGTGAGGATTTAGTGAAATTATTTTAAGTTTTCCTAATGGAGCCCTTTCATTCTTCTACTTATTAAAATAAGAGAAAGCCTAGAAATGAGAGCACTCCAAAATCTCACTCCTGTCCCAATGTGAAGCAAAAAGATGTATCTTTGTGTGTCTAAATATGTGTGTACAAGTGTATGTATTTGTGTGTGTATGCAAATGAAATCTTCCTCCAAGGTTGGGAAGGAATTGAGTGTGTTCCCAAGGAAGCTCTATCTGCTAAAGGGTATGTGGAAATCTTGGCCTAAGAGTTAAGGTAGCACCTCAAACTAGCTAATTACAGTTGACATTTTTCCCTGATTTGTGGACAAGTATAGCAGAGCATGTAAATAATAAAGATAAATTGTTCTACTCAAAAATTATGTCAGTTCCTTCCATCCTACCCTAAATACTTAAAAGTAGAGCCCCCAGCAGAGTTTGAAATGGTCTTGCACTCCACAGTTAAGCTATCGATCTGATCAATTAGTTCAAATTTGGCTCTTGAATATCTACATGTAATCCCTGTTTTCTGCTTTTAAATTCATCCTATATATCGTCTCCTTTTCACATATATTCAGTTGGCTGAACAAGAAATACAAATCATTTATTTTAACAACCATCCTTTGGATATTCCAACTTGGTTTTCAAAGTCTTCCAAAAACCCTTACCCAAGTATTTATTTATTTATTCATTTCAAAATATTTCTTTGGAATGAGGGTTATATGCCTGGCACCATCTCAGATGCTAATAATATAGAAGTGAACAAGACAGGCAATATCCCCACACACAAAGAGCTTACACTCTGGTGGTAGAGATGATATAGATAGATATAGAGGTAGGTAGTAAGCGTATAAACAAGTAAATGAACAAAACAATTCATCAAAGAATCTCTTAATTTTCACTATATTGTTCCTTGAGTATTTTCCCTGGACTGCTCTATTAGCATCCTCATGTCAGTGGTACAGGAAATTCAAATACACAGTCATGTTTTTAAAGCCTCTACCTTACTCTAGGGCATCCCATGTTTTCTTTATTTAAGACGTTTAAAATACTTTAAACCTCAAATTTCATGAAAACCATAGTTTTCTAGGGCCTAGATTCATCACTCATTTATGTATGTTTTTAGAGGATTTTATTTTCTTAGAGCCTCAGTATTATTTTATTAATTTGTTTCATTTTATCATGTCTAGCAAGATGCATTCAGAATGACTAATTTTTCTATATGCCCCTAGGAAACACTGCAAATAGAGTTGTTATTGCAATTCAACGTGGCTGCCCTCTACTGGGAACCCTGAGATGTAGTAAAGGGTGACAATCCCAGTTACAGTTGGACTTGGATGGTTTGCTGTTCGCCTAATCATCCAAGGTCCTACAGAGAATATCTGTTCAGTGTGGATTGGTGCTCTTGGTGAATAGTTAGATCATTTTCTGTTCCCTTTCTGCTAAGCCCTATTTCACACACACACACACACACAAATGGTGTGGATGGGTGAGGAGGTCCTGTTATATAGAGAAGAAAAAGAGAATAAAACCAAAAGCATACAAACAAAAAACAAGGCCCTGGTTTGATTCCGAAACTAGTTGATTTTGATAGCCCACATTCTAAGCAGTAACGGTTCATAGGGAACAGGATACCTTTAAATATAAAAACATCAGAAATCACCACACATTTCTATCTCTAGTGTAAAACTGCAAACACCTAAATGGAAAAAAGAAAATCCTTTTAACCCAAAATATAAAAATAAAGGGGACATTGCAGTACTCTTCTGATACACTGAAAAGCATTAATTTTGCCTCAGTCTTCTGAATTTGTTCATGCACTTCTTCTCACCATTTTCTTTTTACCCCATTCATAACATGGCCATTCACTCAGTCGGCATTACTTGATTGCTGATGATAACACTGACTATTTTATTTGCCCATATCTACCTCCTCCTACTTGGAGGGTATTCCATTTATCTTGGTCAAAGGGTTTAATTATAAATTGCTTATGGATAAATAATGGAATTTTTAATTATATAAGGTAACACATTTCTTGGTGTTTTTTTCCTTAACATTTTTGAGCTTTCTGTCAATTTCGGCCAAAAGAATTCTGACCAATAAAAGTGCCTATTATGTGGCAGACATCATGTCAATTTTCCTGCATCCCTTTTTAAGATGAGTTTCAGTTACTTTATGCGGGTTTGGAAAACAGAATCATCCCCTATTCTAAAACAAACTACAATATTGTGCTGTTTGAAATACATTTTAACACACGTTAAATTTGTCCACTCTTTGTATTTGACTGTCATAATCGAAATTACTTCATAATGACATCAGCTATTTGATAAAGTGGTTTGGGAATACAGTTGGCAAAGTTTTTGCAAGCATAAGTATATTATCTTTGCATTTTGCTTCCCGAACTTTAGTCTCTCTTCATCATTCATCCCCGTACTACTCACCCCACTTTGTATCCTGGGCTGGCCAACGGGAATCTCTTAGGGTTCCGTGATTTGTTCATACAGTGTTTAAATTTATGGTCAATTAATTTCAGCAATTTTGTTTCAAGCATAAATGAAATGATTCTCTCTTTTTTATTTTTCTGAGGAAGATTCTCCCTGAGCTAACATCTGTGCCAATCTTCTTCTTCTTTATGTGTGTGTTGCTGCCACATCATGCCTGATGAGTGGTGTAGGTCAGCGCTCAGGATCCGAACCCGTGAACCTGAGCCACTAAAGCTGAGCATGCCAAACTTAACCACTAGGCCATGGGGCCCGCCCCAAATGACTCTCTTTAATAAAACCCAAGCATTACAAAATTACTGCAATTATTTCTATCCTGTGAATGAATTTTAGGGTTACAGGTTGGGATTGAAATGAGAAATAAGTAAGACCCTACCTGGTCTTTTATTTCTTGAATCTGCTCTGTTGAAACTGCTTTCAGATCTCACACTGGCTGGAGATAAACCTCACGTAAATCTGTGGGAATTACAGGAGATAAAATGAGGACGCACACTTGGCAGTCATATTCTTCACTCAGTCCACCTCCCCAAACCTGCAATGAGCATAGGCATGTACTTGCACTGTGGTGTTTCCATTTATTTCACAGGAATAATTTATATATGCCATTTCTGTTGTGCTTATTCCCATAATGACTATTTCCAATTTTTGATTGAACTGATGCCTCAGGTATTGAAAGGACCTTAACATTTGTTCTCCTCTTCAAATCTTTAAAACTCCAGGCCCTTCCTCCCTTCCTACCAACTGTTTCCTAAATGAGCTTTAGTATTTCCCAGCACAGTTACGAGGCAGCAGGATGCTGTTTCAAAGGGGTGGAGGGGAGGAAGCAGAGCAGCTCACACTTACCCTAAGTATATTAACTGGAAAGCTCTTCCACTCAAGTGATGTACTGAGGCACTTCACCACCGCTCCTCTGACCCTGACACTTGAAGTGGGAGCTCCGCTCAGTTCCTATTAAGAGAGACACATAAAGCTGTCATCGTCACAAACTCAGCCAGTAATGGATAAAGTGGTAATTAAATTAAGATGGCTGTTGAAGAGAGAGTTTGCTTCATAACAAAATCTAACAAGACTGAAATTCACTTTCCCACTTTCCATCTATACCAATTAATGCAGCAGCTCGGGATCTGGTTATTTATATTCCGCCTTCCAAGTCACCTTGCTGTAAGAGTTGTCTCCAATTGCTAAAAAGTTTGATAGAAAGAAAAAATCATACATCTATATTTCTTTCACAAGCCTATAGCAGGAGTTTAAGAGGTCTTAGAAAAATAACTTCTCAGCAAAGAAGTAATGCTTGAAGTGAGTGAGCTCTGAAAGGAATGCCAACAGGAGAGAATAGCCAAACACTAAATTACAGATCAATTATCTTCAGTTTGCTCTATAAATGAATTAGTCTCAAACTATTAGATCCAGGGATGACCACAGAGAAACTGACAACTGGGTATGTTTAACAGGTTCACTGTGAGATTCATCTTTGCTCAAACCATGCATAAGACCAAGGCACAAGGCTGCATATTAAAATCACTTAAGGAGCCTTAAAAATTGCTGTTACTTGGATCCCACCCTTGGAGATTCAGATTCAGCTGGGCTTGTGGGCAGCCTTTGAATCATGACTTTAAAAACTATACCATGTGGGGCCAGCCCGGTGGCATAGTGGTTAAGTTTTCACGCTCCATTTGGGCAGCCTGGGGTTCACTAGTTCAGATCCCGGGCACACACCTATGCACCTCTTATCAAGCCAGGCTATGGCAGGTGTCCCACATACAAAATAGGGGGAGATGGGCACAGATGGTAGCTCAGGAATGATCTTCCATATAAAAAAAAAAACTACACAGGTAATTTTTATGGGAAGCAAAAGCTAAGCATCGCTTCACTACACAGTTAAATTTCTTCATAGTTTCCTCTTTGTTGAGTTATTTTGTCTTTTTTTCCAACAGACTTAGTATATGTAGCCTTAAGGCTATAGTAGCTTAAAGATTAGGGCCTTGAAATAGGCAAACAGATGCTGCATCAAAGCTCACGCTCTTTGGAGTAGAGCCTGGAAGAGTCATCCTTACTTCCTCTATCTTCAGCTGAGATTCGGAACTTGCACACTCTGCACAGTAGAGACTGCCTAACTGATGTGGCAGATGCAACATTTCCAGCCAATCTCCAGGATCAGGCCTCTGATTTACTGTGTGTCTCCACAAACTGAAATCAGAAAATTTTAGATGAAAAAAGGGAAATTTCTTTATCCAGTGCCTGATTTTCAGCTATGGAGTCCACCTTCTACAAACATGAGGTGAGTTACGAGTAATTTGTGCCATGAAAAATAGATGAAGATGAGTTCTTATTAAACATGAGAGAATAAACACATATTTCCACCCCAGTTTCCTCTTATATTCTCATGGAAATGAGTGTAAAGAGATTTTTTTAAAAAGAAATACCATATAAGGACAATTAAAGTGGAAAAGAAAAAATATGGAAATGCAAAACAGATGGATAGTGGTAACAAATTTAGAAGACCAGAGAAAGCTGAAACTTAAGATAGCCAGAGAGGAAGACAGAGAACCACCTGCTTTGCATTGCATTATCCTAGAAATGTGCAGGAATTTGCTGGACTACAGCCCCTGTAAGTAGGATTAGAGGGAGCTAAAAATAGGAGGATAGTTTGAAAATCTGTTTAAGAAGCTGTTGGACACTTTGATCTTCAACCAACTAACTCAGACTGGCAATGACTCTTTTCCTGCACTAAAAAAAGATTGAAGATATATCATCTGGAAAGAGTCAACAATAAATACTTTGAACTGTAGGAACACAAGGCACTGAAGAGGGCAATTTCATCAAAAAGAAGGCAGAGTTGGGGGATTAAGAGCATGCCTAGATAAGAAACTAGGTATGTCCTATTTTGGAGCATAGTCTCTTGAGTTGGAATCCCAGCTTTGCATCTAACAAGATCTACAACCTTAGGTAAGTTCGTTTTCTTCTTTGTGCCTCAATTTCTTCATCTGAAAATGAGTATAATCATGGTTACTCAACTGATGTAAAGATTAAACGGGTGAATATATGAAAAGCACATATGACAGTGCTTGGCAAAAATAAGCACTATATATATATGTTAACGACTCTTATTATCACCTGCTCAGGGCCCAAGACAAAGATAGAGAAACTTATAATTTACAGCCAGAAGATAAAAGATTCTTCCCAGAAATAAAAAATGTCTATGTGTGTATACATATATAGAGACATTCACATAAACATATACATTCACAAGCATATACATACAGTTCCTGACAGTTTGGGTTCCCAAATGAAATTTCCGATCACATCATCTAGAGTGAAACCCACCAGGGAACTTAGCTCATCAACTCATGGAGCTGCCCAGGAACTTTTTAGACCTTCCCTTCTGAATTATAGGCAGTAGCCAAATATCAGCAGATATTTGAGGAAATTTTCTATCAGGACATACAGAAAAATAAATAAATTTCTAAAAGGACTTTGGAATAAGTGGCAACAAGACAGGGAGAGTAAAAGTACAAAAAGGAAGCTATAGTTAATTTCTGCAGAGAGAAAAAAGAACACATTGCACATTTGAAAGAACAGCATGCTATAAAAAGGAGTATTTAGAGAACAAAACGAGCCCTTGAAATTTAAAAATATAGAAGAAACTGAAACTCAATACAAAGGTCGGGAAGTAAAGTTGTGGAAATCTCTCAATAGATATAATAAAAGAAAAATAGGCTTAAAATAGAAGATAAAATAAAATTAGATGATCAGTACAAAAGGACCAATATCTGAATAATAGGAGTGCCTAAAAGAAAAGCAGAAAAAAAAGAAAAAATGATGTGTGGAAACTACCAAAGAATTAATTCAAGAAAGTTACCTAGATTGAATGAATTGCATTGGTTTTCATAAGCAAAATGCTTACCACACTTCCTGCACAATGAATGAAAATAATCTACTCTAAGGGGTATCCTCATGATTTTCAGAGCAATGAAGGGACTGAAAAGACACTAAAAATTCCCAGTGAGAAAAATTAATCTAATTGTATAACCAGTTATCATAATACTATTTTGAAAAATACATCCTTTCCCCACTGATCTGAGTGCCAAATCTGCTTTAAAGCTAGTTTCCATATGTGCATAAGTCTATTTCTGAGCTCTCTATCTGAAACATTATAATAAGACTTGTTATATCATAAAAAGTCCCCTGATTTATTTTTCTTATAGAGAATTTTTGCTATTCTCAGCTTTCCACTCTTCCATGAGAAGTTTGAATTAACTTGCCACGTTCCATGAATAACTCTGTTACTAACTATATTAGAATCTGTTTAATAAATAGATTAACTTCAGGATAATTGACATATTTAAATATTACAAGTTCCCATCCATGAACATAATACAGTTATCCCTCCATATCTATGGGGGATTGGTTTTAGGACCCCTGTCAATACCAAAATCCGTGGATGCTCAAGTCCCTTATATAAAATAGTGTAGTAATTGCATATATCCTATGCACATCCTCCTGTACACTTTAAATCATCTCTAGATTACTTGTAATACCTAACCCAATGTAAATGCTATGTAAATAGCTGTTATACTGTGTTGCTACTTATAATACTCACATAAGATTACTTATAATACCTAACCCAATGTAAATGCTATGTAAATAGCTGTTATACTGTGTTGTTTAGGTTTAGGAATTTTTTTTTTAATATGTTCAACCCACGTTGTTTGAATCTATGCATGCAAAACCCACAGATATGTAGGGCTGACTGTATATCTACTTATTTAGTTTTAAATGTCTTTTAATAAAAGGTTATCATTTGTACATAAAAGTCTTAATGCCTTTGTTACATTTATTCCTAATATGTTATGTTTTTGTTACTAATGTAGATTTTAAAAATTTCTCTTTTGACACAAAAATCTTATGAAAAAGTTGCAAGAACTGTTCAAGGAACTATTTTTTTCCTGAATCTATTGATATTAGGCTGCCAACATGATGCCCCCAATAACCAAATACATTATGATGTATTTTCTACAAAAAAGGGCATTCTCCTATGTAACCACAATATCACCAAACCATCAAATTCAGGAAAATCACATTGCTGTATTGCCACTAAAAGTTCAGGTAGTTTAAATGAAAATGTAGTAGCTCTACTATAGGTCATGATAATAGTGGCATTGAAGTGGCTATGCATTTTTCTAAATGGATTGAAATAATGTGGTCTTTTAAGATATAATGTAGTAGCATATGTTCCTTTTCTCTGTGAGATTTATAAAGAGGGTCAGGATAATTCTTTCTGAGGCCAGTGATGGCTACATGGCCTGTCTTGGAGGAGAGTGGTCACATTTCACCAAGGTTATTTCTCACCTGCCACTTGACTTCACCTAGATTTCTATCTATATTCTTCTTTCATGTGCCTTCAAGTGCCTTTGTGTAAATTATCCTCACATTATGTAGAATGTATAAAAACAGAACCACAATGTGGGAACTATCTGTTAAATATCACCATGAATTCCAGAGCACATATGACTATGACTTTGGCCAAGAATAATTATGCTTTGACCCTGATTTGTGCTGGCTTATGCAATAACCCTGTCTCAGCAGTAACAGCAAAGCAAATGGATACTAATGAAAGTAGACGTAGTAGATTGGATAATTGTTCTCACTCACTTCTGGCATCCACATGCTTTAAATGTGACTTTGCAATTCTTTCTCCAGAGTAAGTGGAATATATTTCCATGCTTTGTTGATGTTGGAGTTGTCCATGGAGTTTGCTTTAACAATGGGATGTCGGTGGCTCTGATCCAGTAGAGGTTTGGAGGTATAACGTATCATTTACATTGGTCTGTTGTGCTCCTATGACTCATTATGAGAAGAGCATGCCCCAGATAGCTGCCAGTCTAAGGGTGGGGAGGACCTGAAACCAAATCACAGTCTGACACCATGGCCAACTGCTCCTAACTTAGATCACTAGAACCACAACATGTCTGCAGACCTGTGGAAAAGAAGAATCGCTGTAACTTAAATTACTTAAATTTAGTCTTTTCTAATGACCAGTTCACTTATACTATCAGAGGAATAAACTCACGTGCCATAGGTTATCAGAAGGAAAATTTTACCCATAATCCAGATCCTCCTGGGACTTGCAGTTAACAGGCAAGAAGCAAGTTCATTTGTCACAAAATTTAAATATCAATATACGTGGTGTTCATTCAGTGTGTGAACAGTTATTTGATATACAAAATCTTTATTTTGCTCATAACTTTTTCTTTAGTTAATATTCTATAGCATGCAAATTTACGAGTTTAATAGAAATTCTCCAGATTACTCACCTGTATGCACACTTTCAATAAACAATACGTGCCATCATTTTAATTATATTTTTGACTCTATTTATTTTAATTATATTGATGTAATTATATTCCTGTTGAATTTAATAATAAAAATATATGAGCTTCTCTTATGAATGTCTGTGCTTTTTATTTTACTTTTTTAGTAATTCATTCTTAGCATATTTTGCAAAATGTCGCAATGAACTAGGAAATCTTTTAAAAATGATTCTTCCATGGAGGTATTTGAGAAGCACTGCCTTGTAGAACTAAACATCTATGTAAATATAGCCAAAAGAAGTTTCATGATACAAATAGTGTAGCAAAAGGAAAGGGACATATGAAATAAACAAAGGTGCTGATGTCAGATCCTGATGGTACAGCACTTACTGAAGGAGCAACATACGTTACTGCGGATAGCACTTTGTGCTAAAGAAGCAAGCCCATTATTAACTGGGACAAATGACAGGCACCTATAAAGAGGCCTTATGAGACTTAAGAGGATGATATTATCATCCCACACAGAATCTACAAGAGGAAGGGGAAACAAAGATTGCATCTTAGTTGATAATGTCAGAGCTCTTAGCTATAAACAATAGAATGCACGTCAGCTCCCTTAAGCAGCAAAGACATTTGTAGAGGGTATTAGGGTTCACAGAAGGCCTGTGAGATCAAACGAGATATTTAAGTTACTATTATTAAAGTTTCTAAACAAAACTTGCTACGAGAACAACATTGATACTTTTGCTCCTCATCTATGTTGTCAGAGAACTGATAATAGGAGACCAGCCATGCTTGTCCCTGAAGAAGTGAATGCACCAGACTACAATAATGTATAAACTCACAGGAAATAGCTGAACTGATTCTTTCCTCTTACCCTGCTAAAGGAGAAAGCTTCCAGAAGAAAAGACTTAAAATAGCATTAAATAGGAAACGAAGAAATGCTAGAAGTTAGGGATTTTTTTCATTCTAGGAATCTACTATATTAGCTCTCTATTGTTGCAATAATGCTGTGTGCAGGTACTCCAAAATATCTGTGGCCAACAAGATGTTTGTGGTTCTAAGACACTAGTCTGTGAACTGGCTGGCTGTAGCTCTGCTGGGCTCAGCCGGGCTCATCCGGACTTAGCTCTAGGGTCTAGGTCATATTTAGGTCCACTCCAAATGTCTCCACATTCTCCTTGGACCAGCAGCTACTGGGCCATATTTTTCTTGTGACAGATCACAAGAGCCAATGTAAGCTAGTCAAATTCTATAAGCAAATTTCAAGCTCCCACTTACACCATATCCACTGACATCTCTGGTTAAAGCAGGTAATTGGGGCCAGGCCAACATGAATGGATTAGGGAAATATGCTCCACTCACTCAAGAGGAAAGTACTATGAAGTCACAAATAAAGGAAGTGGATACAGAGAGTGAGTGAAAAATGACAATGTTTATCAATATCATGATACTTCAATGTATTGGGAAACATTTACTTCCCTATAAGAACTGACACACAGGG
The DNA here is from genome assembly GCF_021613505.1 of Equus quagga. Lineage (NCBI taxonomy): Eukaryota > Metazoa > Chordata > Mammalia > Perissodactyla > Equidae > Equus > Equus quagga. The sequence continues at coordinate 21,405,249 of NC_060283.1, forward strand.
TATGTAATCATCTTCAAATTAGGGCAAAAGTACACTAGTTCTTGGGTAAAACAAAGATCTGATGGCAGGACTTCACTTCATATCTTCTATCTTGTGGAATTCATGGTGGTACTATATGGAAGTTCCTACATTAAGGTTTTATTCTTGTATGTATCATGTGATGTGGGAATATTGTGTACAAAGCCACTGGAAGGCCTAGGAAGGCAGGATGTAGATAGAATTTAAGAGGCAGTCAATGATGCATCTGAATAGTGGGAAAGAAGTTCATGGAAATCTTCCCACTCTCCTCCAAGACAATCCACATACCCTTAAAGCACTACTCACAGACAATAGCATATATCTTACAGTTTTTAATGTCTGTTTTAATAACATTCATAGTAGAGAAACCAGGTCAAAAAATATATATTGAGAGGAATAGAAGTAGGTCTTTTAAAGCAATCTCAGGGTATTCATTTTATTTCATCCAAAATAAGTTGAATGCTATATTTTCTAAAATTTAACTTCAGTCACTTGTAAGTAGCCAATTCCAACAATTTATGCTATAGAGCTATAGCTAAATTTAAATTACATTTTCATGAAATAAATGAATACCAAATCTATGAATTTTCTACGTTTGAATCTTCTTTTGGTGGAACATAAAGTTCAAATTATTCTATCAAATGTAGAAAATGCTCAGTGACTGCTTTTCTAGAGATATGATATAAACATCACTTACTTCATTGATTATTGTCTTTAAATTATGGAGCATGCTATAATGATTTGTAGACACTCTGTTCTTTTAAACTTTAACTTTTGTTTTTTCCTGATGTCATCTGCCATTGGAAAAAAAAAGTATGACAACTTTCCTGGGTTTTTTTTGATGATTATGAAGTTTTATTTACTTATTTATTTTAAATGGCTAAAATTTATTTTCTCCATTGTGGTAACATTGGTTTATAACATTATATATATTTGAGGTGTATATCATTATATTTCAATTCCTGTGACAAAACTTTCCTATAGGGAAGTTCTAAGATCATTAAAAACAAAAACAAAAAAATCAGAAAAATAGGCATGTCTGCTATTGATTCCTATTAAAAGTTGAGTCTAAACCACTTTCTGGTCTTGCAGAAACACTAAGAGTTTGTTGCATAGTTCACACATGATTGGCAGAAAATTTCCCCTCAATAACCATCATACTTAAGGATGTAATTCTTAATAATCAATATTCATATTATCACATATTAAAGAGAATAAACTCTAATTTAACACTATAGTCTTTACATAATTCACAAATTTTACTATATTACCAAGCACAGTCGTTATATTAATTAACTAAGTATTTTTTTTCATCACAAAACTTTCTCCGTGAAGAAAGCAGTTAGTTGATTTACATTCTGGAGGAAGATCCTTAATATGGGTATTTACTCAGAATATTTTCCTATCACTGAAACTGCAACATCAGAACACATCTCTATACAAAACTTATTTGTTGGCGACAGGTATTTGCTCACTCCAGATTCACCACCAACATTTATAAGAAAACATTCTAAGAAGACTTTGTTGCTATTCCTACACCACATCAGGCATCCTGATGCAGAAGTCGCAAGCAAAAGTACTTTAAAAAGATTGACATTTCTCTTGTTTTGCCCTATTGGACATTTAAAAAAGTCAAAACATTAATAAAGTAGTTGGAGTTAATGTCAAACAAACTCTTTGTCCATCTACATGCAGTTGCAAAATTCCTGGAGAGCATTTTCATAAAATAATTTGCAGAAATGTCCCTGTGTCATAGTAGTATAAGAAATTGATGATGGTAAATTGAATGAAACTACTAAGTGATGGGCAAAGAAGCTGATGTTACCATAATATCCTTTGTAGGTTTACTTGTGTTTTATTTATTTTTAACACTGGCTAACACAATGTGTTTTTTTGAACCTGAGCTGCAATTGCCTTTAAGTAATTTCCGTTAACGTCTACAATCCAAGGTCTCCGGCAATAGAGAAAGTGGAGAGCTCATATAACCTATATTAATGGTTCCAAACTCAAGAAGAACTCCGTATGCTTTCTGAAAAAGAATGTCAATACACCTTAATTAGCAAGTCTTCAGAAACTGGGAATTTTAAGTTGCAGAATTAAAAGCTCAGTGAGAAGTATTTACAGCACCATGTACATCTGTGTGAGCAAGCAGTCAAGGACCAGCTCTCACTTCCTGAATGGCTACAGAATAAATATGATAAATATGTGCTTTAAGATGCCGGGAAAAATAAGTCCACTTACCTCATCCTGCTTTTTTCTACAACAGGACTTGTGGAAAATTCAACAATTAAAGCAAGAAAGATTCCAGAACTCAAAGCTCACTATACAAATTGTTGACAAAATATCATGTTGTACAAATGGGTTGTGAAGGATTGGAATTGGCCACCTCAAAATGTGTCTCTTTGGCTTGATTACTTTTAAGGACAAAAGAGTCTGGAAGAAACTTTGACCTTCCTCCTAACTGCCTAAAAGAATTTAAGATAGAAAGCCTGTCCTCAGGATAGCCTTCCCCATAGATAACTCTGGGTATTGGCAGACTGGGAGGATCCTCGCTAAGCCCATTTTAATCAAAGTTCTGTCTCTCGGGTCACATTGTCTATAGATGGCCCGGGGAACACGTGTTTATCAAACATTTGCTTTTCCATCTCCATGTAAACTGCCTTCCTCCCTTTTGAAGTCCCAAGCCATTATACCCAACATCCTTCTTTGTCTTTAACTTAGATGGTATTTAAGATGGTGGCTTCAGTCATTTTGGCGAGTTATTCAGTTTTCCTGCATTTCTTCCATGCATACATATTATTAAACTTGGTTTGATTTTCTCCTGTTATTCTGTCTCATGTCAATTTAATTCTTAGACCAGCCAGAAGGACCTAGAGGGTAGAGGAATAGGTCTTCTTCCCCTACAGAGTCAATTCCTTATGGAATTGAATAGAAAGGAATAGAAAGATCCCAAAGCAACATTAGGTTTTCCCAATAAGAGGCTAAAGACAGGATGCCTCCAAAAAAACTTATGAAATATATATAATGAAGTAAAACTCCATAATCCAAATGTCTTTGCCATATATACATATACATACGGTAAATTTCTTACATTCATATGTTTAACATTTGAGGTTTTGCATTTTAGTAAGGGACACCAACAACCATGACATGTAGTTATTTGTAATGAAAATATACTTTCGACATCTCAGAGTAGTTAAGATTAAATAAGACAATACTTTTCAAGTGTCATTTTGAATCTCATATGCTGTTCTGCTGCCCCATGCAGGCAGAATCAGGTAGCTGGGTGGTGAGTCAGGAAACCTCTTAGTATTTGCATCTCAATAAGAACTGCTCAGACTCTCTGCTCAATGTCAAGGGTCTATTGTCCTTGCACTCACAAATATGAATATTGTGAACAGACTATCTTTTCACCAGAACAACAAATATCTATACACAACTGAAGAATTGAAAACTGTCAGTATTCTCAATTAACAAACCATCACCTTGAAAAGGTCATTCTTGCAGCATTTCTCACTAGGTTTTGAGTGCCTGAGATTAAATCTTTGAAACCTGGCCACAACAAATGACTCTGATTGCAAAGCCTGTCACATCACCTGGGGTAGAAAAAAAAGCATTATTTTTTGTGTGCATGCTTCCTCATTCTCTGTTGTAGGTAATGCCTTGTCTACTTTCCAAATCTTTCAATTAGAAATTAAAGTGTACGGCATCTAAATATACCCCCAGAGTATTTATTTGCATAATATTTATTTGTCTTTTAATTTTTACAGAACTGACAGTTAGTGGATTGGAGTAAAATAACTATTCCAAATAATGCTAACCCAACAATTTCCTATCCCCATGGAGAGCACTTCTGCCAATTAATAAGAAAATTTCATCATAGGAGAAAATGATGATGCTTCCAGTGCCAAATGTAGGCCAAGTGTAGGCAAGAACCATCCCTAGGGCATGAAGAATCTGGCTAATTGCCTCGTGCATTTTGCTTTTTTGGCTTTCGTGATTGAACTGCCTTAGGGAAAGGACATGATGGGAAGAAGGGAGGAAAGAGGTCTTCTGAGAATTCCCCTACTAACTGCAGTGCCCCCAGTGGGTGTAGAGTGTGGGCAGGATCAGAAATTCTAAATCATGTTCCTCCTGAAGTCGTCCTTGAGAGAGATACACATGCAGAAGAAAATACCACTAACCAGAGTTTTGACTCAAAATTCAGAGTAATTTCATGGTGAACTTGCCAATAGTGAATGTATATTGTTGAATCGCTGGTTAACAAGATGGATATTTCTGCAGATATCTTCATGGATACTCTCCTCTCTCCTGTCACGTATTTACTCATCTTCTCTTGACATATTCCCTACATATTCTGTCAAAAATATCAGCACTAAACCCCCCTCCAGCATACATACATCCTATCCTCTTTTATTGCCTTAAAGTTTCTCCTTAGCACTTGCCACTACCTTACCTGCTATCAGTCTTACTTATGTACTTTATTTCCTGTCTCCTGTCAATAGAAAGTAACCAGTTACTCCCTTTTCATGGATAGTCATGAGTGGTACAGAATTTGTCCAACAAGGATGGTTTTCCTGATTCCCGAGATGGTAAATATGTGTTTGAAGAAGAAGAGGGGTGAGGGAATGATTGATAGAGTTATTAATAGAAGGAAGGTATATAGGAGAGATACAAAGAAGAAGAGAATAGATGAATTTGAAAGTAAATTTAAAAAAAATCAATTTAAGTGTTCATCCATTCCAAACAATGAAATACTTCAAGCTTTCATATCTAACATCTTTGCCTATTTTTTTTCAAAATTCTCTGCCTCATTTCCCAGAGTGTTTTTTTTCTGTATGTGATGAGCACATCAAGATTTCTGCACATAAAACCACATACACACAATCAAAGACGCTGTTAGAATCACGTATTGAGTTGACATTATTTTTTGCCACCAAATCCGTTAATTAAAAGTGCATGCTTTTTCCCCAGAATGGAAATATTCAGTCTATAATATCCCCCCAAAACCTCTTGTGAAAAATACCACATATTTTATTTCTAAAACTAGAAGTCTACAAAAACAAATGCCTGACTTATTTGGCATTCTAATTGAGTCAATGTTCCTTTTTAAGAGAGATACTGAAATTGCCAACTTAATTTTAAATTAAAAGCTGATTTTTACCAAAAGGTACCTCTATTCACAGAATCACACAATTTAATGAGTTTTCTAAGAACAAAGCAAAGAGTGACACTTTTTGTTTCACACATATACCAATTGAATCATGAGTTAAAAGTTCATTACAACAGAAATGTAATTAAAATGGGGTTTAAAATACAGTTTTCATTTTTCTTCCTAAAATAATCATTAGGAGGTTTCCATGGAAATACTTTTGTACTTTAATATCACATGTAAATAGCTATTTATTCACATATTTGTCTAGAATCAGTGCAAAGTCACCGTGATGGTTCAGGAATATTTGGAAGGAGGATAAATATACTGAAAGGCAATTGTTTTATCTTTTGATTTGGACAAGACCCAAGCATATTCCTGTATGATTACAAATTATTTCAAAGATAATCTTTCAAGAGTTAAATTCTCATTTGGAGACTATGCAATGCAAGATGTCCATTTGTTTAAGCCATTAAAATATAACAAATCACACACCTAAGTGACAGAAAACGCAAAAGTGCCAAGTTTTAATGAGTAACAAGGAATGTTATCTATGTATCTTACATGCAATAACCAGCGAGTCATTGAGTAGCCCAGCATCCAACTAACATGTCTGACTCCAGGAGCTTAGTCTAATGGCCATAGAAGACAATCAGACATAATAGCAGGCAAAAAGATAATATTCTCAGTTTTATTGTCAAAGCATTAGGTCTAACAAAGTGTCTATTTCTTTACCTTTTGGTGACTACATTACACAATAAAGATTTTATCAGAAGAAGCACCAAAGACTTAAACACAATCACCATTTGAAGCGTACAGTTATGTTGGGTAAGCCACTTAAAATAAAGTCTATTTAAAGTAATGTGGATTTAATGGAACCTACGTTGTCAAACCATTCTAAATATCTACCTCAATTTGAACGCCCTTTGTCTGTCATGCTGGAAGTTGCCTAGATATTAAAAAATAACTCATTTCAGATTTGCAGCTTTGTGGACTAGTCTGATGCAGGATTTTTCAAATGAGCAAAAATATTCTTTCAAAACTAGAAATAAAGGTATTTTAATGTAAGAGAACTGTGAAGGCTAAATTCAACATCCAAATCCACCACGGTCCCTCACAACAGTGAGAACTCTTAACAGCTCTAACAGAAGCCGTTCTTTAGTCTTGACTATTTAGATCATTGTTTAGAAAAGGGATTTATTTCTCTGTTTTTGATATTTGTGAAGTTCATGTATTTGTTTCATTTCACAACACTTTCTTTGGCTTCTTGCAATTTTTGAGGGCAAGAAAAATGTTGGTTATTAGATGTTTATAATTCTCTACCATGGTAAAACTCACATGCATGCACGCACACACACATACATGCTGAATAAGTCATGGATGGAGCTTCATATGGAGAAATTAAATTGAAATACCAAAGTAAGTAAAATAATATTTTAAAAAACACGGGAAGGAAGAAATCCATTATTTATCTGGTAATATAAGGTCACTTTGTCTTGCGCATTTCAAACTGTCCTCTCCACCCCTCGACCTTCTTTGTCACACATACACCCCCACACACATACACTCTAACCAAAGTAAAGTGGTCATTCAGCAGAATGTTCAAAAATGTAGGTAATAATAAAAATAAATTACTTTATATGCCTGAAGTTAATTTAAACCAGAATATACAGAAATCTCCCAAACATACAGTGAGAATATTTGTTGTACTGATTGACATGTTTGTACAACACTTTTTGAAAAGTGTAAGAAAACAAAAATATTTAAGATAGTTTATTAACTTCATTATAATAATACATAAAATTACATATTAAATAAAGTAGTATAGCAATTTAGAAACATTGCTATTTTTACACTGACATTTCAAAAAACTTTCATTAAAACTCTTCTTGTCCTTCTTCAGTGTTAGTGTATGGATCCTTACTGGGTCCACTTTTTGAATCACCTAGGTGTTTTAGAACAATTTTCACTTTAATCAAAGTTGTGTAAAATTATGCATGATGCATGTTTCCATTACTGAAACTTTCATACCAAGCCCCAGGGCCCCATTCATATCACCTTAGAATAGGCTTATCTTTTACTTATCATACAAAGTTACACTCATGAGGTCTATAATGTAACTGCTTACTCTATTGCTATTTGTAAGGAGATTTTTAAATCTTTCTTTTACATTTTTTTTTGCAGGGAAAGATTTGCCCTGAGCTAACATCTATTGCCAATCTTCCTCTTTTTTTTTTTTTTGCCTCCCCAAAGCCCCAGTCCATAGTTGTATATCCTAATTGTAGGTTGTTCTAGTTCTTCTGTGTGTGCCGCTGCCACAGCCTGGTAACTGACAGATGGGTGGTGTGGTTCCACGCCCTGGACCAGAACCTGGGCAGCTGAAGCAGGGAGCGCCAAACTTTAACCACTAGGCCATCAGGGCTGGCTCTATAAGGAGATTTTTAAAAGGTTTATTTACAGTTAATATCTATCCTTGTAATTGTGAAATCAATTCTCAGGAATAATTAGGAAATCTGACAAATTTATTTCCCTCCGTTTTTTTCCTGGTTACTTTTTATCAAGTGGCTTCTATAAGCATCCTAAACAAGCATTGATTGAGGTCGTTTCCCATTAATACCTGTTCCCCTTTGTTATTCAAAATAAAGCAACTCAGAGATCATTGGATAATATCAGAAACTCATAGAAGTCCCTGCGAAGGTGACTTCTTGTCTTCTGAAAGGGGAGAGGGGAAGACTTGGGGGCAGGAAATGCTGTAATTTGGCATTTATGCTACTATTTTGAACTCATAGAATTTTCTTGACACCAGATACTCTCTCTCCACCTCAAGGTTCACAAGACTGGTGTGATAAAAAGAAAGTTGGCCCATAGAGAGGGCATTCTAGGAAAAAGCCATTCAAAAAGGAGCCAGATTTCTGGGACCATAATGCATTGTCTCCTTCCTCTCCTTCTGACCTCCCACATACCATGGGAAGCACACACTGTTTGTTCTTTTTCAGGAAGCTTTGGGGAGTCAGCAAGCAAGTGTAACTCCATCTCACTACCTAGCTGAATGTAGTCCACAGAATCAAAAATTATGGGGAAAATTCCTTAGGGGCATGGCAGTTTCATAAAAGGTTAGGAGCTGACAACCATGTATCTTAAGATAATTAGTGACACCCTGGCCTGCAGCAAAATCTAGGTTGGTAATCAGTACTTGAAAAGTAAGGATATTTAGATGCTGAGTCAAGTAGACTTTCTTAGCTTGGAAAAAGATACCAGATAGACAAAAAAGGCAGATGTACTGCTACAAACTCCCTTTTACCTTGTTACTTCTTTCTGTCTAATCATCATTGTTCACTCATTCTACAGAAATTTATTATCTATCAAGTACTGTCGTAAATTCAACGGAAATAGAGACAGAGTAGTCCCTGATGGAAGCAGCTGACAGCTACCATGGACTTTTTCATAATAATAGTAGTTACAAAATTAATAGTATTTATTGAATACTTACTATGTGTTTTACATGCTGCTAATCACTTTACAAGGAGCAAATTTATCCAATTCGCTTAACAAGTTCATCAGTAAGTATTGTTATCATTTTGTACAAAGAATGAGACTAAATCTTGGAGAGGTTTAAACATTTTGGCCAAAACTATACAACCAGCAAGCAGTGGGAATAAGATTTACATCCATGTGTACCTGGTTCTAGAACCTACACTCTTAGTATTAAATTCTGGTAGGTGATTTGTTTTTAAAGGAACTATTCTGGGTCAGGTTAATGCTTCTGGGTTCTTTTAACAATTTAGAAAACCTCAAACAGAAGCAGAATCTCAGCTCTTATCTGATCTGATACGCCTCTCCCATCCTTAAGAAGCAGTGGCTGAGTTTCTTTTTCATTGTTTTTAGGAATCAGTAAAACAATCCGAATTTTACATATAGCTAAAAGAAAATCTCGCTCAACTTATCCTTGGCTTTCTAATACCCAAACCAATGAAGATCAGCTTGGAACATCAGCAATAAGAAGATAAAACTAAGTTCAACTAGTTTGAGTCAACGGTATGAATGCTTACTGATTTTAAGTGCTTGTCTTGATATTAAGTGGCAGTGTTAATTAATGATAAAAATAACAAGCATGGATTTTTGCAGTATTTCCTAACTACTGCTAAAACCTGCCTCCATATTTCTCACCTTTATGTCTTTGGACGTGATGGAAACAAATGAAACTAGGCATGAAGATATGTGAGGGGTGAATATTGGTATGTATAACTGACAATCCAAAGGGATACGATAAAGAAAATGAACAAGGCAAAAGAAAAACTTACCTAGTATTTCTCATTTGAAAAGGCTCCAGAAAATACAACTCTCAGAGGAAAGTAATTGCAGACAAATATCTGTGTTTACAAAAATGTGAAATGCCTGGGAAGAGCAGAAATCACTGTTTCTGTTCCTCTCATTTTGTATCCTTATTGATCAGAGTGCTGTAATTTTCATGGCACTGAGGGGAAAAGACAAGCAAGTAAGAGTGTAATTATTCAGAACGGAGGTTTGGGAGCAATTTTTGTAATCAATAACCTAACCCTAGAATGTAAGAGAGTAATATTTAAAACTGTGTTCACAGGAGATTCAGTTGTATTGATCTGATTCTGTTGGAGCACTTTTCCTGAAATAGCATTCTCACTGAATCCTATCTGAATAATTATATTTAAAAATTTCCTTTGCATTGGTTAGGAGGAAAATGCCCCTTAAAAGTTGAGTACCTTCCTTCACTTTTTAAAAAAAAATCAGCTTCATGTACTATGTAGGAAGATATTAGGATTTTTTAAAGTCTTGCCTTCAGTGCTCAGGAAAGAGGAGATGATTAAAAGTAGGTGGCCCTTGACAATTTTTAAGTAGGCATACCTCTTAAATTAAAAATCCAATCTTCCCACATTTGCCTTTTGACTTCTAGATGTTGTCAATACAGAAGGGACAAATAGAAAAAATAATGATTTTCCTTCTTTTTAGGGCACCCTATTTATGATGTCTCAGGCATAGGGAAAAGAAATAAGTTGTTCTTTTCTACTTGGCCTTTTTGAGTGGGATTATTAATTTTCTCTTATAAAAGTATTAATATATTTTAATTAATTTAATTAATACATTAAAAGATGTATGCAGACTACTAAAACAGCATGGTACTGGTACAAACACAGGTGCACAGATCAATGTAACAGAATTGAAAGCCCAGAAGTAAAACCATGCATCTATAGACAGCTAATCTTTGACAAAGGAGCTCAGGGCGTAGAATGGAGAAAAGAAACTCTCTTTAACAAATGGTGCTGGGAAAACTGGACAGCCACATGTAAAAGAATGAAAATTGACCATTCTTTTTCACTACTCACAAAAATAAACTCAAAGTGGATCAAAGACCTAAAGATTAGACCTGAAACCATAAGGCTTCTAGAAGAAAATATAGGCGATACACTCTTTGACATCAGTATCAAAAGGATCTCTTTGGACACCATGTCTTCTCAGACAAGGGAAACAATAGAAAGAATAAACAAATGGGACTTCATCAGACTAAACAGCTTCTTCAAGGCAAGGGAAAACAGGATTGAAACAAAAAAACAATCCACTAATTGGGAAAAAATATTTACAAGTTATATATCCGACAAAGGGTTCGTCTCCATAATATACAAAGAACTCACACAGCTCAACAACAAAAAATCAAATGACCCAATCAAAAAATGGGCAGGGGACATGAACAGACATTTCTCCAAAGAAGATATACGGATAGCCAATAGACACATGAGAAGATGTTCATCATCACTGATCATCAGGGAAATGCAAATCAAAACTACACTAAGATATCACCTAAGGCCTGTTAGAATGGCAAAAGCAACCAAAACAAAAAGTGACAAATATCGGAGAGGTTGTGGAGAAAAAGGAACCCTCACACACTGTTGGTGAGAATGCAAACTGGTGCAGCCACTATGGAAAACAGTATGGAGATTTCTCAAAAAAAGTAAAAATAGAAATACCATATGACCCAGTGATCCCACTACTGGATATCTATCCAAAGAACTTGAAATCAGCAATTCCAAAAGTCCCATGCACCCCTATGTTCATTGCAGCATTATTTACAATAGCCAAGACATGGAAGCAAACTAAGTACCCATCAACTGATGATTGCATAAAGAAGATATGGTATATATATACAATGGAATACTACTCAGCCATAAAAAAAGGATAAAATAGTCCCATTCACAACAACAGGGATGGACCTTGAGGGTATTATGTTAAGTGAAATAAGCCAGACAAAGAAAGACAAACTCTGTATGACTCCACTCATAGGTGGAAGTTAAACATGTAGACAAAGAGAACTGGTTGGCGGTTACCAGGGGAAAGGGGGGAGAGAGGGTAGTCACAAAGGGTGAAGTGGTGTACCTACAACATGACTGACAATCATGTACAACTGAAATTTCACAAGGTTGTAAACTATCATAATCTTAGTAAAAAGTAAAAAAAAAAGATGTATGCAGAGAAAAATGTGATAATGAAAAAAAATAAATAAAAGACTTTTCTTTTAATCATACAGTTGCTAAACTCCCAAATGACAATAGTTACTACGAATAGCATATTCTCTTTATATAGAGATTCTCCCCACCAAGTACATGGATTTTATTTTGTTTAGTTTTCTTTCTTTATATACATTTTACGTAATTTTATTTTCTCTTCTACAAATATTCAGAATCATAGAGGGATCATCATGATCTCCAATCACTTTGTGTTAACTGGAGGAATCAGATGATGTTTTTCTTCCTCAGACACCAAGAAAGTCCCAAGCAGGTGAAAACAAATAAGGATGGAAGAGCAGAAATTAAGATGGGTGAGCACTTATGAAAAGGCCATTTGTGGCTCCCCTCATTTCCTTTTTCCACAACCTTTTATGATTTCTCTCCCATGTGAAGAATGTGTGAGCATTTCTTTTACCATAAAAAAATCTCTGGGTCTTCAAGAATTTCTGTGCTGTTTCTTCTTCAGTATAAATTCCTTAAAATGAGTTGTAGAACTCATAGTAAAATATGACAGCCATTCTCTCAGGGGACAGTAAAATATTATTCCACGGAAAGAAAAATGAATTTTGATTTTGAAATTTAGTGAAAGGATACCAGGGCTTAAGAGTCCAAAGATATGAGTTTGAGTGTGAGCTCCAACACTTATGAACGAGGTGATCTTGAGAAATTGATATAATATCTTTTATCTGAAAAATTGAAAATTAAAGTAATTAATTCAAAGGATGTCCTGAGGATTAAATGAAATAACACCAAAAGGCACTGCAGACTATCCTATAAATGTACAACATTGCCATTCTCATCCCTCTGCTAAGATTAGTGACAAGAGGTCAATCCAGATATTTTCTACTCTTACATTTGTAAGCCTATGTGTGTGTGAATCGACTAACTTAACAAGATTACCTATTCCATTGTTAAATAATATCTAGGAATATTTCAGAGAAAACATCTTCCATTGGAATTAATAATATTGCATGCTTTCACACAAATTTTAATGTTTGGAAGTCTGTAATTCCTAATATTTTCTTGCAGTATGTGTCAAGGACCAAATTACCACAGAAACAGAATTCTTAAAAAAAATGTTGGAAGTATAGTGATTTGCTTTAATGCAGGTAATTTAACTTCAGGCTTTAGGTTTTGTAAGTAGGGAGAATTATAGCTGCAACCTCTGGATCTCCAAACACGCATTTTTTTTGGCCCAGTTAACAATGCAACTAAACTCTGACCCATAGATTTCCATCTTCACCAACCCAGTTTCTCTTGCACTAAGATAGAGTGATAGAAAACAGGTCAGTAGTTTCGCCTGGAAACATATGGTCTCTGGGGAATGGACTGAGACCCCCCCCCCCCCCCAAAATGAGGACAATGGACAGCCATCTGTTAGGAGTAGGTAATGAATAATGAAGTCCATCCTCGAGGCCAGGAGCATTGATTAGATTTTCTGCTAAATGAAGCTCTATCCATTCCTGATGATCTTCTGATCTTAATTTATTTTCTCCATCGTGACCTAAGTCAAGGTCTCAGAAAATGAAAAACTAACTCGGTGCTGTGATAGACGTTGCTCTAATATTGAGGCTTGTTTAATAACGAAAAACAATAGAAACAACTATTTTCACCTGAACATTAATACTGTGCTCTGAACATGTATTTGGAGGTACATCACCTATAATATTTAAGGTATCCTTATTTTTTCCTAAATGAAACTAGTCCTTCTATTTTCACTGTCTTGAAGGTGTTGAACAAATGTAGGATAATTACCTATAGCTCAGGAATTTTTCCATATCTATCACTCAGAAGGTTTTTCTTCTTTACGTTGTACATTACAAGTGTTCCTTTAAGTATTTAACTATGGATCATCAATTTACTTAAATTTTAAAATGGCAAAGGGCCACATAAATTATAAAAATGAAAGTATACTGAAAATGGACAAGGACCAAATGTATGTTTTATGAAAATATATGATAATGAGAGGAATAATAAATTCTAATGTAAATATAAGTTTCTCTCAAGTAATGGCTACCACATCTATTTTGGGGGTTTGAAAATTAAAATGCTGTAATAGATCACTTTTATTAAAAAACACTACGCAAGTGTTTCACATTCAATCTTGACATTTTCTTATCTCAAGCTGCTAGAAGAGCTTGGAAAATATTAAATTATCAGTAAACATTGCTGAGTCAAAACAACCTTGTGAGGTAAGTATTATTAGTGGCTCTAATTCACAGATGAGGAAAATTAGAATAAGCAGAGACTTCTGGCTTTAAGTTCTGCATGTAAGGAACTTGGAAGTCACGACTTCATCCTAACAACAAGTAAAAACTGAACAGACTGAAAAATCAACAACTTTTTTTGGATCTGTAAGAGAGGTGAGAATGCAGGAAAACCACTGACCCCAAGATTGGAGAGACAGACAGGCAAATATGGAGAGACACAGCTTACCTAAGTAGAGATTCAGGAAAGGAGATCATCCTGGGAACCGTGCCAGGGTAGGAAAACCTGAACTATAATTGATGAATTGCTGGAGGCTTAGTGTGGACAACTCCAAGAGTTAAAAACTCCAAGGGAACCCAGTCATAAGGGGTCCTCCACAATATTATGAGTTTTACTTCTAGGAACTCCACCAGGTACTCACAGTAAATATCAAACAAAAATTCCCTCATGCTTCTGGCAGGGAAAGGTGAAAAGGAACCATTCTGAAATACACCAGAGCATTCTAGTGTTCTTAACGAGGCCTTTTCTGGGGAGAAACTAGTTAACCACAGCCTAGGGGTATTTTCAAGGCCTAACTGACTTGGAGGAAGGGAAATTTCCAACTATGTTCAGCTGTAGCTTTCCACATAAGAGACAAGAAATACCCAATGCCAGCCCACTCTAGCCGTCCTGTCCCACATAAGATGAAAGAAAAAACTGAGAAACACTGTGAAGTTCACAGTCCAGAGGCATAGCCTTACTAAAAGACTGAGACTTCATCATAGGACCATAGAATGCTTCACATTCCCTCCGACCGTATTACTAAAAGTCAATTTATAACAGTTCCATTTACCTGGTACAACATATCCAGCTATCAAGAAAAAATTACAAGGCCTACTAACAGGCAAAAAATGCAATTTGAAGAGAGAGAGAGCAAACATCTGACCAGACAAGGCAAGGTTGTAGGAATTATTAAACCAGGAATTTAAAACAAATGACTATGATGCAAAAGGCTCTAGAGGATAAAGTAGACAGCATGTAAGAACAGATGGGCAATGCACAGAGATGAAAATCCTAAAAGAGAACCAAAAAGACATTCTAGAAATAAGAAACACTATAACAGAAATGAAGAAATCCTTTGATGGGCTTATTTGTAGAGAGGACATGGCTGAGGAAAGAATCTCTGGGCTTGAGAATATCTCAATAGAAACCTCCGAAACTGAAAATTAAAGAGAATAAAGAATGAAAAACAAAACAGAACAAAATATCCAAAGACTGTGGGACAAACATAAACGATGTAACATAAGCATGATGAGAATAACAGAAGGAAAAGAGAGAAAGGAATAGAAGAAATATTTGAAATAATGACAGAGAATTTTCTAAATTACTTTCAGACACTGAACCACATATCCAGGAAGCTGAGGGAACACTAAACAGGATAAATACCAAAAAAACTACCCCTGGGTATATCAGTTTCAAACTACAGAAAATCAAAAATGAATAAAAAATAGACATTCACATTACTTGGGAAGTGGTATAGTCTTATTTGGAAATGGAGTTGGATCAGTTGTAAATGTATATTGCAAACTCTAGGGCACCTACTAAAAATAGTTTTAAAAAAGTGTATTTGATATGTAAGAAAGGAGAAAAAATGAAATTATATAAAATGCTCAGTTAAAACCACAAAAGTCAGAAAAAGGGTGGAAGACAGAAAAATGGGACAAAGAAAAAGGGCAACAAATAGAAAACAGTAAAAAATGTGGTAGATGTTCATCCAACTATATGAATAATTTGATAATCACTTTGAATATCAATAGTCTAAATGCACCAATTAAAAGACTGAGATTTCCAGAGTAGATCAAAAAACAAGACCTACCTATATGTTGTTTACAAAATACACACTATAGGGGCTGGCTTGGTGGCATAGTGATTAAGTTCATGCACTCTTCTTTGGTGGCCCAGGGTTCACAAGTTCATATACCAGGCTCAGACCTACACACTGCTCATCAGGCTATGCTATGGCAGCATCCCACACACAAAAAATAGAAGAAGATGGGCACAGATGTTAAGACCCCCCTTTAAATATAAAGACATATATAGATTAGAAGTAAATGGATGGAGAAAAATATACCATGCAAACACAAATCAAAAGGGAGCAGAGTAGCTATATTAAGTTCAGGTGGAGCAGACTTTAAAGCAAGGAAATCTATAAGAGATAAGGAGGGCATTACATAATGATAAACGGATCAATTCTCCAAGAAAACATAACAATCTTTAATGTGTATGCACCTAACAATAAAGCATCAAATTGCATCCAGCAAAAACTCATAGAATTGCAAAGAGAAATGGATGAAAAATGGATGAATCCACCAGCATATTGGAGACTTCAGCACCCCTCTATGAGAAATGGACAGGTCCAGCAGGCAACAAATCAGTAGAGACATAGTCAAACTCAAAAATACCATCAATCAACTGGATATAATGGACATCTTGAGACTACTTCATCCAACAACAGCAGAATACACATTCTTCTCCATTTCACATGGAACGCTCACCAAGATAGACCACATTCTGAGCTGTAAAACACAGCTGAAGAAATTTACAAGAATATAAATCATACAGTGTCTACTCTCAGACCACAAGGTAATTAAATTAGAAATCAACAGTAGAAAAGTAAATGGAAATCCCCAAATACATGGAGATTAACAGACTTCTAAACAACATATGCGTCAAAGAAGAAATCTCTGGAGAAATTTAAAAAATATTTTGACCTAAATTAAAATGAAAATACAGCTCATCAAAATTAATGGGATGTGGGGCTGGCTGAATGGCATAGTGGTTAAATTCCCATGTCCTGCTTTGGTGGCCCAGTGTTTGCTGGTTCAGATCTCGGGTGTGGACCTATGCACCGCTTATCAAGCCATCCTGTGGCAGGCGTCCCACATATAAAGTATAGGACAATGGGCATGGATGTTAGGTCAGGGCCAATCTTCCTCAGCTTTGAGGATTGGTGGCAGATGTTAACTGAAGGCTAATCTTCCTCAAAAAGAAAAAAGTTATGGGATGTGGCAAAAGCAGTGCTTAGAGAAAAGTCTGCAGCATTTAATGAATATATTAGAAAAGAAGAAAGATCTGAAATCAATAATGTAAGTTTTCATCTTAGGAAACTAGAAAAAGAAGAGCAAATGAAATCCAAAAGAAGCAAAAGAAAAGAAATAGAGAGCAGAAATGAAACTGAAAACAGGATATCAAGAGAGAAAATCAATGAAACTGAAAGCTGGTTCTTTGAAAAAGTCAGTATAACCAATAAGCCTCTAGAGAGGCTAAGTACAAAAAAAAAGAAAAAGGACACAAATTACCAATGTCTGAAGTGAATCAGGGGACAGATACAGTGGAAATTAAAAGAATAATGAAGGTTCTGAAAAGGTACAAACTTCCAGTTATAAAATAAATGTCATGGGGATGTAATGTACAGCAAGGTGACTATAGTTAATAATACTGTATTGTATATTTAAAAGTTGCTGAGAGTAGATCTTAAAAGTTTTCATCAAAAGAAAAAAATTGTAACTGTGTGGCGATGGATGTTAACCAGACTTATTGTGATAATCATTTTTCAATCTATATGTATATTGAATAATTATATTTTTCACCTGAAGTTAATATAGTATTATACATCAATTGTATCTAAATTAAAAAAAGAGTAATTAAGGAATGCTATTAACAACTCTATGCCCACCAATTTGGCAAGCTAGATGAAATGGACCAATTCCTTGAAAGACACAATCTGTCAAAACTCACACAAGATGAAATAGACAATCTGAATAGGGCTTTGTCTATTAAATAAATTGAATCAACAATTGATAACTTTCCCAAACAGAAAGCATCAGATCCAGATTTGTTCACTGGTGAGTTCTATCAAATGGTTAAGAGAGAAATTATACCCATTCTCTGCACTCTCCTTCACAAGATAGAAGAAGGAATATTTCCTAACTCCTTCTGTAAGGCCAGTATTACTCTAATTCCAAAAACAAACAAAAAAAAGATATCACAAGAGGATAAAACTACAGCTCAATATCTCTTATGAATGTGGATATAAAGATCCTCCACAAAATATCAGCAAATCGAATCTAACAATATATAAAAAGAATTTTAGACCACGACAAAGTGGGATTTATCCCAGACACGTGTGCCTGAGGCAGTATTTGAAAATCACTTAATGTAATCAATTACATTAACCAGGCTAGAAAAGAAAAGCCACATAATCATATCAATAGTTGCAGAAAATGCATTTGGTAAGATGCAACACCCAGTCATGATAAAAACTTTCAGTAAACTAGCATTAAAGCAAAATATCCTCAACTTAATACAGAACATCTACAAAAAAAATCATACAGCTAAAATCATACTTAATGGGGAGAAACTCACAGCTTTGCCACTAAGATCAGGAACCAGGGAAGGATGAACCCTTTCACCAATCCTTTCCAATTTTGTACATTAAGCAATTTGCACCAAGTCACACGACTGACTTTACTGAAGGTTTAGATGCGAATGCAGGTCTGACTCCAACGTTCTCTTACTGAACTACTATCCAATGCCGCTTCATAGTAACTCACTGGATATTCGCAATATACTATTCTATCCTATTTATGATGTACTGGACAACCTCCACGTCATACTTTTCCGAAGAAGCTATTGATAATCTGCCAATGAATAGTCACATGACTTGACTTTAGTTTTACAAATTACTTTTATGCCATCTTATTTTATTTGTGTGAGTTATAAAATACATAATAATGATACTAATTCTGATCTTTACATTACTGAGTAAGAACATTTTTCTTTGAAAATATAGATTACAGAGAAATAATGAAAGAAAATTAATGAAATAAAATAAAACTGATTAGACTAGTTTTAAGTGTAATTAAAACAAACTTGTTCAAATATTGAATAGAAAAGTCAATTTGTAAAATCTTTATTGTAATAAATGAAATGTATATGAGTAACAAATAAGATATTTATTTCCATAAGTTATCATGCCTAAGTTCCTTTAATAAAATAGCATTGAGCATTTTTTATTTCTTACAATTAATGCTAATAACACTTATTTTGAAAAATAGAAATATCTGCCGAGAAAGTCATTTAGAATTGAAAGCATACAACAGTTTAATAATTCATGGTTTCAAATTTTATATAAAATCTACTTTAGTATTCTTTCCATGGTAAGTTTTCCTAGAGGAATCAAGGGATGAAAAACTAGCCAAGGAAGGCCATAACAATATTTTGGAAATGGGACAACTGAATTTATTAGGATTAGTCAAAGGTTCTCTTCTATTGGTTTATTTTGACCTCTTTAAGTGAAACCTATTTTTCAAAATGTGCTCCACAAGGCTACTTTTTCACAGGTAAGAATGCCAGAGTGAAAAGAGTGTTAAGGATGTTTAAAAAGAGGCGATTATTCATTCATCAAACAAACTCTTGAGTGCTCTCTTAGGCCAAGCATTCCTCTAGGTTTTAGACATGCATCCTTGAAAAACAACAAAAAATCCTGGGCCTTGGAGATCGTATTCTAGTGGCAAAAGGCATGATAGGGAGGCAGTCAGAAGAAGAAACACGCAATAGGCCATAAATTGATAAGTACACTGTGGAGGGGAATAAAAGACACAGTTATTGTGGACTGAATGTCATGTCACCAAAATTCATATGTTGAAGCTCTAACCCCCAGTGTGTCTGTATTTGGAGATGGGCCTCTAAGGAAGTAACTAAAGTTAATTGAGGTCATCAGCGTGGTGCCTTGATCTGAAAGGATTAGTGTCCTTATCAGAAGAGATACCAAGATAGCTCACCTCTCTCTCAGTGCACATGAAACAAGGAAAGGCCATGTGAGGACCTAGTGAGAAGGTGGCCATCTGCAAGCTGGGAAGAGAGCCGTCACTGGAAACTGAATCAGCCAAAGCATTGATCTTGGCCTTCTGGGTTGCAGAACTGTGACAAAATGAGTTTCTCTTGTTTAAGCCACCCAGTCTGTGGTATTGGGTGAGAAGACTAATTCAGCAGGGTAGAGAATTGTACCTTTAGGAGGGGAGTTCCATTTTAACAGGGCACTAGGGGTAGGTCTCATTGAGCCAGTGAAATTTTAGGCACAATCCGAAGGAGGTACATAAGTGAATTCTGAGGCTATCCGGAAGAGGAGCATTCCTGGGAGAGGAAACGGCAAGTGCAAAAGCCTGAGAACAAGTATATCTGGAAAAACTGAGGAATACAGAGAAAACCATGTGGCTGCAGTGGAAGAGGAAGAGGAGAGTAGGAAGAAATAACAGCCAAGAGGAAAGCATAAGTCAGATCATGTAAAGTTTTGCAGAACATAGAGAAGACTGGGTTTCATTGCAAGTAAGAAGGAAACCATAGAAGAATATAATTTTTTAATTAAAACACACATTTATAGCTATTCTGAGAATGATTTTCCGGGAGGAGAGCACAAGAGTGGTAGTGTAAATGTCATTTTAGAGGATATTAAAATAACCCCAGTTTAAGATGATGCAATCTTGGAATAGAGCTGTAGCAGATAATGTGGTGAGAAGTAGCAGTATTTTAGATATATTTTGAAAATAAAATTAAAAGCATATGCTAATAGATTTTATGTAAAGTGTGAAAGGAAAAGAAGAGTATAGGAGGACCCCAAGGATGACAATCAAAACAGAGCATAGAGTCAGAAATTGGTGAGGATGAGAGAATAGTACCATGTCAGTAATGTAAACAAAACAAAAGCAAACACAACAGAAAATGGAGGTACCAAGAATTGTTGGGAGATGTCATAAAAGTCAAAGAAATGTCGCAGTTTGGACCCTAGAAAGTGTAAGCTGGAAGAATAAGAAGTGATGTCTGTAGCTAAGACTTTGAAGGATGAGCGTTGTGCGTTATCTTACGGTTGGGGGGCCGAGCAAGGAGTGGGTGGTTGAGGTAGTGTGGAAGAAAGGTTATGAGGAGAGAAGCTGAGATATTAAGAATGTAATGTACTAGATAGATAATGAATGTAAATATGTGAAATACATTAAATGCATTAAATTCACTGAAGAAAATGCCAGAAGAGTCATACAGAGTTCTGTTAGCCAAAAGCTTAAATTCTTCAACTAATGAGTGGGAAGGACTGGAAAATCTGGAGATACTAGCTCCAAATGAAGTGGCACAGGATGACATGAAATTCAAAGGAGTTGGGTTTTTTTATTTTTTGTTTTAAGAAGGAAGGAAAAGAAATGATTGTAAAGGTCAATAATAAGCAGGGGGATACTTGCCACAATTCACCTTTTGTAAGCTGGAGAGAGGGAAGAAAAACCCCTTCTACTTGAGAGTGCTTCAAGGAAGATGGTGTGTTTGGTAGACAGCCACATTTCAATTAAAAAATAGAGATAAAGAGACACCGGCTTCTTGGCCGAGAGGTTAAGTTCATGCACTCGGTGTTGGCAGCCCAGGGTTCGTTGGTTCAGATCTTGGGTGCAGACCTAGCATTGCTCTTCAAGCCATGCTGTAGCAGCATCCCACATAGAATAACTAGAATGCCTAAGAACTAGCATACACAACTATGTTCTGGGGCTTTGGGGAGGAAAAAAAAAAAAAGAGGAAGATTGGCAACAGATGTTAGCTCAGGGTCAATCTTCCTCAAAAAGATTAATTAATTAATTTAAAAAATAGAGATAAAGAAAATAGAGAAAATCTTAAAAGAGTTCTAATAAGCATAGTTAAGGTGTTTGGAACAATCATTGTGGCAGAAGGTTCAGATGTATGGGGCATGGATCAAATTTGAATATGGCCTATGCGGGGCAGTATAGGGCTGAAATTTTGCATGACATTAAATAGCCTAGAAGGATTCAATTTCACCAAGTGTCTGAGATACAGCAATATGACATGACAGTCTCATAGGAGAAGGTGGACAATTATTTTAAGCAAGAGTGTGAATATTTAGCCCAATAGTATAGAGAACTCTTAGTAATTTGTGTTTATGAGAAGTGTCAGGGAGGAAATGGAAATATGTTTTCAGCTTGGACCTGTCAAAGAATAACTTAAAACTATTTAGTCATTAAAGAATAACTTGGATATATCAGAGATATTATTTGGCTGTTGCACAAACTTTATACACGTATGTGGGCGAATGCCCTTGGACTATTTTCATGAAACGAGGAAAAAGCAGATGGATAAGAGAGGGTAGAGAAAGAAGGGGAAAAATACTTCAGACCATCTGGGAGTGGTGAAACTGGGTTGGTTTTCATTTGGGGATAACAGGGTTAGCTGGCATCTATCAAAGATGTCCTTTCTCCATCAATCTGAAGAATGTTCTTGAGCAGGCTGTCTAGGGGTATTGATGGTATCTCTGGAGCACACATGACAGGCTGCCTCTGGGCAGTACTTGCTAGTATCCTTCCATGAGGACCTGCACCATGATAAGGCCAAGTCTGCACCAAGTTCTTACGAAAATGACTCAAATTACTTTCCTTGCCAAAAAAAGGTTGAGAGATTTCTATGTCACAACATTACAGCAGAGACCTGAAAGAGGTGCTAAGCAGACACATCATGGAAAAGACCATGGATTACAAAACTTTTACCACCAACTGAAAGTAGCTGGTGTTTGCAGGCCAAGGGGACGCTTCTCCTTATCCATAGAGATTCTAAAGTGTGTCCTAAAAGTTTGCTTAGTACTCATATTTGTATATTATGCCTAATGGTACAATATAATGTGTAGATTTTTCATTCTTTATTGTAGATCATCACTCCTAATTAATATTCTTGTTGCGTTCAAAGAGTTTTGTGTTCTTTCTAAATAGATATACAGGTTGTGAAGACATAAACTGAGCAATGAAGCTCAGATCATGATTCTTAAATTCACAAAAAAAGGTCAGCAGTATCTTTTAAAGAATGTTCTATTAATGAGCCTCATTTCTATTTAGTTATGTCAAATGTTTCAAACATATATTCTAGCAGTTTGGACTTTATGATTCCTGTAACTCAAACTCGCTTAATAAAAAGGATTTATTATTCCTTACAATTGCAGAGGCCAGAAACAGCTCATGTATCACAATTTGATTCATTGGCCCAGCATTCGGTGTTTCAATTTCAGCCCCTCCGCTCTGTCATCCATGGTATCAGCATTATTCTAAGGAAAACATTCCCCTGGGTTACAAGATGACTGTTGGTAAATCTCTGGCTACCTGCTCCTTTTCTAAGTCTATAGGAAGAAAGAGAGTTTGAAGAGTGAGGAAGATTCCTTCTAAGAGATTCCCATCAAACATCTTGCATGCCATTGGCTTCCACTGGGGAGCCTGTTTAGGTTTGAATCAATAATCCACGGGATGATACTTCACTTATTAGCTGAGACCTCAGCCATACACTCCGCAGTAAACCAATGGTGAAGTCACTTTTCTCACATGATAGAGACTGCTCAGGGGAGAAGTGGGCATCTGAAGAGCAGCAGAGCAATAAGCAAGAGAAGAAGAAATTGACCCTGGGAAGGAAAATATAATGCTTACTTTACAACCAAGCGGGACTTGTAGCAGAAAATGTCAAATATCATTCTAGTCCGCAAACATTTTTCTTATGGGAGCCATTGATTGTACTTATTACGCTTCTATAAGACAATCTACAGGATTATCATAATGAATCAACTGAATGTTGGTACATTGTAGTAAAATCCTCCTAGACTGGCTGATTCATCCCAAAATGATGTGTATGCTCAGACTGAACTTTCCAGATGTCATTACACTACAGCCTGAAAGAGTAAAAATAAAACTCAATGACTCCCTTCCTCTTGGGTTGTTATTTATATTACTCCATCCAAATTTAGAGTGAGAAGTTCCTCCACTTTAAGATAAAGGAGAAGATTGGTCTTGAATAATTCTTATCACTGAGGACCACAAGATCTGAATGCAAGTTCATCCTCTTAACTGGGTGATTTAGGCTGCCATGAGTCCTTTCACACTACGCGTCTCCACAGTTTCCTGCTTCAGATAATTTACAGGTCTCGAGAATCCATCTCTTTCCTAACATAGTCAGCTATGTTAGGTTCACTCTACACCACCACAATAATAAAGAATTCAGTCCAATTTTTATTCTGAAACTCCCAGCGGGAGCTCTAGGGTCATTCCAAAAAGAAATGCAAATGCAAAGTGATAGATTTTTAAAAGGTATTTTTGCTATGAAGAAAGAAAAAAGAGATATGGAGAGACAAAAAGAAAGAAAACCCATAGTAGTGGCTCTGTGCTACTGCCCTTATCTAGCTTGTTAGGAGTTGTCAGAGTCAGCCTGTCTTAGCTCCTGGGCACAGTGAGTTTTTCCTCCTGTCAAACCCACAGAGTCAGTGGCGGTGCCATTAAAGAAACCTGCCACCAGATCAAAGTCCCCAGCAAAGACCTTTTTGCAGGACTCACTTTGGTGCAAATGTTTGGCTCTGCACAGACCATAAGCTCACTTTCA
The DNA here is from genome assembly GCF_021613505.1 of Equus quagga. Lineage (NCBI taxonomy): Eukaryota > Metazoa > Chordata > Mammalia > Perissodactyla > Equidae > Equus > Equus quagga. The sequence goes on from NC_060283.1 coordinate 21,429,597, forward strand.
GTCTTAAACTGAAGGAAGACAATCCTTTGTTCTGTCATTTTATTTTCATTTCAGTAGATACTTATTAAGTGCCGACCATTGTTCAGTCATAAGGCTTATCAGCTTTATAAACATTTTATACTAGAGATGGAGCCAATAGAGAGTAGAGAAAAAAACTGTGCTTTCCTTGAATACTTCTCAACTTGCCACCTAAATCTGAATTCCTGTTAAATGACTATAATGAAGCTAAAAGAAAATTGACTCTAACTTGAATACAGGAAAATTAAAACTTTCTTAGTGCATTGGTAGTTCCTATTATTTATGAGAAGCACAGAGTGAATTATTACGAAGTGTAAAATATTCATTGTGGGAAGGCTGCTAATCATGGCAATTTTTTCCTCGTTTTGGTGGTGGGGGTGGATGTGGAGGCTTTTCTGAAGCAAGGCATATTTTTGGCATCCATACTTTGAAGAGAGCTCATTTGAATCATAGGCCTCATGGCACATGGCAGGTAGGCAAGTTATCAGAAGCAGAGAAGATAAAATAGGCTTCAGGAATTTCTTACCATCTTGGCACACTTTTAGAACCTTCTGCTTAAGACACCAGCTCTTTCTAGTACAAAACCAGATTGCTGAGATACAGCTCTTCCATGCAATATCGAGAGAGATGAATAACAACATGGATTCAACAGACAAGGAAAAACCAGTGAATCTGTCAGATTAGTAACCAGCTCTTTGAAAGTAGTGAGGTAACTTTTTAATTATCACTTAAGACTTGTGTCCTTAATATGAGAAAACATGATCTTTAATGTCTTAACTATGTATGATTCTATGATGTTTTCAAAGAAAAATGCATCTATGAAATGGCCCATAACTTTATAAAATGGTGGATATTAATAAATTACATTAAGTATAAGATCTCATTGGTTGTAAAATATATCAGTATTTTATTAATCACTAAGAAAGAATAAATGTTGCCACATAAACCATGATACATGTTTTATCACTTAGGATTTTTTTTTTTGATGGGGAAGTTTGGCCCTGAGCTACTATCTGTTACCAGTCTTCCTCTTTTTGCTGAGGAACGTTGTTCCTGAACTACATCTGTGCCAGTCTTTCTCTATTTTGTATGTGGGATGCCACCACTGCATGGCTTAGTGAGCAGTGTGTAGGTCCATGCCTGGGATCCAAACCCATGAAGGCCAGGCTGCTGAAGCAGAGTGAGCAAACTTAACCACTATGCCACTGGGCAAGCCCCTAGACATTTTTTTATTTTAATTATTTAAAAATCTTCTGTCATATATCTCTCTTGTACAAACATGAGAAGAAAAATATAATCAGAATAAATTGATTGTGGTTTTCCTAAAACATCATCTCATTCAGAGTCCTCTTCTCTAAGTCACTTTCACCTCAGAGCTATTGGTAGTCATATTTTTATACATGGTATCCTCTTTCGATCTAAGAAGAGTTTTGATAATACAGCATTTCTTAAAGAGTACTCCACTATCATCTCTTAGATTTCCTCTCAAGCCACTGGTACCCATTCTATAGCTTTTAGTATAGGCATTTTCAATGCAAAGTTTTGAGAAAATAACCAGGATTCATACTCCTTCTTCAAATGTTCCATCAATGGTTTGTTGACTGAGAAGTCAAGAAGTTACAGTTGTACCATCATGCCATATGAAAAAGCAATTTTACACAGTGCTTGCCTTGACAACAATGGCGTGAAAGCCATCTGGCAGAAAGTGACTGTAAGATATCATCAATGGTAAGATACATCCTGAATTTTAAAAACACCAAAAATGTGTGTGTATAGGGGTCATTTTAGAACAATGAAATATGCTATATAACAATAAATATTGGTCCTATGTGCTGAGATAGTTCCTTTGGTCTTCCTTTCATTCAATAAATAGGTATTTAATGAACTGCTTCTGTGTGCCAAGCATCGTGATAAACAAAGGGGACGTGATCATGAGTAAAAGCTGATCGTTTCTCAGCCCTCTGGAGAAAAATAGAAAACACAAAGGAGACGGAAGAGAAAAGGGTGCATCCCAAGGCTGGGAAAGAGGCTAGAGAGAAACTTGAGAGAGGAATGAAAGGTGCTGTAGGGGTCGAGGATAGAGGGAAAGGGAGAGGCCAGAGCACGCCCCTTTAGGCTTCCTGAAGGATTTGGACCTTTACCTGAAGAAACAAAGGTCAGTACTGAAATGTTTAGAGAGTAAAAGGGAAAGATTCACATTTGGAAACTGCAACTGAGTACAGCACCTACATGGATTAGCAGGGGGAACAGAGGAAAATGTAGAAGCAGGGAGACCAGAGAGGAGCATATTACACCTTCATCAAGATGACACTTTGGTCTGGAACAGTTGCATCGGAGATAGCGAGAAATGCATGTATATGAAAGACAATTAGAAGATAAAATCTATAATAAACAGGTTTACGTAGGAAAAAGGATAGCTAGAAATTTAATAAGACATGGCCAGAAACAAATTTCTCTTTCAGTTCTATGGTATATATTACTTACAAAGTTCCATCTGTATGTTAAAATAATGAAGATATATCTGTAAGTTTCCATGTCCAAATGGGAGACTCATAAGTTTCAGTTCACTTTTATTCTTCCCACCCACTGTATGAAAATCTAACTGTCTCAATCTACAGTGGCAATTTCAAGTGGGTTCACTTTACTAGCTTATATTATAAGCCCTGGAATACTTGTCATAAGAGGATTGATGAAAATCTCTCTCTTCTCAAAATAGTGGTAGATGCCATACTGGGCCATACCCTCTGACATGAAGAAAAGACTGGACAATTCAAGTATTCAGTTACTTTTCTTAATTCAACTACTGTCACTCTCAGTGCCTCTATAGAAACAATGACCTAAAATGTTGAGAGAATCCACGTGTGTTTTTAAAATGATGGACCAAAAAATCTGTACTGGGTAGACTGGGAAATAAAGAAATTTGAAAGCTAAAGGATTAAACAGAAGAATGGAGAAAGGCCTGGAGAGGGAAATGAAGGTAGAGAATGGTTGTATTGGGCAATCAAGTTTGCCATCTGGGAAACGGAAGCTTGTGGTCAGAGTTTGGGTTGTTTGAAGCCATGTCTTTGGAGGACTAAAATTTACAACAGATAACTAATTAAAAGTTAAGAATTTGAAGCTGGCTGGCTGAAGTGAAGAAAGTGCAAAGATCTTTGGTGGTTAGGACATCAGAAAAAAAATGAGAGGCCAAAATGTTGGGAAGATTATCATCCATATAGACTTGACATCAATCAAAAGTATATGTGCTTTAGTCAAATAGAATGAGCAGGTGCTGAGCTTCTTGATAAACTGTGGAGACTCAAAGCTAGAAAACAGAAGATGAGAATAACTAGGTGGGTAGGTGGAGAGTTTAATGTTGCAGCATGGTATGCATGTCAAAGAACTAGATTTGTTTGATCTGTTTTTAATACATCCAGATAGAGGATTAATAGCCCAGAAACAGTAATGAAGAGTAATCTCAATCTTCTGGGAAGTAGGTGAGCTCTGGAAAAAAAATGATTGAGGAAAATAAGTATAAGAGTCTTGATGGATGCAATCTCATCTGGTTGTGATGCCATCTAACTTTACAACTTCACTTCCCGGTCTTTGCCAACACAGGCGTCCAATGCTTTCATCACACCAACGGTGTCATGCTTACACATGCTTTCATTCATATAGTGAGCTGTGTTTGTAATGCCTTCTTTACAGTGTTTATAAGCCTTAATCTGAGGAATTACGTATTAGTTAGGATCCAGCTCAAATATACTTTGCTCTTCTTAGATTTCTGACCTTTTCCTTCCCCCCTTGTCATCACCATCCACCAGCCAATCTGACAGCTCTCATCTATGCACTTCCGTGCCTTTCTGTTCATAGCTTCATCAGCACTTCTCCCATTCGGTAGCACATATTTTGAATGTGATTTACTCTCCTACCAGACAGTGAGCACCTTGAGGGCAAGTTTTATGCCCTGTCGATCTTTGTATTATCTCCAGTATCTAGCACAGAGTACGGCACAGGGTAAACAGTAATAAATGATTGCCGAAATAAATTGAAGTTTTAAAATGTTTGGGTCCCTAAGCAGCCACTTTCCTCTACCATGTCAAGAACATTCAGTTCCTTGTCCTTTGGCAATGGCATATTTCATATGCCCAAGAGATTTAAAAGCATACAGCATAGAGCAGAAATGAAAAGACTCATTACGGTACTGCATTCGAGCTACAAGTCATATTTTGTAACCGTACTGTGCCACCAATATAATTAGAAGATATTGAACTTTCATTAGTTAGAGAAGCCAGCTACCCTCTAATTGTCATTATTTAAATTTTTTTGCTGACTGTAATAGCCTCATGAGATAGACATCTCATTTCTGTGACAGACCCGAGGGTCACCAGTGGTGTAATTTTCTTTCTTTATACTTGAATGCAGCCCAGAATAGTATTCAATATTTAACCCATTCCTAACTTTAATTAGGAGCTTTAGTCAAGTACAAATTAATCTAGTTTCCCATTTTAAAACCAGAATTTCTCAATGTTGGAAAGAGCAGTGATTCATCAGTACCCATATGATGTTTGAATCTCATCATCTGTGTTTGTCCCGTGGACACACACCTTGAGGGAGGGAGAAATCTCTGCATCCTAAGACAGCTCATTTCATATTTTTTAAAACTCTATTTTAACATTTCTTTATAGGATGAAATGAATACTTTACCCAAAAATTCTACCTCTATCATGTGTATTATACAATATAGTCCATGTTCCAATCCTTTTTATAATATTGGAAAATGATTATTATGTTGCCCACAAGACTTTTTATATCTGGGCTATTTATGCTCAGCTTTCTAACCTATTTCCATACTACGTTATTTGTGTTCACTTTACTATCTTGACTACTGTCTGTCTCCTCAATATGTTTATAACTAAATTTGGGGTTGAATTTCAAGTCAAACGTTAAATATTACTCCTCTTATGGAAAATTAAAGGATATTAGTCCAGATATTACACTTAAAAATATTCATCCCAATTTATGATACATCTATATTTCCAACTCCGTTTGTATTTTCTGTAAATTTAGCATTGAATTTTAAGATAAAGATGGGATTTTATTGATTATTGTACAATCATTTGAATGCAAAATATTAGTATTTTCAACGACCATAATATTGAAGCATATGTCTCCTAATCTAACCCAAAGAGGATGAGTTAGAAGGTCCTATGGCATCTTTATCTATAAAGATTACAGTCATTCATCCCTTCCAACTTATCTCAAATTTGGCTAAAAGAATTCCCCACCCACTTCCTGCCCCCGACTTTATATCAATTTGTAGCCAAATGCAAATGAGATCATATAGTGAAGACTCAAGTTCTCTTCTTTTTACCAGAAATAGTAATTGCAGGAAAAAGAAAACATTTGCATTCTAATCTTTTTTGTCAGTGAACTACTCCAACTGGACAAACAAGGCAGAACCAACATAGTCTGCTTCTCTCAGAAAATTCAAGAAAGAACTAACTTTGCCAAAAAATGTTATAATTTGGCATCTAAATGCCATTTAGATTTCTGTACATGTACCCTACTTCAGTGAATTCTAAGCATATCTGAAAAAAGATGAATGGCCAATATCCAAATCTTAGTTTCTTTTTTAAATTATATGTTAATTCTGTAAGCAGATAAGTAAATTGAAACTAAATCTTTTTGGATCTTTAGGAAAGAATTCTAATTTTACTCCAAATTGTCTTCTCTTAATAGATTTTAAAAAGAAACACAGCCCAGAGAAAACTTCATTACTTCAGTCCCCATTTATATGAATTATAAATACCTTATATTTTTATCGATTTTACTACTAATAAAATAATAATTATATTTTATGTCCTTGGTAATGGATTTTTCAGTTGAATGAGGTCTCACAGATTTTCATGTAGCCATGCTTTTTCTTTCTCATTCTATGTGTTCTATACATTCCGTAGATAATCTCTGGACTTTTGCTGGGAGTGTTGGCATAAAATTTCTATTCTTCAAGGCCAACTGGTTAAACAGTGGATATATGGACTTAGATATGGTCATTCCAGAGGCTGGAGAGACAGACAGAGGCCAGATTATTCAGGGAACAATAAGCCTTGCTACATATTTTGGAATTTCTCCTAAGAGGAATCTGTTTTAATAGTGTGTATATGTGTATGTGTGTGTGTGTGCATGTATATAGCTTTTCTGAGGGCGCAAGGGGCAAGGAGAGAAGTAGAGTGATTTAGATTGACATAATCAGATTTTGAATACCACTTTGGCTACGTGATTAAGAATTAATTAAAAGAACAACAAAGCCCCAAGCCAAGCTGTTTCTTCAAGACACACTAGAGATGCTCATACTTCAGACCAGAGTGATGAGTAGGGAGGAAAGGAGAAGCAAACAAGTCCTAACAATATTTAGGAGGCAGAATCAATAGCCTAAGCAGTTGTTAGGCTGTGGTGAGGAAGGTATTAAGAAAAGCTTTAAAATATCTGGTCTGAGCAATTGGGGGTAATGATGGCAAGAAACTTTATTTAGTATGAAAAACATTGCAGTAGGGGGCAGGAGAGGAGTTCAGTTTTGGACAAGTTGAGCCCTACAGCTGAACTCACAGAACAAATCCACGTTCATCTCTCACCATGACTTTTTGTTCTTAGTCAACATATCTCCAGACTGTATTCCATCCTTTAAAGGAGTGGATAATGCCAAGTTTTCTCCAATCTAAATTATCCTTTCCCTGAAATTATTCTCAATATTTACGAGGTTTTACTGATATGTGATGTAACTAATTCAGAAACGAATGCAGTTTCAGTATGAATAAATTTTCTAAAGGAAAAACATGACCTATAATCAGATCTCAGGAAAGAAAGGAATCTTGTAAGATTGACTTCTCTCCTGCTCCATTAATTGTTAATTATCACTAATGAGAAGGAAGTAGGATTTGGTTTATATCTGAGCAGCCCATAAATCAAAACCATCTAGAATGCCGGTCACACGAGCATCACCAGCCCTCTCCATTATGTGGCCTCCACTTTCTTATTATTTCAGCTCCTCTATAAGAGGTTTCTAAATGCTTAAGTACTCATGACACGGTCTACTGAATTCTAGGCTCCAAACCTCGAAGGATTGCAATTGGCTGCAGTAAAATTTGAATTATTTTTTTCTGTGAATGGATCACAGAGGGGATTTTTGAGTCTCTGAAAAACTCTACTGAAGAATCATGTATAATGACCTCACATGGGCCTTAAAATCTCCACAGAAGCCCAGGAATCACTAAATACTACATCAATGGGGATTTCAGCCTTTAATTTCTCATTGTTCAGACTCTTTCCAGAGGACATTATATATCCATTTATTTTTGTTTATCTTGCATTTGTTTTTAAAAAGAAGGCAATGTCAAGGAGGCAATAAGGTGACAAAATTGTTCTGACAAATAATTCATAAATAAATGGTACATTAATTTGAGTTGCTCCAAATGCTTTCACTCCTCAGCAGATGCAGGGTTTTTTTTAAGAAAAAAAAGTAATTGTGTAGCTGCCATAAAAATACCAGCAAACAAAGAGGGCAACATTTGTAACTGTTTCTCGCTGTTTCTGAGAAAATAAGTAGGACTTAAAATTACATTAAACTGTGCAACTCCCAAGCTGTCTTTTTGCTGTGGGAGCTGGAAGGCCCCCTCTGAACTGTAAATGGAGAGATAGCCTAGAAAATGGGCAGATCAATGCCCATTTTGGGTTGGCAAAGAAAATATCATATACCGCTCCTTTCCATGCAGTCAGATCTTTCAAGAGACTTATTTTTAGTGTCTATTTTCTTATATGAAAGGAATCTAAGAGTGTTAGAGCAACTCTGCATATACACTGAATGTTCTCTCTGAATGCTGACATTTTCTGTTCTAGAATATGAATACAATGGCTAGTGTGTTTTCTGAATTGGATGGCTGAAATTCCCCTAATTAGAGAGAGGGAGAGAATGAGATTGGAGACCAAACATTTGCATCAGAAATATTCTGACATTTTTTTGTCTTGTAACAGTTGAAAACGGAGAAAATGTTTTAATAAACTAGGCTTTTTTTAATTATCAAGGAGCAAGGTGTTAGTTTTTAAAATTTGTCCCAATGTTAAAACACATTATTAGTCTTCAAGTTAAAAGCAGCCTATAAACTCACCTTATAAACTAAAATACTTCAAGTATTTTTTAAAAGTCATTTACGAGTATTCCGGCTAATTTCAGGTCTGAAATCGTGTTCAGCAAAGTTTAAGACTTCATTCTGATTTTTTTTATTTGTTTTAAATTAAAATAGGAAAAGAGGATAAAGAAGGAAAATAGTATTTACTGCATTCCTCACTAAACTAAGTTTTTCTATATGTTGTATAATCTTCCTAACAATCGTGGGTTACAGTATTGTTATTTCAACTTAAAGAATGAGGAAACTAAGTCTCAGAAAAGTTAATTATCTGTCTTTACGGTCATTCAGCCCCTAAGGGGTAATGTAACAGAGTTAGATTGGAATATAGATTTGTCTGGCTTAAAGTTCTACCCATGAGTTTTTTTGATGCTTAACCTGAGCTGGAGTCAAAAGAACTCTCACCCATAAAAATCCATGAGAGCACAAATTAAGGAAACAAAGCAATTCTGAAAGTGTTGCTATTAACCAAACAGTTATACCTAAGAAAAGAAGAATCATTCTTCCTTGCCTTCGAAGGACACTTTATATTTATAGTGCGCTATCAGACAACATGCCATGAAGATCAACTTCTCACTGTGTTTGACCAATTAACACCCATTGTTATAATCTCATTTCACTAGTTATTAAAAAAGTCACGGTTTTTCATCCACTCCTAAATTTGGAATAACAGGGAGAAAAAAAAAGAATTCAAGGCATAGACCTTTCCCCAGAGAAGCTCAGTACCTAGCTAGAACAAAAAAGACGGACAAATATGCAGAAAATCATCAGAGAGGTAGCCAGCACGTCAAGCAGAACATCACAGTGTGTAAGACAATTTGGAATAAGTATAAAAGATTACTGGCTATCTCCAGTGGAGAACTGTGTATTTTTTACCACATACCTTTCCTGGTTATCTGATTCTCATCCTTCACTGCCTCTGAGCTATTTAGAAGTTGGAGACAGCCCTTTAAGTCAGAGGCAATTCATGGCAGTACAAAATGATTCTTATTTATAAACAAGAAAATAAATTTTTTCTGGTAAAGGTTCAATTGATTTTCCTCCCCCACTATGTTAGAAACCAGTTTGCACCCATTTGCACATTCATTTTAATATTTCTGATTTACAAACATGTCTGTTCTTGGTAATCTCTTTTGAACTAGTTGTAACATCTTATCAGTTCCCTCATTAATAACAAGCTAAATCCAATCTTTATCACAAGTTCTTTTTATCTCTGTATGAGAGTCATGATTTTACCTTTTGCTGAAAATTATTCTTTCACAAATGTGATATAAACATTCTTTAGTTGGTGTCAAGAGAATGCAAAGAAACAAATGATTTTCTCCAGATGTGTGGAAGAGAGGTGATAATATATATCCTCCTGTAGGCAGAATGTCTAAAAACATATTATTGAGATGAAAGACAGTCTTCTTTGTAAACAAAGGCATCAGTAATATACCCATATGATTCAGTCAGGCTACACTTATTCTAATGATCTCCATACCTGTATATTAGAGACAAGTGAATTGATACATCTCTATAATGAGTTAGATTTGAGAGAAAATACACACACACACACACACACACAAAAGTACTATAAAAACAGGAACTGGATCACCTTGACTGTTAAGATATTATCCTTTCCATATTTTCAAGTAAACTAGAATAAGAACCCTAAATCATTCTGATAACCTGGTAGTATTAATAAGGTTTAGTTTCCCAGGGAGATTTTTTATTAATGCTTACAAATTTTTCTTTGATTTAAGGAGTAACACAAATATTTTCTCATCGTTACCTTCTTCCTCTGTTCTTTAGATGTTGCAAAGTTGATTCTTTTCTCACGAGCCTTTGAAGAGAACAGCCCTGTCTCTCTCAAACATCAGACACAAAAAGTCTTGGCAACACCGGAGGGCTTTGACAGACAAAAGAAATTTTTCTTCTTGGTGCTTATCTACTTATTAACTGTTTCCAATACCTCTAGCAGTGTTTCCATCCCTTTCTTCCAGCACAAACAGTATCTTTTGGTGGTAGAGAAAATTACAACAAATTGGTTTCTTTTTCTTCTATGGGAACTGTGTGTCCATCAAATCCTGAGTTATTACTTAAGAGTCCAAAGACATTCAGACTTGAAGCTCCTGCCTTACCCGTATGCAGGAACTCAAGTAAGCCATTGGTGCCATCAAAAATCATTAAATATTTTGGCAGATACTTCTGGAAGGTCTAACTTAAGGCAACCTAGACGGAAAAGGAGCACATGGTAAAGAAAAGAAGGAAAAAAAATAAATGCAGTTTATTTGAATGAGACACCTTGAGGTTTTGTAGAAAATGAGTGTTGCCATGAAGAAAACAGTGATGGCACCTGCTTCGCACCATCATGTCTTCAGTACTTTAACAGAAATCCTACAGAAGTAACAGTGGGAATAAATAAGTGGATTTTTGAAAATAAATAAGTGGCTTTTGGTGACTATCAGAGGGGAATCGGGGAGGGAGAAGGGAGAAAGGGGTAATAGGGAACATGTGTATGGAGAGAAATGGTAATTAGTCTGTAGATGATGAACATGATGTAGTCTACACAGAAATCAGAATATTATGATGTATATCTGAAATTTACATGTTATAAACCAATGCTACTTCGATAAAAATAAATAAATAAAAATAAGAAGCTTTTTTAAGAGAACCATCATCCGTAACTTCTCTTTTGCATTTTGATACTAGCTTTAAGATAAAACTTTTGCTTAAAAGAAAATACAAATAAATAAATACCCACAAACCAATTAAAACCCATATCCTGTGGCGATAAATGCTTGTCACATACTTAGCAAAATATCTGGTGCCAAATAAGCAATGGGAACAGGTAGCTGTAACCTCCTCTACTTTCAAAACCAGTTGGTGATATATTGAGAAAATAGAAATACTACTTCTTAAATGCTGGCAGAAAACATATTTGAGGCATTGTAGACATTTTCATTATAGTAATTTAGACTCACACCCAACCCATGCAAACATCATTAATTTGGGTTCTCCTGTTGCCCTCTTCTAGCTGAAAAGATTGTTACAATGGTGTGAGGCAAAGCAATTCACATTGGTTTGCATTCAAAAGTCATGGATTACCCAAAGGGTCTTCAAAACACATCCTAAGGCAAAAAATACATACACTTGACGTTAATATTAGTCTTCCAGTGAAAGCAAATAAATTTGGCCATGGTCATTGATTTTATACATTTCCAAAAATCATCAAGAAACAAGTTCCTTGTTCTACACGGCAAAAATGAAATACACACACAAAAAAATTAAGACTAAAAACATGACTTACATAAATGAGTGAGATATTATTCAACCTAACAGACATAAAACAGAATAATATACTTTTCAGGGACAAGCAAATAGACTTCTTAAGATAAATTCAATTATAAAGGTCAAATAAAGATATTCTCTTGACAAGTTAAAATAGAGGATCAGACAAGTCTGGAACGAAAATCTTTTGGTGGGAAACAAATCTGACTTTGCCACTAGGTTTAATTTGCCTTTGCTGTTCTTAGAAAGAGTAAGGCCTTTGGCATCAGACCCAGATTTGACACCCCATCTGCTAATTGTAACTGTGTGACCCTATTCACAATCTCAGATTTCTGGTTGTTTTCTTTTCAGTCTTTAAAACAGGGATAATTATGCCAAAATAACATTGAGGGATCACAAAATAGAGAAAGTAAACACCTGCTATATTGTCAGCTCCTGGCACTTTCCCTTTCTCCTATTCTCCTCCCCTGAGAATCATAGACTGCTCCAAAATACTTCTCTAAACATGTACAGAAATTCCTTGCTTGGTACTACCAAGGCAATAGCTGAGGCCAGAAGCTAATGAAATCCCAAATACAAAGGCATGTGTTAAAATCTAGAGGAAAATAATGCCAGAATCATATAAAATATGGGAAAACCCAAGTTTCTAATAAAATGCCTTTTGTTTTGAAAAACACAAAGAGAAGTGATAAAAAGTTAGTTAGGGTCCAAATTTCCTCATTCGCAGGTAATAATTATCATTTCCCAAAAGTACCATATAACTTTATCCTCATTGACCTCCTGTACTCCTGGGATCCTGCCCGACCAAGAAGGCTCCAGTCACCACTGATACTCCTGACCTCCAACTATACTACTTGTCTTCTTAGACTCCAGAGGATACTCCAAATATATATATTATCCCTTCCTCCAAAATGCCAACAAATTAAGGTTTTTCATCATCCAGTTCTTGATTTCCAGGTACAATACCCTGAACTTCAGGGGGGTCTTCAAGTTAGTTTCAAATTTTCAAAAAAATTTCACAATTGATAAAGAGAATAAAAAGAGATTGTTCATAACAAAAGTGATCTGAACAGTTTGGAGATGATAATGATTTTTAAATATGATACATACACACACACATATTCCCTTGAAGATTTTCCCCCAAGAAAAGATTATCCACTAGTTTCTTTAGTTTTAAATATCAAATTTTATGCAAATTTTTAAATCTGGTAGTTACTTCCACTTGCTATCATACATTTTTACTAAAAACAGGACATTTGGACAATTATTTTTAAGGGGAGTTTTACTGCTTATTTAATTAAATTTCCTTAAATATTTCAAATGGCTTAAGTGGATTTTATAAATTTAATATGTTCAACTTCCCTTTTACGTATTTCACTTTTCTATCAAAACTTTTGAAAATTTAAGTAAATTTTATGAATCTCAAAAAGTATATTAACAAATATCATGTCGTTATCTTAAAATATTCTAATTCTGTATTTAAAAACAGTATGATTTCTGCTTAAAAGCTCAATTTTGAATCAATTATATGATATTTAAATGAAATATCAATTATATGATGCTCAACTGTCTTTGTTTTAATCCTGAAGACCAAGAACTTGGTAAAAGTATCCTTTTGATCTTTTTCTAGTCTTGTAGGAACACAACACTCAACACTGTCACAATGACATCTGACGGAATTCTAGATAGCTTTCACGACTTCACTTGACTATGAACTCACACTTTCCACGGTCATTCTATTAGCTGTAGTAACAATAATAAATGCTAACAGTGATAACCACGTGCCAGGATACATTGCTCTAAGACCTTTGTCCCTCTTTTAATCATTTCTGCAAATCTAGCATTTTGAGATTAATATTATCCCTCACTTATAGATGAAGGCACTGAGTCAAAGTGTTAGTAATTTATACAGCATTATACAGCTAAGGAGAGGTGGAGCAGGATGGAAAGTGAACATATCAGGCTTCAGAGTGTGCTCTTCACAGAATATTTGGTTCTGGGAACCAAGGCTTAGAATCGTAAATGGTGTTTCTCTCTGTCACGCAAAACATTCCCCGCACAGAATTGTTATTTCCCATTTCTGTCACTTAGGGCCTGATGAGTTAGTAGTCTTGGTTTTGTTATGTGCTTTTTCTGTGTTGGAAATTTTGCTACACCCTTTAGATAGATTTTAAAAACTCTTTACTACAATATTGAAGACTGCCAACTTCTCTTCTCACCGAGACAGGGAAGTAGTCTTCCTTATTCCTTAGAGAGGGAGAAACTTGACCCTGCCATCATCTCGTTATGCCTATAAAGTGAAAAATAAGCAGCATGTAGGTTGTCATTGCACAAGCGTAACTTTCAAAGTTACGGCAAAGTTAGAAATTTGATGAAAAGATACTTGAAATTTGAAATGTTGAATTGCCATAACTAGAAAAAGACCCAAATTAATGGTTAATATTTTAAAAGATCAAAATTATTAAACTTGGGTCTGTGCTCCCTGGAAAATGAAAAAGCCTTGTTCTTCTCAAAGGGTCAGTACAAAAGCAACGGAAATAAAGTGTCATTTGGAATTAAAATGAGAGCTTTGGATGTTGTTTGAGGATAAAAATGCAGTCCCCATCTCTTCAAAATAACTTAATTACAGAGATCATATGGGGGATTAACTGAGTTTTGAGGACATTCTTTCAGAGAACAAAATGACAAGAATGAAATATTGCAGATGCGCAGATAGTAAAAAATGTCCATGGAAACAAATTATCCATTGATAATCCAATTACCTGTTGCCTGCAGATCTCCAATCGGTTAATTATCTCCATTTATTTTGAATCAGCTTTCAGCCACTGAGATTCATTACTGTCCATTCAAATCTCTGCCATCATGCAACACTTTTCACTTTCTTTTAAAAATAAAGAATGTGGCCTATCGTTTCTTCGCAAGGTTGATTTGTACTGTTTTCCATTCCTGTTAAACTCTTTTGGATTAGCATTATTTCTCTCTAATCTGAAAACATGGTCAATCCCAGCCTCAAATGGAACATCTGTTACTGAATATAGTAAGCCAGTATTGACATTATTTATGGAATTTCATAACTGTGTATAGGATTTTATAGAACACATAAAAATGTAATCATTTCCCATCACGTTAGTACCCACTTTCCTCCTAATTCATATCACCCTGCTACTTCCCTACATCGGTGTGGTATGATTAAATATTCATGACATGACACAAAGATAGCATAGAGAAAATGGAAAGGACTGAGTTGATTTCTTTTTTTTTATTGACTCTCATGATCTTTGCCACGATTGTATAGACTATCTTTTTCACTATCCTCCTAGGGTAGCCAAAAAAGACACCACAGGAATCTGGAAAACATCTCTGCAGTAAACCTAATAGATTGATAGGGCCAGAAAAAATACTCAGTGGCATGGTACTAAATGGAAATGATGTCGAAAGGAATATACTGTTCTGTGTAAATAAAGACAAAAGAACTACATACTCTGTAGTTCTTTTTTGCCTCATCAAATATGTTTTTTGGTGTGTTGCCATTTTCCAATACTAATGTCCATGTTTTCTAGTACTAATCTTCAAAAAGGAGACTTGGTGAATCGAACAAGTAATATGTTCAAAGCTGGCTCAGTTAATCATGGTTCTGCCAGGAGGTATAGAAGCTGGGTTCACCTCGTATAAGTATGACAACTAAGCTCAGCCCTTCAGTAGACGGCACATAGTGCTCCCATAGAAAAGTGTATAAAAAGTAAGTGGACCAAATCTCTCTTTTGCATTACACTTCTGCTACTGCCTGGCTGTGGTGTCTTTGTGCACACTGCTTTCTTTGTCAGGGATGCTACTGCCATTACGCACATTCGGCCTTCTTCATTTGCTCTTCAAGGGTGAAATCAAATATCCCCTCCCCTGTAAGGCAGTCCCTGCCTCTCCAGGTTCTGCGCTCACATGGGAGCTTCTTCCGTAAACAACCAGCATGGCAGCAGTAATGGCATCTGTTTTTTATGAGAATTTAATTAAAAGACAGACATGTCCAGAATGGGTCAGTAAGCAAACCCAACTATCTACTGTTTCCAAGTGACAAACTTTAAATATAAAATACACAGAGAGTGAAAGTAAATGGGTCGAAAAGATATAACACGACAACAGGAAGCCTGAGAAGGCTGAGCTGGGTGAACTTAGATAAGTTGACCTCACTGCATGTCTGTTACAGTGGGATAATAATAGTAATACCTACCTCATAGGGGTTTTGTGAGGCTTAAATGAGGAAACATGTAGAACACATGACCAGACACATAGTTCTAAAAACGTGGTTAGATATTTTTATCATTGGCTTATAACACAGGGTTATTAATATTACCAGAAATATGCATGCAAAGGGCTGTGGAAACATAAAAGATGGTGTGATTCATTTTGCTTAGCAGTTTATTGAAAGGAAAGGTAAATGTACATAAAATTGGGAGAAAATTGGGGGATGTAATTAGTAAACGTAAGTGGAGAGAAAATTTCAGGATATGAGTAAAACATGATGGAAAGTATATGTATATTTGAGGAGCAATAAGTGGTTTGTTCAGCTAGAGGATAAAAACACAGTGAAAGAAAGAATGGAGATTAGGTCGGAAATGTAGCGTGGTGTCCTTGACTGCGCAGGGCTTCGTTGTGTTGTAATATAAAGTACACGAGATCTGACTGAGATTGGGAGTCCTGCCCCCTTACACCTTAGCTGTGTGATCCTTGGCAAATGAGTTTACCTTTCTGTGTCTCAGTTTCTTTAGGTGTCGTGAAGATTAAATTAGATAACATGTGAAAATCATAGGGTATTTGTGGAATAAAATATATGAAGCCATCACTTAGAAAGTTGCTACATGCAAAAATTGAGAAAGTGATCTAATCTCTCAGAGTTTCAGGCTCTTTATTTGTAAAAATTAAAAAAAAGGGAAAGTAGGTGTGGAAAAGTATTAATGCACATGAAAGTGTTATTTGTAAACTATATATGCTGTATATACTAACAAAATTAAGGAATCATTTCTTGAATATCTACTAAGTGTTATCTATCGTACTAAATAAATATACATATATTTATTTTTTTCTTGTTTTAAATTTATCCTTTCGACAACAAGGTGTCATAGATGTTATGAATTTTATTTTCATCAACAAAGAAATTAAGGCCAAAAAATTAATAAATTTTCATAGGTTCATACAGCAAATTTAAACATATTTGTCATTTCAAATTCCATGCTCTGTTCTATTTTACCGTCTTAAAATAATTACTATTATGATGATTATTTATATTCTATTTATATATTTGTCTTCTGATTCTGTTAGTATGTTTAATCTGAGTGTTAAAAATTGGAAGAAAAGAATCAACTAGGCAATGTTATTACATAAGTTCTTAATCTACATATGGTTCCTTATCTGTAATTCAATTATGTCTCTGTTTAAACAAAACTACTGAGGATAAATAACATTTTTGGATGCTAAATTCAGTAAAAATTAGAATTATTTATTTCCTGGGGACCATGCTTTTAGAACGTATTAAGAGAAATTCTCAAAGTAATAATGCAACTCACATGAAAATAATTTAGCATCTGATTATAAATAAAATGTCCATCTCTGGAGTGTCTATCAGACTATGCCACCTGAGCTTTTCATAGTTCCTTGTTGAGAACTGAGACTTGCAATATTTTATGCAAAATCTCCCAACCTAGAAAGGCTTGAAGTATATAGCAGTGACATAATACCAACTCTGGTCCAACAAAAAACGACAGGTCCACTATTATCTCAGAGGTGCCATCAGCTCTAAAAATCATGCTGGAAATAATTCTCTACTTTTCCTTCACAATTGCATAGCCAGACTTTCTTTTTTTCCTCCAGTGTAGTTTTTAAAAGTCTTAGGAAATACCTGCACACTCTAGGAAAAGACTATTTTTACTAGTAGGAGGCCCAATTAAAGTTAGTTACTGGAAGTTTGACCTGCCGTGGTACATAAAGATGGGTGAAGGTGTGTGCAAATGTGAATTCTTGACAAGAATTGTTTCCCCTAGGATGCGTGATCAGAAATGCCTCCAGGGGGCGACCTCAAAGAGTGTTTCAGGTGCCCTAAAGTTCCTTCGGTACCAACAGGAAACAAAAGTGGATAAAAAAATACTATTCTCTTTTCTATTATGGTTTACCAAGAGCATAAACAAGGAAACCAAACACCTCCATGGTTTATCATCAGGTTGTTTAAGAAGATCTCTTTGTGGTACATTGAAAATCACAAGCTGTTTAGAATCAGTCTTTTGTTATTTACTTGATATTTGAAGATAAAAAAATATGTTTCTATATATTAGCAACAAACACACCAAAAATGGAACTAAGAAAAATTATTCCATTTATAATAGGACCAAAAAGAGTGAAATGCTTTATAATAAAAATAACAGAAATACAAGACATGCTCTGAAATCCACAAAACACCACTGAAAGAAATTAAATATCTAAATAAGTAGAGAGACATTCCAAGTTAATGGATTTGAATATTGAATACCGTTAGAATGGCATTTCTCTCCAAATTGTTTTTTGCAGAAATTAACAAGGTGATCTTAAAATTTATTTAGAAATGAAAATGACTGAGAATAGCCAAAACAATTTTGATGAAGAAGAACAAATTGGATGACTTATACTTAACAATATCAGAACTTAATATAAAGGTACAATAATCAAGACAATGTAGTACTTGCCTGAGGATAGTCATATAGAGCAAGGGAACAGAATTAACAGGGCAAAATAAATTCTTCTACTTAAGATCCATTGATTTTTAACAATGGGGACAAGTCAATTTAATGGGAAAAATCATACTTTTCAATAATAGTGCTGGGACTTTGGATATCCTTATACAAAATGATGAATTTAGACAATTACCTCACACTACTGACAAAAATAAACACAAAATGAACTACATATATAAATGTAAGGATTACAACCATAAGCCTTGTGGAAGAAAATAGAAGAGGAAATCTTTATAACCTTGAGCTAGGCAAGGAGTTCTTACATGTAACATCCAAAGCACTATCTATACAATTTTATAATATGAATTATCGGACTTCATCAATATTAAAAACTTTGGTGCTGGGGGCCAGACCCATGGCCGAGTGGTTACATTTGCACGCTCTGCTTTTGGTGGCCCAGGGTTTCGCCTGTTCCTATCCTGGGTGCGGACATGGCACTGTTCATCAGGCCGTTCTGAGGCAGCATCCCACATAGCACAACCAGAAGGACCTACAACTATGTACTGGGGCGCTTTGGGGAGAAGAAGAAGGCAAAAAAAAAAAAAAAAGATTGGCAACAGATGTCAGCTCAGCTGCCAATCTTTAGGAAAAAAAAAGGACAAAACAGTGATTTGAAAGTATTCATTAAGAAAATGAAAAAAATAAGCCACAGGCTGGGATAAAATATTTACATATCATCTATCTGATAAATAACCTGTACCCTGAATATATAAAAATTTCTTACAACTGAGTAATGAAAAGACAATCCAATTAAAAAATGGGCAAAAATTTGAACAGACATTTCAGCAAAGAAAATATATAACTGGCAAATAAGCACATGATACAATGCTCAGCATCACTAACCATTGAGCAATTAAAATTAAAATCACAGTGAAATAACACTTCACACTCACTAGAATGATTATTAGAAAAAGAAAGACAATAGCAAATGTTGGGGAGGATGCGGACAAACTGGGACCCTCCTACACTGCACGTGGGAATGTAAAATGATGCAGCCACTTTGGAAAACAGTTTGGCAATTTCTTAAAAAGTTAAAAATAATACTATAAGTCAAAGAATTCCAATTCTAGGAATCTGCCAGAGAGAAATTTGTTCGTGCAAATTCCTGTATGTGAATGCTCACAGCAATGTTATTCATCATAGCGTCAAATTATAAAAAAAAAAAAAATGTTCATTAACTGGTGAATGGATAGACAAAATATAGTGAACCCATGCAGTCATGCAGTGGAACACTATTCAGCAATAAAAAGTGGTAATACATGCTATACAACAGATAAACCTCAAAACATGCTAAGTGAAAGAAACCAGACATGAAAGACTACATATTCCATAATTCTATTTATGAAATGTTCAGGAAACAAAAATCTATAGACAGTAAGTAGATTAGAGGTTACCTGAGGCTGATGTGGAAGCAGAGATTGGTTGCAAATGGACCCAACGGATCTTTTTGGAATGATGGAAATGTTCTAAACATGGCTTCCGGTGATGGTTGCATAGCTCTACATATTTACTAATAATCATCAGATGGACACTTAGAAAAGAAAGACAATTATAACATAGAAAAGAACTTGAAGTTATCTCAAACGATCTCTTGCTTCCAAGTCATATTGTAAATTGATAGAAAATAACATTTGTTGCAGACCTTCTATACCATGTGCATTATGAATTTCAGTTATTGAATTCTCAAAATCTGTATCTCTGTTTGTTAGATTATGAATCTGGACCCCTGAGAGACTAAGTATCATGCCCAATGTAATACAGTTAGTAAATGGTGAAGATAATATACTGACCTGGATCTTTGTAGCTTGAAATTCTGTGTGTGTGTGTGTGTGCATTTCTATCTATGTTTCCCAGTACATGACTTATGCATCAGCAATAGTGTCATACATCTGAAATGCTTCTCAATTTTAATGATTGCAGTTTATCTTCTCTTTGATCTGGTTGTGATTTCTAAAACTTTCGGCCAGTTAAAGAGAGGGTTTTCTTTCCTTAAATCAAACTGTTACCAATTTGGGCCCCACTCTGGTGGGACGCTGACCCACACTTGGAAGAGCTCCGAGGAGGGGCCCATGGGTGGGCCTCACACCCACAATCTGTCTCTTCCTCAGAGAGTTCTTTCCTGTTCATTGTTGCAGATTTGAAACAAAACCAAAGCTGACCATTCAACAGCACAATCTTTATTTAATGGCCAAAGAACGGAGAAGCAGGAACAAAGTTCACAAATCAACTCCTCAGCTCCTGGAGTGATTAAACAGTTGTTATAAGGGGTCTAGGTATTGAAGGGGAGTAATATTTTTGGTTGTTCAGAGAAATGGGCAGGCTTTTCTGGGGAGCAAGGGTGCCACCTATTTCCTTTCCTAATTTGGTTATATCCTGCCATTGCCATGGCCGTTGTAAATTGTTACGGCATTGGTGGGTGTGTTCTATAACAAGATAATCCATTACAATGAGTGTATAATGAGCTGTGGGGTCTACGTCAAGTCAAGTCATACTGCCATGTAGCCTTCAATCAGTTTTAACTGGATTTGACCTATGTCTCAGCCACCTTTTCCTTCTTCTCTTTGTGGTTTCCTGTAAACTGAAGAAAACAAGGCTTGGTCTGAGCAGGGTTGTAGTTAATATCCTATAAGGTCTGGGGGTAACAAAACTATGTATTTGGTACTTGTTAAAACTCCATTTCACAGAGTCCCAATAGACAGAGGCCAGGGAGGGGTAACATGGAATAATGGGCTACAGGTTCAGATTTGAAATCAGATAAGATTATAATCTCAGATTCCCCAGTTTCCAGCACTGTGGATTTAGAGGCTTGTTAACTAAGTTCTCTGAATTTCAGTTTCTTTCTGGTAAAAAATGAGAACAATAATACATCTCACTTTGGAGTTTGTAAGAATTAGAGTTACGTGAAGGTGGTAAACACAGTGCCTACAAGCACCCACTATTATAGTATCTATTTTCTGTTCTCGCTGGCTGACAAGGGAGCTCATGAAAAGCTATAGTCCTCATATAACTTCAAATAAGAAATCACTTTAATTGTAACTTTGTTAATTGGCTTTTCTTTAAATATAAGCAAACTTCTCCTTTTTTGGCTGCTCTGACATTTTAAAGTTTAATTATACCCTGGGTTCAGTAAATCGACTGTCTTGATCACTCACTTGCATCCCAGATTGTTCTCTTCCAACTGTATAAAAATTATTCCTAATTGGATGATCCGTAGTCACAGCAAAGGAACACGTTTATTGTCTTCACCTCTCCCTTGACAATTCAAGCATCTGGCACATTTTCAAGAGACTATAAGGGGAATATCAATTGACATGAAATTCTAAATTTTAACTAATAGTTATTGCCTCTGCTTGCCCATCCATGAACTCTCTCTCATAAATCTTAGTGCATAGTAACCGTGGGTTGAAAAGCTTATCAGATTGTTCAAAACCCACCACTCTACTCCATCTTCCAGAGTAGTTTCTTTGGGTAAGTTCTTCATTTCTCTTAAAGTTACTGCCATTTTCTCTCTCCTCGCTTTCTAATGTTGACGTCTGTTATTACATGTACTTTTACCCCCTCAGTCACAGAGAGTGACCAAGATTCCTATTTTCAAGGAATCTGCTAATTTTCTCTTGAGTATGTTTCAGATTAGTTTGCTCCTTATCGCCATAGCCCTACATTCCAAACCTCTTTCCCTGATAGGTTATTAAGTTCTGTCCTGTTCTCAGACCCATCAGAGTGTCTTGTTCTACTAGTTGGTCACTCTTCTCACTCATCTGCTCTTTTCTCTTCTTCCTGCTTGCCTCATAGAGCCTGCCTGTTCTGCACTTTCAAACCACATCACACTTGCTATAAAATAGATCGTTTTTATCTGGAGACTCCCAGGCTATATTGATTATCTACTAGATAGAGTCTGAGCTTCAGCTTGCCATTCAGTTAGCGGCTCTCTCTCTCTAAAATTAAATATTCCTCTTTACCACTATTGTCCCTTCACTCCGGGCAAACCAATATTTACACTAGAGTACTCTTATCTCCATGTTATTCTCACATATCCTTTTTTGTATTAGATTTTATTGATGCAATAACAAATTACCACAAACTCAGCAACTTGAAACAACCCATTTCTTATCCCATGTTTGCCGTGGGTCAGGAGCCTGGGTGCAGCTGGATCCTCTGTTTAGATCTCACAGGCTGAATCAAAGTGTCAGCAGAGTTGTAATCCTCATCTGAGGGTCTGGATCCTCTTCTAACTCATGGTTATTGGAAGATTTAATTTCCTTGCAGATATATGACCATTCTTTTTGCTAGCTGTTGGTGAGGGTTGGCTCTGAGGTTCTAGAAGCTGCTCCTCAGAAGTTTATAACATAGCTATTTGCTTTCTTCCTTAAGGCCAGTGGAAGGACATCTCTCTCTTACTTCTCCTGCCCTCAGCAGAAGAAAATTCTGCTTGTAAAGGAGTCACTTGATTGGTTCAGGCCCAATCAGATCTCCAATACTTTAAGGTTATTTGAGGGACTTCCGGTACACCTGCAAAATCCCTTCATAGTAATAACTTGATTAGTATTAGGTTGGACAAATAGAGGATGAGACTCTTAAAGGGCCATCTTTAGAATTCTGCCTTCACACTCATCATTCATCTGATTTCTGCACAACCCTCAAGGCTCATCTCAGGCTCCATTAGCTCTGTTGCTTTCTCCAAATTCCTTATTTCTATTATGAACTTCTAGACTGTATATAGTTTTTATTTTATTTTATATACGTACACACACACACATATATGTGTGAGATATATACATATATCTCACACACATATATATATATCAGTATACACAAATGTCCTTTTATCTCTTTGCAAGTGTGTGATCCACCCAATACTCTCAATTTTGATTTTAATGTACTTGAAGGTACAGAAGATTTTTTTTCAATCTCTTTTGTGTAAAACAAATCCCTTGGCTATTATACACCAAACACCCAGACAAGAAGAACTCACAGTGTCTACAACAGTGTTAACTTACAATATTCTATGCTAACCTTTCTTGAGATGGCAGAGGATCTCCAAATTACTACTTAGGCTGAAGCTCATTGTAATTCTTCCTAATTCACACACAGCAGAACTTAGAGCCACCATTATAGGATACTAAGGAAGCTCAGTTGTTTGGAGATTATCAGGAAGCACTTGCTAGTGGTCTTTCTCCAAATATTGCCATAGTATTTCAGTCCAAATCATGAAGATTTTTACTTGGTAAGTACCCATTTAGAAGATGCCCATTTAAGAAATTATCTTCTGAAGAGGTTGAGCGATCTCATGCTCCTTTTTACTTATCCTTGAACTAAGACTTGAAGTCTAACGCACTTAAAAATTGTTTCTCACTTTGGAAGAGGGAGGAGAGGTTAGAATGAGAAAATTTTTTTAACGCAGGATTTTTTTCTATATTTTAGAATGTCAAAATCCATAGGCTGCATATTATGCCCATATCGATAGAATATTGCAACAGGAACAAATTTCCTTTCTGAGTGAAGACAAACATATTTTTCTAACACTCTCATCAGATCGCATGATAGCAAAAACTAGGATTTAGTACTAGATGGGGAAACATTTTTATATATAGGTATCGTTAAACATACACACATATAAGGTTCCTCCAAATTTTAAATGCTCAGATTTCTCTTTTTGAAAAAGATTAAATTATTTCACTGCAGCTCTGGTTATGATAGAATAATTTCTGGTATTACTGTGATTAAACTGGGTGCATTAAAGTAAGTAGTGATGAATTAAAAGCACAGTAGAATTCATGGTGGGTGTGAACTGATGACTAATCTTAATTAGAGGTAAAATGTTCCCATTATTTTTGTGCTATAAATGAACTTTCATATTATGAATTACAGAGATAAAGACAATGTGTGGCGCAGTGACACATTAGTCAAAGACTCAGCATAAGTGAACAAGGTACAGTTATTACTTTTGGAAAAAAAAAAAGAAAGAGTAAAAGACCAAAATGTCAGCATCTGATTACCTCAACTTACCTGAATATGAATGATCCATTCATTTATTAGTTGGTAATGTCTTTTTTTTTCTTTTTGCTTTTCAAAAAAAAATTTTGTTTTTAACTTTTATTTTTTTTGGATGTACATCATATTTCGAATTCTGTATACATTACATCATGTTCACCACCCGAACACTAATTATAGTGCATTCGCTCACTTGTGACCCTAATCACCCCTTTTGCCCACCCCCCTGCCCCCTTCCCCAATGGTAACCACCAGTCCAATCTCCAATGCTATGTGTCTTTTTTTTTTTGGTCGTTTTTATCTTCTACTTATGAGTGAGATCGTATGGTATTTGACTTTCTCCCTCTGACTTATTTCGGTCAGAATGGCTATAATTAACAAGATAGGAAACAACAAATGTTGGAGAGGGTGTGGAGAGAAGGGAACCCTTGTTCACTGCTGGTGGCAGTGCAAACTGGTGCAGCCACTATGGAAAGCAGTTTGGAGCATCCTCAGAAAATTAAGGATAGATCTACCATATGATCCAGCTGTTCCACTGCTGGGTATTTATCCAAAGAACTTGAAAACACAAAGGCATAAAGATACTTGCACCCTTATGTTCATTGCGGCTTTATACACAATAGCCAAGACGTGGAA
The DNA here is from genome assembly GCF_021613505.1 of Equus quagga. NCBI lineage: Eukaryota > Metazoa > Chordata > Mammalia > Perissodactyla > Equidae > Equus > Equus quagga. Next base: position 21,454,432 of record NC_060283.1, read on the forward strand.
GCAACCTAGGTGTCCATCAAGGGACGAATGGATAAAGAAGATGTGGTATTTATACACGATGGACTACTACTCAGCCGTAAGAAATGACGAAATCCGGCCATTTGTGACCACATGGATGGACCTTGAGGGTATTATGCTGGGTAATGTCTTATTATATGGTTCATGACCTAGATTTATATTAGAGTTTTGCTATAGCTAAAATTCAGTTATAAATTAATATTTTGTTTCATAGTTAATTTAAGCTAAAATATTAGAAAACTACCCCTTCTAGTCCAGTCATAGTACAAAGATAAATCAGGAAAATATATATTGATTAGCTCCTCCTCTGGTGAATGTTGCGTATTAACCAATTATTGGAAAATAAATTCACTATTTCTTGAGGTGAAACACCGGTTTGTTCAATTAAGTAGAGATAGAGAGTAGGAGGATCGCTAATAATAACATGTTGTACTATAAGTGATAACTTCATTGTTGAGCTGTATTTTATTTTAATTGTTTGGCATGAAGTACCAGCCTGACAACTGAATCAACCGAGCATCTGAAGACACCAGTCAGAGGAAAGGATATTACAAAGCATTCTATCCTTTGAACTGAGCATCTTGTGGGAAAAGCATACTCACTAAACTCTTAATATTGACATAAGTTTGGAATATATTATACAGAACAATTTAAAAATGTGAAAAGTTTTGCTTCAAAAGTACTACATTTATTAACTCACATAATACCTCCAACAGCTCCAACAAAGTTTGACAGAGAGGAAACCAAAGCTCAAAGCACCAAAGCTTTTAATGTTGATGAAGTCCAATAATGCAAATTATAAAACTGTATAGATCATGCTTTGGGTGTTATATATAAGAACACTTTGCCTAACTCAAGGTCCTGAAAATTCCATCTTATATTTTCTTCTGCAAGGCTTGTAGTAGTAACTCTTAAATTTATATATAATTCATTTTGTGTTTATTTTTGTCAATAGTGTGGGGTAATGGTCTAAATTCATCCTTTTGTATAAGGATATCCAAATTCCCAGCACCATTTGTTGAAAAGCGTGTATTTTTTCCCACTAAATTGACTTGTCCCTGTTGTCAAAAATCAATTGGCCTTAAATATAAGCATTTATTTTGCCATCTTAATTCTGTTCTTTTGCTCTATGTGACTATCCTCAAGCAAGCGCCATGTCTAGATTACCAATCTCGTATATTAAGTTCTGATATTGTTAAATCAAAGTCATCCAGTTTGCTCTTCTTCATTAAAATGGTTTTGGCTATGGTTGTCCCTTCCCCTTTCTGTATAAATTTTAAGATCAGTTTGTGAATTTCTGCAAAAACAAAAATCTTCTGGGATATTTATTGGAAATACATTGAATCTATATATCAATTTGGAGATTACCACCTTAATAATATTTAATATTCAAACCCATGAACCTGGAATGTCTTCCCATTTTTTTAGATACTTAATTTCTTTTAGCAGTATTGTGTAGATTTCAGTGTGTCTTATACTTCTGTTATTGTTATTTTTAAGTATTTCATTCTTTTTGATACTATTGTGAATTGGGTAATTTTCCCTTAGTTTCATTTTTGGTGTGTTTGTTGCTAATATAGAGAAACATGGATTTGGTTTTTTTTTCGGTTTTTTATTTTGGTGAGGAAGATTATCCCTGAGCTAACGTCTGTTGCCAATCTTCCTCTTTTTGCTTGAGGAAGATTGTCCCTGAGCTAACCTCTGTGCCAGTCTTCCTCCACTTTGTATGTAGGATGCCACCACAGCATGGCTTGATGAGTGGTGTGTAGGTCTTCACCTGGGATCTAAACCTTCGAACCCCAGGCTGCCGAAGCAGAGAGTGCAAACTTAACGACCACATCACCGGGCTGGCCCCAATATGTAGTTTTTTTATCTAATGACTTTGCTGAACTTATTTATTAGACCTAGGAGTGTATGTGTGTGTGTTTATGTGTGTATCCCTTAAGACTTTCTACATACAGAATCATGTTGTCAGAGATTAAAGACAGTTTTGTTTCTTCCTTCCCAGTGTGGATGATTTTTCATTCTTTCTCTTATTGCATTGGCAGTACAATATTGAACAGTAATGGCAAAGAGCAGACCTCTCTGCCTTGTCCTGATTTTAGATGGAAATAGTTCAGTCTTTCACAATGTATTTACCATTTTGCTATTTATTTTCTACATGTTTCTTGATTCTTTCTCTTTTCTTTTAGTATATGCTTGTTAAGTAATTTCCTGCATTTATTTTGTTTAGTTTTTGTGTTTTTCTAAGGATTAAAATGTGCTTCTTAATATGCCACAAGCCGTCAGGAGACACAGGAGGTCATGGGGAGAAATAGTGAGTTTTAAGTATATTAACATCACAAAAATATATTCATTCCTTCATCAAGCTGCTGCTGTGAAATCTCATCCATTCATCTCATTTTGATAGTGGAATAAACTAGTTTTCTTATGAGTGCACCTCTGTGAGGGCATGAAATTAAAATCACAAGATGAGCAATTTCATGGTAGTTTGGTGTTTGAATGTAAATACAGTGATGTACTCTCTCTTGTTCTCACCGGAAAACTCTCTGTCCCTCTCAAAAGTACGTTACCAAAAAGTGAAATTACCTTCAAATATATTCAGTTTGGTATGGGCTCAGAGCTAGAAGAGATCCCCTTAAGAACTCTGAAGAGTTTAGGTCCAACAACGCCCCTGGCATAGGCACTGGCCAGCATTTTGATGTCCTGTGAAGAATAAATGGCCAAAGCATCTTTTAAGATCTTTCTAAATACCAGGTGTTGAGATGGTAGCTATAAATATATTATTACACCTTTGGGGTAGATAAAATTGTTTTTTCCCCATTGATAAGAGTATTTATCATGATTCCAGCACAGAACTAAGAACTCTTTGTTACCTCATTTAAGACTCAAAATTACCCTAGTTAGCGACAGTCCCTCAATTAACAAGGACCTACTCTGGGCTCACTCCTACAGTGCCAGTCTTATGGGGAAAGGAGTCCACAGATCCCAAAGAACATGCCTGCCAGAGCCCTGAGATCTCCTCCAATGCTAGATGTTAAAAAAACAAGACAACAAGCCCCAAACGGAGTCGCTTCTGCTAAGTCCCATGTCACCAAAGCACGACTAGGTTAATTAGTTTCAGCTCTCCTAGAAGTGGAATTTTAAACCAGTCAGTCATGAATCACCTGATCAGCACTAGTTAGGTCATCTGCCTGCTAGACCCTAGCCATCCCCTAAAGGAAACTAACTTTGCTATAACCAACTTGTTTTATTGTCACTGTAACTTCCCTGTTCACTCTCCCTTCTGCCTATAAACTCTTTCACGTTGTATAGATCTTGGAGGTCCTTTCTATTTGCTAGATTGGATGCTGCCCAATTCGAATCAATTTTTGCTCAAATAAACTATTAAAATTTTAAATATGCCTCAGTTTATCTTTGAACATGGATAACGCTCTTGGCACCCAATATCATGGAATTCTTTGCCCTCCGTCCAAGCCTAACTGGAAGGGCATGCAAGGGCATCTTTCTGAGGTCCCTTTCCTACAAATAGATTATAACATGGGTGGATGCACTTTTAGGCCAAGGAAACATCAAAGGATAGTTGTTTAGGGGTTGGAGATGGAACTTGAATAAGCTCAGGTTTTCACACGTGTGTGTCTGAGGTCTCCTGTGGTGAGTAAGTGAGATAGGAGTGGGAAGAGAAGAAAGCATGAACTGTAGGCTGGAAACTGCAGACCAGGCACTAATTCTCCATATTCAGAACTTTGAGGAATTCAAGAATTTTACATTTTAAATTGGACTTTCAGGTCATTATGAAAATGTCAAGGTAAGAGTAAAGGACAGACAATTTAATGCTATGTTAACTTGTCTTACATCTTTTAAACATTTAGACATATGGAATGATGGCTTGGCCTTCTCCCTGCAATTGTCTGGGGTGGCAGAGGATATTAATATCACCTCTATACAGGTGAGAAAACCTGAGATGCAGAGAAGTTAAATAATTTGGCTAAGGTCACAAAGCCAGAAAGAGAAACTGGATCTGTCTGGTTCCAAAAGCCACGTGAAAAACACTACACTGTGCTTTCTCTAATGTTGTAATATCGTACTGCTAATATTTGGAGAAACTGAAGTTCGAGTTCATTGACTTCAAAGCCTGCCATCTTTCAGTGACACCATACTACCATGATGGAGCCCACGGAATATAAAATACAAACTTAAGGAGGGCAAAAACGCTATCTTTCTTGTTTACTCTGTATTCTCAGCACCTATAGGAAGGTACTTACTAGCACATGGTAGGCACTCAGTAAACATTCATTGAAGAAGGAATGAATTGAGTAATTTTGGCATTTACAGCCACACTGATGTGACCTCATATATAATATGTGACTGTAATCCACCACTGATCTAATACCTCAAGAATAGAGAAAAAATACAATGATGGGAAAAAAACTCTAATGAACTATCTATTCCATTTGTGAGCAAAGGACTTGCTTCTCTACATTCATTCCACTGCTTTCCACAAGGTGATTTATTTTTACAAAGTAAAAAAGAAAAATATAAAATAGTGTTGCCTGTTTCAATATAGATTTTCATCTGGGAAAGGAAGAGTGCTATGTTTTCCTCAGGTCTGTAAAAGTAACCTATAAAAACAGAACAAAAGCAGAAAACAAAATCTATCCATCCACAGACCACCCTGCAGTTCAATAGCACCTTCTCATGACATACAGCCCTGGGTGATTCAGGAAAAGGCAAAATTAGCGACTCAATTAATTATGAATTATTCAGGTAAATGGGTCATAAACTGAGATTTAAGAGTTGAGAAGGAGCCAGTGCTGCAAATTGCCAAGGGGATGTGATCTGCTGTGGGAGGTGCACTGAGGAGGCAGGCTCTCACTTCCGAGTACCAGCACCTGGAGACAGGAGCCATGAACCATGTCAGGAAAATAAATTTGAATCCTGAAAAAGATCAGCATGTCTACAGATAAAAACCTTGGTGCTCACAGGGGGCGAGCCTTTGGAAGGGTCAAACTGAGGGCTGGCTCTGTGGTTGGTGCACCCAAAATGGCTCATGATAAATGACACCCGAGCTTGGCTCCTTCCAGCGCTGGTGGGGCTGATTTAATACAGAAAGTTACATTGGTTGTGAAATGAGACTTCACCAGCAGCACAGCATTAATAATCCTTTGTTTTTATGCAGCAGGATTGTATTATCTTTACTATGGGCTTAAAAATCTCCTCTAGGATTTCTGTTGCTTAAGTGTCTCTTGCTAACAGGAGCTTGGTTAAATTGCTTATAAGAACAGAGGAGAGAGGTTATAAATTGCAGACTTCCCAATTCCCAGAGCTACTCAAGAATCTTTTACAGCTGAGGGACATTAATATCTCATACAACTCTACTGCAGTCTTGAAAAATAATAATAAAAAAACCTCCTTCTTTCCTCTCCACCACAGGTGCTGTGCTATTATTTTATCTCAAATAAAACTATTTTCACTCCTTATTTTCTTTATGATCTTGGTGCCTTTACCTCTCTGGGCAGGATAATCTTTTATCACTATCAGCTTTAGTCCTAACCTTTGATGACTTCTGGGCTTTTCTGGGACAGTAAATACTCCTGAATGCCTGAAGAATCTTCATATTCCTGCTCCTCTTCTGATAAACAGCCTCAACTCTCTGCAGACACCCAAGTATGCTAATGGGACAACCAAGAAAACAGGGAAGACAGTGAGGAGCATTCCCCAACTGTTCAATTGGTTTTGAGGGATGTTATTGAAAGTCTAATGAAAGGCCATTTTGTGGGAAAGCATGCAAAGGCAGAGCAGCCGGAGGCATTCTTAAGATCAAATCTCCCCTGCTATTGTCCAGGGATGGAGGTCTCCCTGTGTCTAAACTGAACAATTACACAGGACTTGAACATGGAACATAAACCTTGGAGAATCAGATGCTCCATATTGATGGTAGTCACCAAAGTATCTGCTCACTTCTCAGTTTCTCAGAGGAGCTAACAGTTAATGAAAATACAGAAGCTGGCAAGTTACTGTGGCAAAAAATAAAGAAATTTGAAGAACCCAGGAAACATATGTCCAAAATTCATCAGCAGTCTTATTTATTTGTTCCTAACATCCTTTCCAGGGTCTTTCATATTGACATAATCTCTTACTCATTGAACATTCATTCAACAAATATTTATTAAATGCCAACTGCATGTCTGTCAATGTTCTAGGCTTTGGGAATCAGAGAAGAGAGCATCCGGTCACTGACCTCAGACAACCAACAGTCTAAAGGGAAGAAGAAATATGTCAACAGACAACGCTGGGACAATATGTCCAGTGCTGAACAGAGGTACAGGAAGACAAATGGGAAAGCCCTAAGAAAGAAGTTCATGACTTTTCCCAGAGTACCTACTTGCATTTGAGTTAAGTCTTGAGTGATGAATAGGACAGAGAAGGTAAGGGCATTTTAGACAGAAAGAATAACTTGTGCAAAGGCAAAGTGTAGTGTATTCGGAAAAGAAGCTCAGGATTCATGGATTATAGGGTTCAAAGCAAGGAACAACAGACTGGAAAAGCAAATCGGGACCAGATTTTTTAAAGAAACACATTTCAAAACAAGAAATTTAGTTTTTATCCTACTGATAATGAGGAACCATCAGAATTCTAAAACCATGAGCAAATTTGTATTATAGAAAACACATTAAACACGATAGCTTTGGCTATGCTGCTTCTGTGCTCTGCGCATCATATACTTTTGCCATCAGGATCATGAAGCCTCCAAAATCACCAGAGAAGACTAAGAGAAGGCTGTAGGATACGGCAGAATGTGTTTTAAGGACTATGTCTAATAATATAATTTTTGACCACATTCCATTGGCCAGAACTAGTTGTTTTGGCCTCAGTCCACCTAACTGTGTGCCCAGAAAGAGGACATAGTGGAAGAACACGTTGGATTGTCTCTGCCACAAGACATGGAGGTTGGGCTAGTGATGAGTAAAACAAGAGGGAAAAGTCATTAAGAGCAGTGCAGTAATTCTTCAAAGAGATATTAAACCTCACATTAAGGCGGTAGAAATGGAGAGATGGATGGATTTGAGTGATATTTAAGATAGAAAAATAATAATACTTAGTAATTAATTAGAAGTCAATGATAAAGAATAAGGAAATATTCAGGATATTTGGAAAAACAAGTGAATGGTGTTGATATTAACAATGATGCAGAGCAAGAAAGGATCAGTTTGAGCAGTTTTTATGGAGAAACTCAGGAAATATGATGAGTTGGATACCGGATATGCTCAAATGAATGTCCATGCTGTGAATCTGTAGAATATATCCACTTGAGAGATGGAAAACCAGTCCGATAACTAAACAGAAAGGTCAAGATTATTTAATTTAATATTAATAATAATATCAGAATCTTCAGAAATTATCTGTTATAATTTTTTTTTTTATCAGTGGTTGCAAAAACTGAGACCTGAGAGCTAAGAAAAACAATAGCAGCAGAGCTGGGTATCAACTTAGTTCTACAAACTGCCCTGTATAATAGCCTTTCTACTACCTGCGCAATTATTTATTCAACATTAGTAATTAATTATTAATCAAAAGATATTATAATTAGGTAGAAAGTGAGTGTCTCAGAAGAAATATTTTATAATTAGGCAACTTAATCCTTTGACAATCATTTTTCTTTTTTTTGGTCAAAACAGCTAACAAATAGAAGGGTGTGGCAGAGACCAGCTAGATATTCATCAAACAGCTACCTTTTCTTCCTGGACACACAGTTAGACTACCTTTCTAAACCTCCCTTTGCCGTGACGTATACACAGGGGTACTAGTTGACAAGGGCAGCTACAACAAAGTAACCACAAACTGGATGAGTTAGAAACAGAAATTTATTACCGCACAGTTCTGGAGTCTGTAAGTCCGAAACCAAGGTATTAGCAGACTTATATCCTTCTGAGCTCTGTGAAGGACAGTGTTCCCGGCCTATCTTTTTGGCTTGTAGATGGACATCTCTCTATGTCTCTTCACGTCATCTTCCCTTTATGCATGTCTCTGTGTCCATGTTTCCTTTGTTTTATGAGGACATCAGTTATATTGGATTAGAGCCTACCCTAATGACCTCACTTTAGCTTAATGACCTCTATAAAGGTCACAATCTGAGGTACTGGGGATTAAGACTTCAATATACTTGGGGGAGAGGGGTATAATTCAACCCATAACCCATAACATAACAACACAATTTAGGTGACTGAATTCTGGCCAGTGGAATATAGGGAGAAGTCATATTAACCACTTTCACCACTGGCCCATTAAAGAACTTCCAGGTGTGAAACTCCAAGCTCTTTCCCCTTCCTGCCATCTTGAGAAAAATGAGCACAGTAAACACGGAAGCCACAAGCTGAAGTAAGCAAAACCACAAGATGGAAGATATTGGAATTCTTGAACCACCCCTAGAAGGAGACTAGTCAGTCTGTCAGGATCATACATCTTTGACATTACACAAGCAAGAAATAAAAATATTCTGTCTTTGAGCCATTGCACATATTGAATTTATTCAGCAAATAGTTTTATAAAACTAATAACATGGTCTTAGGCTGACAATATACCACAAACACACACATGTACACACAGAAATGCTTAAAAACTGAATTACCTATTTTCAAAATGATGCTCAGAACACACATTTTCCTCTGTTTGGAAAGCAATGGGCTTTTTGCTTTGATTTTTAAGACATATCAGCCCTAAATTCGCAGTAAATTCTTTAATAAAGTAGCCAAGAGAGTTCTCAAAATATTTGATAAAAGTGTCTACAAAACCTATCTTGGGGATCCCTAGGTGGCCATTCAAATGCTTGAAGTGTCCTAAGCCTCAAACTGTGTCTTCAGTTATCCCTCAGCGTTCAAGATAAATTGGTAAAACTTGTGTTACAGAGAAATGTTGATGAAATATTTCCGGTATTGTTTTCTGGACTTACCATTTTTGAAGGTTTAAAAACTGGACCAAAATTCTTAATGACTTGTAACGTGGAAGATTTCAAGCTACTCTTCTACTAATTGAGGTTTAAACTAGAATTGTGGTAGGATATTCCACAAAGTTTCTAAATATCTGAGTCTACTGAAGGTAGGTGAGCCTAGAAAATACAGGCTGGAGAAATATTTCACCAGATTTGTTAATACTGTGAGTCATGTAAGTTTTAAAATTTGAATTTTAATGCAAAAATTGGGGAATTAAAAAAGACAGTCACCATTGATGAGCTTCAGTGTATTAGCTCTAGGCTATTCCAATTCCATTCAAAGAGTTGGCTTCTAAATTCTAATTATCTTCTGATGTCTATACTAAATTTAATAGCCAAAGGATTTGAATCGTGCACACGCAGTGAGATGCAACAACAGTATGCGTTTGTTCATGAGTCATATTCATCAGCTGTCACTTGTATGAGTGGAGATAGGGAACAGATCTTGTAAATCAAGCTGTGGGATGTTAATTCCAGAGATAAAGCTATAACTTGTACTTTAGGATAAAGGCACAAGAAGATAAGAGCATAATTGCTTGTAGAACTTTACAAATAATCTAAAGCTCAAATGATTAGAGCAACTTAGTTACTGCAATGTTCTATGCCAAAATGCATCTGCCCTTATATTGGCCAATTTCATTTTTGCCAAACAGTTCACTGGGTTTGATCGCTGAATTATTTCATTTTACTGGAATCTTTAGGACACTGCCAACATCACAAAAATGACTAAAGAAATCAAACTAGATATTAACTCCTTATAGGATATATGCTTTGCAAATATTTTCTCCAATTCCGTAGTTTGTCTTTTCATTTTGATATTTGTTTCCTTTACTATGCAGAAATTTCTTAGTTTGATGTAATCCCACTTGTTTATTTTTGCTTTTGTTGCCTGTTCTTTTGGTGTCTATCCAAGAAATCATTCAAAGACCAATGTCAATCAACTTTTCCCCTATGCTTTCTTCTAGGAGTTGTTCAGTTTCAGGTGAGATGTTTAATCTATTTTGAATCAATCTTTGCACATGGTGTAAGATAAAAGCCATTTTTATTCTCTTCATGTGTATATTGAGTTTTCTCAACACAATTTATTGAAGAAATATCCTTTTCCCATTGTGTATTTGCCACACCTTTGTCAAAGATTAGTTGACCATATATGTTTGGGTTTATTTCTGGGCTCTCTATTCTGTTCCATAGCTGTATGTGTCTGTTTTTATGCCAGTACCATACTGTTTTGATTATTATAGCTTACTAAGGAATTCACACAAATCATAGCAATAATAATAAAAATAAGCCAATTAAAAAATGGGCTAAGGACCTGAACAGACATTTTTCCAAAGAAGACATACAATAGCCAACAGGCATATATAAAGAGATGCTCAGCATTGCTAATCATCAGAGAAATGCAAATCAAAACCACAATGAGATATCACTTCACACCTGCTAGGATGGCTATTATCAAAATTTCAAAAGATAATAAGTGTTGACAAGGATGTTGAGAAAAGGGAACCCTTGAATGCTGTTGAAGGGAATGTAAATTGGTACAGACATTATGGAAAACATTATGAAAGTTTCTTCAAAAAATTTAAAACAGAACTACCTTATGAACAAGCAATTCCACTTCTGGGTATATAGCAAAAGGAAATTAAATTATTATCTTCAAAAGATCTCTAAATTCCCATGTTAATTGCAACATTATTCACAACAGCCAAGAGATGGAAACAACCTAAGTGTCCACTGACAAATGAAATTTATTTCATTTATTTAGCTTTTTAAGTATTTTTAAATGTTATTTAGCTTTGACAAAGGAGAAAATCTTGCCATTTGCCACATGGATGAACCTGGAGGACATTAGTCCAAGTGAAATAAGTCAGACACAGAAAGACAAATACGCAAGATCTCACTTTATGTGGAAGCTAAAAACAGTTGAACTCATAGTAACAGAGAGTAAAATGATGATTACCAGGGATTGGGGGTTGTAGGGAAAGGAGATATGCTGGGCAAATAGTATAAGCTTTCAATTACAAGATGAATAAGTTCCGTAGGCCTAATGTACAGCATGGAGACTATAGATAATAATAACGTATTGTATACTTGTAATTTGCTGAGAGTAGATCTGGTGTTTTCACTACACACAAACACACACAAAAATGGATGACTATGAGGCGATGAATATATTAATCAGATTGATTGTGGTAATTACTTCACAATGTACACGTATATCAAAATACCACTTTGTACAACCTAAATATATACTAATTTTATTTGTCAATTATTCCTCAATAAAGCTGGGGAAAAAAGATAAACTGGGACCTTTTGGCGACTGTCAATTTTTTTCCCTTGACTTTCTTCTGATCTTTAAGAACAGCTTTGTTTAGTGAAATTCTGCATCCTCTCTTGAGTTTATCTGTTCATTTGATCAATGCATATTGACCATCTACTATGTACTTATCCTAGCGAATGGTTTAGGATACGATTGTGAGTCCATCAGGCAAAGTCCCTAACCTCATGTAATTTAGACTGTAAAGGAGACTGATATTAAACAGCAATAATAATGCAGCTTAATATGAGAGCACAGCTTTAAACTCATGACTGGTTTCAGATCTTTAGAGTTTGGGATGGATTCCAGAGTAATATCTAAAGTGATTTAGATTCCTTATCAGTCAATACGGTAGTAGTATAATTATACATTGCTTGAAAATATCAGTAATAAATGTGTTGCTAAGCATAAGGCATCGCTGCATCACTTTGTCAGCCATAATTTAGAATAATAGGCATCAGAGGGTGTCAGGAAATCTAAATTCAAGCCACAAATTTGCAAGTTACATACTCTCGGGAAAAAAACTAGATCTCATCTCTCTCACTTCATTATCTTTTAAATGGGGACTGTGCTGGCAGACTCATAAAACCATGGCAGGAATGTAATTCTCTTGATGGTAATTAAAGAAAATCTTCCTCACCAAATAAGACATTAGAAAAGCCCTCAGAAATTTTGGCACATGTCATAAATATGTTAACGACTGTTTATATTAATTCTTCTATTTCCTTAGAATAATTATGGTATTTCATAGTGCTAATAACTAACTCAGCTCTAAAAGCTTCTTCTGTTGTCCATCTATGTGGGGTAGAAAAAATAAAGAGATGAACAAATCAAGGACAAGGGAGAGCTCTATGCTTTGATGATTCAATAACAGTATTTGATTTTCCATTCCTAGTCACCTTGGTGGTAAGGAGAATTGCTTAAGTTTACGTAGAGTTCAATAATACAGTCATAAAGTATACTAGAAATTTCACACAGCACAATTTCCTCTGCATCATTTTTGGCTCTGAGGGGACATCAGACATGGCAACTTAAGGAAGAGAATAGGGTTAAATCAATTTGTCCTCATATAGGTGCTTTAAAAAAAATGAGAGAGGGCCACTCCCCACGGCCTAGTGGTTAAGTTTAGAGCAATCCACTTAGGCTGCCCAGGTCCAGCTTCCAGGAGTGGACCTACACAACTCGTTTGTCCGTGGTCATGCTGTGGCAGCAGCTCGCACACAAAAAGAGGAAGACTGGCAGTGGATGTTAGTTCAGTGTGAATCTTCCTCAGCAAAAACAAACAAACAAACAAAAAATATATATATAAATGGGAGATTTGTTCAAGATAGTATTAGGGAAATTTATATCATAACCAAAAAAACCCCTTAGATCACAATATATAAAACATGGTCTCTCTACACTGTTAATTCTAAATCATGCTATAAGGATATTTGAAATGAAGAAAACTGATATCCAGTTGTTTTGTGACACATAGGTAAATAACAGGTGTGTGTTAATCATTTATCATGTCCTGCCTCCATAAAAGGCACTATAAAAAGTGCATTTTGGGAGGCTATTTCAGGGGCCACGTGGTGGCTGAGTGATTAATTTTGAATGTTCCACTTCCGCAGCCCAGGGTTTCGCTGGTTTGGATACTGGGCACGACGTGGCACGGCTCATCAGGCTGTGCTGAGGTGGCATCCCACATAGCACAACCAGAAGGACATGCAACTAGAATATACAACTATGTACGGGGGGGCGGTTTGGGGAGAAAAAGAAAAAAAAGAAGATTGGCAACAGATGTTAGCTCAGGTGACAATCTTTAAGAAAAACAAAAGAAGCATTTCACAAAATTGAATGTTTCCCAAACTTAAATTGCCTGAGAAATTAACTCAAATCAGTTAATCTGAATATACATAGTCATGGCCCCTAAGTATTATGATGGTTGAATTTCAATTATGTTAAAAAAAAAAATTGAACTACCTAGTCATTTGAGAGAGCAGATTTTCCCTTGTTTCTTTAAATCAATTTGTGAATGTACGCATGATCAATTACAGTCATTTTTAAATATATAGGTCCCTCAATTAATTAAAATTGATACTATAGTCTTAAACTCATTTTTATTTCAAGACGAAGTAGATTTGGTACAAATGTTACCTAATAATTATCTTACTTCCAAACAAAAATAGCTGGAAAATATACTACAGGCATTTCAGCATTGCCTAAAGGTGTGCGTTGAGATATTAACGCCTCTTCATAAATATCTTTGTGCTGAAATATTATAAAGGGTTGTGGTTAAGCTACTGTAGGCATAAAACAAATCATTGACCATTTATTTATCCATTCAGTCTTTTTTCTCAAATGAGTGATGGCCCACATTTGGGCATCTTTCACAACTCTTACATTAAGCTCTTCCATGAGGAGAAGGCAATAAATTTGTACAAAACCCATGCAAGGTATTATTGTCCTCATAAAAACACTCCTTTATGGGCCCCAAGCTATAAGAACCCTTCTCTACCCCGACTCTGAAGTTGCCTGGTGTTTTAAGTCATAACTGTGTACAGCAATTTAGTGCAAAAATTAATTAATCTACAGTAAATAACTACAAGTCAGTGAGCAACATGTCAAAGTTAGAGAAAAATTGTTTTGCAATAGACATAATTAGTCCTTTCCAATGCTGCATATGTTATAAGAGGAAAAATGAATTTAGTATAAATTAGTTTATTCATTTAACACGTAAATATTGAGAAACTACTCATTCTTAGGTGCAGAGACCACAATGGTGAAAAAGATAGACTCATACATAGCTTTGCCTTCATTTCGTGTGTGTGCGTGCATTTGTGTGTGCAGGACAGCTAGGTCTTATTCAAATATCACATATACACTCACATACATGCAAAGATTTATCTAATCTTGTTTGAGCCTTCCATCATGCACTTGCATTTCTGCATTCTCTCCTCTAAATATTTCATGAGTGTCTTCCTTTGGAAATTTATTTGGACACTGTTGGTGAAAGGAAGGTAGCCCAAAATGAAACAGACAAGGTTCCTGACCTCAGGAAATTTGTAAGCACTTCAAAACATTGGCTTAGCTGCACTGGTAACTTTGAGAAAATGTGCACCTAGAAGCATTGTTGGGAATAAACCAATAAATAATAGAGAATGAATTAAGTTAATATAAGGCAGCAGCACCAGCCCACCAGAGCAAAGAGGAGAAAAGAGCAGTTCCACTCTCCACACTTTGTCCCAAAGACACAATCGATTTCCTTAGACTGGGACGGGCCAATAATTTTAGGAAAATATAGCTAATTTGTCTTCTTCTCCTACAAGTCACCTCTCCTAAAAATAAGAAGTTTCAGTACGAAACAGATGTTAAGAAGTGAAATACTTGAGAAAATGAGCCCAGGTTCAAGCTATTAACATGGCAACCACAGAAATAATGACCTTGAATAAGATGTTCAAAGTAAATTTGGAGGAAGGCCTTTGATTACAACCTGGCCCGAAGCTAAGAAGACAAGAGAGGCTGAGGAAAAGTTTTCATAGTGAGGTAATTTTGAGGTTGCTTTTGAAGGTTACCAACTGAAGCTGTTAAAAAAAAAAAATGAATGTGAATCTGTTACAGAAAAAGGAAAGGAATAATAATACTCATTTGTATCTTGAAATGTGTTTGCTTTAAAACAGTGGTTTTAAAAATATTTTAGCAATGAAACACTTTATTGAAACAATATCCAAGTCCAGTGTACAAACTGGTAAGAAATGAACTGCTTTGGCGGAAGCTGAGATGGGAGGCCCAACATGTTGGCCTCCCCTTCCCTCTATCTTTTTCAGTTCCAGTGGCTCCCGAGTCACATCGATGTCGTCCCTGTGTCTCCAAGAAATACAGGTCTTAGAGTCAGACGCACCTGCATTTGAATGCCAGTTCTTCTCTATCGCTTTCGGTATCTGAATCAAATCATTTCAAAATTTTAAGCCTCAGTTTTGTCATCTGTAAAAGAGAATCTATGTCGTAAGCTTAGTGGGGAAATGAAATGAAATAATAGATGTAAAATGCTAGACGTATTGTAAGTGCTCAATAAATGTTATTGCTATAATCCTTCTTACGATGTAGTGTGCACTGCAGTTCAGACTTTGATGTACTGTCAGAATTTGTGGCAAGATATCAAATTGCAAGTGTATTTTTCTTTTAGGAAATGATAAATGAAATACATTTATTTGTATCTAAATCTACAGACTCAAGTCCAAAATTAATAGATTTAAATTGATTGAGAGGTACAGTTTTGTTTAGATTACTTTTTTTGGAAAGATGATTGAAGAAAACTTAAAAAACTAATCAATTAAATGAAGTGTACTAGCTTGAAAGATTTCTGTAAGTGCCTTCTTTTTCCCTTGTTCTTTTAATTTTTATTTTGTAATGATAAAGGAAATTTTACATATACTCAGTATTTTCCTACTCCGAAAAAGGCATTCCCTAACTTTCTCCTTCAGTAGGGCGAATAGACAAGAAATCCATTAGGATCTCATATAAACTATGGGACTAATTTTGTATGCTCTTCCCCATTCTAGGAATATGTCTGGGATTTTAATCTTAGTGTCCATAATTTTTTTCCCCAAATTGTTATTTTGGTAAAATACAACATAAAATTTACCATCTTAAACATTTTTAAGTGTATACTTCAGTGGTATTAAATAAATTCATAGTATTCTTCAACCATCACCACCATCCACCTCCATAAATCTTTTCATTTTGTAAAACTAAACCTCTATACCCATTAAACAATAACCCCTCCTTCCTCCCTTCCTCAAGGCCCTGACAACCACCCTTCTACTGTCTCTATAAGTTTGACTACGCTAAGTACCTCATATAAGCGGAATCATAATGTATTTGTCTTTTTGTGACTAGCTTATTTCACTTAGCATAATGTCCTCAAGATTCAACCTTGTTGCAGCATATTGAAGAATCTTCTTCCCTTTTAGGGTTGAATAATATTCTATAGTATCTTATACCACATTTGCTTATCTGTTCTTCTACCAATGGACCCCTGGATTGCTTCCATGTTTTAGTTATTGTGAGTAATATTGCTATGAACATGAGTGTACATATATCTCTTTGAGACTGCTTTCTGTTATTTTGGCTGTATACACAGAGGTGGAAATGCTGGATCATATGGTAATTCTATTTTTGATTTTTTGAGGAATTCCCATAATGCTTTCCACAGGGGCTATATACCATTTTACCTTCCCAATCACGGTGTACAAGATTATGGTTTCTACACATCCTTGTCAAAACTTATTTTCTGTTTTTTTGGTAGTAGCCATCCTGGTGGGTGTGAGATGGTATCTCATTGTAGTTTTGATTTACACTTGCCTGAAGATTAGTGATGTTAAGAATCTTCTCATGTGCTTATTAGCCATTTATACCTCTTTTTTGGAAAAATGTCTATTCAAGTTCTTTGCCTATTTTTGAACTGGATTGTTTGTTTTATTTTTGTTGAGTTTTAGAAATTCTCTGTATATTCTGGATAGTAATCTCTTATCAGATATATGATTTGCAAATAATTTCTCCTATTTTGTGGGTTGCCTTTTTACTCTATTGATATTTTCTTTTAATGCACAAAATTTTTTAATTTTCAGAAAGTCTGATTTGTCTACTTTTCCTTTTGTTGCCTGTGACTTTGGTGTCATACCCAAGAAATTATTGATAAAGCCAATGTCATAAAGCTTTTGCCCTATGTTTTCTTCTAAGAGTGCTATAATTTTAGGTTTTACATTTAGGCCTTTGATCCATTTTGAGTTAATTTTTGTATATGGTGTAGTTAAAGGTCTAGTTTCATGTTGATATCCAGTTTTCTCAGTACCGTTTGTTGAACAGACTTCTCTTTTCCCATTGAATGGTTGAGGCACTCATCAGAAATCATTTGACTGTATATGTGGGGGTTTATTTCTGAGCTCTCTATTCTATTCCATTGGTCTACATCTCTGTCTTTATGCCAATACCACAATGTTTTAATTACAGTAGCTTTGTATTAAGTTTTAAAATAGGAAGTGTGAGTCCTCCAGCTTTGTTCTTCTTTTTTAAGATTACTCTGGCTGTGTGGAGTTCCTTAAGATTCCATATGAATTTTAGGAAATATTTTTCTGTTTCTGCAAAAATCCACTGTGGATTTTGACAGAGATTGCATTGAATCTGTACATGACTTTGGGTAGTATTGGCATTTTAATAATATTAAGTTTTCCAGTCCATGAACATGGGACATGTTTCCATTCAATTATATATTTAAATTCTTTGAGCAACCTTTTGAAGTTTTCATCGTACAAGTCTTTTACTTTATCAAGTTAATCACTAAGTATTTTATTGTTTTCAATGCTATTATAAATGGAATGGTTTTCATAATTTCCTTTTCAGGTTGTTCATTGTTCATGTATAGAAATGCAACTGATTTTTGCGTGGCAACTTTCTATCCTACCACTTTGATGAATTCATTTATTAGTTCCAACAGCTATTCGGTGGAATCTTCAGTATTTTCTACATGTAAGATCATATTTGCAAACACAGATATTTTTACTTCTTTCTTTCCAATTTGGATGACTTTTATTTACTTTTCTTGCCTAATTACTTGGGTAAAACTTCTAGTACTATGTTGAATAGAAGTGGCAAAAGGAGGCATACTTGTATTGTAACTGATCTTGGAGGTAAAGCTTTCCGTCTTTCACCATTAAGTATGATGTTCACTGTGGGTTTTTCATATATGACTTTTACTATGTTTGGGTAGTTTTCTTCTATTCCTAGTTTGTTGAATATTTTTATCATGAAAAGGTGTTGAATTTTGTCAAAAGCTTTTTATACATCAACTGATACACTCATGTGGGTTGTTTTCTTCACTCTGTTAATGGGGTACATTGCATTAATTTTCATTTGTTGAAGCATACTTACATTCCAAGAATAAATTCTACTTGCTCATGGTGTATAATTCTTTTAATATGCTGCTGAATTCAGTTTCACAACATTTTGTTAAGAATTTTTGCATCGATGTTCATAAGAGATATTGGTCTGTAGTTTTCTTGTAGTGTCTTTGTATTTGGCATCAGGGTGATCGCTGGCCTCTTAGGATGAGTTAGAAAGTCTTCCCTCCTCTTCAAATTTTTGGAAAGATTTGAAAATGGTTAGTATTAGCTCTTTCTTAAGTGTTTGGTAGAATTTGCCAGTGGTGTCTTCAGATTTAGGGCTTTTTTGTCAGAAGACTTTTTATTACTGATTCAATCTCCCTACTAGTTATAGGTTTATTTAAATTTTCCAGTTCTTCATGATTTAGTCTTGGTAGGTTTTGTGTTTTTAGGAATTTGTTCATTTCATCTAAGTTGTCCAATTTATTGCAGTAAAATTGTTCATAATACTCTCTTATAATTCTTTTTATTTCTGTGGAATCAATGGCAATATCTCCACTTTCATTTCTGATTTTAGTAATTTTAATCTCTTCTCTGTTTCATAGCATATCTAGCTAAAAGCTTGTCAGTTTTGTTGATCTTTTCAAAGAATCAACTTTTACTTTCACTGATTTTTTCTTTTTATTGTTTTTTCTAATCTCTCTTTTATTTGCCTCTGCTCTAATCTTTATTATTTCCTTGCTTCTGCTAGTTTTGGGTTTGGTTTATACTTTTTTCTAGTTCTTTAACATGAAAGTTAGGTTGTTGATTTGAGATAGTTCTTGATTTTTAATTTAAGCCTGTATAGCTATAATTTTCTCCTTAGTATCTCTTTCTCTGTGTCTCATAAGTTGTAGTATGTTCTGTTTTTCTGGTTTTTTTTTTTTTTTTTTTTGAGGAAGGTTAGCCGTGAGCTAACATTGGCTACTAATCCTCTTCTTTGTGCTGAGGAAGAGTGGCTGTGAGCTAACATCTATGGTCATCTTCCTCTATTTTATATGTGGGACGCCTGCCACAGCATGGCTTCATTAGCAGTGCATAGTGCCCAGGAGCTGAACTGGCGAACCCCATGTCACTGAAGCAGAGCACATGAACTTAACTGCTACACCACTGGGCTGGCACCAGTGTGTTCTGTTTTTGGTTTTATTTATCTCTAAGTACATTCTAATTTCTCTTTTTATTTATGGTTCGATCTATTGGTTCTTTGAGAGTATGTTGTTTAATATCTACGAATTTATGAATTTTCCAGTGTTCCTTATGTTATTGATTTTTAATTTCATCTCATTGTGGTTGGAGAAGATAGTTTATATGATAGCCATCTTTTAAAATCTATTCAGACTTAATTTGTAGCCTAATATATGATTTTTTCTGGAAAATGTCCCATGTGCAGTTGAGAAGAATGTGTACACTGTTGTTAAGTGTTCTGTATATGTCAGTTACATCTAGTTCATTTATTGTGTTGTTGAAGTCTTCTATTTCTTTACTTTTCTTCTGTTTGGTTATCCAATCCATTATGGAGAGTCGGGTATTGAAGTTTTAAGTTGTTATTGCACAACTCTCTATTTCTCTCTTCAATTCTGTCAGCCTTTCCTTTATATATTTTGATCATCTGTCATTAGGTACATAAATGTTTATAGTTGTTATATCTTCATGCTATATTGAAACTTTTAATAATATAGAATACCTTTCTTTGTCTCTTATAATATTTTTGATTTAATGTCCATTTTGTCTGATATTAGTATAGCCACCATTTCTCTCTTTTGGTTATTATATGCGTGGAGTATCTTTGTGTGTCCTTTCCATTTCAATGTATTTATGACTTTTGATCTAAAGTAATTCTCTTGTAGACAGCATATAGTTGGATCATGTGTTTTTATCTGCCAATCTCTGTCTTTTGCTTGGAGAATTTAGTTTATTTATGCTTAACGTAATTACTGATAAGGAGGGATTAACACAAATGAAGACAGTAATGCAGACAATGAAGTACTGCATTATTGTCTTCCTTTTGTGTTTAGTTGATTCTTTGTAGAGAAATGGTTAAATTCCTTCCTCATTTAGTTTTATGTATATCATATAGATCTTTATGGTTACCACAGAGGTTATATTTAACATCCTAAAGTTACAACACTCTAATTTGAATTTATACCTGCTTAATTTCAATAACACACAAAAACTCTGCTCCTTAATAGCTTCATTCCCACTCCTTTTGGATGCTAGTGTCATAAAATTACATCTTTATACCTTGTGTGCCCAAAAACATGAACTAATAATTCTCTTAAATTATGTAAAAAAACAACATGTAGAGCTGCAAATCAAAGTTACAATAAACATAAGTTTTAGACTGATGATTTTTTAAGTGTCTTATTAGTATCTCAGTGTGGATCTCCTTGTGTTCATCTTTCTTGGAGTTTGTTGAGCTTTTTGGATATTTTATAGTCATCTCTTTTGGGGGAAATTTTCAGCCATTATTTCTTTAAATATTCTCTCTGCCCGTTTCTCTCTCTCTTCTCCTTCTGGGACTCCCACAATGCATGTATTGATCTCTTGGATGGTGTTCCACAGGTCTCTTAGGCTGTGTTCATGTTTCTTCAATCTTTCTTCTTTCTGTTCCTCAGACTTGATAATTTCCATTGACCTGTCTTCAAGTTCACTGATTCTTTCTTCTGCCTTCTCAAATCTGCTTTGAATCCCCCTAATGTATTTTTCCTTTAAGTTATTGTACTTTTCAGTTCCAGATTTTCTTTTTGGTTGCTTTTAAGGTTTCTTGGTGTCTTTATTGATATTTCCATTTTGTTCATATATTATTTTCTTGACTTTCTTTGCATCTTCCTTTAGTTGTTTGGGCATCTTTAATACAACTGTTTAAAAATGTTTGTCTAGTAGATCAGCCATCAGGTCTTTTTACAGGCACAGTTTCTTTTGGCTTATTTTTTCCCCTTTGAATGGGCCATGCTTTCCTGTTTCTTTGAATTCCTTGTGAATTTTTTTTGTTGAAAACTGTAAATTTGAACCTAATAATGTGTTAGCTCTGGAAATCAGGTTCTCTTCCTTTCCCAGGGTTTGCTGTTTTTTTGTTATTGATTTGATTTATTGTTTATGTGGGGTTTTAAAAAATTTTTATTTTGTGAGTTGTTTCTGTGTCAAGGATAAGCCTGAGGTGTAAACTTAAGGACACCTCAGGTCTTTTATGAACCCATGCCTTTTCTGGGCATGCATGGTTACCTTCTAATTTTCCCCATATATGCAATTGCTTTTGAATGTCCTGGTCTTTAATGCCTGGCTTGCAAAAGAGGAAAAAGAGAAAAATGAGGGAGGGGAAAGGGTGTAGCCCCCTAAATCTCCTGGCAATCCCTTCAGCCAGAAGAGAAGGAGCTAGTAACAAAGAGGGGAGGTACAACAATAATGGTCACCTACCTTTGCCTGCACCTCAGAGATCAAAAGCAGAAAGCAGCAATCAGAGAACAGATCCTTTGTGCCCACCCTGGTTCCTGAAAGCTGTGTGCAGGCTTCTTCAGGAAGACATGCACAGCTGCCTACCAAGTGGCAGGGGGTGGGGGATGGGTAGCTGCTATGGTGCTAAGAGCTGAAATTGACCAAAATTAACCACAATGTATCATCCAAGTCTTTCCCTGAAAGTCAAAAACCTTCAGCAGACTGCAGAGTTCCAAAATGGATTCTGCCAGTGCAATTGTTGTCTAGGAGAGGAGATAGATTCCTGGTTGCTTCCTACCCCATCATCTCCCAGTGTGCATAACCTTTAGCCCAAGGATCCATTGAAAACATTTTGTTTGGCCACATGCTGTTGAATAATTTTAACTTTAAATATTTCTCAAGAGGAAATTTACCCCTCCCTCAATTCTATTCTTATACATCTTTTATTCTTCATCTCTTAACTCTATGAGAGTGACCAATGAAAGTGCTTGAGTTTGAGACTCTGATAGAAAATTGACATTGATTACTAAAATCAGGTCTCATGTTCCTGAGTGATTTTGTTGATCCACTGACACATTCTTACTGCCCAATTCTTCCTTTCTAATATCCCGCGTCAGTTATCAATAGTGCCTGCCATCGAAACACTACATGGCATACATGTTAAAAGCTGCTAGTCTATTGAGAGGCTATCTTATTTAAAGGTGATGCTTAACTTTGGCTAAGCATGAAGTAGTATCTAATATTATCTGTCATATCATCAAAAATTATCTTTTGAGTTTTCTGAGGTGATTTCTACTAATTTTCAATCCTGCCCATTTACACTGAAGTCTTTTGTTCTGTTCTTTATGTGATTATATACGTCAGTACCCATTATTTTGTCACTGAAAATTTGATCTTGAATGAGTTGTTAGAGCAATAACCTTATATTACTGTCCACAATATGTCTATGAGGTAGATAAAGCAAGTTTTATGATTACCATTTCACAGATGAAAATATTTCTTTAAGACTAAACACATTTAACAATTTTGTCATCATGGCCTCAGCTTTTTTGTTTTTTTGAATCCTTATAGCTTTGTGGTAGGCACATGGTTATGCATTCGAGAAAGACTTGTCAAAATAAATTAAATCCTAGTAGAAAAAGTACTTTATCTGAATGAGCAATATGTCTCTGAATCCAAATTAATTTATTTTTACCATTGATGAATTATAAATCCTGTACAATGGGGAAACAGGATAAGAAAAATTTGACAAAGATTGCTGCTTGAGTAATAAAAATGTATATTTTTTGAGAATATATTTGCTGCCTGAGCCGTAATAATGTATATGTGTTAAGAATATATTATGTGTCTTACAAGGTACTATAAAGCTTCCTCACATACAACACAATCACTATGAGATAGGTGCTACTCTTACCCACATTTTACGGATGAGAAAATTAAAAGACCAAGATGACAAATAATTTGTTCTGGGCCCTGAGCCTGTAGATGGCAGAGCAAGGGCCCTGACTCAGGGTAGCTGGTCTCCTTGTACTACATTTCTGCTGTCCCCAACGTGTTTATCTCAATGTTGATATGATAAGCTCGTGCTTGAACTTGCAGTTCCAATGACTATAAAGAACACAATACAGGATTTTATCACCATTTTCTGTTTTCTCACTTGTGCAATCTGCCATTTTCCTAGGTAATGCTTTTCTGAAATTGATAAGCATTGTGGCTAACTGTAGCAGTCTCTGCATTAGCGAGATAAAGGATGATTTAGATAAGTAGCTAACAATTTGCGTTTATCTTCAGGAAAATTATAGCAATGATCTTCATGTAGTACCTGTCACCTCATTGCTCAGACACCCCTTGCTCAGAGATAGTCTTTGCTGAAAAAAGAAAATTGTGGATTTTGAGTCACAGAAAAAGTAAACACAAAACAGCGAGAATCTCTCCCTCTTGTTGCCATTACTTCATTCCTCATCTAAATGATTTGATCTCTTCTTGCTACAGCTAAGTGACTCACAAAAGCTGATGGGGATTTACATGACCAATAAAATTGTTTCCAGTGCTATACACAGGTGACAAAAATGTTCTCCAGCTGAAATGATCAAAGAGGGAATAATGTTTTTATGTTGCCAAAGGATGAAGCTATTTTCTTCAGCTAAACTTATTGTTAGTGCCAATTCCAACTCCTAGAGACCCTGTGTGCTTGCGCCATCCTCTCACCTTCCAGCACTCCATCAGACAATGCTCTGCTGCTATTCATGGAGTTTTCATGGCCAATTCTTTTGGAAGTGGGTAGCCAGCTCCTTCTTCCTAGTTGTTCTTAGTCTGGAAGCTCCAATGAAACCTGTCCACCACTGGTGACCCTGCTGATACGTGAAACTCCGGTGGCATAGCTTTCAGCATCATAGCAACAAACAGCTGCCACAGTATGACAACTGACAGCTGGGTGGTGTGGCTCCCTGACTGGGAAATGAACCTGGGCCGGAGTAGTGAGCATGCCGAATCTTAACCATTAGATCACCACAGTTGACTTCAGCTAAACTATACATTCATGTATGTCAACTGAGGAAAGGAAGGAAATCTTTATCAAATTACTATGTAATTAAGTTCTAGACTTTGGTTTTGATTGACACAATATGAAAAGTAGCATAAGTTCTGAAATACAATAAAAATTTGAGGACAGAATTTGAAGACATTTAATACTGAAGAAGATAGTGGGAAATTAACAATATCAGGCAGGTTATATTCATATAAAGAAAGGAGAAATTTCTCTGCTGGACAATAAGGAAAATCCCAAGGGCTTGAGATCCCACTGGCAGCACTTGAAGTTTACCGACAGAGCATATTATATAAATACATGGCTCTCCCTGTATCCGTGAAGAGAATTATAAGAAATGTCATTGATCTTTTTATCTTAATTTAAATACATTAAAAATGTTGCAGTAATAATGGAACGTAGACTTTTGGAACTGCTCATCGATGTTAAAAAAATCTTTATGTTGTAGAAAAGGTACTTAAAACTCAAAGGGAGGACTGAAGCTACTTCACAAAGTTATACCGTGAATTACCTACAGAACTGATAGTGATCCAATTTAAATTTTTATTTTTGTGGAAAGATATCTCAAGAGAGGCATTCTGATGGAACGTGAACTTGAGCTCTGAACCTCTAAGTAATAACTTTCAGAGTCATTCTTGTCACCTATTGTCACAGATTCATCACCTATTGGACAATCCTCAACACATACTTAGAGGAGACTCAAATTTTGCAAATTACTCATGGTCAGGGAAAAGACTGTGCTTTTGGGACATGTATTGGACACACTGTTACATGTAAAACAAACTACTTTTCACTAGAGTCCAGCCTAGTAAATCTCAAAGTATGGTTCCTGAAACAGTAACATCAACATCACCTGAGAGCTAGTTAGAAATATCGAGTATTAGTTCTAATCTAGACTTTGCGAGTCAGATAGTCTAGGGATGGGACCCAGCATTTTGTGTCATATAAAGCCTTCCAGTTGGTTCTGATGCACAACAATGTTTGAAAACCACTGGTCAAGGGGAAAAATAATACTGTATCAAAGATAAAAGATATGGATTGCAATCTTACTTGCACCATTCAATAGTTGTGCTACCTTGAGTAATTAACTTAACTCCCCTAAGATTCACTTTCTTCATTTCTAAAATACATCACCTATTTCTAGGGTCCATGGGGAGTTAGGATGAGATGAAGTACACAGAAATACTTAGAAAAACTGTCCAGCTCTAAACCAGTGGTTCTCAACTCTGGGTGATTTTAGCCTCCAGAGCCCATTTTGTAATGTCTGGATATGTTTTTGATGGTCACGACTTGTGGAGGAGGTTGCTACTGACATCTGGTGGGTAGAAGCCAAGGATGATACTAAACATCCTACCATGAACAGGACAGCCCCCACAATCAAAATTCGTCTCCTCCAAATGTCAATAGTGCTAAACACTGCACTAAACCAAGATGATATATTAAAATGATAATTTTATTATCCAATTTTCCATCACTTCTGCCTCTTTCTCTTTATTTTCCTCCAATTTGTAAATAGTGACATGGATAGCAACAACACCAACATATTTTTAAAAACATATTATGCAAATAAAAGATGTAAGTAAAAGGTTTTCTTTTCTTAAATCTTTGAAAATGGTTGGTAGAAGATAAAAAAAATGTTTCTTTCATCACATGGTTAAAATATACATTTTCCTCATGTGGAAAAGAGATTAAAGTAACAATTTTGTCCTTCCACCTTGCTTATAATAAATCTCTGGCCCTAGCAAACACAGTGATCACTGAAATAGGAGGTAATCCCGTTGCCACTTTTCCTGTATCTCTATATCATTAGCCACCTTGACAAAAATTCAAGTATTATTCAAATCACCATGTATTAGAGGCATGCAAGACAGATTAAAGTAGTAAAGGAGAGAAATATTTTATCAAGTTCTTTGAGGTTATATGAAAAGAGTAACTTATTTTTCCATCCCCCTCCTTTTCAACCCACACTTGGATGACAAACCCCATATGGTGCCTACAGTGGAAATGGATCATCTAAGGAAGG
The DNA here is from genome assembly GCF_021613505.1 of Equus quagga. Classification (NCBI taxonomy): domain Eukaryota; kingdom Metazoa; phylum Chordata; class Mammalia; order Perissodactyla; family Equidae; genus Equus; species Equus quagga. The sequence goes on from NC_060283.1 coordinate 21,480,655, forward strand.
ATGTCTCACCACCGTCCTGCTAACAATTCTCATTTAAGACTGAAAAAGCAACAAAAGTCTATTGTACATAATAAGACAAAGTGGGTGACAAATGATCTTTAGAAGATATAGAAAGTGAATTACAGGCTTAAATTACTTTCTATATTTGTTATAGGGATTTCATTTGAAATTATAGTACATCCTATTTATGCCAATGGATAAGAGTTTGTTCTCAAGAGCTACCTGCTACATTAGATTTCATTCCTCCCAGTGGGAGTGGCTTAGAGAATAGCAAGCAATATTCAAGTTTTAGATGCTTAAGCCATTAGAAAAGTGTGGAAAATCTGCCTATTTTCAAAGGCATTAAGTGTTAAAAGATAATAGATGCGTGTCTCCGCAAAAATATAAGTAGACGTCCTCTCCATCTTTCATTCGTCTTTCATAGTAAAAAAGGTGCTTTCTCTCAACATGTGACTTTCTACATTCCACATATTCTGGGAAATCCAAACATATCATAATGTTAGAACAAAATAATGAGATCGTTGCTTAAAACATTCATTATTAGCATCTATAGTGAAGACTCCTATATTTGAAAATAGATGTGTAGTAAGAGTTTTAAACTGAAAGAGACTGAGGAGATCAACCAATCTAGTGGGACACATTGCCTCCCTAAAGAGTGTGCAGAAAACTGGGGGGACAAGGACTTAGTTATTCGAATGACATTTAATATGGGGAAGTGAGGGACACTCACCTATGACGTGAGAGACTGTCCTACACAAAAGGGCATGATCCCGCCTTTGGTTATCTTAGGTTAACTGGGTGGGCCCAATCTAATCACACAGTGAAGAGCCATTCCTAGATGTTGTCACAGGAAGATGTGATTATGGAAAATGGTCAGAAAAATGCAATGTTTCTGGCTTAAAAGATGAAAAAGGGTTGGCCACAAGCAAAGGAATGTGAGCAGCCTCTAGAAGCTATAAAAAGAAGGAAAGAGATTCTCCCCTAGGGCTTCCAGGAAGGCATGCAGGCCTACTGACACCTTAGTTTTAGCCCAGTGAGACCAGTGTCAGACTTCTAAATCATAGAATGATAGTATCACAAATTTGTATTGTTTCAAGCCTCCAAATCTGTGGAAATTTATCAGTATAAATGCCCCAAACACCCTATTGCCTGAGGCATTTTATAAGAGAGAAAGCTAAGAACCATATAAGTTAAATATATTTGATATCAAATCAAAGCTGTTGTCTCTGGCTTTCTATTGAGGTGTTTTTTCGCTGTCATATTATAACTCAAACACCTTGATGTGTGCCTGTAGGGTATTTTTAATGTAACTTTCATATAAATTTCTTGAAGACTTTTTGAGTCATTTCTAGACCCTAATGTTCTGTGTACACAAAAGGCACAACCTTGCATTGTACAAACATCACAGTTTACAAAGCAGTGTTACCTACTTTCTCATTTTATTTGCACCACAGTCTTGTGAGGCAGGAAGATCAATGAGAAGTCTTAGAGTCAGAAAACTTATACAACTTTCCAAAAGAACATAGAGTTCGAAGACCAAAATTCCTTTTCTCCATAATACGTTTTAAAAGTATCAACCAGATCTTTTCGAGATTGGCATGTTAGACACCATTTATTCCAGGTCAGGGATTCGTTTCAGTGATAAGGCACTGAACACTAATAATAGCTACCATATTTAGAGTGTTTACTGTGAGGCAAGTGTGAAGAACTGTGAGGAGTCTGAGATTTTGCCCGGCTTGAAGGCTAATGAGCTGTCCTGCCACGCTCACAAGGATGCTGGCAGAAGACTTAAGGTCAGAAACAAAGGACTTTATTACTCACAGAAATAGCATTAGTCAGAGTATGATCATTTTGTTGTGTCCATTCTCCAAGTCCCAGTTCCCACAAGGTGACACAAAGAAGGCCGGGCGACACAAGCACACTTAGTAGATTGCACTACAGCAAAGGAATTCTGAATTTAAGGGAACCTGAATCTTTATAACGGGCAGCAAGCATGCCTTCCTTTTGCTCCAGAGGAGGACACTATCTCTATCTTCCAAGGTGGTTACCACACAGAGATCCTTAAAAACATAGTTGAGAACAAAGGGCAACTATTACCTTGCTTGCAAATGTGAAGAATTATGAAAGACTCCTGAAGAATTGTGTTCTAACCATAAGCAATAAGGCTTTACCTATGTAGCAGAGGGGCACAATTTGGTTCTAAACTTGATGGAAGTTCAGATTGGTCATGCTTGACAAATTGACAGGGAAGGACTGCCTTATCCAATTCACCTGAGGGAGTGAGGAAACTCTAACTAAAAAAAGTCCATCTTTACTGACAAAAGGATATATGATTCTAAGCACAGTCAGGTGTCACTCAGAACCACCTACCTACCTACCAGGGACTTCTGAGCTGGCAACAAAACCTCTGGATTTACACATTAGTTTTCAAAGGTTGTTACACTTTTACTTCCCTCTAACAGAGTGGTCCATGAAAACACAGCAGGGCCTTCTTTCTGCAACGTCACAGTAGTCATGGCTTAGCTTTGACATTTAAAGAACTCTAATGTCAATAGCAGTACCCAGAAAAATAAGTAGGCAGGTCCAACAATGTGGCAGAAAGGAGTGGCAATACTCAACCAAAATGAATGTCTTAAAAGATGCGGATGTCCCCACCAGTCTTGTCAGTATTATCTCTCTGTGGAACCAGGGTCTCAAACACAGGAAGTACTCACTATGATAAGAGAGGCCAGCTGAGGCACCAAGGCCTAGCAAACACAATGGAAATGAGCTGAAGGGGCTCTTACGTCAAAGTGAAGCTAAGTGAGAGAAAAAGAAAGAAATGGTTGGTGACAAAAGACAGAAAAGAGAGATTGAATTCGATAATACTTAAAATGGTAATAGAGAATAGTATTTAGCAAATACTTATGTTCTTAGTATTATACTCAGTATTGTATCTAATCCTTACAACAAAATGTTAATGTAGGTTACAATAATCTTATTTTACACATAAGAGATTCAGGGTACGTGGTTGTTATTGACTAATTTCTCTGATTTCATATTGAATCCCCTGAAAGAAAATTCTGGCTTGTCTTCATCAGCTCAATACCAATGCCTTGGAAATTATTCCCCCTACTTTCTACTGAAACTCTTTGGTAAAGATCACCAACCAACTTTGTCTTCCATTTCAAGGCCCTTTGCTCAATGTTCGGTCTTTGGCTTTTCTCTAGTAGTTGATGGCAGTGAAGAGCCCTTGCTTCTTTAAACTCTCCCTTACATCTCTTGCTTCCTGAGGATTCCCACATGAGTGTTTATTCCTGTTCTTTATGGCTTTGCATTCCTCTAGTTGCCCATTAATTGTAGGAACCCCTAGGCTCTGAGACTATCTTCCTGTGCTTCTCCTCATATGCCTCCATTTGCCTATGTTTATTTCAAATAGAATTTTTAAGGCAATGCCTTTTATGTTTTTTTAGACCCCACATTTTCCCCTAGAGTCCCAGATATGCTTTCTCAATTTACATCTGGATATATCAACATGGATAACAGGATGATTCTTCAATGTCAGCTTATCAAATAATTAGGGTATGACTTTTCTTGTTCCCCCGACTTTTAAGCTAACATCTCCTTCCTCCTCCTGTTTTTCTTATTTTGATGAATGATGCCATTAAAGTGATCTTTGACCCTCCTCTCTTAAAATTCCATTAGCCATTGGTCATTCTAACTGATCTTCAAAAATGTATTTCATGACTACTGGTATTAAGGGTAAAAGGTCTTCCAAGTGAAAATAAACAGAAAGGAAAAAGAGCATAGGAAAAAAAGAGAGAGACATGGGGTGAGAATAGTAAGTAATCTGGTTAAGTTGGAACTGGTGCTCACTGTGCAGACCCACCGAAATGTGAAGCCCAAGCTGAGGAGCATTTTACAATGGCTTTGATTGGCCTGCTAAGGCATTTAGACTCTATTCTGTATTCAAAGGGGACTCCTCACACTTGGATGCCACCCCTCACATTTGAGTGAGAATTTGCTTGTAATTCACTTCACAATATTTACCACATTTTGTCTATTATATTTGTTAGTGTTCAGGTTGTATCTCCTCAATTTTTTAATATTCTGAAAGCAAAATATTGCATTTTTTCTATGTTTATTTATGTATCACCTATAGCTCTATCATGGGCTTCCAACTTATTGTGATCATGAAATATTTGCTCACTTGGATGGACCTGCACAATCACAGTAGAAACAATAAAGAGAATGGAAATGTTGGCTTGGAAGTTGGTAGCCAAGCGATAATTTATTGACTATGAATTCGGTTTGGTTGCACGCACAAAAGAAAAATGAGATCACCCATTGTGTAATTGTTTGGTGACATCCATCTACTTCACGATCCAGTTAAGACAAAGTGATACTCAAACATCGCTTCTCTTCAATCATGCCCAATATTTGGATCTAGGCCCATGAGGAAAATGGCCTCAATTCTCCAAAATCTGCTTACAGATTCTTATATATTTTACTGGGATAAATTAATACACTCAAAATCATAAGTAATATAAAAACTCCAACCATGATTGCAAATAGCTCTTCTATCAAGTTTATAAAGAGCTAGGGAAAACATCTTTAAGCCTTGATCCAAATTCAATAATCATGGCAATATTTTGAAGAAGTTGCACTGAAGAGACAAGTGGGCAGCTTTGTCCTGGGCAACATACAAAGGTGCTCTTAATAATGCTTTTTGATGGTCATGACCAAACTGAACTCATGATTTACTTCCCTCCTCCTGGGACTGCCTGGTATTTTCCGTCACACTAAATGGGAATGTTTCCATTAGTGAAGAGTGTGGTATTTCAACATAGGCTGTGATCCAAACGAGGCTCTGCGATCCAAACCAGAAGCACACAGTGCAGGGAAAGAAAGATACATGGCCCTCCTGGGAAAGCATTAGCATCATGACCTCATAAGAGTTAATGGACAAGAAGAATGACTTCAATGGGCTGTGTAGAAAAACCTGCTGTTTCTTCTCAACACTCGCAAACCCCGACGAAACTTTAATGATTAATAGTGATTGGATCCAATAATGATTAGGCAAAACATCTGCCATGGGCAGCTCCTGGGCACTCACATGACCTTCTGTGCATTAATTAAAGACATCACTGATCCAAATAGCCTGGTCTGCAGTATATAACCCCAGCACATGCAGAAGACACTGCCCTGCTCAGGGAGCCATAAAGAAAGAAATTAAGACGGACTTTCTCTTCAAATCAAAATGTAAATTTAATTTAAATCTAAAAGTGACTGTTACATTAATTGTGCCTATGCCAACTTCGGTTTTATAAATAGGCACATGTGGGTATTTAATTGAGTACGCCACTTAACCTATGTGCAAACTATTCAGGCACACACAAAAATATATCTCTCAAGCTGCTTATTTGGAGGCTGTCCTAAAGATTAGTCAAACCTGGATGCAAATAAAAGCATATATACAATATTAAAAATTCTTAAGAAACCAGGAGGATTTGGGGCAAACTATAAGGCACCGATACAGTATAGTCAATGATCTAACTGCTGTTTTTATATTTTTATAAATATTAAACAGATTCTCAATCTATTTAGTAACATCAGACCAATATTATCAACTTCAGTGACTTACAGATAAGAAAATATTTAATGTAATTCGGTTTAAATCAAATTAATGGAAGTGGAAGATGAATTCTATTTTAGCAGCATATCAGAACACAGGACAAAAGCCATTTTTAAGATATTTCTTTTTAGGGGTAAAAAGTGCGGGCATTGGGAAACATGGACTAGGTAATTTGGGGATGAAGGGAGGAGAAGAGAAGGCATAGGGCTGGTATATTTGTTGAAGAGACAATGGTTAAATAAACAAAATAAAGAAGGAAGAACACAAGTCCCCATTGCAACAAATGTATTGTCCTGAACTAACTGCAAAAACCATAAAAGTACAAATCAAAGAGAAAAGAGTCAGGGAATAGAGTTTAGTGACTTTGGGGAAATTACTCACTGACCAGGATGCCATTTTATAGCCATAGCACAAGGATATGTGATCTCTATGATCTTTTCCAGGTCTAGCCCATGATAATCCACTATTCTCAAACTTGAGCATGAATGAGAAGCTCCTAGAAAGCTTGTGAAAACTCAGTTCTGATTCAGTAGTCTAGGGTAGGGCCTCAAAGGTTGTATTTCTAAGAACTTCACCTGTGATGTTGATGCTGCTGGTAGCGGACTACACTTCAGAACCATTGTAACTTTCATGCATGAAAATGCCAAAAAGTTAAAGAATCTCAATAAAGTAAAGCTATTGTATTTAGTAGATTTTAAGACTGTATTGAATTCTTTAAAGAGCTCAAGAGAAATGTTTTCTTCCTTTCGTCTTGAAAATGTAATGATATTAAAGCCACGGGATTAGATAAGTTCCACTAAGAGAAGACTGCAATCAGAGGAGACAGTGGCCGCTGTGTGCGTTTGCCAGGGCTGCCATGACAGAACACCAGAAAATGGCTGGCATAAACAACAGAAACCTATTTTCTCACAATTCTGGAGTGGTGTGGGTCGCCTTGGTTTCTTCTGAGGCCTTTCTCCTTGACTTGCAGATGGCCATCTTCTCCCTGCATTGTCACATGGTCTTCCTTCTGTGTATGTTTGTGTCCTAATTTCCACTTCTTATAAGGACACCAGTCAGATTGGATTAGTTACCCAACCTAATGACCTCATTTTAACTTAATTACCTCTTCAGAGTCTCCATCTCCAAATACACTCACATTCTGAGGTCCTGGGGGTTAGGACTCCATCATATGAATTTTGGGGGAACACAATTCAGTCATCACAACCCAAGACTAACACTTTAAGGTCAGGCAAGCCAATATTTTGAGGTCAGGTAGAAGAAAGCCAGAGAATAAAGCTTCAATTTGGGATGAAGAGAGATAATCCAAAAAGCCTGATAGCAAAGAAGACACTCATTATTGCAAGAATTATCCACCTTTAGACAGTAAAATGGCAGAGTAACATGGCTTTGATCACTTCTCTTATGACTAAGGAAATATTCAAATTGATTTAGCAGGAAGTCTAGAGATCTTAACAACTCTAGTGTAGTATTGTCCTTATTGCAACGACTTTTCCTGATTATGAACTCTACGTTCAAATTGAGTCCTCTAGGTTGGCTCAGAGTAGGTGAGTTCTAAAATCCTAACTTAAATAACAGCTTTCCTAAAAATATTGTATGGAACTGGGGACAAAGCAGTGTTAGTGCCAGATAACAGATGCAGCTAAGGGTAAGGAAGAAAGCATCTTTCACATGGACCTGGAAGGCAGTGTGCCTTCAGTAAAAGGCTCTCTATGACACCGTGCCACCTGGGAATGAAAGGACTCTAGAAGCTGTGTTGCTCTGTACTAGATCAGCCGTAGTCAGTGGCTACTGTGATAAACAGCAGAAGCTACAGAGATGCCTGGGAACAATCCAAGCCCAGTGAGATTCAGCTGCAGAAGAAATTTACCTCCTCATCATCAAGGTAACAACAGTGAACTTCACAGGAGGGGCTGGATGCAAGGAAGCAGAAGAAGATAATGGGAGTAGCTGACTTGTTGAGCGGACATAAGGAATATGAGGAACATGAGCCATATATTAGCTTCCTGAAATACCTGGAAAGACATTGCCACAAGAACCACTGATGGCAGGAAACAGCAAAACATGATCTATGTTTTTAAAATAAATGAGGGCATGAATAAGAGCAGAAGAAAAAAAAATAGCATACAGGGATATGTGTTTAGTTGTACAAGAAATATAGCTATTTAGCACCTATATTTTAGGAAAATGAAGGACAACAAATTCTCTGATCGTCAGATTCCTAGTGATTTCTTTGAGTTAAGAAATTGTACATTTATTTATCATTCAATAGTATATTAATCCCCAAATACAAATTCATTTCCTCAAACATGGATGGAGATCTTGCTATGTGCAAATTATTCTGACAGGGATTGGAAAACAAAGATAAATAAGACATTGGCCCTTATTTTTAACAAGCTCATGGTCTAGTCAAATGTGCACAGTGCTTTTATAGGCCTTATCAAGCATATTTAATGGGTAGACTATGCTAAAAAATAGGTAGATACACTTTAAAAAATTTTTAGCACAGAGATAAAGGAAAATGAACATTAATGGCTATTTCAAAAGTGTTCATGTACACAGGTTTTTCCATTTTATATCAGAATAAAATTACCCATTTCTAACTGAAAATAAGCACCCACACATATATTGTGTGCTGCTCTAGATTCCCGTCTTGAATTATATTAATATAACGTGCATTTGCAGGTCTGAAAACAGAATGTATATTTTGGTTAAATAACCCATTTCCATGAGACTCATTCAGTTACTACTTTTCAACAAGAAGTATTGCACTGAAGACAGACCTTAGGTAATATAAATCACATAAATAAATCTAATCTGAAAATGTTACTATAAACATGGAAGATCAGATCTACAGGGCTATTTTTGGCTTATTGAGATATGATAATGTCAAATTAACAAATCTATTATTGGAAATCTGCAGTATAAAGCAGCAATTTTGCCTGTCCAATAAGTCCTTCTCATTCTGGGGGAGGGCAGAGCCCTCCAATGCCATTCTTCCTACTCCATTCATACTGGAGGTGACAGTGAAAACAACTCATATCTCTATTCTCATTCATTTTCCAAGGTTAGACACATGGTTCAATCTACATCCACCAGAGTTCTTCCCGAGGGCATTTTATAATGAAAACTGGCAGAAAAGTGTTCTCTTTCTGCTCTGAGGCTGTATTGTATAAAAACTAGAAACACATGTGGCCATGATCTTAGATTTATGGGGATAGCCAGGCTAAAAGAAGGGAGTCAAGACAGAGAGAGGTGGAGATGAAAGACAAAGAAAGAAAAAAAATAGAATGAGACCAGATCCAAGGCAAAAACAAGAGGCCTGATGACTTTGGCATGCCTGCATCCAGTCATTACTGGAACCATATCTCTTCAAGCACCCTTTACACTTATAACTAATTTATATTGTTGTCTTTCACCTGGCTCAGAATAATGCTGACATATTATTAAACATATTTTCCAAAGCTATTATAAATTTACAGAATCTACATGCTCAACAGTCTTTGTTTATAAAAACACTGTTTTCATTGACTTCCACAAGCCTGTCGTAAAATTTAGCTGCTCAAACTTACGATTTGTTCAATCTCTTAAATATCAATTACACAAAAAACCTAAAACAAGTAGTGTTCACAGAATATGAGACAAAACATAAGTTAAACTTAGAATATTTTATTTGTTTGAGACTATGCTATTAAATGGATCTGTAAGGAAAAAAGGTTTTAAAAAGTTATATACAATATTTTTGACATTAAACATCAATACTTTTTTTTTTAACTCTGACTTCAAGTTTTACCTAAACCACTATGGAAGGAATTTCAAAATCCTACGGATTTCCATTGACCAAGTAACTATAGCCACTTCCTTTTACATAGCAATGACTATTTCAAAATGCTTTAAAATATAATTTAACTTCATCAAAAGGCTAGGAAGCATGTATCATTCCTATGATTTTTACCATAGTGAGAATGGACTTGTCCAAGGACACAAAGCTAGGAGATGGCTATACAGAAAGGAAAATATGGGTCTATATTTCCAAGTTGAGTAGTCACTATAATGATCTTGAAGCATGGACTATAGAGGGACACTTCTGATTACTTAGATAGATGCTAATCAGCTAGAGTGATAGAAATAACTGACTTGACAATTACAAAAGCTTTGAATGGTAACGTATATACATTAAGGTTCAGATCACCTGTCATCTATATCACTTATACTGTGTACGTAATATTTCAAACCAGAGCTGAAGATCAGCTGCAGAAGTCATTTCAAGTTGTCAGTGCTTGTTGAACAGAATTACGTTTTGAAATAAAAGAAAGCCTGATTCATTCATATTTATCTACGTATTTTATCAGTGACACAATGCCTACACACAAAAATTCCAAGCAATTTTGATGCAGTGGAAAGTTTAGAATCTCAGCTGAGCTACTTAATAACTATATAATCAAAGTATAATTATAACATCTATTGTAGAAGAAAAATTGCACTGGACATTTGTTAAAAACATCGAGGAAGACTTGATTCAAGAGTCCTGTAATAGAGGTCCAGATGATTGCAATAGGGGAGAGAAGTGGAACTCAATTCAGCAGAAGAAAAAGGCTGGAGGATTTTTAAATCTGGAGTAAGTTAAATGAAAAGTACTGGAGAACATTAGGGGAGGAGCTTGGCCAATGTGATTATGCCACCTATATATTCACGCCATAAGATAACTGGTTATGTTTATTTTCTTTATTTTGTTTATTCTCTAAATCAACAATATGGACTGGCTGTTGAACTGTAGTTCTCTCCACTAGACTAGGAATGTTTTAAAGGAAGGGTTTGAGTCGTATTCAAAAACCTCCTTCAGGGCTTAGTGCTAAGATGTGCTTCATAGACGTGTTTTGTATAAGTGGCCACACTATTGAGAACTTCCTACTTTCTCTTTTGAAATAAGAAAAAATTAATCCTGCCTGATTCGTCGACACTCTATCCTCAGATCTCTGGCCATTTTGTGAGAAAACACCTCATCTCTTCAAGTGTCAAACGAGAGACTTTTAGATTGCACAAAAGTCGAAATTTACAAGGTACTTCTCTGTAGATGCTCGGTAGACGTAAAATAAAACAGAAATACGTGACATTTGTTACTCTGCAGGGTTCTAAAACAGTGTTTGAACTAAATACTCTGAAACTCAAATTACGTTAGAATACAAATTGATTTGATACAGTAGAAAAATTTGGGGATTTACTATGTTTGGAAAGGAGCTGGAATGGGACCATTTTTTCCCCCTTCAATTTTCAAGCAACAGTAAATAAGTGTTTCGGAATGAACCATATTCACCTTGTTGCTCATTTAGCTTATTTTCTTTGAAAACATTTACATAGTGCAAAGCTGTTAATGGCATCCTAATAACCCTGGAGCTATGAGTAAAAAGATTGCTGCTTTGTGCTAAATGTACATTTTACCCTTTTACTTCTTCTAAACACCTCTATTGATAATGACTTTCTTCCTCCTGAAATTCATATTTCCTAAGTAATCTGCAAACGTAGGATAGTCATGCAGGGACAATCTCTATTAAAATTAGCTGTCTTCCCCAATCAGCAAATGAAGAGAATTTTATTCAACGGAAAATTTTAGTTCTATTAAAGGAAATTGAACTGGAAGATTTTATTGCACGATAGGGCATTTTCTTAAAGGTGATCTAAAGGACAGTTTATTCATCAAATTCTCTGCTTTTTTTCTTTTATAGATGTTCATTAAATTGACAATTTTTTAATGGACTTTGTGGTAAAAAAAAAAAGCGGAGAGAGGTTAAATGGAAATGTTATCTGAAATTAACATGTAAAATTAATATGGATGTATAATATGGTTCTAATTTGTAGCAAAAGTTGGCCAAGTTAATTTAAATTTGGTCTTTGTATTTCTATTGCATTCTACTTGAGTGTACATACTGGATATTGATGCAGTTTATGAAAGGGCTTTTTATACATGTTCCAGGAACGGATGGATAGAAGGTGTCTGTTAGAGATACACCCTATCCAGGCATCCCTTGAGATGTTTCTCACCTGGGCTGGGCCTAGTTGTTACGGGCTGATGTCTACTATTGAAATCTTCAGTCCTGCTCTCATCTCTGGTTGCTGGGGCTATCACAAGGTTCTGGTCAGAAAGGAGGATATATCTTTATTTTGTTCTTGCTTCCCAAATATATTTGAGGTTGTTTTAACCATTCTTTGCCACCTCTGAGTTTAAGATTAAGTAGGGAGGAAGTTCAGCCTTTTTTTCAGATATTCACACCAAGGACAAAATCTAAGCTTCTACTTGTGGAATGTTCCTCAGCTCTCTGCCCTGAGTTCCAGTGAGAATAAAGCATTTCTCATGCTGTGATCTGTTAAACACTAATGGTTCCTGATGGATCATAAAGCACTCTGCAGGTTGTTGTGTGTGTGTGTATATAAAATATACATATAAATAATATATAGATTTTAATATATTTTATGTAATAATTATAAATATATTATATTTTAATTTATAAATAATGTATAGATTTATGTAAATACTATAGTATAATTTTTCAATATATTTCACAAATTTAGAACATAAGATTTTTTAATGATATTTTTCCCCAGAAGTCCCACTACAATTTTCATGATCATTCAACTTCTAAGTGCTGCACATATACAACCAGTACTTTACTGGTTGGATTATGTTACTGAGATGCATTTAACAGAGTGCAGATGAGCTGTGCTAAAATCTTTTCCCCTCATGTGGGTGTTTCCCTTCATATTTTGATTTAATTTACATGTTTCTTAGCACTAATATAGATTTTACCTGTTTTTTTATTTTATGAGCATTGTAACTTCAAGGATCTCTTTGTCTTCATCAGTAATATGAACCTCTTGTTTTAAAGTTTTTAAATAAAAATAATGTATTTTCCATTTTGTTTAAAAACTTGTTTTATGTGTACTATGTTTTGTTTAAAAATTATATCTAAATTTGAAAGCTTCACCCCACTATTTCACAAAATTGTATAATTAGAAAATGCCTTTGGGAACCAGATCATAAGAACCAAGGTCCTATAAAATCCAACTTTTCATTGATTTAGTCAACAAATATTAATTGAGCATGTGCTATGTGCCAAAACTACTCTAATGTTTGGAATGAGTATAACAAGTACATGTATTATGTAGCCAATTTAAATGTGGCAAGTGCTATGGTATAAAGAAGAGAGCAAGTTAACAGTGATTGAGAGTGAAGGATTAGAAATATGTGTAATTTTAAATAGAATTGTCGGAGCAGATCTCATTGAAAAGATGACACTTGAGGAGGAAAAAAAATTTAAATGAAAGATTTGGCCATTTAGCTACCTGGAGAAGAATGTTCTAGGCTGAGGAAATAGCCCAGACAAAGGCACTAAGGTGAGAGCATTTCTGTTATGTTTTAGAACAAGCAAGAAGGATGAGATAAAGGGAGCAAATTAAGCAAGGGGAGAGGAGTAGAAGATAAGATCAAGAAGATAATGTGGTGGCTGACAGATCACATAGGGGCTTACAGGCCATTATAAGAACTGCATAAAATGGGGAGCTAATAGAGTTTTGGACAAAAAAGAAACATGATCAGCCTTATATTTTACAAGAGTTGTTCTGGCTGCTACGTTGAGAATTCTCTGGAAAGGGAAAGGAGGAAGTACAAAAGCAGGAAGACCAGTTACAAAACTATCATAGTAATTCAGTGAGAAATGATGGTGACTTCAAACTTGGACAAGAATGGTGGTAACTGATGGTCAAAAGTAATCAGACTCTGAATATATTCTGTCGTTCCTGCTAGATTGGGTATGGGATCAGAAAGGGAGAAACTGAAGATCACTCCAAGAATTTTGGCCTCATCAAGTGGAAGGATGGAATTGTTACCAGTTCAGTTCTGCAGGTAGCATAGATTTTTAGGACAGTCATATTTAACAAATAAAAATAAAGGACACCCCATTAAATTTGAATTTCAGATAACATTTGGAATAGTTTTAGTAAGAAAACTGTTGTGTTTCTGAAATTCAAATTTAACTGATTATCCTATATTTTATCTGGCAATGCTATGTGAGGGGACAATTAGGAGTTTGGTTTTGAATATGATGAGTTTAAGTTTCCTATTAACTATTCCAGCAGAGATACTAGTTTGTAATTGGATATATGAGTCTTGAGTTTTCTAGAGAAGTCTGAAGATATGTTTGGCATATCTAAACCCAAGAAAGTGAATGAAACCAACAAGGAAGTGAATGTAAAAGGAGAAGACAAGAAAACAAAGAACTGAGCCCCATAACCTGTAACATTAAGACATATGGGTAAAAAAGGTGGAATTAGGGGCTGGCCCCATGGCACAGCCATTAAGCGCGCACGTTCTGCTTTGGTGGCCCAGGGTTCCCCAGTTCAGATCCCAGTTGCGGACATGGCACCACTTGTCAAGCCATGCTGTGGTAGGCATCCCACATATAAAGTGGAGGAAGATGGGCATGGATGTTAGCTCGGGGCCAGTCTTCCTCAGCAAAAAAGAGAAGGATTGGAAGCAGATGTTCGCTCAGGGCTAATCTTCCTCAAGAAAAAAAAAAAGGGTGGAATTACTAAATGATCCTGACAAGAAACAACCAAGAATAAAACACCTAACCAGGAGGAAAACTAGGAGGGTGTAACAGTATCTTGGAAATCAAGTGAAGAAAGAACATCAAGAAGTCATCAACTATGTCAGAAGCTGCTGATTGGTCAGATAAGATGAGGACAGGGTGCTGACCATTCGATTTAACCTTGTGGAGGGTACTGAAGACATCGTCAAGACCCATTTTGGTTATATGCAGGGATGAAAGTCTTACTGGAGTAAAATTAAGAGAAAATGGAAGGACATTAACTGAGACAGAAAGTTGTGTAAATTTTTCTGAGGTGTTTTGCTACAAAAAAAGAAATGAAGTGATAGGTAGCAGGTGAAGTGGGATCATGAATGTGTTATTTATTTATTCATTCATTCATTCATTCATTTTAGGTAAGGAAAAATATACCATGTTTATCTGCTAGTTATAGGAAAGAGAAAGGGGCAAGTTGGTGCAACTATGTTCTTGAGTAGGAGAAAGAAGATTGGCTATGGTGTGATATGAAAAAGGCTAACTTTATGTAGAAGCATGGATCATTCATTTATCATAACAGATGGGTAAGCAGAGTATAAATGTGCAGATACCGATGGTGGATGAGATGATGGGAGCCTGTGCCAGTTCTCTTAGGATTTCTTCTTTTTTTTTTTTTTTTTAAGGATCAGGAAGTAAGGTTATCAGCCAAGAAAGAAGAGGGGGAGAAGGTATTGGGGGTTTGTAGAGAAGCTATGAAAGACAAATAGGAGAAGGAGAGAATAATTGGTGTAGAAGTACGATATGATTGCCCAACAAAACTAATGTATCACTTGAGGTTTGAGGGCATGAATGTAAAATTAGGACAAGCAGCATAATTATGTGTTTTTCCTCGACAGAATCAGACACAAAGGTGCAGTTTGTAAGAGACATGAACTTAAGCATGGTTGAGGCTTTGTTAAGTGGAAATCACAGAAGCAAGAGAAGAGCAAAGTCATTGAGGGTCTGGGTACAGTGCTTGATCATGGAATTATAAATGGATAAGGAGAAGAGAAGAAACATCAATGGGGTCAGAGGTTAAAGCTGTTGATTCAGCAGGTAAGTGATAGAGTACTTGAAGGATTGTTGGAGTTATGGTATTGAGTGAGTGAGTTGGCAAGATAAAACTTTGTGGTTAGAGAATGGAATGTATGAACTTGAAATTGAGATTATGGTGACAATGAAGTTATTGATACTTACAAGTTCTGTGGTATGAAGATGGGAGTGGGTGTCTGAGACAAGTTCTATGGACATTCAGAATATTTAAAAACTGAATCTTCAATTTTTAGAGCTTAATGTAACTAGAGAGTACCGGGAACCCATTCATTGCTACTTCAAATGCTGCAACAGCCACACTTCTAGTTTTTGAGTCTGATATACTAGTTGACTTAGTAGTTGGAAGAGTGATGTAAATAGTCTTAAGGAAGAATCTATCTGTCTATTTCTTAGCCTAAGTTTGACATAATTTTCCAGAACTATCTAGCAGATCCATGTAGTTACACCTGATAATTTGTTATTCTGAAATTGAATTATCTAAATTAATAGAACTGAAAACCAATAAAAGAGTCTGGATGCAAAATTGGTCCTATGGTTCAAGCAGTGTTTCACTTAACTGAATGTGGTAGGCTGTTAAATGATTATAAAAAGTACAATCTCTCTAAGAAAAGTGAAATAAGTATTATTACATTATATTATTCTTTATATAACTATTATTTTATTTTAAAATATTGTCTCATTATTTTAAATTTTGTTGAATCTTTCTATAAAGTTTTACCAAAAGTTAATGGACTGCGTGTTCAATGAATGCCCATTTTACTGTCCATCGATGCAAATTTTTGTAATAAATTATGCATACTGCCTAGACAATATCATTCACTTCTATAAGTTTAAATGCTATTTGCCTATGGATCCTACATTCATATCTTCAACCCAGGCTTCTCTCAATTTGTCCAAACCTGAGCTCTGAATTGCTTCTGCTCTACCCCAAGTCACTGGTCAGTCTCCTAAGGCGTACTAAATGACTATTGTAAAATCTCAGTTGGTCAGGGCAAAGACCTGAGAGAACTCCCTAATTCCTCCTTTTCTCAAAATCCACATTCAATATATCAGAAATTCATATCAATTCTAACTCTCGGAAAGAGATCTAAATTCATCAATCTCTCTCCATTAGCAATGCCAGTTGTCCAAGCTGCAGTTGTCCCTTGACTGAGCTACTGGAATGTCTTCCACCCTGGAGTCCCTAACCCCTGTCCTTCCCTAAACAGTCTCCATACAGCAACTAAAGTCATCTCTTTAAAGCAATTGCAACAACAAATTGATCACGCCAATTCCCCGGAAAACAAATGCACAAAAATCTTCATTGATTCCCCAATTCAATTATAACAAAATTTTTAAAATACTTAATACCCATCAAAACCTTATATTGTATGGACTTTGCCTACTTTTTCATGTCAACGTGATATCAGTCATGTTCTGGACCTCAACTCAACTGTCCTTTTTTCCTAATTCCTCAAACACAGCTGGCTGATTCTTAGATAAGCATGTGTTTTCTCTGCCTAGTACTTTCTTTTCCACATCGCATTTCAGGTTTCAAAAGTTATCAGCCATGAAAGATATTTTCTGAGCCCCAATCTAAGCTAGCTCGCCCCATTGTACTCATGCATAGCTCTCCATACTTTTATTTCGTGACAATAGTAATTACACATTAATTTGTATTACATATATTTTAATGTTTGTCTCTCCACTGTATTTTTAACTTCATAAGGAAAAGGATCATGTTTTTTTACTCAGCATTTTACCTTCAGCACCTAAAAAGATACTCAATAAAATTTGTTGAATGAAGAATTAAACTTGTAACAACCTCTACTTTCTGGTACCAGCATTTTGATAAGCTGAGGGAGTGAAGAATAGTCTGTTGGGACATTCTTCACTCAAATTCTCTCTCTCCCCTTTTAATTTAATATCTATTCTACTAAATTAGAGATTACTTAATTTTTACCAGTAATTACTTTAACTTGGATTAAAAAATATACATACATGCTCCCCTCCCTGTTGGTGGTTTTCACAGCCTCCTCTTTTATTTGTTACTTTTTATTATTCTAAAAATGTTATTATTTTCAAGCATTGCTCTGAATTTGATGGAGGGACAGATTTAGGTTTTTCTTCTGTTATGTCAGCTAACATAAAAACATTAAAGAACTTCATTCAAAATTTTAATGGGGGAGAGAAGAGGGCGAAAGAGATAAAAGGGCACATGTGTATGGTGAGGGATGGCAATTAGACTTTGGGTGGTGAGCACGAGTGTAGTCTACACAGAAATCAAAGTCTAGTGATGTACACCTGAAACTTACATAATGTTCTAAGTCAACGTTACCTCAATAAAAAGTCAATTTAGGGGCTGGTCCGGTGGTGCAGTGGTTAATTTTGCAGGTTCTGCTTCACTGGCCTGGAGTTCGCTGGTTCGGATCCCAGGTGCAGACCTACGCACTGCTTGTCAAGCCATGCTGTGGCAGGTGTCCCACGTATAAAGTAGAGGAAGATGGGTAAGGATGTTAGCTCAGGGCCAGTCTTCCTCAGCAAAAAGAGGAGGATTGGCGGCAGATGTTAGTTCAGGGCTAATCTTCCTCAAAAAACAAACAAGTTAATTAAAAAAAACCCCAATTTTTGATAATGTATTTGGTCTAGTCTATTATCAAGTTATATATTAAAAAGTTATATATATTTTCATAGATATATTCAATTAACCATTTTCTTAAAAAGCAAATAGTATGATACTATCTAGAAATAGGAGGGAGTCTTAAGTTAACAATCTACATCTGTGCTTTCAAGAAATCGAGGAGCTTGAGGGGATGAATTCATGTATATTTAATGGAACCTTGATAAACTTGTGAGAGATACTGTGTCTTATTTTGTGTTGACACACAGAGAGTCACGTGTTTCACAGGGGCATTTGAGTAAGCTAAAATTCAATGAACTGAAATTATGAATAGATTTCCAGAATTCTTTCTACGTTTGTTTCTTGCTCTTTCGTTTTTCATATTTTAAAGACGATGAATTTGTTTTTAAAAAGTGGATACACAAATAAAGTTCCTAAAATATTAGAGGAAGGCCATAGACAATAAAGTGCCAAATTTTATGATATGGACAGATAAGTATAAAAGCAGCTGGAGGAAATGCTACAAGGGTGCACAGGATCAAACACACACAGCTGACAGCAAAGAATTCAATTAAGATCAAAAGATCCATATGTCTGCTCTTAACAAGATCATCCTTGTCTTGGAAGTCTCACAGCACAGTTGAGTTAATGGAATAAAGAGAAAATCTATTAATCACCTTATTTTCAGATACTTATTTAACTGAAAAGTTATCGTGGAAAGGAGTTTATTTTTTGCTTTAAGTAGTTAGCTGAGTGCAGGATGAAGTTTTGGTCTCTGGGTCATCTGTCAGACAACATGGAAACCAACTGGAATGTTCTGTGGACATCACTACTACCATTTTTATTCTCCTAACTCCAATTGCGAACTTTCAACTTCGTCTACTACATCATTTCCATTTTTTTTAAAGACAGTTAACTGCTAAATATCTTAAAGAGACATTCATATACATAGGGGTGCATGGGACTTTTGGAAGTGCTGACTTCAAGTTTTTTGGATAGATACCCAGTAGTGGGATGGCTGGGTCATATGGTATTTCTATTTTTACTTTTTTGAGAAATCTCCATACTGTTTTCCATAGTGGCTGCACCAGTTTGCATTCCCACCAGCAGTATATGAGGGTTCCTTTTTCTCCACAACTTCTCCAACATTTGTTACTTTTTTTGGTAAGATTTTATTTTTTCCTTTTTCTCCCCAAAGCCCCCCTGTACACAGTTGTATATTCTTCATTGTGGGTCCTTCTAGTTGTGACATGTGGGATGCCGCCTCAGCATGGTTTGATGAGCAGTGCCATGTCCGCACCCAGGATTCGAACCAACGAAACACTGGGCCGCCTGCAGCGGAGCATGCAAACTTAACCACTCGGCCACTGGGCCAGCCCCAACATTTGCTACTTTTTGTTTTGATTATTTTTGCCATTCTAATGGGTGTAAGGTGATATCTTAGTGTAGTTTTGATTTGCATTTCCCTGATGACTAGTGATGATGAGCATCTTTTCATGTGTCTATTGGCCATCCATATACCTTCTTTGGAGAAATGTCTGTTCATGTCTCCTGCCCATTTTTTGATCGGGTTGTTTGATTTTTTGTTGTTGAGTTGTGTGAGTTCTTTACATTTACAATAGCCAAGATGTGGAAGCAACCTAAGTGCCCATTAACTGATGATTGGATAAAGAAGACAAGGTATACATATACAATGGAATACTACTCAGCCATAAAAAACAATAAAATTGTCCCATTCACAACAACATGAATGGACCTTGAGAGAATTATGTTGAGTGAAATAAGCCAGATAGAGGAAGACAATCTCTGTAGGACTCCACTCACATGTGGAAGTTAAACATGTAAACAAAGAGAACAGATTAGTGGCTACCAGGGGAAAGGAGGTCTGGGGGTTGAGCACAAAGGGTGAAGTGGTGCACCTACAACACGACTGACAAACAATAATGTACAACTGAGATTTCACAAGGGTATAAACTCAATACAAATTTTAAAAAATAGAGACATTCATACAAAACTAATACGCAAGCAATTTATCGGACTGCCTCTGTAACGAGGAGGAGAAACTATAATTGCCTTTTGTGAAGGTGAAAAGTATGTCAAGAAAAACCTAGTCTACACAGGCAATCTACCTGGTCTATTACTTGGCACTAGGAGGATAACATCAGGGTTCCTTCATAACTCAGAGCTAAATACATTGAAGGCTATATATTTTAAATTTGCTCTCAGGACCGTGATGCCCTGAGTGTCCTAAAGTCATTTAAGCACTGTGGTCAAATTTTATGCTGAAATATGATATTGCTAAGATTTAAAACTTAAATGTTAGTGGTCTCACCTGTTAAAATTGCTAAGGTCAATAAGTAAAAAAAGATTTTGTACTTTATAGAAGTTATGAACACATTAAGCATCATATGCCCCAGTAGGAAGGTGTTCTTCAGAGATTAAATTGTTTTTATTTTACATTATTATTATCATTATCATTATTATTCAGTAACAATGGGGCACTCAGGATTACTGGATACTTTGTATTCCCTGAAAGAAATGATTCACTTGCTTTTCATGAAGCTGGAGCTGTGACACTTGTTTGGAATTCAATCTCTAGACCAGTTTCAAACAAGGGAAGATCTAAATCTTTTTTTATTTCATAACCTCATAAAACTGATGCACCTCTTTCAAGGTAATTAAGCTCAAATCATAGAAAGATTTGGCCATGGGGCTCAAGGGAACTGATAATAAAATATTCAGCCTTTTATCTCCATGCAGTCATGAGAGTGTCTTGAGCTGATAACGGACAAAAGCAGCAAGTGTGTATCGATGGATTCAGGGTTCCTGACAGCCAAGTTCATGATTTCTGCTTAGTTTTCATGTTTCACCTGCAAACTGATTTCTAATTTATCATTTGAAGGGCAGAATCATGCTATTAAAGTCTTCCCTACTTTTTTTTTTCCTTTTTCTCCCCAAAGCCCCCTGGTACATAGTTGTATATTATTCGTTGTGGGTTCTTCTAGTTGCGGCATGTGGGATGCCGCCTCAGTGTGGTGTGATGAGCAGTGCCATGTCCGTGCCCAGGATTCAAACCAACGAAACACTGGGGCGCCTGCAGCAGAGCGCACGAAATTAACCACACAGCCACAGGGCCGGCCCCCAAGGCTTCCCTACTTTTAACATTTGATGTTTTTTTAAATTAAAATTTATGGTTATCTTTATTATCAAGCTCTAGAGTAGTCAGAAGTTATGATCTCCAACGGCTTCAGAGACCAATGACACATTGAAGGGCACATGTAATTGTTGACTAAATCAATACTTGACCCAAATGTGAATGGAGATGCTTTTCTCAGCCACCTAACATCATCAGTTGTAGTGTGTGAGAGCTTTTCTGGCAAAAATTCCCATGCTAAACCTTATTGTCCCAGTTGGAAGACTGTAAAGAAAGAAAAGGGGTACAGGTCGAGAGGAAGCACATTCCCTTGCGCCCACCACATAGCAAGCATTTAGTAAAATTTCTGAATAAGATTTCCTTTCATTCTCACAACTTCTGATAAAGGCATTATCTTTTTCATCTTACAAATGGTTGAAGTTCACAGTGGTGGAAATTTTCTCCTCTGCTTATCAAGAGGAATTTTATCTTACAGAGTTTTGTTTATTTTGTAATTTTTAAAATTAGTGTGATTAGATATTTGCAAATTAATTTAAGAGTCTATTATACTCATAGGAGAAATGTACTCTATGTCTAAAACACAAAGAAGAACAGGAGTATTTTCTTTCTCACCAAAACTGTATCAGTTTTTGCGTTTTAATATATGTCAAAATGTTATGTCTTCACTGACTTTTTCCTTATTATTATTCAGGCTTATTATGAAAAAAATTCAAATAATATGGAAATAGTTAAAGAAAAATGTAAAATTACATCCATATTTACATAAGAAATAATCAATTTTAACAGTCTGATGCATATTCTTCTAGACCTTTTAGCAAATATTAGTATATTCTATCTGTTAATTTGTAGGTGATTTTTTTCAACAAATTTAATAGTTTATTAGTAACATCTTTCTGTGTTAATATATATAGATGTCTTTCACGGCTGTATCGCAAGCCCCGGGAGACAATGTCAATTTATTAAACTAATCTCTTACTATTGAATATTTAATTTCTTTTTCATTTCTTGCTATAACAGCATTGTAGTAAATGTCTCTGTAAACACTCCTGCACATTTATCTGAAGATTTTAAGATAACTTGATAAAATTGGAATTTCTGGGTCAAAATATATGAACATTTACAGATTCAGTGCATACTCATCCATCCATCTATCCATCTGCTCATTTATTCAGCAAATATTGAGAAGGCTCTGTGTTCCAGGCATGATTTTAGGCACTTGGGTTATATCCGTGAATCAGATTAAAATATGGCTCATGGAATTTACATTATATTGAGGGAACAAAGTCAATTTGAAAAAATGTTAAATAAATGTGTTATATATGATGCTTAATGGTGGTAAGTTCTATGGCCAAGATAAATAGCACAGAGTTGGAAGTTGGGGAGTTGGGGAGCTGGATGGGTACAATTCTCAACAAGGTGGTCAGGGCAGAACTTATTGAGAAAGTGTCATTGAGTAAAGACTTGAAAGTTCTTATTAATTCATATCCCCGTCAGCAGAGTATGAGTGTGCTTATATCCCCAAATATTTGTTAACATAAGATCTTGTCAATGTTTCCAATCTTTTATGCAAAAATGGTAGCTTGGTTCTTCTGGGATGTCAACTTGTTTAATTGAGAGTATGCTGAACATCTTTTTTTTAAATATATTTTTAATAGACTTAGGGTCATTTTGTATTTCTTCACTTGAGAATTTATTATCCATGGTCTTAGCCCATTTTCCTATTGATTTATGCCCTTTTTTTGGCCTACTAATATTTAGGCATTCTTTATACAGTAAGGACATTAACTCTTTTTTTCATATATCTCAACATTTTCCTTTTTCTTTTTGTCTTATGATCTGATTATAATTGTGCCTGAATCTCCAGAAATAACTTTTCCTTTCTTGTCCAAATACATCTCTCATTGTTTCAAAGAAGATAAAATATCCTCACAGTATGCAGCCTGTCCTGATTGCTCCTACCCTACCCCAGCACTACTCAAGATCTAGATTATACACGTTCACATGTTACTTTCTAATTTCTTGTATGCATTTTTCTTCTTCAACTAAATGACCAGATATATGTTCCCAAATTCCCCTGAAGTGATCAAACAATGGAAGATCAAAAGCAATGGCTTTTGGGCCAGCCCGGGTGGTGCAGCGGTTAAGTGCCCACGTTCTGCTTTGGCGGCCTGGGCTTCGCCGGTTCAGATCCTGGGTGCGAACATGGCACCGCTTGACAAGCCAAGCTGTGGTAGGCATCCCACATATAAAGTAGAGGAAGATGGGCACGGATGTTAGCTCAGGGCCAGCCTTCTTCAGCAAAAAGAGGAGGATTGGAAGCAGATGTTAGCTCAGGGCTAATCCTCCTCCTCCTCCTCAAAAAAAAAAAATCAATGGCTTTGGGAGAAAAATGGCTTAAAACAAAAATGGAAAACAGCCCTGGGCTGAAGCAGTTCATTGTGACCCTAACCTATGTGTCATCAGCAGCCCAGTATGAAACAATGCACCATCGTTCTTAGAGATGCATAACTGCAAATTTATCATCTACCCCAATGGCCTTACAGTAAGGTTCCTCACTTCCCTCTCCTAAAGTTTCAGCACAGAGTCTATGGCATCTTGGAAGGTTTGGGCAAACTCCATCCTGAGCCTTTGACCTCTTGCCTTCTTTTCCCAAGCTCAAACTTCCCTCATAAAAGGACCTGATCATGCAACCAAACTCATCTTTATAATGAAATTTCAGTCTAACGTAGGAAGATTGGGCCTGAGAAACAAAAATTCATTCAAACGTGCCCAAGAATTGGAGGTTAGCATGCTTGGGATGACTAGAGATCTGTGTGCCACCTTTCCAAGTTGTTTTGCCAAAGACAGAAGGAAACCTCAGAACTAGATGGAAGTTGTGTTTCTAATGACTCATTGTCATCCTAAAAGGAGTCAAGATGATAACCCTTGTGAGCAA
The DNA here is from genome assembly GCF_021613505.1 of Equus quagga. Lineage (NCBI taxonomy): Eukaryota > Metazoa > Chordata > Mammalia > Perissodactyla > Equidae > Equus > Equus quagga. The sequence continues at coordinate 21,504,625 of NC_060283.1, forward strand.
TATGGCATTGTACCAAGTTTAAGGAGCTAAGTTGGCACGGCATGCAGCTTTACATACTCAATCAATGGAATATGACGGCAATGACTTAGTAAAATACCCTTACTGTAAAATTAATCGTCTTTGTGAAACTTTTAATTGAATAGAGGGAGATCAATACACCAAAGTATTAAATCACTTGAATGTGTTCTACTCACTCACCTCTTTCAGTTGAGTACAATCAGTTACCCCATCTCCTCTCTACCTTCTAGGTAGCTGAAGCATTGCGATCATGTGCTTCTTCAGTAGGGGTTACTTATTTTGTCAAGATTGTGCCTCAGTATTTCCTGATTCTGCCATCTTGTATTTTCTCTCTGCCATACCTGGATATCTACCCACCTTATCTCAAACTTCAGTAACCAGAGGAGACTCAAACATGATTGTGTCTTCCTTTCTGCTGTGCTGTGGCACCCTAGACCTAGATGCACCATTTCTGTTTGTTTACCTTTACTTTTATCCATCCATCCAAAAAAAAAAATTATTGAACACCCCTCTATGAATCAAGCACCATGTAAGGGATTGGGGATACAGCATTGGTTCATAGAAGATCATTGCCTCCAGAGATTTTATGATCTCGTGAAGGAGACGAGCATGTAAATCTGCAATACACTAAGGGAAGTTCTATGATAGAGGCATGCGAGGAGTGCTCTAGGAACACAGGAGATGATAGGGGTCACTGTGATAAATAGAGGTGATGCTGAAATTAAGTAGAGAACACTAATGATGTATTTGGTACATAAATTAAATCCTTATTTCTTACCTCCATTGCTCTAAAAGTCTATATTCTCACCGATTTACAGACATCTACTTTTCTTGACAGTACCTTCTATACATTACCAGTTTTTGCAATTCTCCTGTTTTATTGCTTTCCATTAATGGCCAGGATATCACTTTCCATTATTATATTTTCTTCTTTGTTCGCTAAGTTGCCAATATATAGCCCAAACTTTCATTTAGCATAAATGTGACTTAATTTTAATTCCCGGTGCTAAAATGGCAGATATATTTAAAATATGCATCCTGACAAAATGAGCTTGTGCTCTGCCACCCCTACCTCTCTGTTTCAAACACAGCTGGCATTCTATTAATAAATGTAAGGCATTATTTTAGTTACTTTCCTGAGCATAGACACTGACACATTTTGTATTCACATTCAGTGCTGAAGCATTCTGCATCCTCATAATGCAAAAATTCTGAAGAAAATATTATCTACCCTTTCCCCTTTTATCTCTGTTTTAATAAATGACTGCATTTTTTTAACACTCAAATGTATTGGCTATTCTACCATGAAAATTTTTAAAAATGGAATTATAAGATATTACCTGGATCCAGAATCATCTAAACTATAAGAAATTGAAATTTTACCAAATGTTAGTTATTATGTGTACTTTTTAATATTTGCATCATTCTGTTATCTCTAATGACATCATATTACAAAACCTAGGCAATGAATCAATGGTGGTTTATACTTATATCTTTCAGGTTAAGGATAGGTGACAGTTCCCTCTTTGCATGTACTATATTTATTTATAAGGTGGTATCTGAGATGAGTCCTCCATAATAAAGAATTTTAGACAAAAAATACACACACACGAACACACAAACATACTAGCCTCCATGGTCTATGTTCGCGTTTAGTTGCTCCAAACATGTAATAATGTCGGAGGACTTGAATTACTATAAATATGACCTTCTAGACATTTAGAATGTTAGAGAATAAGGTAACATTTTTTTGCCTGACAAATTAACATATAAAATATCTGATGCTGGTGAGAACTCAGTAAATTGGATACCATCCATTGCCATAATCATGCTGCCCAAGAAAACACTCACAAAAGTTCAATGGAATGCATTGAAAAATGCAAAAAGAAACATTTATTTTTGTTAGTCATCTCTGGGTTATCTGGGTAGCTCTGGTAACAGCTTGGCTCTTTCACACAACTGTGAGTCGTGGAGGTAGTTCCGCTGAGCTAGGCTGGGCTCCTTTACGTTTGATGTTGCCTGGCTCTAGACTGATCTACGATGAACTCTTAAGGAAAAAATGAGTCTAGCTGGTCTCTCATCCTCCATTAGCCAAGCTCAAGTTTACTATCATGGTAAAGATGGGATTTTAAGAGAGGGCAGAGGCAAGCAATGCTGCTTGAAGCCTAGTTTCAGAACATACACATTATCATTTCTTCCACATTCTGTTGGCCATAGCAAGTCACAAGATAAGCTCAGTTTTAATGGGGTAATAGAGCCTACTTCTTCATGGAAGGAGCCTCAAAGTTACCTTGCAAGGGGACTATGGAGGATTGGTGCCTTTTAAAACCAGTCTACCACCAACACTGACGTATTTCTGGGGAGAGCATAGATTTTAAAGAAATGGTTGTGTGAGACTACTTTGACAAAAATGGGTTAAAATTTTTTTAATTGTTTATAATCATTGGTCAATTGATGTATTTTCTGTAAATAAAATCAAAGAAATGATGTAAAAACTGATAAAACATTTTACGGGAAAATGTCATCTCACAATTGTTTCTGTTATTTTAAAAACGTCAGATGACTGAGTGGCCAAAAATACAAAACTGATTAATCTAATTGATGGCATTCACTCTAGAATATCATGCAGTTTTTAAAATAAAGTTTACTGACCAACATAGAAAACATACTTATAAGTGTAAAGTAACCTTCACAATCAATTAAATATGAAGTATCACACAATAATGCAGAACAGCATATAATACTTCCCTGTCATAATTATTATTTAAATACAGTGACAGGATTGTTTTAATGATAGATACCTCAACTTCTTTTGAATGTCTCTCTAAAACTTTCAATCAATCGGTATTTTCTTTTCTTTTTTTCTTAAGCAATCAAATCTGTTTTGATTTTGATATGGAAAAATGATAAAATAGGAAATTTCTTATGACAATATTAAGAATACATAGCAGACTACACAATTTTTATGAGTACAGTTAACAAAAAAAAACCCAAACTTGTGCATAGAAAAAAGACTAAATAACTTTAGAATACCTATAATAATTGTTTGAGCAAAAATTTTTAATTCTTATGCATTCCAATGATCTATTTTGAATTTTTTCTATAAATATGCACAGTAATTGCTTCTCAATCACATGCTGCCTTTGCATAGTTTCAGCATATGTGTATTTCTATGACACTCACACAAGGAAAAGAATTTAAGGGCACAAACTTGGAAACCATATTGTACTGTGAAAATGTTTTGAGATTAGGAAAAGTTGACATAAGGATAGAATCCAAGAAAAGCTACTGGCATTTGATCACTGGAAATTATGGAAAAGAGGAAGTAATGATGAAACAGGTCTGACAGCAATGCTAAGGGAAAGGAATGCTAGACCATGAGATATAAGAATCTCCAGATGTTTGGATCAGGGTGATTTTCCAGACTATTATAACTTCTTGAGATTGTCTAATTCCTCTGCCTGATTCATATTCAACCAATCACACTGCTGAGCTGAAACTAGCTTACAAAGGTTTCCCTGTTTCATATAGAGTAGATGGACTAGTCAAATAAATGTGTGATATTTGATGACTTGTTTCTGGTTGGATAATCCTTAAGGTGATGACATTGGCATTGAGTTATAAAGCTTTTTCTGGTGAGTTTTATTATATGAAGAGACTATGATCATCTATCATAAATCTTTAAAACTTCATGCTTTCCCAATGCCTCAACATCCCCACAACAGGTCATGAGCATCCCTCCCAGGTGACCAGGTGCATGAGGTTGATAAGTCTGATTCCTGCCACAAGTTCCCCTTCTTGCCCATCCCTGACTGTGACATAGTGACAGTCAAATGCACCAATGAAATCCCTTCATGCCTTCTGCTTGTGTACTCTACCCTGACTTCTTGTAAAGGCACTGGCCCACAGGTCATCTCTCTTGGCTCCCCACCTGCTTGGATGAGCCTCCTCCCTTAACGTTCCTCCCATAAAGCCCCCTATGTAGTGTGCTGCACCTCCCTTTTCTAGGACCTGAGGGTATAGCAAGTCTTTTTCACATTCATACACCACTCCATGATGTTATTCCACATCTGCACCAAACTGATCAGCAAACCCCTCCCATTTTTAAATAGTATAATTATTCCTATGACACAGAATCCAGTCATTGAGTTTCCAGTTCTGCGCATCTGAGGAAATAGATCAGTAATATGTCAGTTCTGGGGCATATCACCCTATCTTTATTACCACTCCACAAGTAAAGAGGTCAAACTCAGGTGGATATCACTGGATTCGGTAGTGGCAGATTCATAAAAATAAATGGATTTGTGATTTCTGCTTCTAAGTATGTGCAGCTAATTTTAAGTGTTATGTGTGATAGTTAATTTTATGTATCAACTTGGCTAGGCCAGGGTACCCAAATATTTGGTCAAACACCAGTCTAGACATCATTGTGAAAGTATATTTTGATGAGATTAACATTTAAATCAGTAGACTATGTAAATCAGATTACCCTTCACAATGTGGCTTGGGCTCATTCAATCAGTTGAAAGCCTTAAGAGAAGAAGACTGAGGTCCCTTGAGGAAGACAGGGAGGATTTTGCATCCAAACTCCCTTCAGACTCAAGTTACAACATCAGCTCTGCCTGGATGTCCAGTGTGTCAACCTGCCCTACAGAGTTTGGACTTGCCAGCCCCTACAATTGCATAAGCCAGTTCCTTAAAATAAATCCCTCTCTGTCTTCTTCTGTATTTCTGTCTGTCTCTCTCTTTTGATAGATAGATAGATGATAGATGATAGATTAGACAGATAAATAGATAGATAAAGAGACATAGATTCACACGCACACACACACTCATCCTATTTGTTCTATTTCTCTGGAGAACCCTAATACATCATGTTTGGTGTTCTGACATGTTTTGAGCTAGTTAAAAATTCAATCTACCCCCTATGGTTGATACAATACTATATGCTATCACACCAATTCCTCTTGGTGGGAATTCAGAAGAACCACATCTTCTAGCTTCTTCTGTAGTTATGTTGAACCTATGTGACTGAATCCTGGCCAATGGAATGCCAGTGGAAGCAATGTAAGCCTCTTTCAAGCTTAGTCCTTAAAAACAACTTACCCAACCTTCCAATTCTCTCTTCCTCTTTCAAAAGCCACGTGTTCCAGATGACATAAAAACAAGATAAAGAAAAGCTGTCTGATCCGTATGAGACTAGGTTAAGCAGGAAATGAGCCTTTATTATATTCAGAGACTGAGATATGAGGGGTTTTTTTTATTGCAGCATATCCTAGTACAGTCATGCGCCACACGACAACATTTTGGTCAAGGATGGACAGTATATGTGATGGTGGTCCCATAAGATTAGAACCATATAGCTTGGGTGTGTAGTAGGCTATACCATCTAGGCTTGTTTAAGTAAACTCTATGATGTTCACACAACATAATGGCACATTTCTCAGAACGTATCCTCATTGTTAAGCTACACATGACTGTATTGCCTTAATAAAACTGTGCATCAGTTGGGCTGCTCTCAGCAGTGTGTAACAGAATCAGATTGGTCTCAACAATATGGAAATACATTATCTGACATAATAGGAAGAGCATAAATTGGACCTGTTTCATGACTGGTTGATTATGTCAATGATGTAACCAAGGGCTATCTTTTTTTAAACATCTCTACTCTGTCTTCGTCAGGGTTTGAGTTTTGCCTTCAAGCTGGTTCCCCTCATAATCATATGGCTGTGGCAGATACTGTCTTCACACCAAGATCTGCTCATTTCCCCAGAATTCCTCAGCAGTCCTGGTTCATGGCTCATTGGACAGAGCTGAGTTACACACACATACCCTCTCAACCATCGATGGTTAAGGGGATTGGGAACTCCATCATTATTTTAAATGAATGAAGATTTCCCCCTTGGGAGTAAAGATATGGCATGTATTTCCTGAGTCATGTAAGAAAGAAGTGGGCATTTGAACCAAATCAAAGCTCTGTCAACAGCGTGTGCCAAACTCAAGGTCATTGGGATACTAAGTTTCCATATTATGTCCAAGACCTATTAAGGAGTCCCAACTAAGCTGTCTAAGCTGAAGAATCCTGACCAAACTCATGACCATTCTTTCAAGTGAAGAGTATATAAGTAACTGCCAGAATTTTATCACTACATTGGATGACACAGGCAGGGCAGAACACATGTGTCCTGAGGCTTGCATCATACCCTCTCTCTCAAAGAGTCTCTTTGTTTTTTTATTATCATAAGCTGTCAATGATTCCTCTCTGTTATAAGTAGTAGTTAGTGGGGACACAATCATTCCTTTGACTAAATTCACTAAAGAAAAATAAAAGATAATAGGGTGATCTGTAAAATGCCTCACTGGGAATTAAATACCAAAATTCCTTGATTTCAGCATAAAACAGCAGAGAAATACATTTAATGACACATGCTGTTTTACGACATCCCTTTAACACCTAAGAGAACAGCAAAAATAGGAACGGACCAGTTCGGTCAAAGAGATGGAAAAGATAGGGAAAAAATAAAGGAACAACTTTAATGACAAAATGCCATCATGCTTCATAAAATTATCTTCTATTGCATGTCAGCCTAGATCCACATAATCTCTGCTCAAAAGATTAACCCAATTTCTACCAATTAACCCAAAGCAAATCCAGCTTTCTGTGTGCTTAATAGAAGTATACATAAAATAATACAACACATCAGAATTAGAGGGGAGTCGTAATTTTACCTTATCCGCTAAGCATTAAAACAGCAATAAAACATAACATATTCTGTTGTTGAGTGTATTCAAAATGTCATTTTCTGCAGGGACAGACTAAATGTCAGTGCTCATGACCTTGACTTTACCTGTAGGACATTCTGTGGGAAGCTTGGTATAAAGGGAAAAGTGTTGACTTGGGTGGAGAGTTGGGATTTCTAGTTTTAGAAATCTGTCAATTATTACCTTTGTGATCTTGGACAATTCACTTAGACTTTCTTAGGTTCTGTCCCTTTATCTATAAAGTAATAGCAATGAATATATTTGCATAAACTTCTGAGAGTTGTGTTATTTAAGTAAATATCACCCCAAGATCAGACAAAAGAGCTGATATAAATTATCGCTGACATACTATACCAATCAAACAGTTATGATCTTAAAATAACTGCTTGTTCAGTAAGATATTATATACCTTATTCAGCATTTGGGTGCTCTAAAGCCTGATTCCCTTGTTACTACTCAGTTGCCAGTAATGGAGGACCAACTCCTGTACTCAAGTAGTCAAGAAAGGGCTAAAGACAGAGTAGCTTTCATTTTTACCCCCACTTTAGCGAGGTATGATTGACAAATAAAGATTGCATATATTTAAGGTATACTACATGATGTTTTGGTATACATATAAACTGTGAAATGATCACTGCAATCAAGCTAATTAACATATCCATCACCTTGAATATTGAACCTTCTTTTTTTTTTTTGGTGAGGAAGATTGGCCCTGAGCTAACATTTGTTGCCAACCTTCCACTTTTCACTTGAGGAAGACTGTTGTTAAGCTAACAACTATGCCAATCTTCCTCCATCTTGCATTTTGGACATTGCCACAGTATGACTTGAAGAGTGGTGTGTAGGTCCGCGCCTAGTATCCAAACTTGCAAACCCTGGGCTGCCAAAGCAGATTGCACAATTTCAACCACTAGGCCGCTGAGCTGGCCCCTGAACTTTTTTTTTTTCGGTGAGAACACAAGATCTATTCTCTTACCAAATTTCAAGTATAGAATACAGTACTATTAACTGTAGTTACTGTGCTGTACATTATTCCTCTGCAGCTTATTCATCCTGCATATCTGAAACTTTGTACTCTTGACCAACATCTCCCCATTCCCCCCACATCCCCAGTCCCTAGCATCCACCACTCTACTCTCTGCATCTATGAATGCACATATATAGGTATACATATATTTAATATATATTATGTTAAATATCAGTTGACTATAAACTGTGGGCTTATTTCTGCGTTCTCCATTCTGTTCTGTTGGTCTATATGTCTGTTTTTATGCTAGAACCATACTGTAACTTTGTAATATATTTTGAAATGAGGTAGTGTGATGCCTCCAGCTTTATTTTTCTAACTTAAGATTGCTGTGACTATTCAGGATCTTTTGTACCATTTGAATTTTAGGGTTTGTTTTTTTCTATTTCTATGAAAAATGCCACTGTAATTTTGATAGGGATTGCATTGAATCTGTAGATTGCTTTGGATAGTATGGATATTTTAGCAATGTTAAGTCTTCTGACCCATGAACACAGGATATCTTTCCATTTATTTGTGTCTTCTTCAATTTCTTAATCAATATTTAATAGTTTTCAGTCTATATAGATATTTTGTCTCCCTGGTGAAATTTCTTTTTTGGATAGTTCATTATTGCTATGTGGAAATGCAACTGATTTTTGTATATTGATTTTGTATCCTGCAACCTTTTTGAATTTGTTTATTAGTTCTAACACGTTTTTTGTAGATTCTTTAAGGTTTTCTCTATATAAGATTATGTCACCTGCAGAGACAACTTTACTTCTCCCTCTCTTATTTGGATGACTTTTCTTTCTTTCTCTTGCCTAATTGCTCTGGCTAGAGCTTCCAGTAACATATTGAATAGAAGTGGTGAGAGTGGGTATCCTTGTCTTGTTCCCAGTCTTAGAAGAAAAGCTCTCAGCTTTTCACTGTTGAATATGATGTTAGCTGTGGGCTTGTCATAGATGACCTTTATTATGTCGAGGTACGTGCCTTCTAGCCCTAATCTGTTGAAAGCTTTTCTCATGGAAGGATGTTTTATTTTTGTCAAAGGCTTTTTATGCATCTATTGAGATGATCACAGGATTGTCATTTTTCATTCTGCTAATGTGGTGTATCACATTTATCAATTTGCATGCATTGAACCATCCTTGCATCCTAGAGATCAATCCCACTTGAACTTGGTGTATGATCCTTTGAATGTGTTGTTGAATTTGTTTTGCTAGTATTTTGTTGAGGATTTTTGTGTCTATGCTCATCAGGAATATTGACCTGTAGTTTTCTTTTCTTATAGTGTCTTTGCTTGGCTTTCTTATCACAGGAATTCTGGTCTTGTAACATGAGTTGGAAATATTCCCTCCCCTTCAAATTTTTGAAGTGTTTGAGAAGTATTGGTGTTTATTCTAGGAATGATTCTATTTCTTCTAGCTTATTCAATATGTTGGCATATAACTGTTCATAGCAGTCTCTTATGACCCTTTTCATTTCTGTGCTATAAGTTGTAATATCTCTTTTTTGATTTATAAATTTATTAACTTGAGACTTCTCTCTTTTTTTCTTAGTGTAGCTAGAGGTTTGTCTTTTTGTTTATCTTTAAGAAAAAACTCACTTTTTGAACTTTTCTATTGTTTTTTCTAGCCTGTATTTTACTTGTTTCTGCTCTAAGCTTTATTATTTCCTTGTTTCTGCTAACTTTGGGCTTAGTTTGTCCTTTTTTTTACTAGTTTTTTGATGTGTAAAGTTAGGTTGTTTATTTGAGATAACACTTTTTTCTTAATTTAGGCATTTATGATTATAAACTTCAGTGTTAGAGCTGCTTATTTTGCATTCTATATGGTTTGCTATGTTGTGTCTCCATTACATTTGTCTCAAAATAGTTTTTGATTTCCCTTTTCATTTCTTCTTTGATCTATTGGGTGTTCATAATCATGTTGTTTAATTTCAACATATTTGTCAGTTTTCCTATTTTATTCCATTATTGATTTCTAGTTTCATATAATTATGGTCAGAAAAGATACTTAGCATGATTTCAATATGTATTCTTCTGCTGTTGGATGGAATATTCTGTATATGCCTGTAAGGTCTATTTGGTCTATACTTTTATTCGAGTCCACTGTTTCCTTATTGAATTTCTGTGAAAAGATCTACCCATTGTTGAAAGTGGGATATTGAATTCCCTACTATTATGGCATAGCATTTACTTCTCCCTTCTGTTCTGTTAATATTTGCTTTATATATTTAGGAGCTCTGATGTTGAGTGCATTTTTATTTGCAATTGTGATATACTTTTGATGATGGCTTTTTTTTTCATTATGTAATGACCTTCTTTGTTTCTTTGTGACAGTTTGGATTTAAAGTCTATTCTGTCTGATGTAAGTGTGGCCACCCCTGCTCTTTTTTGGTTTCCTTTTTCATAAAAGATCTTTTTCCATTATTCACTTTCATTCTATGCATTTCATTAAAGCTACAGTGAATCTCTTGTAGGAAGCACATTGTTGGATCTCACTTTTTCATCCATTTAGCCATTCTATATCTTTTGACTACAAAATTTAATCATTTTATATTTAAAGTGATTGCTGATAGGTAAGAACTTACTATTCCCATTTTGTTAATTGTTTTCTGACTGTTTTGTACTTCCCTTGTTTCTTTCTTCCTTTATTGCTATGCTCCTTTGTGATTTGGTGACTTTTTTTATGATTCACTTCTCTCTTTTTTGTGTGTCTACTGGAGGTTTTCTCTTTGTGGTTACCATGAGACCCACACAAAAAAATTGCAGTTATAGCAGTCTATTTTAAATTGATAACTACTGTACTTCAATCACATATAAAAACTCTACACTTTTACTTCCACTCTCCCACATTTCATGTTATCAATGTCATACCTTAGATCTTTTCTATATTGTGTATCCATTAACAAATTATTTTAGCTATTTTTAACACTTTTGCCTTTTATCTTTTATACTAGAGTTAAAAGAGATTTACATACCACCATTGAAGTACTCAAAGAATTCAGTATTTGGCTATATACTTACCTTAACAGTGAGTATCCTTTCATTTCAACTTATAAGAAATGCTGAAGGGAGTTCTTCAAGACAGGTCTAGTGGTGAACTCTCTCTGCTTGTTTTTTTCTGGGAAAGTCTTTATTTCTTCTTCATTTTTGAAGGACAGCTTTGCCAGGTATAGTTTTCTTGGCTGGCAATGTTTTCTTTCAACACTTTGAATATGTTATCCTACTCTCTTCAGGCCTACAAAGTTTCTACTGAGAAATCCACTGATAGCCTTAGGGGGATTTCCTTGAGTGTGATGAATTGCTTTCTCTTACAGCAGTTTTCATTTTATCATGAAGCCTTTGGCAAAGGACGACTCTTTCCTTTCCTTTTTAACCAACATGTTCCTTAATCCTCAAAAGAAGGAGCATCCTCCTTTGGCTTCACTGGGTGTTTGCATATGTGCATGAACAATTATATCTGTTTACATTGCTGTAAGTTTCTGATGAGAAGAATTCTGGGGAATTGTGAATGTGTCTTTGAAGAATGTCAGGGTTTTATTTGTTTTCCAGAACATTTTGTTTATGATGCAGAAGATTCTGAAGTCGTATTTCATTAGGTGTGTGCTAAACTCACCATCATACTCCTCCACCAACAATGTTTATAAACTGCTTGTCTGGGCTTTTCAAGATTAGATACTGTGACTTTTATTCACCGTTAACACACATAGTGCCATACATGGCACAGAAAGCTCGTATGTGGATTAAAAAAAAATAGTTATGCTTAATAGTTAATCATGTATGTCAGTTCTACTCAGAGTGTTGCCATCAGACCAACAGCATTGCATTCCTAGGATTTCATTTAAAACTTAAATACCTGGGTCCTACATAGACACATAAAATCAGAATACATAGAGGTTAGGACCAGGCATCTGTGTTTTAACAAGATCTCCAGACGATTTGTACATTTAATAAAGTTTGAGAAGCCCTGGTCTAGATAATCTCTTTGAGAAGTAGGTAAAATATTTAGAAATTTTATTTTCAAACACTAAAAGTATAATGCCATTTAAAGGGAGCATTGTCATAGTCAAATACATGAACAGATACAAGTGGATAGTCAGCACATGTCACATAAAGAAACTCTTCTGTTTCTTTATGTGACATAAACTATAGTCTACATTTCTTGACATTTTCATATTTCAAAAAATTAAGTGACCACTTATGGCACATTAGTGGTATCAATTTGCCTTATGTCAGTCACGACAAAAAAATGAGAGTGCCATAAAAAATAAAACTAAAATTATTATCCTAAGAAGAGCAAAACTGAGTAGACAGGGGATATGATGACAGCCTAGGAGTACTGTTAATATTGAGAAAATCTTTAAGAAGAAAGCATACTCTGAATTCTTCTTAGGTAGAGTAGTAATGCTTTATTATATTCAGTGAGTGCTGCTTTTTTTTTTTTATAACTAACAGCTTAGCAAAAGTTTAAGAAAAAAAGGAAAAAACACATTTGGGAAGCCATAAGGCAGAAACATTGACCAGAAGGGAAAATGTAGATTGAGACATGGAGAAAATAAGCTAGAGACAGGGAGTGGATGGAGACAAAGTCACTAGTAGAAAAAAAGAGCAAAAGGATCATTAATAAACCTGTGTGCCAGAGAGAGGTAGTTAGCTGGGTAGTAAACTCATATGTAGGAAGACCCCTGTATGAGGGCTTCAGAATTGCTTAAACACTCAAATGAGCTGTGTGTGAACACATGCATATGCCTTTTTTTCCCTCCATTTTGTAGCTACAGACAAAAGTAGAAGGATGAGAATTGAGTTTGGAACTCTATTCTCATGGTATTTTTGTCCTGATGTGTAGGAAGTGTTGGAAATAATAAGGCTATTCTTAAGATACCATTCCTTGGCTTTCTGTGGAAGAAGTATCATATCCAGTGTAAGATAGCAATCTCGAGTCAGGAGAATACAGAATCCAGAAGAGACACAGTATTGGAATTGTCATAAAAGACGAAGTTATTATAAGAATCGTCTTCTTTTTTTTTTAACTCAAAAGGAATAACACATTTTGAGATTTTATTTTAACAAGCATCACTACAGAAGCAGGTCATTGTTTCATGTTTTTTGAAATTTAATTTTTTTGAAAACAGTATCAAACCAACTAAAGCTACATAAGCAGGGAGGAAACTGGTCAGCTTTCATCTGCTGTAACCACACTCCATTGACATCTTTACATGGACACGTTTATGTACACGTGAATTTTAGAAAAAAGCTCACAGGCTGCACAAATTTTTAGTGCCAATCCACCAAGTAGCTACAATCATTGCTATTTTAATACTGTATTCATTTCAAAGAAACCCAAGTAATGCAACTTCCTGCAAAAGCCTTGAAACTGACTAAGCCCTCGGGGTATCAGCATTTCTAAAGGAAAGAGGTTCACAGTTTACCATGCTATTTATAATCATATTGAAAGAGAAGGATTAAAAACGGCATTGTAAGTGTCTCCCTAAATTCTATGCCTGCCAACTCTTTACTTATACTATAAAAAAGAAAAAAGAAAGGAGTGTAAACTAAGAGGATATAATCTACTTATACCTTGATTAAAGCAAGGCAGAAAAACCCAAAAGTTTCTGTCTTGTTCTGGAGACATTACTTGGAGACTATCTGATGAAGCCAGCCATGCTACAAAAGCCCTCACATTTGTGAGGGATCTGGCACATACTCTTCTAGCTGACCACTCCACAAAGACTTCAGAGAGGAATCCAGTTCTGTACTGATTGCTTCTCTGCTCATAAACACCAGATAATATTCTCAAGTAGCATGTATAAATCTTGACGTGGGTTGACACTCCCCAACTAGATCATATAGTCTCAAAGAAGCTTCCTTTACAGCCCACCTAGGACACGATGTAGCATTTTATGCATAGAAGACGCTAAATATTTCGGTTCAAGCCTGAGTCATCATACTTAATGTATTTACCAGAGATTCCATATTTGTCACACAAGGACATTTGACTCAGCCAGTACTGTAAGCACATATAATTTGTTCAGGAGCAGAGTACTTTTGCAATGGTTGCTGAGTATAATGAAACTAAGCAGAATTCAAACCCTATATTTTGTATTCATTACAAACTTTCCTAAAATGAGAAAAGGTCCATGTTTTTTGTCAATGTTTCCAGAGAGGATCTTTGAGGAAAAACTCTTTCAGGTTTGGGGATAAATGAGAAAATGAAGTACACATTTGTAAAACAGACATCTCTCATTCTATCCTTCAAAGCCAATAGATTCACTTTGGGATTAAATGAGTAAAGGGTGAAATTGACCATGATTAACAAGTCCAGAAGTAGTCTGCTGAGGCAATATTCATAATTAGAACTGTTGAAGAATCTGGAATAGTGGCCAAAGACATGAGACCTTTTGTTTGTTTGTTTTTCTGCCTGAGGAAGATTCGTCCTGAGCTAACATCTGTGCCTGTCTTCCTCTATTTTGTATGTAGGTTGCCTCCACAGCATGGCTGCCAGCAAGTGGTTTAGGTCCATGTCTGGAAACCAAACCCAGGCCATCAAAGCAGAGTGCACTGAACTTAACCACTAGGCCACAGGGCCAGCCCCAAAGACATGAGACTTTTTATGCCTCACTCACTTAGGCTTAGAAAAGTTTACTGTATAGCATTCAAGATTTTATCTGTCCAAAGAGAGTTCAGAGAAAAACATATTTTTACTCTTCTGAAGAGGAAGTCTACTTTCCACGTTCAAGCTGTTATCAAATAGCATAATTAATGGAAACATACTTAACTAGCTGTGTAGGAGATTTCAATGTCTATATTTATCACAATATCTAGTTTTTCTTAGAAAATTTTAGAACTCCTCTCAACAGTTGCTACCCCATAGCAGCCTGCGGCTCTTGAAATGCATGAAGCAGCCTTTGTTGGTGGTCATTTCTGAAAACAATGCAATACTCGGCATCCAGGTACCAAGTGAAACTTATTCCCGGGTGTAATGGCTTGAACACATTTCTTCCAAAACATCAGGAATGTTCCTCAAAAATACGAGCTTATCTCACCAATGTTCCCAAGCAAATGTCTTAGTGTAAATTCAAGATAATAATGAAATTTAACTTTTCAGCCAGGGGAAAGATGATGGAGTATGGCAAATTAGAAAAAGACCAAGACTGAACAACACTCTCCTTGGGTTCTAATCTCACCCATAAAACAAACTTGGGGGTTGGTCAGAGAGGTAAAGAGACTTTACCTCTCTTGGATTGATCTAAATAATTTCTATTGTCTTACTCATTTTCACTCATTCTGATATTATGTACCATGAGGAGCCTGGAAATATCTCTATTCGTTCTCGATCATTACCATGATAATAATATACTGTCAATAAATGTAAGTAATACTCTCTCTTTCTTCCATCTGCGTAATGTGTTATCTGTTTATCCAGCCAGCTATATAACCTAGGCTTGGCAGACTCTGCAGTGAATAGGGTTCTTATGGTTGGAAGTAATAAAACATGACTTGAATTCATTCAAGAACAAAGAAATATTTTGATATGACCTGACTAAAACCTGGAATATCATGTAGGGCCATTCTATATATTCAAAAAAATATGGTCTAGCAATGAAATTTAATTATTGATAAAAAATAATTCAAATCTTTACTGGTCTCAAACGAATTCGAAGAGAGATTTATAATTCCCAGAAGTGCTTTATAAAATCCATCTCTTTCAGTCTTTTAACTCTCAACAGCTCTCACATCCCAAGGCCAGCCTACCGCCCCTCTTTCAACTCCTTCAGAGTCCACTCCCAGCCAAACAGTATCCCAGATCCCACCCCACGCAGATCTTTCTCATTTCTCCTCTCCTGCCTTTTTCAAAATTGTCATAGTCCTGTGTGTTTTTAATCCCCTTCCAATTTTAAAGTAAAAGTCTCTTCCCTCTAATGTTTCAGGTCTATCTGAGTGATTGCACTCAGTATTAGCAGCACAAAGCCAAGGAACTTAGCTAGAAAACTTGAAAAGGGAAGAAAAAAAGGAAAAAGGAGAGCGATTATCTCAATAGGGATATTCAAAAGCGAAAAGTTTGCAAACTTTTATAACTTTACATATTTTCCTTTATTCTCTACACTTTAACATACATGGAAGTTTGGGGGTGCTCCTAACACTCCACATGAGGGGTATAACTAGGCCTCTGGAATAAACTAGAAACAGTAGTATGATTATTTTCAAGGATGTCTTTTGACACCTCTGCCTTTTCTGTCTGGGCATGTTTGTTCCTTTCTTCTCTCCAGATCTAGAAACTGTTCTCCACTGCTTTTTTGTCTCTATAGGGTAGAAAGGACATTCCAGTGAGTCTTCCATTTAATATGTTAAATAGTCAGCTATAAATAGAATGAATAATTTCTCCATAATAGGAAGGGAATCTGATTCAGTTTATATCTCCTGCCTATCTAAGTAAAAATGGCCAAGGTAACTGGTTCATATTTTACTAAATACATCTCGATGTGTATACAAGAAGAACTTCTTAAAACACAGCAGGGACATGATCTGAGAACACAGTTTGGCATCAACAATCTAAGCTCCAATTCGGAGTGTAGGAGTAGAATTCCTGATGACTTAGATGGGCTTGGAGTATCATCTGTCTCCTCTTTGGTGGTGTTGTTTCCGTTGAATTTCATGCCACTATTTCACATAAGTGACATATCATTTATTGTAGGGTGAGATACTTTAAAAATACATTTCTAGAGAGAAAATGTTTTGTTCGCTATTCATTGAACATCTTCTCACAATGTTGTCACACGTATTAGTTTTCCTAATGAAACCTGGTGATATTCATTTTTTCCCAGCATCTTGCTTTCAGATTAGGAAGATATTAAAAAATTTCAATATACTCATTGTATAGATGATGCAACTGAGACACTCACCCAAGCCCACAAAACTGGTAAGAGGAAAATACAGCAATTATATCTCCTCTTCACTGTTTATGTAGTTTCGCCTTTGGGCCTAGTCAATGTCAGTAAACCTGTTCTATGCATTGGAGAAAGAGTAAACTTATGGTCGGCTAGGTGAGAGTCTCTAATTTTCAGAAGAAAACTAAAGATAGAACCAGCAGCTTTGAAATTTAATACAACTTAATGTGCTAGCTAAATTAATTATTAAGCTAGGTCCAAAGCTATATGACCCAGGAAATCCATAAAATTGTGGATTTTCTTTGTATCTTAATACCTAGAGTAACAGTGAATTCTTCCATGGCTTTAACTGTACATAAGTGGTTTAAAACTGACCTTCAATCAAATACCTACATTCCGGGTGTTCAGGAAGAATTCATTTAGAGTGTAAAATTGGATTTGAACTTTCCTTTAGTCAAACATATTCACCTAGATTTTGCAGTAAAACCTTTTTGCATCAATATAGAAGGGAGAAAAGAAGGAGAAGAAAAGATCATGCTACCTACTTTGATCAAGATGAGGTCGAGAAGAAAAATGAGCAAAGATAGGACTGAAAGAGTTAACTACACTGACTACAGAGACCAGCAAAACCATGGAGCAGAAGCAAGAAATGTGTAAGTTTTCTTGGTGATCAAGCTGTTTAGAGACCTGACTTCTTAAAGGGCAGCAACAAGAGAGTTGTATGACTGAGAGACGCAAATCCAGTAAGTCTGCTGTCAAGGTCAATTCACACAGTTAAGAGCACATTAGAACATGGGAGTGGATGGGATGGGAGTCCAGGCTAGTGGCTGAAGAAGGAGAAACTCAGAGGCAAGTCAGAAGTATTCATAGATTAGGTGGCCAAGGCCAACCAAACTTGGGTAATTTTGTCTTTGCAATAATTAATTTTATATGTCAAATTGACTAAGCTAAGGGATGCCCAGAGAGCTAGTAAACTTTATTTCTGGGTGTGTCAGTGAGGGTGCTTTTAGAAGAGATTAGCATTTGAATCAGTAGACTGAGTAAAGAAGACCCACCCTCACCAATGTAGGTGTGCATCATCCAATCTGTTGAGGGCTCCAGTAGAACAAAAAGGTAGAGGAATTCTCTCTCTCTTCTTGAGCTGGCACATCCAATGTTATCCTGCCCTCAGACACCATAGCTCCTGGTTCTCAAGCTTTCAGACTCTGTGGTTTATACTAATGGCCCAGTGGTTCTCAGGCCTTTGGCTTCAGAGTGAATTATACCATTAGCTTTCCTAATTCTCCAGCTTGCAGGTGGCATATTACGGCATATCTCAGCCTCCATAATTACATGAGCCAATTCTCATAATGAACCTCCTCTTTTATATCTCTATACATCCTATTTGTTATCTTGCTCTGGAAACCTCTGACTAATATAGTCCTAGAGTGAAGATGTCCTGAAGGTATCTTGGTTGGGCTGTGGTTAGTCTTGAGTGGGTTTAATAGCTAACACCACAGTGATTCATCATGCACTATTTAGGATAATTACAGTTTCCAATTGTTGACTCATAAGATAGGGTTTTTATGAAAATATATTTTGAAATTGATGACAATTTTTTAAAAAGATGTTTTCCACTTGGGATATACATTCTTTGGTTCTGCAATCTTCAGAACAAAACGCTGCTCTTCTTTTACTCAACCCATCAAGTTTCAAATTAGCCTTAAATGCTCTCTCATTCTGTTTCTTCTAAATGCCTCTTTAGAATTTGACTTTTTCTTTAAAATAGAAATGATAAGAATACTCTAAACAGACTTGCTGTGGCACAGCCAACACACAAACTCTCTGTGATTTTCCTGAGCTGAGTTCAGAAAGATCTCTGGTTCCCTCCACATTTCCAGCTCATACCAAATTTTCATTTTCATCTTCATTTCTTCATGTTCAGCCTGGATCTTAGAAAGAAATCCACACTGACCTAAAAGATTCCTGGTGAGCAGTAAACACAAAATTAAGTTTCTTAAAATTTCACAATTTGTGTGAGTGAAAGGAAAAATTGAAAAAAGAAAAAATTAAAAGTTTCTAAGTGGGCTACTTCCTTTAGATCTATTTTAAATGTTATATATATTTTAAAAAATACCATATGCATAAAAGATTTATTGCTGGGGCCGGCCCGGTGGTGCAGCGGTTAAGTGGACACATTCTGCTGCGGTGGCCCGGGGTTCGCTGGTTTGGATACCGGGTGAGGGCATGGCACTGCTTGGCAAAAGCCATGCTGTGTTAGGCGTCCCATGTGTAAAGTAGAGAAAGATGGGCATGGATGTTAGCTCAGGGCCAGTCTTCCTCAGCAAAAAGGAGGAGGATTGGCAGTAGTTAGCTCAGAGGTAATCTTCCTTAAAAAAATTTAAAAAATAAATTAAATAAATAAATAAGGGGGCCGGCCCAGTGGTATAGTGGTTAAGTGCACACGTTCCACTTCAGCGGCCCCAGGTTCGCAGGTTTGGATCCCAGGTACGGACATGGCACTGCTTGGCAAGCTATGCTGTAGTAGGTGTCCCACATAGAAAGTAGAGGAAGATGGGCACAGATGTTAGCTCACGGCCAGTCTTCCTCAGCAAAAAAAGGAGGATTGGCAGCAGATGTTAGCTCAGGGCCAATCTTCCTCAAAAAAAAAAAAAAAAAAGATGTATTGCTTACAAGCTACATGAATAAGCAAGTAACACTTCTAGTTTTCTTATCTGTGAAATTGGGATGATATTAACTTACTTCAAGGGGAATTATGAGGGTTAAAAAAATTACGTTGTCTAAAATGCAGTCAGTGCATGCCATTATTATAATTACTGTTGTGAAGCTCTATCTGGATTGGATTTAAACTAGAGGCTATCAAATGCTGCATGGAGTCACGATGGTCACAGTAAACTCAAAGCTTGAATTTGGAAAAATATAAATTCAGGGAGCCTAACCCAGACCTACCGAACCAATATTTCTGGAGACGAAATCTGGATTTATTTTAAAGTTCCTTAGGTAATTATGATATGGTCAAATTTGTATTTTGGTGAATAACCACATGCTAAACCTGCTGATATTACTACCAGTGTTAATAACTAATTTTTACTGTGTGTTTATGGTTTGCTTGGCACTTTGCTATGTGCGATACGTGCCACATTCTCTCAACTACCATAGAAAAGAAAAGCTGTAGGTTAATCTCATTTAACAGAATAGGAAACAGACACAGAGGGGAAGCAACTCACCCAGGTTGACAGAGTGAGGTGATGTTAGAGCTGGGACTGAAATCCAGTTCTTCCCGACTCCAGAACCAGTACAGTAATCTTAACTAGTACAACACACTATCCATTCTAAAACATTGTGAATACACTCATTTCTTTCCTTTGGAGTTCAGTAGTTCCTACCAACTGAAACCATTTGAGCTGGTTCTTCTTCTTTGATTGTGTTTTGAACAATGGGTAGGAATGTGCTCCGAACTGCCTATCTGTATGAAATTATGGATAGATTCCCCTAAATTTCTCTTTCTGTTCCATTTATAGCATCAACACATGTGTAGCTTTAAGAATTACCTACACATTTTAGAGCTATTTAGAGAACATTACAAGATGAAATATTCACAAAGCCTTTATATCTGTTTTTTTCTTTTTAAACATAGACAACAGCAAAGGCCCATTTCTTTTTAGAAAGCTACTTTTCACCAAAAGAATCTAAGGCTTCCAACCATCATGTTTTTGCCTTTATTTCTTGGCTTCCATTTAACTGACTTCCTGCTTTCTAGACATGAACCTGGATCTGTTAATGATATGAACTTACAATTATATTTTAGGGGGAAGTATAGGTATGAAGGGGATTATTACCTTGCATTAGTAAGGATGCTGTCCAGACTTCGGTAACAAGAGACCCTAAAATGGAATGGCTTATACAATACAAAAGTTTATTTTTATCTTATATAGCCATTCAAAGCTGTTACAGAGGGTAAAAGAAATCAAGCAACCAGGCTTCTTGAGGGGTCCAATATAATCACAAAAGTGTTTGTTTTAAAACACTAAGTTTGTAGTAGTTTGTTATAGCAGTAATGGGAAACGAATACCCTTAGTTATATTATATTTAGATTCAAGAGTTTTACTACATGATTCAAATCATCTCATTTAAGTACACTGTCTCATTTGATCCCTTTGACTCTACGAAGTAGTTACTGAAAGAAATCTAGGGTTAAGGAAATTAAGTAACTTGCTCAAAGCACACAGAAATTTGTGGAGAAAGTGCTCAAACGTTGTTCAAAAGTCTGTGATGTCCTATTCAAAGCACAGTCTTTGTCTTCAAGAATCTTAGGCAGTTGTGATGCATTAATTTCATGATATTTTGAATACCATAGAGTATAGCTTTGTTCCAATAAAACTTTATTTACAAAAATAGGCAGTGGGCCGGAATTAGCTCATGGGTGTGGTTGACCAACCACTGCTGCAGAATAAATGAGGTTAAATACAAGGAATTCTTATGTTCAATTGCTCAGCTGAATGGAGATTCTTCTCCATGTGGAGGTAGACTCTTAATGGAAGGTGTAACTCATGATGAATTGGACTTTATACCAGTACTTTTCATTGGCTATTCCCCTCTTGATATGCTACTTCCCCCACAACTCCCATATCTACACGGCTACCTCCCCTTCTCCTTTCAGTCTATCATCAAACCTCCTGTTCTCCGTGAGACCTACTCTGATCAACCCTTCTAAAATTACAACTTTTCTGCCATTACCACCTGATAGGTCTCCTTGACCCTGGTCTATGCTTTTTACCCCTAAGTTATTTATTACTTTCTAATATATAACATAGTTATTCATTTTGTCTATAGTCTAGTGCCTGCATTCCTCTAAGAAAAATGATCTTTGCCTGTTGTGTTTGCTGACGTATCACAAATGCCTAATATAGTACCCGGTACGTAGCACACTCTCAATAAACATTTGTTGACTAAATATTGCCCATGGTATCATTGGTTTTTTGTTAGGTCAGATTTGTAAAGCATTAATTTCCTTACATTTAAAGTGCATAAGTGACCAGAAGACTTCATTTAATATTAAATTTTGCTTTCCATTGGTTTATTGCACTTTCACTGCCTTGTTAAACATGCACAGGATTTCATTTAACAGACTGAATTTTCCTCCATGCAAATGGATATGAAATTTTCTATTTATATCTCTAAACTCACCTTACAATGCAATTCCAAGTATTTGTTGCTTTTCTCCCCAGAATGTCTCACATCAGTGATCATAAAGCACTTTGAAAATATTTCAGAAACAAGTGGCTATTTAAATGCAAGCTCTAATATATTAATGAAGGAAAGGAGAGACATTGCAAGACACAAGTGAAAGATAGAGCATGCTTGTGTTTATCCTAGAGCTGTATTGGGATTCCTATAATGATTAATGATGCAATAATATAATAAGAACTCAGTGGCCATGAGGCAGTGGCATTGGCGAATAAAGAATGAGATCAGAAAGTAATCAGCAGCAACTCCGAACTTAGTTAAGGTTCCAAGTTATGCACCATTTTTTATATCATGTTAGTTCATTTCCTTTCATATTGCTACCCTAAATCATTTTGCTCTAAGGAAAAAAGAACAGCTGAGTTGAGTACGAAGATTAACGGGCAGTATATCTATCTCTGTTTGTTAGGATAAGCGTGTAAAGTTTAGAAAGCAGATCAGAACTTCTTGGTTTGCAAATTGGACTGGAAAATTGCCCAAGAACAGGTTTTCTGCTAAATATACTTTCTAACCCTGATCATACTGGAAATAAAGCAATGCTGGTCCTTATTAAACCAAATGCAAGCTGTGAAGAGACCACAAATATATGACTGGAAATCACAGCAAATTGAAAGAAACCAAGTCTCCATGCCACTTTAATTAAGTTTGATGTCTGATTACTTGAATAGGGGTTACTTATTAATTTAAAGTATACTTCTTGGACTTTCGATTCTCTCTCTTGATATCAGCTCCTTTTCAGAAACTCAGACCTTAATTTCCAACAGCCTGCTTGACTTCTCCATCTGGATATCTTGCCCAAAGGCCACTGACACCATAAACCCATCACGTCCAAAATAGAATTTGTCACCTTTTCCTTAAAATGCTTGTTAATAGCACCAGTCACACAGATTTGATTCCTCTTTCTGCACTTCCCTCATCCAATCCCTTAATAAAATCACATAGATTCTCAGCGTCCTTCATATTTTGTTCATTCTCACCTACATTACCCAAATACAGGCCTTTAGAACAATTCTACTCTGTCATTGTAATAGTCTTTGCCCTACCTTACTGCCTTCTCTCTCTCCAAGGCAACATCTTACAACCGGATTAATCTTCCTACATTATAGCTCTGACAATAACTTGCTCAAATACTTACCAACTCTTCAATAGCTACCAAATTGAGGAAGAATTTCTTGTCTTTGTATTCAAGGCCTCCAGGATATTTTTTGAATTACTTTTCCAGCAGCATCTCTAAGGTGCTGCCAAACACAGAGAATAAACTGTGGCCAAAACCTCCTTAGCTTTCCAACATCAGTGATTTGCTCACAATACATTCTCTATCTTCAATGTCCTCCCTTAACTCTTCTGCCTATGAAACTCTACCCATTGATTTCACATATGAATCTCTTTGCTAACATATTCCTATTTTCCTTAAAATGTTGTATCCTACCTCTGTTGAATATGCATAATCCTTTCTTAGTATTTTCTTATATCCTCACCCCACTCCCAATTAGGGCAAGAAGCACAATGCTTCATCCATCTTTGTATATTTTGTATCCTTTGCACCTTGCACAGTGTACCACATGTAGGAAGCACTCATTACATGCATGTGGAAATAAGTAAGTTGAAACCAAAATCAGGAACAAAGATATGGCTAAAGATTTCTAAAAGTCAGTTAGTGGTTTCCAATCTTTTTTTTTGCTGGAAAGATTCACACTGAACTAACATCTGTTGCCAATCTTCCAATCTTCCTCTCTCTGTCTTTCTTTTTGCCTCCCCAAACCACCAGTCAAAATTGTATATTCTACTTGTAAGCCTTTCTGGTTCTTCTATGTGAGCCATTGCCACAGCATGGCTACTGACAGATGAGTGGTGTGCTTCTATGCCCAGGAACCAAACTCAGCCTGCTGAAGCAGAGTGTTCCAGACTTTAACCACTAGGCCGTCAGGGCTGGCTTGCCAATGTTTTAAAATGTCAATTTCTATAACTGTTTTTTACCCTATCCTGAAAATTCTGATAGCTTATTTTTTTCACAAGAGAGGCAAAATGAGTTGAAATTCAGTTACTCAAACATCAAAAACAAGTTTGTGATATAGAAAAATATGTTTGCTTAGAATCACATTAAATAACAAACTCTAGACATGATCTCAAAGCAGCTGTTAGGTTCGAAGTAGCAATGAGTATAAACGTTTTGGTGAGGTATCTACCACTACTGTAATGGTATATGAAAATATCTGTTAGTTACATAGTTGACAAACGACAGATACTATTAACACTTCTGTGGTTTATTGCCCAACTTAATAGATAATAAATAATAGGTTTGTTGCCTACATTCATAGTCAAAAAGCATAAGGAGATACTAAGTTTCAGTTAGAAGTTAATGAAAATAATCATACAAACTTGCCATCCAAGTTCATGGAACCTTTCCTCTGTTTGGAAGACCTTGCAATCTTATATCCTCTCAATTAGAAGCATTGTATTCTCAATCTTCCAACACTGCAACTGCATCTCTATTACAGCATTTATAAACAAAAAATTCACCTTAAAACAAATTTTACTTTTTTTAAAGAATCTTAGTATTTTTTTTTGCAATGCCCTCTGAGACCAGCTGAGTCACTGAAAAATGTCTCAAAGCAATAGATTTGGCTCAACATCTAAAATCTACAAATAATGACTCCTTCTCAGAGAATAAAATTCCATAATACTTCTTTTACATCTGCAAAGATCTTATTCCAAATAAGGTCACATTCTGAGGTTCTAGGTGGACCCAAGTTTTAGGTTATGCTATTCAACCCACTACAAGTAGTAAGACAAAAATTTTCACATGGTCTACTTTGTTCTAAAGTAGCTACCAACAGAAGCTTGGGAAGATAGTCTCTAATGTAAAAATGTGAATAATGATAGGTGGTATTTTGTTGGCTGGGCCATAAATCCAATGACTAGCATCCTTATGCAAAGAGAAAAGGATGCACAGAGACACACAGAGAGAAGAAGGTCATGTGCCTCAGAGGCAGAGCCAGGAGTGATGCAGCTATGAGCCAATGGACACCAAGGATTGCCGGAAGCAACCATAAGCTAGGAAGAATCAAGGAATAATTCTTCACTAGAAGCATTCTTCTCTTGCTTCTCCAAGGGAGCATGGCATGGCAGATACCTTGATTTTAGACTTCTAGCCTCCAGAAATGTGAGAGAATAAATTCTTCTTGTTCTCAACCACTCAGTTTGTGGTAATTTGTTACAGTAGCCCTAGGAAATGAATATATTACCTAATGTTGCACAGAAATTCTATATTTAAGGGTCATGGACAATCATCTTTAGTTCTTTTATGACATCTTTTAAGAAATGCTAACTAGCCCAGGTACTAATAATGCTAATGTTTCACACCAAAATTAAATATATATTTTAAAAATGTACAGCACAGTGGGTAAAAGTTTAGGTTGTGCAGTCAAATAGGACTGGATTCGAATTCCAGTTTCACCTCTTATGATCTGAGTCTTTGGCTAAGAGAGTCACCATCTTTAAGCCTCACATCTTCACTGAAAAATTTGACAAATAACAGTAGCTACCTCATAAGGTTCCCGTGGGAATTAAAAAAAGACAATGCATATAAAATGCTTCTTGGTTACTGGTACATACTAGGTACTCTACAATGTTAGCTGCCATTGATATTATTTTGTTTTTTATAAATAGTTATCCCTATGTACTATGATAGTCTTCTGGGGAAGGGATTAACTTCCCCCTTGCAAAGTAGCTGTTGTCCCATAAAATTAGCATGTCCATCAATATTTTTCTTCCCTTTGCTGGGAAGAAAACTACTTCCCATAGGCTGGAAATTGATTTCCCTTGCTAATAAGATGGCAAAGGTCTCTGTTATTTAGCATAGTCTAGGCCATGTTATATTAACAATCCACTCCTTCACCCCAAACGTCAGAGGTTTAAACCATCAAAGGTTTATTTTCCACTCAGCCTAGATGACCATTTCAGAGCAGCTGGTAGCTCTCTTCCATACCTCCCACATTCCGGGACCCAGGCTGACCCAGTAGTTACCATCTTTGTGGCACAGAGTAAGGAATCTTCCTTTAAGAAATGACACGTATCACATTTCCTCACATGCCATTAGCTAAAGCAAATCACAGGGTTTTATCTAACCCCATGGGGGCAAAAAAGTGCAATTTTACCATGTGCCTAAGTAAATGTATTTGGTGAACGTTCCTGATGACTATGACAGTGTAATTTGCGTTGGTCCATGGGTTTCAGTGGGCACGTGTAAGGGTTTAGAATTTGTTCCTTTCCTCCCTAGATTAAGTGTTCCTAAAACAGTCCCTACTTCTGTAAGGGAAGTCCTGTAGGTTTGTCTACCAGCTCTGCCTTCGCCTGAGCGAGTAGCTTAATTCAGGAGATAGAGCAATCGAGTCCAAGGTCTATTACCTAATTCAGCTTTACAAATAACAAAGCATATGGTTTAATCTCTATCTAACTCCAAAGTCCATTTCTCCATTTTTTAAAAACCTGACAGCAAAGAGAATAATAATTAATAAATGGGACCCCCTCAGAAGCCTCAGTGTTGAAGGGCATTCTGTGGTATTTTTTGCCAAAAATTCATAACTTGAATTTAATCATTAAAAAAATCAGATCCAAATTGAGGACATTTTACAAAATTTCTGGCCAGTTAGAAATATAGAGGTCATGAAAGAAAAGAAAGACTGAGAAACTCCCCCAGATTAAAAAAGAGACTAAGGAGAGGTACAAACGAGATGGACTGTGAGATTTTGAATTGCATCTGCATCCGAAAAAAGAAATTACTGGGATAATTGATGAAATTTGAAATAGTATGGCACAAATGTTAATTTCATAATTTTTTGATCACTGTGTTTACATAAAATCTTATCATTTGGGAAAGTTAAGTAAAGGGTATACGAAAATTCCTCGTCCTATTTTTGTACGAAATTATTTCAAAATCAAAATTTAAAAATGAAAAAACAAATTTAAAAAGAGAAAACAATTGTGAGAAGCAAAAACCTGGGCAGAAGAATTCCCAATTTCCTTGTTCAAATCTTTGTCTTCTCATAATCGTTGTGTTCACATATTCAAAGTATTAACCATTTGCTTATTAACAAATCTAAAAACCCTAATCATATTTGATGGTTGGTCCTGTTGGAATATCCCTCCCTCTTCTGTGTTTTTATAGCAACTGCTCTGGGAACTGATCACATTTCTGACACTTATACTTAGACTCATCATATGTATACTACCAAAATTTATCTGCTTAAAGAAAAAAAAGATTGTATCCAAAGAAAAAACATATCCTGTTTTATTGCAATATAAGTATACGATTTAAAATTGCAATTTTTGTCCTTGTGAATGCAACAGAAAATGTAATTATTAATTATTATGATAGCATTTAATCACTGCATTTCCAAATATTTGCTCTGAACCTAGTGGCAGGTTCTATACTGAAAAGGAACACTTTTGATGAAACGGTCAATAATTAGAGAACCAATGTTGCAGTGAGCTGACTCAGACATTCATACCATCAAAAGAAGACACGAGCTGATCTGGTCTGTCTAAAGGAAGGCCTGCCTCACTGCACTGCTTTGTTCCACCCATATAACCTACCACTAAGGAGGACTCTCCCTTCCCTCTTAGTATCACTGTCCAAAATGGACACAGCCACTTCGTCAAATGCAGGAGATGCCACTACGTGTTTCCCCTCCATGTCCCACGACCACACACTTTAGAGTCTTCAGTGTCTCTTGCCAGAAAGTTTGCCTTTTACCTGGGCTTCTTGCCTACATGAGCATGAGCAGAGCCCCCCCCCCCCACCCCGCCCCAGGATATCCCACAAACACATACACAAACCACACATTCACAAACTGCTTATCTACAATATACATGTAATTAAACGCAAACAAAAAGATGCCTTCAATTTGCATAAAGAAAAAAGGTCCAAACCTCTTAGTGCTGATGTCAAAGCTCTACCTAGCATGGCCTCTTTCCAGTCTCCTCACTTGTTACTTCCCACATTGTAAAAGTACTCTACATGGCATGCCTCTGTCTAGGGCTGATCCCTCTGCCTGAACTCTCATCCACTCTAATGGCATCAATAAGCACCATTATACTGCAGACTTTCACATCCCTATTGGGCACCACGTTTTTCCTTCTGAGCTCCAGGCCATGATTTCAAATGTTTACTGGTCTTCTTCAGTTTGATGTCTCACAATTCTTCAAATTCAAGTGGACCCCAGGGAGTTGCTACGTTCCCTACCATCCAAACCCACTCCTTCCTTGTTCTCTCAACCAGTGAATGAAACTACATTGCAGTAATTTCCCCAAGTCAGAAACTAAGTTTCACCATTAAGTTTTCTTTCCTTTGTACCCCTAAAATATATTCAATCCTGTGTGGGGACCTGGAATTGGCCACCCTAAGATATGTCTCTTTGGCACGATGATTATTTGAGGCTCGTTATTTTGCAGACAGGAAAGCAACTGAAAAGTAGAATTTACTTACCCTTTGTAAGAGACATTTACATTGTAAAGGAACTCTCCATCTGTAAAGATATCTCCCTCTCTCCCAGGAAGAAGGGGGGATGACCTTATCTCTAGACACTCTTAGTCAATGGGGAAGGCAAGGACTTAAATCTGCATTTGTTTATTGCGCTTGTCCCATAACCTCCTGTAACTGACTCCCCCACCCCCAACATCCTCCTTTGTCTTTAACTGGATATGTTTGGGGTAGTGGTTTCAGCCATTTTGGCAAGTTACTCAGCTTGCCTGAGCAACTCCCATGTACACAGTGACAAACAGAAATGGCAAGCAATAGGATATATTGGAGTACATGAGGAAGCCATTTGGTGTAAACCTAATTCGGCCTGACTTTGTTATTTTTTCCAAAAGAGCCTGACTGTGGCCATTGGGCATGCATTGCATATCTGCTTTAAAACATTTCCTATGGCAAGAACAAAGGCCCTTGAGATAAAGGTGCAACTTCCCTCACCCTCCCAACGTTGGCATTTCCTTAAGAATTAAGCATCTTTCCCTAGGCTAGGAACTGATTGCTGCGCTCACCTGTGACCACCCAGCTTGAGACAATAGACTTGCCTCCTGCTGCGCCTGCTACATAGCAGACCCACAACCTGCTGTGTCCATGAAGCCCTGTGCCAACAGGGCAATCTTGTGACTATTGTGGGAGGGACATTTCAATCATATGTGAAACATCATGTTTGGGGGTATATAACCACTCTGTGCACCCCACTTCTTCGGTGCCCTTTCTTCCTTCAGGAAGAAAGGCACCAGGCCATGGTCCTCATAAAGCTTTAATTTTCTCCTGCTATTCTGTCTCAAGTGAATTTAATTCATTCTCAGGCCAGACGAACCCAGAGAAGGTAGAGGAAATGTCTTTCCCCCCTACATCTGCATCTTGTTGAAGACCTAATTAATCTCTTGAATCCATCCATTTCTTTCCATTCTCATTCTAATGCTCTAAATGGCAGCCCTCTTATCTGTCTATTATTCTTTAAATATTTTCTCCAGTCTTATACGTCCTCCTAAGTATGGGGTAGAAGTCTTTCCTGTGTATTTTTCCTAATATAGACATCAGCATCCCCTACTAGGCCACACTGCTATATTTTTCACAGTTGTAACTCCATGCCTTGTACATCCTAGTCCATGAGGTATATTCATTACTTTTTTTGTCATTACCGTTAAAAATGTGTAAAATGCTGGTAAAAATTAAAAGTGATTATTTTGTTAGCCACAATAAAATGTATAAAAGTGAGTTGTTTGATAAAGGGAAAAAAGACTACTTTATGAGAAATAAGTCTAAAAGCAATGGCTTATTAGCCAATTTATGCTGACAGAGCAACTTGAGAAAATAATAAAAGGAAGGAACTGGCGTCTTGGTTTGCAAGTGTGTCTCCCAGTCGTCTAAAAGCCATTTAGTTCTTCACCTCCACAAAGCCAGAAGTGCACTTGCTGGTTTGTTAAGACTATCCCCATTCCGGGCATTTGGCACATCAAAAGACCAGAGGGTCACCTACATCAAAGAATCCTGATGATAAAAGAGATTTCTCACCTAGATAAAACCTAAAAGGCTTTGTGGGCTATTTATTTATTATTGAACCTTATTCTAAGATCAAACATGTCCCAACTCAGCCAGATACCAATCTAAACTAGGGATCAGTTGATTAAAAAGTGAGAAGCAAGCAGAGGAAACAAGTCACATGCCAGGGCTTATATACTTTCAGCCTTGAAAACTGAGGTTCTTGAAGAAATCTCTCCATTCACATCATCATAAAAACTGAAGCAGCCTCCAGATTTAAGCTGCCCAGTGTGAATTATGCATGGAAGTGTGAGTAAAGTTTTATAGTCAATAAAATCAAATCAACAAAAAATTAAAGTCATTAAAGTCAATATTCCATAACTCCTTTGAAAAACCTATTAAAAATTAGAATACCACTACTGTTTCTTTGTCCTAAGATTTTATCCCTAGGGCTTTGTATTGATAATTGCATAACATGCCCTCACCCCTTTTAAAAAAATCAATATTCTCCTCTATGAATGCAGGTAGAAAGACTGTTTCCCATTTCTTCAATTTCATATCGTTTTGTTACCTGTTGGTTGTTCACAGGTCTCTTCCTTCAGCTTCCTGATACCTGTAATCAGGTATCCTGTCCCTTTCTTCTTTATACCCAGTTCCACGCACAGTGCCTGGTACATCGTGAACAATTAAGCCACGATGAATAGACTTGCTGAACATATCCAAGCAATCTTTTGCACTTTGAGCTTCATTCTACCTGAGATTTTCCCATTCTACAGAGAAACATTTCTCCTCCCAGGAGTTCTCAACCTTGGCTGCAAAATCAAAATCATCTGGAAACCAATTTAAAAAAACCAAACTGGCTCCTCCCCCAAACCAATTAAATCAGAGAAAGACCCAAGTGTCAAGGATGAGTATGAATAAGGATCATCTGGCGTACTAGCGAAAATTCAGATTCCTGAGCCATACAGCCAGAAAATCAGATTCACTGTGCCTAGGTGGGGCCTGGGAATCTGCATTTTAAGAAGTACCCTCTACGTTATGATCATTAAGAGTTCACGTTGAAATGGAAGCACTGGATGTAGTCTCTTGCATAATGTTTCTGTGTGCAGCTGAGCCTGGATTCAATGTTTTACCTAAGAGGTTAATGGAGTTTGGAGACATCTTCACAACAATTGTGTACTAATTAGTCTGGGGGGAAGAATCCATTCCAGAAAAGAATATATTTTAAGTTGAAAATAATGTCTTTTAACAAGCCTTTATTATCACCATTATGTTAAGATTTGATAGCTGGGTTTTGCTATACTAAATTTAATAATTATTTAATGCTTTTTTGCTGATTTGTTCTATGTTAGTCCTACTCTATCAAACTCTTTGAGGTTATGAATGGTTAGAAGCATGGCATATGGACTTAGACCTGGAATTTAGTCCCACCTCTATTACTTTCAAACTCACTTAACCAGTGCCCACGCAGTCTGCTCCTCTGTAAAGTGGATACAAATGCACTTAACTCATAGGATTAATTTGATGTCATTTATGTGAAACGCTTAGCACAGCACACAGCAAGCACTCTACATAATTTTTTTTCAAAAGCTACCAACTACTTGCTTATAATAGTTTGTATATTATCTTGCACCGGGTAGAAGGTTGGGCACTTTATAGCTGTTTACTAAATATTTATTAACTGCACAATAGGAAAAAGAACATTTAAAAATGTCTACTGGACATACAGCACTGTGTGAATGCTTTGCTTTCCTTGTCTATTTACATCTCACAACAAACTCATAGGAAACCGAATTCAGAGA
This sequence comes from Equus quagga, assembly GCF_021613505.1. Lineage (NCBI taxonomy): Eukaryota > Metazoa > Chordata > Mammalia > Perissodactyla > Equidae > Equus > Equus quagga. The sequence goes on from NC_060283.1 coordinate 21,536,366, forward strand.
GTTTGGGTAGCTTGACCAGGGTCAGGGTCAGAGTCTTAATAAGAGGCAGAGTTGAGATGTGAACCTACGGTTGACTTCAACGTCAATGTTCTTTCTGTTACACTACATAGTACCACCATCTAGAGAAGCCCGTGCCAGGGTCCCATGGATTTAGAGAGCCCACCCTGGCCTTCTTCTGGTTCTGCCTTCCCATTGAGTGTGGAAACCATAAGGTCACAAGAACATGCCCATTAAAGCCTGCACTCACATTTCAATCCATACTCTAGTTACCCAGGATCCAGATTTCTCTACCCAAACATCCCTGGACCAACTTAAGACAGACTATGGCATACCCAAAGGCCTGAGGGATGGACAAGAGGTAGTGTAGTGGACTTGGGATGTTTATTGCCTTCCTGCCTGGTAGAACTGGATGGAACAGAGGAGGGAGAAGAGAAAGTGACGGGGCTTCAGCATGACTTTTTCTTTTTTTTTTTTTAGATTTTATTTTTTCCTTTTTCTCCCCAAAGCCCCCCGGTACATAGTTGTGTATTCCTCGTTGTGGGTTCTTCTAGTTGTGGCATGTGGGACGCTGCCTCAGCGTGGTCTGATGAGCAGTGCCATGTCCGCGCCCAGGATTCGAACTAACGAAACACTGGGCCGCCTGCAGTGGAGCTCGCGAACTTAACCACTCGGCCACGGGGCCAGCCCCAGCATGACTCTTTCTGAGTCACCACATTCTGGGAGTTCAAGAACGTTAAATTCACACCTACCTTCCAGGCTGGAATAAAGGCATATTTGTCAATGTAGGAGGATAGAATATATTTTACTTGCCAATTTATTAGCTTAATTTATGACTTTTAACCATTTATATATATGATATGTGGCTTCCACTAGTAGTCTTACCCAGAACCCCACAAATGTTGTCGTGGGAGCACTTGCAAATAAATATATATTGCTTGTTTGATTTAGAGAGAATCATTATTTAACTCAGATATGTCTCCTAAGCAAGATCATAAGCATAGTTTACATATATTTAGCAATTATGGTTATCTTACCTCCTTCAGAAAACAATTTGAAGTGATTTATATTCAAAGATCAGAGGAAATCAGATAACCAAAATGAAAAAGAAAATTTTCAACCACGGAAACAAAGGGGGAAAGAAATATGAAAATGGAGGCTGATAGATTTTATAAATAGCAATAAAAGGCACATAGAATTAAATCGACTGTTCTATTTATATTGAGAATCTCGGAAGTGCTAAGTTTTAAGTCATACATGGCTCTTATAGCCCAGGGAACTGTATTAAGAGGAAATCTTCCCTAACTGTGAATCTGCAGAGTGAAACCAGGAAGCCTCCTGTGCCGTTTCATTAGCATAACTGGATGCGCAATTCTCTCCACCTGCAATTTTACAAGAGGAAAAGGAAGGGCCAGCCAAAGACAAATGCTTCCTGGTAAACTCCATTCCTAAGAAGGCTCTTCTGCTTTTTAAAATAACCTTTCCCGCAATATCCATGCGTGGAAGTGCACACCGCACGAATCTCAACCATGAAATAGAGAAGTACATTCTACCTCTCCAGGCAACCAAAAAATAGTTTCCTATCATTACATATACTATGTTTCTGAAATGTTCTTGAACAATTCAAATATAAAAAACATGGCAATATTTTTAAAATTACTCTTTCCTATATTGATAAAATTTTAAAGGTATGTTTTTGAGAACTCTGATGATAAATATTTTCTATATTGAAGATTGGCACATGTGGGTTTAAGGAGTAAAGCAAAGAATGTGTTCATACATTTATTTATTTATTCATCCATTGAATAGTCACTGAGTGCATGTCTACTCTGTGCCAGGCAGAGAGCTAGGTGCTGAGTAGATAAGAGTATATACATCGAATCTGGCCCACCATTCTCACAGCTTATAGCATAATGTGGGATCAGCAAAATTTTTGTACACAACTAGATAGTAAATATTTTAGGTTTTGTGGGCCAAGAGGCAAAATTGAGACCATTATATAGGCACTTTGATATCCAGAGGGAAAATAAATTTCCATACATTTTGTATTGACATCAGCCGTATATAAACAAGGTGGGGGGGGGGTGGGGATGGATTCGGCCCACAGCTGTAAGTTTGACGACTCCTTGTAAAATATGCAAATAATCATCCTCCACCAGTAATTCTAGGCTTACTGAGAGTTAATAGAGGGTCAGCCTTGATTTAATTTTATCTAGATGTTTTTATCCATTCACTTATTCACTTACTTATTCATTAAATATTTCATAATCTCCTATATTGTGTCAGATCCATATAAAACTCAATTTTTAGTGCATCATTCTATTCCATTTCATTTTAGTAAAACTCCTCAGTCAGTAATAATTATTAAATGGAAAACTATTTTTTCACACACACATCTCAAGTAATCTAATTGATGTGGATTAAGGCTGCCCCGGCTAGAGAAGCCCAAGGTGACCTGGCCTACATGCCAAACTATACGACCCAGTGGACTTTTTTTATGGTATGAATTAGGACTGCCCCAGGGAGAGAAACCCAGGGCATCCTCACCTACGTGCCGATCTATATGGCCAGATTCGTATCTAAAGTTATATGACCGCACAATAACCAGACCCCATCTGCACTGAAATCATTTAATGACTTTTTACATCATCTTTTCTTTTCTCCAGTAAAAATAAGTCACGTACCCATGCCTTATAAAATTAGCCCTAACCCTCAACTCGGGGCAGCAGCAGGAGCTCTGACTGCCCATGGGTCCTGTCCCCACGCACCAGCTCTGCCTGCCCATGGGCCCTGTCCCCATGCCAGTGGGGGCAGCAGAAGCGGCGGCAGCAGAAGCTCTGACTGCCCATGTGTCCTGTCCCCATTCTATTCCACACTATTCTCTAAATAAAAGAGCACTACTGCCAGATCTTGAGAGTCTAAGAAATCTTTCTTTCGACTCCTCGGCTCACCGACCCCACATCATAATCACCTTAATATTGGGAGATTATGACATCCAATTAGGAGATGAGAAAACTTAGTGTCATTCCAAGAATGAGAATTTCTTAGAGACATCGTGACTAACCTCAGAGGCACGCTTCTAAGTACAGCGCTGTGTGGACTTAGTCTTTTTAACAGAAAGCGGGAGTTGGGTGGGAGGGCCACACCTTTTATTCATCCATCCGGTCATCCATCTGTCCATCTATCCATCCATCCACGTCTACTGAGAACGTACTATACCTTTAGCATTGACAATAGGGTGTATACCAAGCCATATGAAACAGAGTAGCTAGTTCTTTGACAATGAGAGCCTCTCTCTCTTAAAGAGTGAAGTAAGGTTTTCTCAGGAAAGGGCTTGAGAAAGTGAAAGGTCATTGCTTTCTTACTAGGTCTGCTTATTTACTCAGGTAAGCCGGTCACCTCACCCCACCTGCACATATTCAACCCATCCCCTGTGGACAAAATATCTGAAAAACAATCACTGTGCTGTGGCATAAGCGCCAATTTCTATCTTTGGTTTGAATATCTTTCTATAGAGCATGATTTTAAAATAGTCATTCACATTCAACTTAAGTCAAGCAAGTCCCTGAAATAAAACTGTGACAGCTCTGGGCCCACTTGGCTCCTGTGAGGTCTTGTTGTAGGCTGTCCTATCTTAGTGCTTTGGAATATATCTCTTGCACAGATTGAAGAAAAACAACTTGGAAATTTTCTCTTTTCTAAAATGTATAAGTTAATTGGTATGATAGTTGATTGGTGATAAAAGTCATGCTTTATTTGTAATTGTCTAGGTGCCAGAATCCATCCTAATATCCTTTATACATACATCACTTCACATAAAATCCCATGACTACTCTATGGTGTGGTCAGGCTATTATTCCCATTTTACACATGAATGACCTGAGGCTTCAGAGCTTATTTCCTTTCTAGTGAGTGATGAGGCAAAATTCAATCAGGAATTCTAAATCGAGGGGCCTAACTTCTAAGGACTTCACTATCAGTTACTTAGATAGTTGCTGCTACAGGAGACATTTTTTCCCCTGAAGGAAACAAATATATCATATATAATAATATATATATATAAAATTACAAATATATATATTTCACAGCAGTAGCTTGAGCAAACTAATCATGAGAAAGATAAACAGACTTTTAATGTTGGTTACCTAGGATACATAGTTGATGATGTGTCATCTTTACATATTTTTGTATTCTATTGGTTCTTCTGTTACAACGGTATGTATTAATTTTGTAATTTAAAAAATAAAACAAAGAATAAAGAGAAAAGGAGAAGAAAGAAAAAAAGAGAAAGAAAGAAGGAAAGAGGAAGGGAGGAAGAGAGGAAGGCAAGAAGGAAGAATAGTAACAAGATTAAGCATGTAAGAAATTTCAATATTGATAATGAAAGAAATACTTGGGATAAGACAATATTTTTAAAAGAGCTATAGATTGAATTGAATAAATGAGCGAACGAATGACTTTCAGGTTACAGGCTAATTTTCTAATGAGAAAGGACAATAAAAATATTGAGATACTAGAATTCATTTAATTACATTTATGGAGGAATAAAGCTATTTTGAGGTGTTCTTATTTTCATTCTTTATCCTATGATCATCTTAAGACATTATTTTCATCATAGGTTTCACTGGAAATATCCAGGAGCCGCATCACAAGATTAGACCATATAGGTAAAGCCTGGCTGTGAAGCTCCTTGGTCCGCCTCCCTCTTCTTATCTTCTCTGCCCCAGGAAAGGCAGATGACAGGAGGAACCCTTGGCTAGTTATCTGTGAAATTCAACTGCCTGTCTTCAGTGAAGTTTCTATCTTTCTTACCCCAGAAAAGGCATATGACTGCCTTATTCTTAAAGATGTCCACAGCTGGGAAATCATAACTTTCTTTATTCCTACATCCCAGGTCCCATCTGTACTCACAATATTAAATGCATTAACTACTTTTAGCCTCTAGGATTACGATAACCATTTAAACTCATTCTTATAAAAGCTCATAGTTGACAACTAATTACCATGCTTTGCACAGGCAGTCAGTTTATATTCATTAAGCCATCAGCAAGTGTTGGTTGAGTATGAAATCACAAGGCAAATGGTATATCATATACACGTAAAGTATTATTATTAATCTGGGAAGTAAATTCTAGTAATCTGCTCACATGCAGTGTTAGAAACTAGGTTTCCATGGGATATATCATTTCCTAGGATCTGTCTGCCTGTAGTTACTAAGGCATTTATACCAGCAGTTTTCAACTCTAGTGTATATTAGAATTACGAGGGGATCTTTAAAAAAATATTGATGCTTTGGCTCCATCCTAAACCAGTTCAATCAAAATCTCTAAAGTATGCATGGAGGTCGACTATCACAATTTTAAAAAACCTTCCAAGGTGCTTCTAATGTAGAATCAGAAGTGGGAAAGGCTGAGCTAGACGTTTAAAGCAGAAAGCAAAGGTTATGGATAGAATCTTTATGGAAAAATTATCCAGGTAAGAGCTTTTCTTACCTCTACTTTTGGATTACTGGGCAAAGAAAAATTTCCTTATTGCTCATTATTCCAAACGGAGATCTGCAACTTGTTCAAAAGCACTTGGAAGATAGATGAAAAGCTGAAATATATGTCAAGTCAGAATCCTCAAAATATTAGATATTAGTTTTAGTGAATTTTAGGCACATTTCAACTGGCCTGCCAACTTTCAAATCTTCTGCAATTATTATTCAAAATGTACTTGAAGCCAGCTTAATTTATTCTTTTATCTTCCCTTAGATGGAAGAAGAACCCAATGTAATTGTGTTATTTCAGACAATAAAACAAATCATCTACCACAGAGAAGTAATCAAGCCGTTTAAATTTGTCATGGTTGTCTGAACACCTGTCTTTTTTATTTTTAGGCCTGACTATATTCCCCTAATAATTCTAGTTGAAAGAGAATCATTAACACAGCAAAATAAATATTTCTTCAGGAAAACAGCATTTAACTGAAGCACCTAATCAACATGTAAGCTTAGCATAGGATAATGTGGAAGTTTCTAGGGAATGCTCACTTAACATTTCAGAGGCATTGGCTGTCTTCCTTCCTTTACACAAAGAAAGCCTTCTTGATCAAAATCTATTGGCTGGTTTTCTTTGGATAACAAGATTCTTTTTAATTTTCTCTGATGCAATGAAAAATATTGAAGGTGGTAATAAATTCTGCAATCAAGGAAGTTCTGAAGGAAACTCAAAGATAATACTTTGTCATGGGAGAGTGTCCGAAGTGATATTTCACTTATTCATAAATAACATGCTATTTCAGCCTATAATATACTAATAATGGGCAGTGCAGAAATAAGATAGTGGAAGGAAGTTTTAAAGAATGCAAATATCAGACTTCAAAGTCAAACCACTACAAATCATTTAATACTACATAAGTGACTGCTCATGATTGAAGAGACTGATTAATTTCCATCTTCTACACCAGGGGTTTGTAAACTATCTGTAAAGGGTCAAATAACAAATATTTTAGGTTTTTCATGACACATGGCCCCCAATGCAACTACAGTCATGTGTGGCTTAATGATGGAGATAACGTTCTGAGAAATGCGTCATTAGGCGGTTTCTTTGTTGTGCAAACATCATATATTGTACTTACACAAACCTAGATGGTTAGCTACTACACACCTAGGATATAGGGTACTAATCTTAGACCATCCTCCTATATGCAGTCTGTTGTTGACTAAAAGGTTGTTGTGTGGTACATGATGTACTCAACTCTGCTACTGTAGTGTGAAAGCAACCATAGACAATGAATGCATAAACCAACGGGCATGACTGAGTTCCAAGGAAACTTTGTTTACTAGCCGTGGTCATTGACAGGCAGGTAGTAGTTTGCTGACCCTGATTCAAATAAACTTTTTTTAAAAGTGGCATTCTGCCTCTTAGAGAATCACATAATTGATCTGGAGATTGACTGTATAGTTTGCAAAATTCCTGATATATCTGTTGCTTCCTGGTCAGTCGTTCTGAGATTTCAAAGGATTTCTGCCAATATACTTTAGAAAAATCATAGGGATGGAATGATGCTAAAAAGGAACCTGACAGAAAAGAGGTCACATTGAAAATAGGTCTGGGACTTTCAAGATCCCTTCTAATCCCTTAAAAAGGAATTTTAGAGCAAAGCTGAGTAAACAGTAGGAAGAATATTGGGGCAAAAACACTCACAAACTATAAAGAAGTTTCAAACCATGAAATAAGAGTAGCTAAGTTTTGCAAAAGTTTCTTTTTAAATTAACTGGCTTAATTCAATGGTGTTTGGTGACTGGTGCATGCATTTTACTTTAAAATTCATTGCATCTTCATGTGTGACACCTTTGTGTTTCAGCATAATAAAATCAAGCTTTCCATTTCTTGAGACTCCCCCCCGCCAAGTTCTAGGAAAAAAACAAAGCAAACTCAAAACTCTGTAAACTGCATCATTTTAGACATGTTTTAAAAGTCTTCAGACTGAAAACACACTGCTAGGCAGAAATATGATTGAAGCCAGGAGGCGAAGTCCCAAGACCTCATATTAACTCAGCTCTGTTTAGTAAGACAGTCATTAGAAGTGTCAAGAAGAGAGGAGGAGTTGGCATCAACTTTACAAAACTACAAACTCTGCTCTTTACATTTATTCCTTTTATATCCCTAATGGATTTCCTCAGGGCTACTTTTTAAGGTCTCAGCTTAAGGTCACTGAAAAGGTTCTGTAACTGTGAAACACATTTTCAAGACACAGAAATAGTTTAGGACCACAGTTTTGTGTGTGATTAATCTTTATAGGCATATTCCCTTTTACGGACCTAAGACAGGCTGAGCGAAATTATAGATTTATTAACCGCTTTCTTCAGTTCTTTCTTTGAGGGACTTATTCATCAAACAGGATTTAATAAAGAAGTCTTTTTATGTAAGTAACAAGTATAGCGGCAGAGTTCCTCAAGAATGGGCATTGGGAGAAGAAGAATAATAAGATATGCAATTTTGGTCCTAGTTTTTCTCAGCTGGGGTGGAGTCATCACACTCATTCCTATTTTTCTCAATAAAACATAGTGCTTTGTCTTAATATTGGGGGCAATTAGGAATGTTGAGGAATATGGAATCAAATTCATGAAACTTAGAGTGGTCTGAACTGAGAATTCAATAAATGTTAGCTATTATGATTTTATTAAGACTATAATTAATGTTAATTATTATTATCAACAATGTAGATGCACAAAGGACATAGTGGGAAAGAAGTTTTTCTCAGAAGGAAAAGAAAAATATACTGAAAACTAACGTGGCTTTAAAGTCAATACCATTATATTTTCAATATTTTGAATCTGTCAGAAGCAAGTGCACAAATTAATAAAGAAAAGGCACATTATCTGGCCCTCTCCTGTGCCAGATTTTAAACTATGAAACTACTAGACAAGAAAAACTATTCTTTTACATGTTCACTAAAGACTAATGGAAGTTGTACTGGTGAGTAGCAAAAGAAAGGAGAATAAAAGTATGGGAAAGAAGCCCATGGAAGTACACCCACACATACATACACACATATACATCCACTCACACAAATATTGGAGCCATGCAGTTTAAAAGAAGTCAAAATTTTTCATTATTTATGAAAATTTGGAACCTGAAAATAAAAGCAAAAATATTGTAATTAGTGATTGGGTAGTTACTAAGAACAAAAAACACTTGAAATTGAAAACCTAAATAATTGGAATTGGAACAGAGGCAATGGTGTGGATACCATTCTACCTCTTTCCTTTAAGCTCATATGTCTATACCAAAATTTCTTATGACTGGAACTCAATGACAAATGGGTAAATCTAATAGGATGTGACTTGATTCAAGGAAATGATGATTAAATAACAAAGCGTTTGTGCCAAACCCTTAAAGGAAGCATATAAAACAAATATTTTTAAATGTAGGACATTTTCCATAGCCATGGAACAGCTGAACAACAATTTCCAGGTATAAAATAAAATAAAGAACAACAAAAATCATTTGTTTGGCAAACATGTTTGTGGTCACATTTTGGGGACCAAAAGAATAAAAAGATAAGGGGTTAAGGTAAAAACTCAATACACATATTTGATTCATTGGGTATAAACAGAGTTTAGACACTTAATGAATTTTAATTAATCAATTAAAATATGGAAAGTAAAGATCATCAACTCCAGGCAGGGAGTCTGTCTAAATTATACACTAGATTTTCCATTTTGTGACACATTAAGAAGGCATGAAATGAAATGATAATGGACTTCCATGGATGCTGTGCTGGTAAGCATCCAGTCAAAGAAGCACAAAGAAACCAATGGAGAGTCCAAACCACAAGTGTTAGGTTTACAGACTAAGAGACTGTAATTCTTTTCAAAGGCCCTGTGTCTGATTCAAAACTCCTTTTTCTTTTTTGCCTCTTCTGTGTCCCCAATTCTAACATTTATCTTCTTAATCCAGGTGTTTACCTGCTCATGACTTGATTTTTCCATTACATAATAGCTAGCATAGCAATATTTCACTCTGATCTGCACCCCAAGCATGGCAAACCCAGTGATCATGACTCAGCAAGGAGGTTTCGGGTCTCCTTGCTTAAAAGCTTTTCAAAATGCTACCTATTAATACAAAAGTAAATTTATTATCGTGTGATAATATATATTACCATATTTTGCCATACCAGCATGAACAGATAGTTTGTAAATAATGTTCTATGGAAAAATAAATTAGAAATCACTGTCATTTACTTACCAATTTAATATTATTTCTCTTGGAACAAGTACCAAAAATTTTGAAAAGTTTTCGTATCCTTGGACTCATAACACGTGTGATGCAACTAAACATTAAACAAAAGGCCCTTGAGATGGAAGAGATGTATTACATCACTGCTTGTCTATGTCTTGATATTTACAGCCAGACAGTTGCCTATAATCTGGTCTCCAGAGGCTTCCTTCATTCCATATGGGAGCTTCCACTACTCCCTGAAATTCTCTTCTGTACTCTACTCACAAGTTTAAAAGCTTGCATTCCTTCCATTCATCATAGTTCTTATCTGGAAGACTACAACTGTACTCTTTTGCTCTGAGCTACTATGACATTAATTAATAAGTTATTTAATAGATGACAACCTAATTTCATTCCCCAAATGGACTCTGTAGTATTTTGAATTTCATGTTTCATTGTTCTTCCATAAAATGCAAATTTTATTACTTTACTGTATATCACAGAATGAAAGAACCTCCTAAAATGGATTAATTAGCCATTCAGGGAACTTATCAAAAGTATTTGTTTCTCGTTCTTTCAAACTATCGTAATTTATAAGCCAGACTGAATATAGAGATCAGGAGTCCATGATTCCTCAGAAAATTCTCTTTGTCTCTGACTACTGATGGGCCAGTCATGTAATATAGATCAGAAAGTAGAGAGTTGATTTTAAAAAAATCTGAGGCATTTTCCCATCATTTCTTCAAGCCCTAGCTAAATTGGGATTTCTAATTTTGCTTATTTCCCATTTCATTCTCATAAATAATCATTCTGACAAAAATATTGGTCGATATGTATTTTTCTTTTTCATGGCTGCCTTATTGCCTCTTGAATAACATCTAAATCCCTTAGTCTAGCAACTTCCCTTGTTCTCTGTCTTCTCCTTCTAGTTAATGTCAATCACCACTAATCTCTCTACTTCCATTTTTCCTCTCAAATTCCTTCAAAACAATCTATCTCATTATCTCCGGCTCTGCCCTGTCAATTAATTTCTCTCTCCACCATAATACAGCCTTTTCTCTTCTCACTGCAACCCAGCCAATACATACAAACATTTCCTAAATCTGTTCTAAAGCTATCACTAACTTCTCAATTGCCAAGTTCAGTGACTGTTTTAAAATTTCTTAGATGATTGGATTTATGCCCTTCACAAACACTATTTGTCTGGCTATCATAAATCTTCCCCTGGTTCTCCTCTGAGCTTTTCTCTTGTTTGTTTTCTTTTCCATCTGCTTCCTTAAGACTCAGGACCTTAACCCACACCGGTTCCTCTATTTCAAAGGCTCTCTGCCTCCACCACTCTTTGCCTCATAGCCATTCATTCTCCTCATCTTCCCTTAAGAGCCACTACTTTAAAGAACCCTCCCAGACTAGAACAAGCTCCCTTGTTTTACATTCTTAATTATCTATTCTTGCAATTTTACTTTATAGCATGTATCATAGCTGTAATTAAATAATTATCTGTGTCATTTGTCTTCCCTTTTTAGCCTCGGTCTCATCCTTAAAGTGATAACACCACGGTCTAGCATGAGGATTGGCATGCTGTAAAGACTCAATGAGTATTTCTTTAATGGATTTTGAATAAATGGTTTTCTCTTCCTTCCCACACATATCAAATGTTGTTATTTTTCACAGTACTATCTGCTACTCACCAGACTTCTTGTATTGCATATTGGGTGAGTCTCATTCACTCTCTCAGTTTTCACTACAAATTTTATATTAATGACTGCAAGAGTGATATCGCTAGTCCAGAAATGTTTCCTTCCAGACAACTCTACACGGATTTCCCATAGGTATTCAAACTCCATATATCCAAAACCTAGTAAAGGCATAACCTTCCTCCCCAGCCCCTACCCAGAACAACTTGTTTTATTTCAGCTGCCAACTATAAGCATTATCTTCTAACTTCCACTACCCCCCATATTTCGACTAGTTAACAAATATGAGAAATCTTGACTCCCTCTCCTCTCCCCAACATCCAATGAGACACCAGGTCCAGCTAACTCAGCTTGATTTTGTTTTTTTAAATGGACACTTCAAAACATCTGGATGATAATTTTCACTAATCATCTCTTCACTGCAGTAGTGAAACATCCGCCAAAATGGGTTTCTCTCTGCCCCCATCTTGTTAACCCCAAAAGTCGCCTCTTCTGCCATGCAAGTACCCTAGCCAAATCTCAAATCTAAGTTGAGTACTACTTAGAAAACGTTAATACTTCATCATCATCTATAAGCTAATTCATCATCATCTATTAGCTACATCCAATAGGGTCAACATGTTCTGCAAGGTCTTCGATCATTGTCTTAGCTTTAGTCTTTTGCAATCTCCAAATTGCAAGTTTTGCACTAGTAACATCAAACCTCTTTCATACACATTCTATCATATATGATGTTGCTTGTTCCCTGACTTAGCTGTAGATTGTACTGGGAAAGCTGATACATCCCCTCTTTCCTCCTAGCTAACTCCTATTCATCCACTAGGGCTCAGTCCAGGCATCACTTCATATAAGAAGCAAAACCAATTCCCCTTCCCTCAACCACACAGCTCAGGTCTATTGCCCTTCTCTCTGCTTACATAATATGCACTGCCTCTTCCACTCAGTGTCTCATACTGTATTTGTAATAGTTTAACAGTCCTTGAAGGTAGCCTGTGCCCTATTCTTTGTATTCCTAACAACTTTACGGATTGTTCGAATATAGAAAGCACTCAAGGAATGTTTCATGAATAAATATATTTAGGAAAGAAAAGATCCTGAATGGGGTCAAAGATTTAAAACTAACTACTTATGCCATATTAAAAGGTCTGCAACTAGCGTCCCATTCACAAGTCTGTCATTCTTGCCTTTATGTGGAGAGACAACTTTTCCACTGTATTTCAATGTTGGTCCGTATTAACCAATTAATTATCTTATGGTTCCATCTATTTTTCTGATATCTTCACTTTGGTTGCATTCATAATTTACCAAAAGTAATACTTTTACTAAGTATGAAAAATAACTACCAGAAATTGAAGTACAGAGATTTAAATTTCTCAGCAGTACTTGGCTGGGATAATTAAATATTTTTTATTCAGAATTGTCATTTGAATCTCCATTTTCAATAATTAAGCCTTTTTTCTCTCTTTTAGGTACTTGGCAAGTGAAAAATTGTTGCCTAATATTTACCTCTTAAGTAGTTTAGACTTAGAATATAACACGTGTTATATTCTAAGAAAGATAAAGTGAAAAATTTTATTGACTTCATGAAAACAGTTTACATAATGAGAAGTTAAAGAACTATTGAGGTTGGTATGGAGCATTTTTTTTTTATGGAAAGGGACTGGTATATGATCCTTTAGCTACTGTGTTACTCAGAAATATATCCATCAATGACATTTGAGTAGAATATAAAAAGTAAATCAAAATGCAATCCTAAAAATAAATACCTAAAACTTATTAATTGTGATAAAAATAGTGTTGATTGAGTGACGTTCTTCTTTGGAAGCTAGCTGATCCATAATGTTTTCCATTTGAAGTTCTTCTGCGAAATTCAATGTAATTCAGTATCTCAAACATTGCCATATTAACCAATCCAGTGCTTCAACGGTGTTGGCCCACCTATTTCATGAGTAAATTTGAAGGAACAAATAAGACTAAGACCAGTTACCAAAATGGGTCCCCAAAGAGAAGTCTGTTTTCCAGGAGAACGTTATCTAATAGAATACAACAGATGAAATATTCTGAGGATAGTGTAACAGTTTTCTGTTCTAAGCAATAAATGCCACTGCTAAATGAAGGCTTGCGATAGCCATCTGAAAACTCTAATTCTCTTCTTTCACCTTTGGTTTTCTTTCTAATTTTTGTGCAGTGGAAAATGTTTATTCTCAATTTCTTCATCCCTAAAGGGAGATAACACCCACCTTATAGGGCTTTGTAAGGACTGGAGATGATGACTACCTCAGGCGTCTTAGAAATGGTAGCTGTAATAATGATTGCTGACATTCTCAGACTATAAGTCTTCCTTGAGGGCAAGTTGTGCTTTCTTTACTTCTGTTGCACTCTACAGAGTGCTGTCCAGAAATTATTCTAGAGAATTTGATGTTACCAACATTTGCTCTTATTATGACCTTGCCCATCTTAGAAACAAGTGTTCTGGCTACTGCTTACTCGTGGCCAGTGTTATCTGGTACTGCCATTAGCAACGAGGTAAACAGATTAATATGAATCATGGAATCAAGGAATCAAGATGACAATTATAAGAAGGTAAGTTCCAGAGGAGGGACATCTTGGTTTGTCCTGAACGAAGTGGTTTCTGGGATACAGGATGTCAGTGCTAAAACCAGGAAAGTCTGGGCAAACAGAGATGAATTGGTTACCCTATTAAATGCGGCATGACTTTGTTTTGTTCACAGTTGTATATCCAAAGCCTTGAACACTGCCTGCAATTAAGTAATTCATGTTCCCTATATAAATGAATCCATCTAAGCATGTTTTGTAGTTTTACCCATTTACTTTTTTCTCTTTTCTCTTTTCCATGTTTTGTTTTCTTCCTTTCTATCCTGTTTATGGTTTCAAAATATTAATAGTTCTACATAAAGACAAATGTACTACTCAGGAAAATTGTGATACATTCATTAAGATACACTCACATATCACTCTTTCAAGGCTCGACAAAGGAGAAAACAGGTGAAAGCCCTTCTAAGCTATAAAGCACAAAGTTTTTATTTTTGAATTATCTTATGAATGCCTAATGGTATCCCACTAATTTCCAAGAGCCCAGTTTATTTCTGACATTAATTTAATTGTGCATTTTTACTCCTTAACAAGAGTGCTTGCTCTACTACCAAAATGGCTTTCAAATAACTATTACAAATCACTCTCAGGATTTATTTTAAACTGAATTTTGTAAGACTTTAATGATAATGTCAATAAATTGAAACTATGTTGGCCAATACATGAGATTTTTATCTCATTAGCATATACTTTCTTGTGAATAATCTATAGTTTTGGCATTTGTCTTTGATAAGCAGTATGGTAACAAGTTTGTGGTCTTAAAATTATATATAATATAAATTACATATAATATAAATTACATATAATATAAATTATATATAATCTATATATCTATTCTCTAGCTGTTTAAGCATTTTTCAGTACTGTGAAATTCCATATTTCTTCATTTTTCTGGAGGTAGAGGTTATATTAATCATAATAAAAACATCAAATCTTTTAAGTGGAGTTCAAGAGTGAAAATAAAGAGATACCTCTCCTACAAGGTCTAGAAAATAATTTATTCTTCTACATGAGTTGCCCCCAGTGTTGTTAGAGTTGAACTGCAGATTGCATACGTAAATGTTGTGTAGCAGTGACAGATTCTGATTTTATAGTTCTTTTAGAAAAGCTGAAAACATGCTGAGAAATGAAAGTCGGGAATAAAAATATATTTCCACATAGAGTAAGGATACGTATTGAAAAACCAAAAAGCAATAGAACACATAAAAGCTGGCATTAATTTTTTAGGAGACTTGTTTGCAGACTCTTGAAACAATTTTAGGTGAGAACACATAGCTACGTGACGTTTTTATGGTCAGAATTAAGTGAAGTTCATTCTTTAACAGCCCATTTATGCTGAGAAATATCTTTACAAGCGTGAGTTAGTCTGCTTGAGGGCTGCTAGAAACAGAAACTTTATTACTTCTCTTTTTCATTTTGTAAAACTATTTTTTTTAAATAGAACTAGCCATAGGACCTGGAAATCCACATCAACATTTGACTTTTGAGGCATTTTAGAAATTTTATTAAGGTTAAGTTTTCTTCATAATGATTCTATTAGTAAAGAAAACCATGATTTCCCTAGTATTACAAATTGCTTTCTAAAGTTTTATAGTAGCTACCATAAAAAGTATATACCATAAAATATGTCATAATTACTCTTATTATGTTGTAATATATTTAACTGGACTGAAGCTTCACTTATTTGTCTTAGAGCGCTATACACTTTACAAAACGAACTGTGCTTAGATAACAATTGTTGAGTTCCATTTTTTTTTAACCTCTTTTAATGCAGAACTAAGGATGGGAATTAAGGAGATTTACTAACTGTCATTCAAAAGTCTTACTGATGTATCAACATAATAAACGCTAGGAGTTCCCATAATGGGTTTCTGTCCTGAAGTCCTGGGGCTGAGCTAGGTGGATATTCTGCCAAGTTCTCAGGACTGGAGGAAATAAACTAGAATTGGTTCTATTGCCACCACAGAGACCAGCCCCTCTCCTCTCAACAACATTGAATCTTCTCTTTCATGAGGGTAAAAAGCCATATATCCACTATTTCTGCCAACCAGATCAAGGCAGGATTGATGCCATTTGAACAAGTTCAAATTCAGCAACTCAGCATCAAATATATAATAAAGTGCAGCATGAATAACCTGGAAAAGGAAGTTAAATTTCTGTACCAAATATTCAAAGATAAGGCTTCATGGTCTGGAGTTCCAGAGGTCCTTGCTTACTGTATTTTGCACAGGATATATGAGTATCCTTGTTTACTGTTGATAACAAAATTTACAAAATGGATGGATTTTTCCAAAATCATGTGCTTTCATTAAAATAGCTTCATTTATTTTCTGTCTTGCAGCAAACTCCTTCCCTCTTTCTTTTCTTTATATTTATCCTGGGCAAAAGCAAAATGAACAGTACTTGAACTTACCGCTGCTGAACATTTGTTACATAATTTATATAATTTTATATATTTCTCAAATAACATTAAGAAAAGTTGAAATCTCAGAAGTTCTACTGGCAGTACTTGAAGAAGCAAAATGATATGAACTACTACGTGTTGTAAGAATTCTTCATTCAGCATCTAAATTTGGATCTTAATTGACAGTGTGCTATCATTAATTCTAGGAGATCTCTTTTTTTCTCTTATAGAGCCAGATGTATCTTATTTTGAATCCTGATAGAGCATGGGAAGACAACTGTGTTACAGCTGGTATCTATCTAATGCAGAGTTTTTCGAAATTCAGATTTCTTCTTATGGTAGAAGAGAAAAAAATAGAAGGTATCTGGATTTTTAAGGCAATGTTTTAGACTTATTTCTATTTGAAATAGCTTTTGTATAGAAATCATATTATAATCAAATGTAATGATGGATATATATAGTTTGGGGAGGGATGTTTTCATAAGAGATTTGACCATGCTACTATATTTTATGAGAAACAGACAAATGGCTTCCTAGAAGAGATGCTTCACTCAGGCATTCACATTTTATGTCTGGGATACTTCTTGATATCTATATCTTCAATATCTTTATTAATAGCTGAAATACCAACTAAACAATTGAATATTTTATTTAAAAATTACATTGTTTCAGAGCACCATGCTGTATTTATAAGCACTAATCTGACTCTTCTTCTATCTTGAAGATTATCCCAAAAGAATAAACGAATCAGCTTTTGGTTTTTTTTTACCTTGACCAATATTTACCTTAGAAATGTTGGATGGGGCCATCCACTTAATATTTTATTTCATGTTTCAGTAAATCTTGTTCTAAAAATGCCTTCTTCCTTTTCTTTCTCCCATATAAATAACTCTTCCATTGTCAAGTAATTCTCCAGCAGATGTATGTTCAGAATTTCACGGTATGCAGGTCTCAAATAATATCCTGAGTTTTAACTCTTTGATTAAAAGGCCTAAGAGCAATCATGGACTAGCAACATTTTCTTCCTCAAGAAAACATTGATCAATGTTCCAAGGTCGAATGACCTATTTCAACCTTTAGAAAAGATATTTGATTCTTGAATATTCAGAATAGGAGGGGACATGCTTAAATCTCTATCAGGGTGTCTGTGTCTGAACCATACAAAATCCTTCTAATATTTTGCCAATGCAAATATTTGGACATATTCAAAAGAATTTAAGAGATCAAAGTCATAGCCAGGGTATTAGAGTAAGACTCTTGAGGGGTCAGCCTGGTGGTGTAGGTGGTTAAATTTGCATGTTCTGCTTTGGCGGCCCAGGGTTCACAGATTCGGATCCCAGGTGCAGAAGTACACACTGCTCATCAAGCCATGCTGTGGTGGCATTCCACGTATGAAGTAGAGGCAGATTGGAATGGATGTCAGCTCAGGGACAATCTTCCTCAAGCAAAAGGAGGAAGATTGGTGACAGATGTTAGCTCAGGGCCTATCTTCCCCCCCAAAAAAGAGTAAGTTTCTCGAATAGAAAATAATGGAGAATCTTCTTTCTAAAGCATCCTTGATGTTTCCGCAAATCAAACTGCATACCTTTAGTAGAAAACACATATAGATAGATATAGATATATAGATATATACTAAATTATCATTAGGTTACCGTAACTTGGTAAATGGCATATTTTTGGAGCATAAATATTTAAGAATACTGTCTTCAGATAGAATAAAAAGAGTGATGGACCAGAATTGTGTTTTGCTGCAAGGATATACCGGATGTTTAAAGAGTCACCTGGGCTTTCTGCTGAACCAAGGACACCCCAGTGTGCGACGGTCTAGAGAGACATCAGTGCAGCTACTGTCCTAAGGGCTCGAAAGCCAAGTACACTATGCAGAGCAAACACAGACACTGCTAATCATAAACACCCAGAATTTGTTTTAGTGTCCTTTCAATAATACCTTTATAGCACGCCACCCTTCAACCCCAAAACCTGCAACGAAGAGTTTTCATCAAAAGCATTTCTAAACTTACTGTGAAAGTCAAGTTTGGCTTAACCAATTTTGATCAACTTTTTTTCTAAAATGTATTCACTAGGGCAACTATAATCTTCTGTTGGACTGAATTGTATGCTTTAGTTTCTTACCTAACTTTTTTAGTTCGAGTTCACCTTTCACGTTAGTTGGCAGAATTTATCTATCTGCTCAGCCACCCCTCATAGTCAAGAGGAATTGTGTGCTGGGACTAACTCCATAAGAATTATAAGCTCAAAATGAAAGACGGTTTACAGTCAGCAAAGACAGAACTTGCAGAGCACAAACCAAGTAGACAAGGCAGGATTCTCTCCCCTCCTGATTTATTTCATTCTTTGTACTAGCACTTGCTTGCTATTCCTTACTGCATTATTTGTTGTTTTGTGATTTTCAGCTTGGGAATATATTAAGTACATTTGATACTGAATAGCTGGACAAACGACAGCCAATATGTGTTTTCCCTTTTCTTGCATCTTGTCCACAGTAAAAGCAAATGTGAATTATGTTCCTAACAAAGGGAAGGAGGAAATGAAGGAGGGAAAAGCCACTAGAGAATTAGTGATTGAAAAATAGAGGTAAGACCTTTGTGTGGTCTCATTCATCTGTTATCACTCCCTCCCAGTTCTCTGACCGACTTTGCTAGTAATTACTGGCTTTTCACACCTGAAGATCACAAAACCCTGGTGTGAGGTCCAGTCTGCAGAGTGAAGTACGAGCGTCCAAGCTGCTCATCCATCAGGAGCCGAAGTGTTCTCTATCTTGGCCGACCCTTGTTTCACCAACAAGGTGGTAGGTTTCAAGGGCCGTGAATAAGAGGTGTGTACCTTCACTTTGCTTCACACAGATAAAGACAGAAGTCCTACACACACTGTATTAAAATGTTAGCAGAGTGCCTAGGTGCCAATAACCAGCAAGTTTCTTTTTCACTTGGAGGCTAGCATATGTTCTCATACCTAAAATTTCTACAGGTCCTTAAAATACTTGAAGTGAATTATCACTGTATTAGCATTGCTATGCCTTGGTATGCATCTATCTGTCACAGCAAATCCATACTCATACTTCTTTACAGCTCTGCAATCTGCATTTGGAAGAAGAGAGTCAACTCTTCCAGAAGGATAGAAGAAATGGTGAATCAAGGAGGTTTCTGGAATAACAGCAACCTGATATTTTGAAACTCTGGAGTCCCAATTTGCAGCCTTCTCCATAACAATTAGAGCTGGCCCTCAGTAATAAGCTGATATTTCTTTAATCCTATTTCACATAGATCACGAGTGATTCAAGGGCAGGAACCAGGTCTTGTCAATGGTGTGCCTACAACACTAAAATCAGTGTTTAACACATAGTAGATCTTTTATAGTTACTGCCGAATTGAACTAAATTTGCTGGCACTCAGCACCAAAAATGATTTTTCAACTTAGATAATTCAGAATACCTTTGCATTCTGTGGCTGTACATCATCTAGCCAGTAGAGTTTTATTTAGGAGACAGTGAATAAATTATACTGAAACTTTCTTCCAAGTGGAATTCAATTTACTACACAAAATCATTATGTTTTTTAATCTGTGCATTCTACAAAGGGTGACCTAATGAGAAGGGAAAAAATACCACAGCATTCTTGAATACAGATCCCAAACTCAAGTCAACTAATGGAACAGGACCCTGTAGAGATGAATGCTGTGACTGAAAAATACTGTAGCATTTTCTTTCTTGGAAAGTAGGAAATCTAATTACCTTCAAGTTTCTCACATTTGAGCCATACTACAAATGAATTGTGTCCAAGTACAGAAAAACCAACAATATTTTATTTATAATCTTATTTTTAGCTTTTGAACTACAAATTCTGGTTCTAGAGTCGTTTAAAAGATCATGGGTTTTATAGATGCTCATATGTAAATTAATCTGTTGTTTGCTTACTTTTTTTCTTTGCCATTGAATGGTCCTCCTCATAAATACAGAACAGGTCATTACATGAAAAATATAAGATCTTGCATTTTTTTTCCTCGTTCTTTCTTAAAAATCTATTTCTAATATTGCATTCCCCATTGGACTATTTCATAAGGGCATGAGGGGGAAAAAAAGAAAGGAGGAAAAAAAATAAAGACAAAATAGACTGGATCTCACCACTAGAATTCACCATAAAAATCTTAAAGTATAACAGAATTCTTACAAAATTTCCTAGACCAGTTCTTCAGGGAATTGAGATCTCCTATGAAAAATATGGCAATCAGGGAAGGTAGGGACGAGATGTGGGAAAATAGTAAATAAGTGCAGCAAAAACAGGTTCTGAGGAATACACATCATTTTGTCTGCTTTAGATCACAATAGAATTTTTAATAAATAAATTTCTTTTCTTTTTTGTTTTTTTGTAAAGACACTTTTTTGAAACAGTAGATTTAGCCCAGTCATTTGTGTCATTTTTAACAAACTGTCTTTTTTTTTTGATTGTTTGTTTTCTGTAACTGTAAATGTTTTAGATTTGAGTCTCTTGTACATTGTCTTTAGAGTTCATTCGGATCAATAACGGTTCATGCACTGAACTGTGTATTGAATTTATTGTGTTAACTGTTGTTGTGTGGTTGAAGGGAGATTTGTAGGAGTTATAGTGATTTAGGTGCTCATGCTCGATAGCAGGCATGGGCAGGTGACTTTCCATGGGTGTGTCTCCCGTAATCTCATCATCCACATTAATGATTTCAACAGTCCTTGTTGGGGCATGATGGTTTTGCCGGTGGTGCTGCTTCCTCATCTTGTAGAAAATGACCAGCATCACTGCAGCCATAAGCGTGATGGCCACAAAACAGCCAATGATGATTTTGGTAGTCTTCATGACCTCATCAATTCCTGGGATCCCACTGTTTATATCAGTCACTGGGATGGTGAATGTTTTTTCTGTCGACCTTGTGCTCTGTGGCATGAGAGAGGTGGTCACGTTGGTGGTCTCCCAGTCAATCACTGGAGTGGGGCCCACGTTGTTGTCTGTGGTCCTTGCCTCATCCTGAGAAGGTTCCATAGTCTCTACTGTGACGGTTGAAAAGTAAGAGAAGGGAGTAGTGGTTGCTGCAGTCACATTCAGGGTAGCTGAAGCAGTGGTATTTCCAACAGAATTACTCACCATACATGTGTACATGCCTGTATCTTGCACGGTTACATTCGTGAAATTTAACGTGCCGTCACTGAGCACAGCTATCCGCACTTTGTATGCACCATGTGTCATGACTGTTCCATTTGGAGTAATCCAAGATACAGAGGTCAGGGACGTGGAGGCCCGACATTTCAGCTCAGCTGCCATGCCTTCAGTGACATTGAGGTCTGCAGGGGGCTCCACAATCACAGGAGCGTAGCAAGTGAAATAATTCTGGTCAAGCTCCCCTATGTACCTCCCTTTCAGATTGGGAGGAGTGTTACATCGGGCACAACAAGCTGTGTTGGAGGGGGCCATGTCTTTTATCCACCAGCTGAGCCACAGTATGTCACAATTGCAGTTCCAAGGGTTGTGATGTAAGTGTATCCTCTCTAGATGATGCAAGGGTGTGAAGAGGTCATGAGGCAGTAATGTTAGATTGTTGTGTGCCAGGTTTATCTCCACGAGAGACTGAAGGTTATCAAAGGCATTCCGTTCAATCACTTGAATCTGAGACTGTATCATCCACAGTTTTTGAAGGTGCATCAGTCCCTGGAAAGAGCCAGGCCTGATGGCAGACAAATGATTCCCCGAAAGATCCAGCTCATCGAGTTTTATGAGCGGCGTAAGATTAGGGATTTCCCGGAGGTTGCACATGGCAAGGTTCAAATATCTCAAGTTGGACAGACCTTCAAAGGCACCTTCTGAGATGTATGAAAGCCTTTTCAATTCCCCTAAGTCTAGTCGGCGCAAAGAAGGGATTCTGTTAAAAGCATAAGAAGGGATGCTTTCAATGGGGTTGTTTCGCAACCAGAGCTCCTTCAGTTTAGACAAGTATACAAAAGCTCCATTCGGGATGGTAGTAAGACGATTGTCAAAGAGTTCCAGAGTGTTGAGGTTCGCCAGACCATTGAAGGCCCCAATTTCAATTGTTCTAATATGATTCCTACTCAACTGTAGGATTTCCAGGTGCCTCAAGTGCTTGAAGCTGTTCACTTTGATGATCTGGATTTGGTTCTCATGGAGGTTCAGCAGCCGAGTGTTGGTGGAGATGCCATCCGGAACCTCGCGGAGGTTTTTCCGAACGCAGATCACCTTGCTGAACTGGTTGCTGCAGGAGCAGACGGAAGGGCAGGTTTGAGCCCGCACCAGACCAGCCACCACAAGAAGTTGAAGAGCCAGCAGCACCACAAGCAGGGGGTCAAATAAGGCCCTGTTAAACCTAGGACCTATCATTATCTGCTGTGGATGTAAGGTCATCTTGTTCAACATTCATAATTTATCTGGTGTTGGTCCTTCTGGAGTTCAAATAGTCTGCAATATAATAAGAGCAAAAAAGAGTATTAGTGCTCCTCCAAACGTCTTTCTGGAGCAATGTCAGTGATGCAGTGTATCAAAGCCATCATTTCTCAGACTAGGAAAACAATAAATCTTATGTCCTTTATTGAGCGATGTGTCTCATGTTTATAAAGAATGATTCTGTACTTCAAATTAGCAGCCATCCACAGTCCATATTCCATCAGATGTGCAATCACAGAGAAATGGAAGAATGAGGTAGAGGACCTTAATGGAGTGTTTACCAACCAAGTGTGACCCGAATGCATGAGGACTTATGAGATGTACCCTACCATTAGGTTCAAAGTCCAGACCAGATTGAAAAAGTTCAGAGAAATAGGATCTGGGGGCTATACCCTGTAGACTAAAAGTTCCCTTGCAAAATTAGTAACAGCTGCCATTTTACTGAGGGTTATTCTATGTTCCAGGCACTGTGGGCTACAGACTTCACAAACAGTCCTATTCAGGATTGGCTACACAATTGCAGGGCCTAGCGCAAAATGAAGATGTGTGATGCCTTGTTAAAAGATGATGAATTTCAAATACGCAACAATAGATCGTTAAAAGAAGTATAGGCTCTTTTGAGAATGGGGCCCTTTGCAATTGCACAGGTTGCAAGCCCATGAAGTTGGCCTTAATCCTTTCTAATTCTTACAGCGCTCCCCTGAGGTAGGAACTGTTATTGTCTCCATTTTCAAGATCAAGAAACTTAATCATAGGAGAAGTAACATGCATGAAATCACATGTTAGTAAATACAGAAGCAGCACTCAGACATTCATCTAACTGGTGCCAGAGCACATGATCTCCAACACTCCATGAAAGAGTTTTTGCGATGATGGCAAAAACAAATATTTTTCACAAATCAATTTCTTTAAAATACCTTTCCTTTGGGGGTGAACTCAGCTGTAAACAGTGGCAATTTAATTTATGGTACCTGTGAAGACATACTGAAATAGTGACATGCACAAATATACATAAACTTCTAGAGATTATCATATACCAAAACTCATTATAATATAGCCAACTGCTACCTATAGGCAGACATACCACAAATCAAATCAATCCCATGAAATATAATTTTTATTTACAGATAAGATCTTAGTATATCAGGATTACTGTATGTCTTGTGTCCCTACTCTTACTGATTTTAAGTAGATTTATGGGAAGGGAAATAAAGTAAATCACTTTCTGCATCTCTTCCAGCACAAGGAGGAATTCAAAAGGAACTTGGGTTACTGTGTATATGCCCCACTGAAATGGCTTATTATGGATTGGGCCCCTGTGTAATGACTTCTCCAAATCTCTCATCTCAATAAACAGTGCCTCTACTAGGAATGTTCTGGAAAGAACAAAAAGGGGGCAGGAGGCTCACCACATTCCAATTCAAAAAGGCGCTAATTTAATGCTTACTATGTGTCATCTTGGGCAAGTTACCTATCCTTTCCATGAATCATTTTCTCCACTTGCAAAATGCGAATGAGAATATTACACACCCCTTAGCGTTGCGAGTATAAAATTAGTTAATGGACATAAAAGGCTTAGGATAATGTCTCCCACATTGTAATAACTCAATAAATGCTAGACATTATTATTATTATTACTGTTTTTGTTGTTGCCCTTATCAAGACATTTTGCTAAGTACTGGGCATATAAACTGAATTATAATTCAAAAGGTGAGATACATAGGCAAACAGATGAAGTATAATAATACATGTTCACTTCTATGAGACCAAGCCATATTGGCACAAGGGCAGTGAAGTCAGACCAACTCAGCCTATGGTGGTAAATTAGGGGATTTTCAAAGAGGAAGATCATCTGATCTGATCTAGGTTTTGTAGAAGTTGATAAAGAAAGGAAAGAAGAGCTTTTTAGGCATACGGACCAGCCTGAGTCAAGACAAGGACACATGAAAGATGCTAGCACATCCAGGAAACAGTCAAAAGTTCATTGTGGTAGGAGAATGGAAGACCTAGGGAAGGGGATAGAAAAGAAGTTGGGACGAGATCAGGTCCAGACTGTCAAGAGTTGGTTATATCAAACTTAAGAGTCCTCATTTTATTCTGCAGGGGACATGTTTTGTTTTTAGAAAGAAATGCTATCATCAGCTTTGTTTTTAAGAATGGCACTTGTGGACTAATATGGGAGAGTGAAAAGATTCGGAAGAAACTAGTAGCAAGGAGAAAAATTTGGAAGATCTTCCAGTTTTTCCAAGTGAGGCTTGGAGAGAAGTCAATGCCAGAGACAGGTCCCGCTTCTTAGTCATCACTTCCGTGCCCATCTCACGACTCAGGGGCTTGAAGAGAGAAGGGCTGGCTCCTCTTTAGGATAGTGGTGAGGTTCTCATTGTTAATTAGCATTTGTGAATACCTGCATTTTCACAGAGTACACAACATGGAGAAGACGCTCTTTTCCAATAATAGGAGATGCCTCACTGAGAAAAAAATAACTGTCATTAGCAATTCTTAAACATATACCCACATCCACAAAACCACTGAAAGGGACCTGAGTCCCAAGAAGGTGAAATTTAAAGCCATAGATTGCTTTCTAGCTTCACAGGCTTGTTTTTGTCTCCTTCCCTATGGCAGCAAAAAGACTTGACACAGATTCTGAGTTACTGTTTCTTTCTGTGGCCTTCCCACAGAGACCGACTTGATTCCTTCCTTGGGGTCGTTGAGGCTCTAGCTTAACTTTTCACACCGTCCAGTCCTATGATCATTTGTCCCTGGGTCTGTTTCCCCCACTAGCCTGTGAGCTCTGTGA
Source organism: Equus quagga (assembly GCF_021613505.1). Lineage (NCBI taxonomy): Eukaryota > Metazoa > Chordata > Mammalia > Perissodactyla > Equidae > Equus > Equus quagga. The sequence goes on from NC_060283.1 coordinate 21,562,021, forward strand.
GGATAGAGGCCATGTGTGATGTGTGATGGTTTCTTCTTAGTCTACTGCCCACACAGTATCTGGCGCACTGTAGGCAGTAAATAAAATAGCTGTTGAAAAGGTACAAAAGAGTTAATATCTAATTATAACTCTTTCCATATGTGTAGTGTTATGTCCTAATGTATTCACCGTGTCTTTCTATTTCCTGTATTTTCTGATGTTTTGATATCTGGGTCCTTGCTGGTCCTGGAGAGACCGTCCCTCCAATGGTTAGCCAATTCCTAGAGATAGTAAAGGACTTGCCCACAAGCTCGCCTTTCATATACAAACCACCAATGTCAAGTCTGAACCACAACCACCTCCTCTATTGGGTTCTCACAAGGCCCTTGGTCCACTATCCCTCTGACCTAATCATCATGGGGCTTTAGGGACAGCTCCCAGGTCCCAGAACCTCCTGAAATTATTCATCCTAGACTATCCTAAGTCTGCTTGCCTTGCCTTCCTTCAGAAACCGCAATAAAGGCTCTTGCTCGTGTTTTCCCCTCATTCCTCCTACCTCGTCACCAATCCTGGTGTTTCCCCATGTGGCCCCTATGGGCCTGGTGTGCCCCTTCATCTTAGGAACTGTGAGTAAAGAAATATCTTTTCAATGGCAGGTGTCTTCTGATCTGTTGCCCTCATCATACCTGAATAATAATATTTACATTTTAAAACAACTAATGACTAAATAAAGGAGCCCTGCTCATCATATCTATCTTGTTGATGGCTTCATAGGTCTACACCATTGTCCCAATTATACTGTGACAACAATGTGGCTGGTAGGCTTCACACCCTGAGTTAGATCAGGAGTTATCTTTTATTGAAAATTTAAACACAACTTTGTAGATTTCCACTTTAAATAGATGTTATTTAAATTTCCACTGATTATGGCCATTGAAAACTTTCATCCATATGATTTAGTGTAATTTTACATATGCTCCCATCTCCCCAGTACATACTTCCTAAGGTCATTGGGCATTAAAAATTAAAACAAAAACAAAAGGAATAGCACATAAAATCTCTGATATATTAACCGATTGATGTTTTTAAGATTGGGGTCCCAGGGCCCTGCTCCACCATTTCTCCTGACACCTCCCACTCCATGACACTCCTCAGCATCCTAGGGTCTCTGGCAACACAGGTTGAAATGACTAGTTGACTGCAAATAGTACAGAAGTGAAGAAGATAAGACCTTACTCTGCCATTTGCTACCTTTTTCTCTTTGAAATATGAAATAACAAAGGCAGCCATGTCCAGGGGTCAAGAGAGAAGGCTCTGGTACGAGACTTCCTGAATTTATAGGCCTGCTTGAACCTCCAAGACCCTACAATTGGGAAAGTTGCTTCATCTTTCTATACTTCACTTTCCCCATCTGTAAAAGCGTATCTACTCAAAAGGCTTTTGTTAGCACTGTCATAATACATTTAATGTTACTGGCTCATAATAAGCAATATATAATACACAGTTAATACATAATAAAAATAAAGTAATGGGACACTCAGTTTCTTCTCTTATATAAATTAAGAATCACACTCATATCTATTATTCAAAGTTGTGGTAAGGATGAACTGGCATGGCCAGAAACACACTATGTATTAGTAAAACATATGCAAATGATACATTCCTATTAATTGTAGAGTATATGTGTCTGTCCTTTTTCAATCCTCAGGCTGTTTTACATTCTACTTCTTGCTTACTTCAAGGTCTTTTTGCTGCAATTAATGAGATTTCCCATAAATCAGTCATAAGTAACGATTTATGAATTATAGCTGATTCAAAGCTAATTTATAACCTACAGCAAATAATGCTTGGTACATGCACTGAATCGAATAAACTACTATCAACAAAAGGTTTTCTACTTTAAGATCTAAATTATGTTACTTTACATCAAAAGCCACGTTTCAACATCTCTTTCATAAGATGTTTTTATCACATCAAAAGGAAATCAATTTAAAGGTATGCACTATCCATTACAATGCCATCTGACAGCATTTATGTACAAATGGATCTGTGTGGATTTTGAATTAAAGTGTAATACTTTTAGCCATGTCCTAGAGGATATCCTGACTTTGTCAAGAGACCTTTCTTCTTCCCCTACCCACGCTTCAGTGCACTGAGACACAGAAGGAACTGCATGCGGGAGAGTAGCTAATGGGGATGCTTTATTTAGCACAGTATTGTTGCTAAGTCAGCATAAACTGTATCTAGACATTGGAACTAGTTTGGAAGCAAGGTGAGAGAAAGATGAATTTAGTTAACCACAACCACCCCTCCCCCACAACAGACCACACACTCACATGCATATGTATCTGCAACAAAGTTCTAAATACTGAGAACCAAGATCATTTACCCCACACTCAGCATGGACACTGAGGCCTCCAAACCATACCTTACCAGGGATGTCAAATGACTTTGCTCTTCTATTGTCTTCATTAGCATCTCTACCCCTTTCTGGGATTCTCCTGCCAAAGCAAATGGCTTCATTGTCCTCATAGGAACTTGTCCAAAGATCCATCAACTCTTCCATGGAAAGCCTTAATGTAGGTCTGTGCCCTAAGATTCTTTGAATCTCTCAACTCACCTTGCTGTTTGCACCAATCCTGGATCGGTGTATCATAATTCTTACCTAATCATAACCAAGTTCCCACATTGAAAAACCCTCCTAAAATCAAACTTTCAGTTCTCAATAAATTCTGGCCTACTCTTCACCACTCCATTCACAGACACCCCTGATCTTTGTGAGGTGGCGCTTTCCCTTAACATAGTAAGTAATAAGCTCATCTCTGTCTTATCAACAGGATGTGTTGGCGATTTTTGGAGTCAGCTTTTGACAGGTCTAAAGATGGGTTACTCATTTAAAATGTGCCTGAACTTCAATCTCTCTCTCTCTTGTTGTCTACCCAACACCCTACTCCCCTACTCTTTCCCTAGAAAGTTTTGCTCAGTTAAATTCACTCCCATCCTTAAAAAAATTACAAGACTATATTATCTGCTTTGGGAGAGGCTGCCCCAGGACTGATGGGTGAATAGAATTTGGTTTAAGCTAGGACTAGGCAAGCTTTATCTGTAAAGGGCCAGATTCTAAATACTTTGGGCTTTACAGGCCATATGGTCTCCTGTTGCAACTACTGTATCTGCCATTATAGCTTGAAAGTAGCTATAAGTTAAAGGTAAATGAATGGGCATGGCTGTCTTCCAGTTAAACTATTTATGGGCCCTGAAATTTGAATTTCATATAATTTTCACATTTCAAAATCCTAAAAAATTTTTTTGAACTACGTAAAAATTCAAAAACATTCTTACCTCGCAGCGCATATAAAAACAGGTGGTGGGCTAACTTTTAGACTATGGTTTACTGAGCTCTTATGTGAACAGATGTTGATTCTCTCATTTCTGTTGCCAGAGACTGGCTAGGTCTGGACATGTGATACATTTTGGCCAATGAGATGTGAGAAGTCAGCTGACGGGGTTCTTGGAAATTTTTTCTCTCCCACGAAAAAGAAGAAAAACATGGGAAGAAGTAGTTCTTTATTCTGTTTCTGGACATTTTTGTGAGTATAAGATGCCTGGAGTTGCTCTGGCTACCTGGTGGCCAAGAGAGGAGGCAGCCTGAGGACAAAGGTGATATGCCAAGGAAGGAAACATGGAAAGACAGAAAGAATTTGCATTTTTGATATGTGATAAGCAGCTGAATTAATAAATCCTGTAATTGTCTGTATTTTCTTATTATCTAAAATAATCAATTCCTTACAGTACAAACAGTTCATTTTTTTGATTACTCACAGCCAAACCTGTCTTGATACTTTCATATTCTCTCTCCTCTCTCCATCTCCAGCTCTCCCTTTCTTTCTCTCTCATTACCACCCTCTTCCCCAAACCAACGGCAAAGAAAAGACAAAAAGGACAGTAGAAAAATTCTGATTTCTTATAGTGTTATAAATCTGAGACCTACCAAAGGAAACAAGTAAGCTGAGGCAACATGATTTGCTTACAGGAAAAGAGGTGAGGCTCATTCCCATTTCTACTGTGATCATTGCCTAGATATCTGTTTAAATTTTAAAGAGTGCTAGAATACACAGGAAAAGGAAAAACAAATTAAATAACACAGCAATAATAGTGTTATTATCAAAGGTAGCTCACCTTTCCAAATCAAATTTATTTTATAAATATTTCCTAATATAGTTCATTTTTCCCCATTTGAAATACACTTTCGCAAATTTGTTGAGCTTTTTCCATCCCTTTGCAGGAGTATGTAGTTCTGCAGATTTTCAGAAAAAAGAAAACTTTTATAAATATGCCCAGGGCTGACCCTCTAGGCAAATGTAATGGAAAAGATACAACATTTACATGGCTGTAACTAAGGGATCCAGCCTGTCAGCTCAACAGAAGGCTCCTTGGCTAAACACACTGACCTTGCAATGTTTCTAGAAAATGTTGGGATTTTAAGAAATTAACATTTAAGACAAAAAAAATCTTGGGTCTGCATTTTCATTTTTCTAGAAGACTTATCTGGCTGATAGTAAAAGAATACACATGTTTAGTGTTTAGAGGTGACAACATTATAATATCATTAGATGAGAAGCAGCAGTGAGTAGAGAGAACTGTGTATTTAAAAAACGGAAAACAAGAAAAAAATCACGTGGCCAACATGTTGCTGTGTTCTGGAGAGCACAGTAAGAATTACGAAAGAGCTAAATTGGCCATGCCTTCTAGAATTTTCTCCAGTCTTGTTGGAGCTATAGTATAGACATATAGATATATATATAAAATTAAAAATGTACATATATGTATCTAGGATCTAATGCAAACCAATATATTCACTATTTAATGCCATAAAGCATTGTCCCAAGTTACAGATAATCAGAGAAAGTTTTAAGAAGACGATTTGGGGTTTATGTAGGTCTCTAGGGGATATAAACTTACATTGAGAGCAGGGTAGTGGTGGAGGAGGTAAGAGATTACTTGTAAAAAGCAGATGAGTAGGAGCTTGAAATAAAAGAAAACTGACTTAATGAAAGCAGAAACTTATACTGCAAAATTTAGATAAAGTTGGCCCAACGGAGGGGCACTGCATGCCTGGTAGGAGAGTTTAGATTTGCTTCAATAAAGAGACAGGAAGAAACTTCAGGCTCTTAAGCAGGAAAGGGTATGATGATGGCAGTGTTTTCAGAAGGTTCTACCTTGTGCATAAAAGAAATTGGAGACGGGAGTGGATGATGGAAAAGTCAGATGACTTCAATAATTGACATCTCTAGCATTACTTTAGAAGTAAATGGAACTGATCTTCAATCTGATTATCTAACCACTGAAATATGTACAGGTTCAAATTAATCAGCTCTAGTTGAAATCTTGTAGAGCATGAAATACCAATGAAGGTAAAATTAACTTCTGCATGTGGTCACATTAAAAAATATTAATGTACACAGAGGGAGGAGGAAACCACTTTGGAAACTCTGATGCACAAGTCAGGAAAGAGGCATCTCTGATCTCCAGTGGTGCTTATGTCCACACTGTAAACTGCACACAAAGGACTAATACTCACGCATTCAGTTTTGGTTTCCTGATGACATACTGTGCTTTCCAACTTGGAACAATGTTGAAGCATAGAAAGACATGGCCCCCCTAATCTATACTAGCAAAACCTAGTGAAAGAAAAACCAGATTTATAGCAAAGTGAGGTGGGTTGGAGGGTTGGCTAAGTATTACTCACAGATTTTTGGTAAACTGGCCTTCTGTGAGCCACGCTCTCCTAAGTGGGAGTGAAGACAATATTAACAGACATTGAGAGGTTTACATGAATTAAATGGCATAGCATATCCTGAAAGAAAATCCCCAAACCTGCCCCTGCACCTCCATAAATGCCACCACCACCCACCCAGTTGCTTAACGCAAAAATGCAAGGCTCCTCCTTGACTTTTCTTTTTCTTTACATATCTCCAGTATAACACTACCACCTGACGTTACTACTAAAATATAACTGAATCTATCTACTTTTCCTCATTGTCCCTTTCTAGACCAAACTATTTTCATTTCTAATTTGGACTGCTGAAATACCCTCTTACCAGTTTCTCTACTTTTGCAATTGCATTAATACAATTAATTTTCCATGTAGCATTTAGAGCAAAGTTTAAAAACATGCGATATTTTCCTATAAATATGTTCATGTCATTCTTTAGTTGAAATGCTCCTATTGGCTCCATACTCTTTTAGGGCAAAATGCAAACTGTTTCGGCCCCTAGCACAGGATCATTCATCTGATACCTGCTGACCTCTCTTACCTTTCAACTTTTCTTCATCCCCCTCCTCTCTTCAACCACATTGGACTTCCAATGTCCCACAGAGGCTCCAACCTTTTCCCCCTCAGGGCCTTTGCACTAACGTCCCCTCTGCCTGTAAAACGTGCCCTTTGATTTCCACATGGTTGATTTTCCTTGTCATTCAGGACTCTCTTTACATTTTACCTTCTCAGAAAGTTCTTTCTTGATCACCCAGCCTAAACTAGCCCCTCTATCACCATCAGTCATATCACTATATTTAATTTTCATCATAATACTTATCATTATTTGATATTTTTCTCGTATTCTTAAGTGTTTATTTTCTTACTGCCTGTCTAATCTGAGTAGAATGTTAATTTTCACAGAACAGAGACTTGTCTGCCCTATTCAGTGCTATTCACCTAGAAAAATTCTCATCAAACGTGTTAAATGCATGCATGAATGAAATGAGTGTACAAGGAGACAGAAGCAGCTTATAGACAGTCAAGGCTATAAATTCATTGAGGACCTAAATGATGTCATATTCACTAACTGATCCCTAGCATCTAGTAGTGTCCAAATCACATAGTAGGAATTTCATCAATGTTTGGAATGATGCTTGTCCAGCTTTTAGTTATTTTCATAGAAGTCCTTCCTACAAAGAAAAGCTGGGGAGAACAAAGCAATATAAAGGTCATTTCACTGTCTCTTTGCTCTCTTTGGTTATTTTTCTTTTCGGGGAAGACTCACTGATTTCTTTCTCTTTATCTATTATTGTAAACAGCAGATACTGTTTTAAGTTTGGCCAAACAATGCCCTCTGCTGTATGTGCCTAAAATAACACGATTGCTTTGAAAATTCCAACGTAGATGAGACATGAAATGTTTTCATGATTTGCTTCTTCCTGTGGCACCTACATGCACTTCAGAACTAGGGGAGTTTGACTCAGCTTTCCGTCGCTCTGCTGGATCAGATCGTTTAGAGCAGAGAACAAGAATTCTTATAGGCAGAAAGTCACATTATCTTCACATCGCCTTTATAATGAAAGAGCCTCTTGATCATCACATTCCAGCTTCTGGAACTCATTTGCACCATTCATTAAAAAAATCCAGGGTGAATAAGATCTCCTAATTCTTCCCTCGCAACCCAAAGGAGCAAGCCAATAGGACAGGCAAGGGATTGGGGTAGGCGGGGGCAGCTCCAACTTTGTCTTAGCAACAAAAAATCAAATCTACTTCATGTTAGAAAAGCAGCTCCAGAAATATAGCCAAGAACTTGGCAAGGCTAAAAATAAGATTAATTTGTTTTTCCTGCTGGTATAGCCTCACATGACGCAGGAGAGATAAGCATACCTGGCATGAAGTTTCTGGCTATTTATGAATTCTTTTGATCACGTTCACTTTTTGAGGTTGGTGATTTATGAAGAAATGAAATATAGATGAACTGACTTGTTTCTCAAATTAAAGGGTGGGATTCGAGGTATTCAGGGATATGTTTGTAGTTTTACGATAGCTGCTTGCTGTGTTGGTTTAGTAAAATGCATAACCAAGAAAAGAGCTTAAAACCTCAAGCTCTCTATGCTGCTGCTATTTCATTCTTTAGGAAATGAAATGAGACTGTTCCAATGATCAAAAATGTGCCTGTCTGTACAATGCTTGCATCCTCTTTGTACTAATATTTTTAAGTCTGGAGCCCTACCAATGCATGAAAACTTCACTTCTTTCCCCTTCCTTTTGGTCCTTTCTTTTTTCTCAGGCTTACGTGCCACTAAATGATTAATACAGGCTACTCCTTATCTCCAAAATTGGTCTCTTCTTTCTATACTTTTCCTGGGAGAGATCTTCAAAGTAACACTTTGCAGAATTAGTGTAACAACACCCAGTGACCCAGACAATCACAGTTCAACAAAACATAATCCACCAATAGTTCCCCAGTGCTTACAGAATAAAGCTAAATCCCTTACTGCCTCTACCCACTAGATGCCAGTAGCACCTCCAGTTGTGACAATCTACAGTGTCACCAGATATTGCCAAATATCCCCTAGGGGGCAAATTTGCCCTCTTGAAAACTATTGCCTCAGGGTGACATGTAAGACACTCTGTGATGCTGTGCCCTACTCTTTTCCCAGTCTCATCTCCCACTGCCCTCCATAATACAGCCTAGGCTATAGGCTATTTCTGATTCTAAAGATATACCCCCTACTTTTCCTTCTCAGAGACTTGCTCCTGTTTTTCCCGTGGCCTGGAACGTCCTACTCTGAATTTTTCTTTCGAAATTGTACCCAACTTCAGAGCCAGTTTTACAATGACCATTTCTACTAGAACTTCCTTGGTCTTACCGGCCAGTATTAATTCATCCTTCCCCTAAGTGTCTGCAATGCCAAGACTACAGCACTTATCAAATCTGAGTTTGATTCTAAATGTTTGGGAATGCATTCAACCTGTTTAACCATAAGCTTCTTAAGGACAGGAACTGCATGATTTCCAGGCATTCAGTAAATATTTGCTGAATTGCATCACTGAATTTAGCCCACATTTCAATTCATAGTCAGGAGCCAGAATGATAAGCTAATTTTATAATAAGAAATAATATATCAAAGTCCATTGACAAGATCCATATGTGAAGCAAAAAAATTAAAATGGTATACAACGTAGAATAAACGGTAAAGAGAGGGCTCAATAATTACTCCTTGCCTTCTCCCCAACAAATAAACAAAAACTTATAAATCAATTAACATTGTGAAGAAGAAGATTACCAAAAAGTAGCATGTAAACGGATAACTGAAAACAATAGATTAGGGTAAAAATTTATCCTTACCAACAATAAGCTTTATCCTAAATACCACATCCAGAGTACTTGGTACACTGTATATACAAAATATATGTGTATTAGATGAAAGAAGGAAAGAAAGAAAGAAAGACAGACAGAAAGAAAAAAAGACAGAAAGAAAGGAAAAAAAAGGAAAGGAAAGAAGGAAGGAAGGAAGAAAGGAAGGAAGGAAGAAGGAAAGAAATAAAGAAAAAAGGAAAGAAGGAAAGAAATAATAAATGGGCTCAAGAAAAGGTTGGTTGTTGTAGATTACCAACTACTTACATAAGAAAGTGGACACTAACGGAGTATAGAGACTTTAAAAAAAATCAGTGATACAAATGTGTGTAGTGTCCATCTGTGAAACTGCCTAGTGCTTGGACGCTCTAATTTATGTACTCTATTATTGCGAGGATACATGAGTTAATACATAAAGAAGAGTTCATCTCTTTGAATTAGTGTTTTCATTTTCTTTGGATAAATACCCAGAAGTGGAATAGCTGGATCATATGGTAGTTCTAGTCTTAACTTTTTGAAGAATCTCCATACTGTTTTCCACAGCAGCTGCACCAATTTACATTCCCACCAGCAGTTACAGGGATTTCCTTTTCTCCACATCCTCTCCACACCTGTTATTTCTTGTATTTTAACACCTCTATGTTCATTGCAGCATTATTTACAATAGCCAAGACATGGAAACAACCTAAGTGCCCATCAACAGATGAATGGAGAAAGATGTATATGTATATATACATATATATGTATATATGTGTGCATATACACACACATATATATGTATATATACACACAGTGGAATACTACTCAGTCACATAAAAAAAGAGATGAAATCTTACCATTTGTGACAACATGAAAGGACCTTGAAGGTATAACGCTAAGTGAAATAAGACAGACAGACATAGATAAATACCATATGATCTCACTTTTACGTGGAAGATAAAAAAACATCAACAAACACACACACAGAGAACAGACTGGGCCTTACCAGACAGGAAGTGGGGTGGAGGGAGGGTAAAACGGGTAAAGGAGGTCATTTGTACGGTGACAGATGGAAACTAGACTTTTGATGGTGAACATGACGTAATGTTTACAGAAATCGAATTAGAATGATGTATACCTGAAATCCATATAATGTTTTAAACCAATGTTACTTCAATTAAAAAAGAGAGAGACAGAGAAAGATTCAGAACAGTGCCTGGTACATAATCAATATGGTACAGACTTTTGACTTTTGTTATTATTTGTCTATCCTGGTGACAGCCAAAGTCCAATTATGGAGAATGATTGATACATCAGACTATTATAATTTGATGCTAAAGCAGTTTGAATCATACAATTAAGTTTTCTTAGTTTGATTTCTTATCAACCACCTTATTTAATTATAATTTGATTTTCCATAAAAATGCATAGTTCAGTCCATGGGCTCCTAAGAAGTTCATGAATGGATTTCAAAACACTGTGAATCTCTTGAACTCACATGCACATTTTTACATAAATGTCATTGTGTGTTTTTATAGGAAGATTATTTATTGGTTTTATCACCACACTCTCAAAGAGATTTATGATTCTAAAAAAGTTTAAGTTCTACATGAAAAGATTTGACAGACTGAAGTACTTGAAGAATCTGTTACAGTTCTAGCTATAATTTAGCAAATTGGCACTCTGCTCTATATATCCATTTCTTATGTGTTTAGCAAGTGTGACTACAACTTTCTCATGATGAGATACCAAAATCAAATTTCTGAGAGTTAGAAAACTAAGGACTCGACCCAGGTGTTCAGCAAACTCTTTAAGACAAACGTCCATTGGGAAAGGTCCAGAAATGAAACCTGCGCTGGTGACAATCATCCTTGCCGCACACCTTAAACATTGGTACTCAGGTGACAATTTGTCACTCCATGTCACTCCTTTAAGGAATTTGTGTCAATGTAAGAATCAGGATGCTTCATGATGAAATGGGGTCCTGAGCTTCTTTAATGGAAAAGAAAGGTGAACTTCTCTGCTCCTGAACTTTCTTTTATTTGTCATAGTTTATTCCTAAAAGAAAATGCACTGAAATACTGTAATTGAGTTGTTAAGGTTTATCTATCTCAGAATATTTTGGGTAATCATGACTGACGCCAAAGGAGAAAATATCATGCTTATTAATATTAGTTAAAATCAATTCTATAACAGGAACAAATGAGAAAAAATAATATTCCATTAAAACAAATACAATGAAAACTGAGGTAAGATTCCACCCCTCAGCAAAAAAAATCTAATTTTGGATGAGGTTAAACTGCAGAAATTGTACATGTGTTTTGGCCTCTCAGGATACATAACAGGATGATTCTCTCTAGACTTTCAGTTTGAAAAAGGGAATAAAAGGAAAGCAAATAAAAGAGGTTGAACATCTCAAATTATGTTTAATCAAAACACGCAAAATTATTTTTCTTCTCATGACATTCTCCTGTCAGTCCACAGAGGATAATGGTTATTCTTTTATTTTTCTTTTTACATATATTTATATACTAATATTTTTTGTGACAGTTAATGACCAGGTCAAATAACTAAAGAAGCTTTTGAAAATCTAACAAGCCCATCTTAAACATAAGTCCTTGGCAAGGCAGGTAGACAAGGATTTGATTTCAGGAAGTTGGTAATGCAGTTAATGACCTTGCTTCCCAAGCTTCCTTTGGATTGATGACTAGCTGGGAGGAGTTGATAGCCATTAACCCCCAGCTGCTCATTAATTCTTTGGAAATGCCCTGTGCCAAGGTCATCATTGCCTTTATAAGATGAAAACAAACAAACCAACAGTAGTACCCAAAGGCATACGGATTTTTGTAACAAGTACTACAATTTAAATTGCCATGCACGGAATCTGAAGAAAATAAATACCACAGATACAGGGCCATTCAGATTTTAAAATCACCTTTCAAGGTTTTACCAAGTACTCTCTTCCTCGTTAATTATTAAACAGTGCAAAGCCCTAATTTCCTAGACAATAAACACACACACACACACACACACACACAGAGATATCCCTAGGCAAAGCTGTCTAAAGACATCTGGGTTTCTTTTCATAGTATGGTGCTGAGAAAGAGAATCTCTAAAGTCATTTCAGCTCTAATAATGTATGATTCTCAGTATGTTCACCACCAATGTGTGAACTTTACCTAGGAGGGAACTCCTTCTACTCAATAACTCCCATCACCCACCGTTTGAAACACTGCGCTGAGACAAGCCAGATGTAGACAACAGAGTCATGAACAGATGCCAAAGCACTACACTGTAGATGATTAGGTGGGTAATTATATGTAGTTTGGTGTTCTCAGGGAACCAGTCAGGTTTGCACAGTCGGTGAAGGCTATGTGGACATGAGATTTAGTAGGATATGTACATTTGGATAAGCAAAAGGTCTAGCATTCTAAGAGAGAGAAAACCATAGCATTTATTTATTCCTTCAGTGATATTTGCTGAGTGGCTACTAAGTGGCCAGGACAGTGTTCAGTTTTTGACATTTGGGGCCAAGGGTCTCCCATCGAGAATCTCACAGTGTATGGAATTCATGAGCCAGTAAACAGGAACTATAGTATAGCAGAAGGTGCTAGAGAAGAATGCACAGAGTGTTTTAGGAGGACACACCAACAGAGAAAGAAGACAGAGAGAAGGGAAAGAGTTTGTTGGAAAACAGGCATGTGGCGGGTGGGAATGCATGAAAGTGGACATGAGCATCGGGCAGAGAGGCACAAGTTGACTTCTTTTAGGAATGCACACTGAAAAACAGTGGAGAAGGTAGGATAAGTAAAATAACACCAGATTGTGAAACATAGACAAAAGAATTTAGATTCTATTTTAAGTCATGGGATGGGTTGTAGGGACTTGATTTTCTTCTCTTGTTGGAAGGAAAAAGGACAATGAGACGAGTATTTAAGGAAAAGCAGATTTGCAATAATATGGAGAATGGATAGGGAAGAGTGCACTGTAAGACCTGAAGGTCAACTAAGAAATTATTTCAATAATCAAAATATGAAATAATGAGGGCCTGGAATAGGCCCTGCTTTTTACCTAAAATATGGGCTGACATGACATCATGATGTTCCTGTCTCTGCTCTGCAGTCCCTACTCTGAGACTCCAGTTCTATTTCACCAGCTCCCTTGATTCCTGACCCATCATTGGCTGCTCTGACTTCTGTATATTTTGGACTCCCTAAAACATCAGAGCAAGTCCTGTACATCTAGTCCTGGCTTCCATTGAAGATCTCAGAGCCACCGCCTTCCGGTTTTCAGCATGACTTAAGAGTTTAATAAATTCACCAAAATGACCCACAAAAACCTGATAAGGAAACTCTCTTTAATTGAGTCTGTGTTTATGAGATCTGAGCAAGGGGAGGAAACAGAGTAGACTCTGTGATTTCCAGGCAACGTCATTTAATCAGAATGCAGATAGCAGGGATGGCCTCCTAATTGGAACTGGAACTGGTTTCAAGTAACCTCAACACTGTTAACATTGCATAATGAGGAAACCTGGGTGATGACATGTCAGATAATGGAAATAACTGTAATCAGTGATTCCTTTGTTTCCCCCTAATGACCACAAAAGGGGGAATTATATGGCAAATGCAGACATTTGAAAATTGGATTCTTAGTTATTTATTGACTCAAGGCAGTCCTCATTTTGCTCGGTGCCATGTTAAAGATAGGTCATGTATATTGGAACCAAGCCCTGTTTTTCACACAGTTCTTTTATAGCAGATTTGCTCTCAGTTACCATGGAATCTTGCAAAATGAGGACTCAGTTCCAATATGAACAAGCTTCAGTTAACACAGTACCATGCAAAGCAAGAACTCCCTGGATTATCCTGTATTCACTTGCCTACAATGCATCATTTCCAAAAATATACCATGGAAAAAACCAGGTAGATACATGAAAAACAGTAAGAAATTGGGTTTCCTATGGTATCTTAATGGGATAAGAAAGTAGGGAAGTCTACGTATGCTTCTATTTAAGCCATTAGTTAGCTACTTTTTCCTTGGTTTGGATAATGAAAATTACTTCTTGATTACTTCTGCCACTATCTTTCTTTATTCTCTAAAGGATGCATTTCAGATCTGTAGCACCATTACCTGTTCATACGCTTTTAGCACATGTGACATACTACCATTTCTGTGTGCCTGGCTAAGTGGCTTCAGGGATTATTTCGTTTTAACTAAATTAACACTCACAAAACGGAGAAAGGGGCTTAAAGGGATTCTTTCAAAGACATCACAGAATGAATATTCTAATAATAAGGCAAATATACGTGCACAACAAATGAAAATGGTAGAGCTAACATCTTATCTTCTCGTATATGAGCTCTTTGAAGCCATGCAATAATTATATATTAAAGAATTGGTCATTCTGATTAATCTTGTATAGTCATCCTTTGAAATCCATGGGGGATTGGTTCCAGGACCCCCCCCCAGACACCAAAATCTGCAGACGCTTCTAACATTCATATAAAATGGTGTAGTATTTGCATATGACTTATGCACACCCTCCTATATACTTTAAATCATATCTAGATTACTTATAATACTTAATAGGATGTGATTGCTATGTAAATAGTTGTTATACTGTATTGTTTATGGAATAATGACAAGAAACAAAGTCTGTACATGTCCAGTACAGACACAACTATTACAGGCCTTTTGATCCTCTGTTGGTTGAATCTGTGGATGCAGAACCCACGGATACAGAGGGCTTACTGTATACATGTGTGTGCATGTGGGGGGCAGGGTAACAGTCGCTCTCTGGCAATCATGTCCCATCACACTCTTGTTCTAACTGTGTACTCTCTTCTGAATCCACCAGGTGCCCATCATCATCTCTGATACTTGGCTTCTTTTGTGTTTTTTCTTCCCACTCCACCCCTTTTTTTTCCAACCAGCAATGCTAAAGAATAATGCTGTGCAAAATCAATGCCTCATCTGTCCCTGGGATTCAGATCTGTATTTCTGCATGCCCCTTTGCATCCTGGGAGAATGACCTGAAAATAGGTCTGCAAGAGACAGACTTTGCAACTATTCTTCCTTATTTCCTTTCCTCCTTCCCTCCTAAAAGTTTCTTCCTCTCACTATTCATTAGAAAGATGAATTAAAATCTATTGGGTTTAAGCTTCAAAACTCATGAACATAGGACACCAATTAAAAATAACAGACTTTGAGAGTTTTAATTAGAAAAAGAACCCTAGAGAACTAGGTGAAAACTCCACTTCCTCACTCACTATATGGACATCTTGTCAACAACAACTCTGAATCTTGTTTTTCCTAACCTGTAAAATGGGT
Source organism: Equus quagga (assembly GCF_021613505.1). Classification (NCBI taxonomy): domain Eukaryota; kingdom Metazoa; phylum Chordata; class Mammalia; order Perissodactyla; family Equidae; genus Equus; species Equus quagga. The sequence goes on from NC_060283.1 coordinate 21,577,428, forward strand.
GTGATACTATCAGTCTTTCCTTTCTCATTATTACCGGGAAACTTGAGATAGTTTATGAATTGTGGGATAATTTAAAACTATAAGTATTAGATAGGCTTTGGAGACTGAACATTTTTTACTTTGAATCCATACTAAAAACAACAAATCAGAAAGCTGAGAGAGGAAAGAAGATAGAGAGAGCAAAAAACACAGTTTTCTATGTGGCAGACACTCTCTGAGTACTTTATACACACAGTTTTATTTAATTCTCATAACAACGTCTTGAAGTAGATGCTCGGTTAGTTTGCCACTTACCCTAAATCACACAATTAGTACCAGATCTTGGGTCTTTTTCTAAACAGATTTCTAAAGGGATGGAGAAAAATATCACTGAGATGGTGGACTGGCTGCATTATCATATCTAATCTTAATAAAACCCATTTCTTGGAAGTGTTCCTATTCGTTTTGTCTTTGTAAAACCAAGTCAGAGCATTTCAGTACTATTCCCAAGACTTCACAGCCTGACTGCCTTAGAGCCTGAACTCCAACCACCAGCTCCAGGTCCATTTTCCTTCCAGCACACTGCCTCGCAGTGACTTTGGTGAGATTCACCAAGACAACCTAAATGAAAGTACCTAGCATAATATCCAGCATGCAGTAAATATGCAATATATAGCATGCTTTTTTTCCCTTCCTAAATTAACTCTTCTTTTCTCTTGGAAAATGATCAGCACAATGATTTTATGCTCCATTTAGAAGACTAAAAATTAGGACTGAGGAGAAACTTCAGTCTGGGTTGACAAAATGCAGGGAAAGCCATCGCTGGGGTATGAATGTGGACTATGATCTGTAGCTTGCAAACTTTCAACTGGCAGCTAATGTTCCTACCTATCAGCATGCACTACTTGAGTAAACTTCACTCTCAATTCTCTTGTTTTTGAAGAAAAACATTTCCAGCTAATAACACAATTACACTTAAGTATCAGAGCTCATTTTAGTATTATTGCATTTGTTAAATCTAACTGAGTCCAAATTACTTCCTCAATGCTAATAAGAGGAGGAGGAAAGAGAGGAGGAGGAGAGAATGGGGGGAGAGAGGATGGCCAGGGTTAAAGAAAGAGAAGGAGACATGTACACAGAGTGACACAGAGAAAAACAGAGAGCTATCAATGCTGCATATAGCCTCAAGTCCAATAAATGTCAGTTAAACTTGCTGCCCACGGTTTCTATGGAAACCCCTTAAGTTAAGAGTGGAATACAGACATTTTTTGGACTGCAACTCACAAGCTGTTTATTTAATTATGATGAAACATGAGACTGTTAGGGACAATACTATTATAATACTGATAGCATTTAGAATTCAAAGAATAGATATGGCAAAGTAAAAAGTTATTTTTTTATGCAAATCATTAGCTTCATGTGAATTGCATGCAAATAAAATGCATCTTGTTTTTACAGGACTTTGCAAATTATTTCCCACAGGCGAACCCCAAATTAGCCAAATGACATTTGTTAAAGGGAGTTCTTCAGAGGCCTCATGACATTTATAGGCTCCCCCCATGCCCAGTGAACAAAACCAGGGTCACAGCATATTTTCAATTAAACCCAGGATAGCGGCAAAGTGCAGCACAGCTGGAAAAACAAGCACATTATTACCCCATAGATCATTTGTGAGCAATGAATAGGTCTCTGGTGTTTTTCTGTTTTATAGACATTTGAATATAAGAATAAAGAAAATAGTTTTATATTAGCTTTTGCCTTCCAAAATAAACAACCACTTTTAGGGCATTATTCCTGGTGGCCCAAAGAAGAATGATTGGAAGCCATCACTTTTCTGTCTCTGAGAGTTGGAAAAGGTTTGCTTGGCCTTAAATTTGGCCTTGGTGAACCATGTGATTGATGAGCTCATTCATACCCCTGTTCCTTCACTAAAGAAACACGTGATGTCTCCCAGTAGGTGCCAGGTACAGTGCTAGAGATGGGGGACAAGAAGATTAAGCCCCAGTCCCTAGCTTAATTATGGACTTTTTCGACAAGAAGGCATTAATTTTGTTGATAAATATTTATGGAGGGACTAGTGTGCCTCATAGGTACTAGACTAAATAGATAAACAAATCCAGAATCCTGCCTTCCAAGAGATTACAATTTAATGAAGACCAAAAGACACATAATCCTAAGTGATAGAGCAAGGAGTCAGTGTTCCTGCATGCTAACTCCTGATCTGACCTTCTCCCTACACAGGTAGAAATGCCATTCATGGATACTGTGCTACAGTCAAAGCTAAATGTGTTTGTGCCTATGGCATGATTAGCTAGCTGGTGGAAGGTGGGGCGAGGAGGGAGCTTCAGGAACATTTCCACAGGGGAACCACGTTTCCAGCTCTGGCCATAAGCCACCACTATCTTTATAAACTCTTTAGCCCATAAAATATGACTGAAGGAGGAGGCACTCATAAGAGAAGTGAATCCCAAGGAGAGTCAACTCTGGTGTCAAGCTGGGAACCTGAAGGCTGTTTCTAAACCGGCAAAGAGAAACATACAAGAAATTTGCAAATATCACTCAATGAATGTGTCTTTTCGACTATATTTCAGCTTATATTTTGAAATTCAGTAATGGTTTGCAGTAGCTGGGCTTCCCACAAGTTGCTCATGCTAGCAAAGCCAGTTGTTGCTGTTTCTCGATTTGACAGTATATCATGAGCCACTTCACATTAGCTGCTGTTGTAGTGTTCAGCATATTGTGGGGAAGATTTAGCATGAATCATCACCCACCTAGCTCTCTATTGTGGTCTCTATGCTGTAAACAGGCAACTTGTTTGCCAATCTAAAAAAGAGAAAATCATCCATTAGAACAATTCAGCACATTTCTCAATCTGCTGCCACCACCATCAGAACAGACAACACTGGTGACAATATTTATTGAATCACCACTGTATTTTAACACTCTCCTGGGCAAAAAGCCAAGGCAGCTATCTTAACCACTGGCCATTTTGAACAATGCATTGTTTAATGCCAATAAGAAAAAAATGCATTCCAAGTCAGAAGATCTGTAGTCTACACTTGGTTCTGACTTATCAGATGCATGACCTTAAGCAAGTCACATTTTCTCTCTGTTCCAGTATCCTGATCAAAACTATCTTTTAAGATCAAGCAAGATAATTTATTTTGAAGATGGATAGGGAATACTTAAACAGAACACTCTGAATTATTAAAGTCAAATGATATGTTAAAAGTTTGACATAGGTATCTTCTGCAGACTCCAATTGGGATTTTTTTTTTTCCACTTCCAAAAACAAGAGAGATACTAACATCTCCTCCTCCTATCTGTCCCTCTTCCTACCCTGGCCCCACTCCCAATACTTCCGGGGCAATGGCAGATTAGAAAGTAAAATCTGAGATTGAGGACTACATAGTCCTTGGAGCAAAGAAACACGAAGAGATACAGCTGGCATTTTGCAAAGCATAATGAAGTAAACGAACCTATTTTTAATTCCAACAGATCCAGATATTTACAGGCCAAGCTTAGACATACAGTTGGTGCAAACTGTACAGAGAGGAAACTCTGAGCAAGTAGATATAGAAAAAGCCCACGCAATTAGTAATCAAGATCAAATGACTGACATGGATATTGAAATTACCAATCTATCCCCAATCTATTACCAATCTCCCCAGCCCTCCTCTATCAAGTCCTACTTTATTTTAACAACAGGTGTTAAAATCTCCAAGGAAAGAGGAGGAGGAGTTAGTGAATTGTGGGTCTGTGGTTGACTCCTATAAGGTGTTAGCAGGCGGTACAGTGTGATGCTATAATCTTTAAAGCTGGGCGTTTTACTGGGTTAGATGGTTTTGTTTGGAAAGATAATGTAAGTAAAAGTGCTTCTCAAAATTCAAAGCAATATACTGCTAGTGAATATTACTCCTATTACATAAGTAAAACTGAATATGACTACAGTTCATTTTAGAGTTGATGTGGATTTTCCATCATTGGTTTTAAAAAAGGTTTAACTCAATCTTGTAGAAAGTTTCCCCAAATCTCATGGTTTCAAGAACCATTAACTACCCTTGAGTAGGAAATATGAAATATAACTTATAAGTTAACACGCCTGGGATTTATAATATTGTGAGAGGAAGGCATTGGGTAACAATTGGTGTTATAGGGAGGGTAGAGAAGAGGTGGGAATTGAAAGCTTGTGTTCATTGTCAAATCAAGTAGCCAGTTCTCAGTACTCATATTAGGCAAACATTAGCAGCATCTGACATAGGGAACACTGTGTTCTTCCTGAAACACTCTCTGTACTTGGCTCCTAGAAAACCACTCTCTGGATTCTTCTTCTACCTCATTGATCACTCTGCTCAACCTCCACTGTTAGCTTTGCTTTATCTCTTGGGTCACTAAACCTTGGAGTAAGCCAGGGCTCAGTTAGTGAACCTCTTGTTTTCCTATACTCACTCTCTATGTGGTTCCATAGAGGCTTTAAGCACCATCTACAAACTGAAGACTGCCAAACGTATATCTCCAGCCCACCATGCAGACTTGTACATACATAACTGCTGATTCAAGACCTCTACTTGGAGGCATTGAAAATCAACCTGTTCAAAATAAAACTCCAACTCCACCTCCATCTTTGACAAAGACTTTTCTATGGCAACTCCCTTCATTCATTCATTCATTCATTCATTCATTCAACAAAAATTTTAAGGTCCTATTGTGTGCCAAGCACTGTTCCAAGGACCATCCTCCTAGTAGCTCAAGCAAAGTCTCCTTGAAACTTAATTTTTTGGTGTTATCCACACTTTAGCATCCTATTACCTCTACACTTTATCACCCTTACATGCTATTGCTTATATATTGGAAATCCTGTAAATCAAGAGTCTTGTCACTTCTCCTCACCTCCACTGATATATCCTAGTTCATTCTTTTTTTTTTTCTTTTTTTTTTATAGATTTTATTTTTTCCTTTTTCTCCCCAAAGCCCCCCAGTACATAGTTGTATATTCTTTGTTGTGGGTCCTTCTAGTTGTGGCATGTGGGACGCTGCCTCAGCGTGGTTTGATGAGCAGTGTCATGTCCGCGCCCAGGATTCCAACCAACGAAACACTGGGCCGCCTGCAGCGGAGCGCACGAACTTAACCACTCAGCCACGGGGCCAGCCCCCCTAGTTCATTCTTTTTCTGGATAATTGGATTATTCCAATAGCCTGGTCCATAATTGGGTGTCTTTGCCTCTATCCTTGTCCCTCTTCAGTCTTTTCTCCATATGGGAGAGGGCTCCTATCAAACTGAAAGTCAGATCACATTCATTCTTCTGCTCAAGGCTCAATGGCTTCTCATGCCACTCAGAGTAACATTCAAGTGCTTTCAGTGTCCTATGAGGCCATTTAGGTTTTTGTTCTGGATGCCTCCTACTTCTCTGATCTTACCTGCTACCGTTACTGCTCTTTCTCCACTCTGGCCACACTGGTCCTTGCTGTTCCTCCAATATACCACACACAGAACTTTCTCAGGAACCTTGCACCTCCTGATCCTTCTGCCTGGAATGGTCTTCACCTAGACAGACCTGTAGCTATGCACACACATGACAATGATACCACCTTTCATCCAAAGACCTATATGTTTTCTTCTTCACTTCCTCCAGGTCACCTGCTCAGAGTGACCTTTCTTGGTTATGCTGCCTAAAATATAACTTCCCCTTTCCCCAATCTCTCTCTAGCCCTTTATTCTACTTTATTTCTCTTCATAGCACTTCTCACAACTAGAGATAATGCACATTTATCTATGTATGCTTGTATCTATGTATTTATTTATTTTCTCTCCCGTCCAACAATACAAGGCCCGAGGACATGCAGTCTGTATGAGTTGTTTATTGATGAAGCCCTATCAGCAGTCCAATTTTATAGATGAGGAAACTAAAACCAAGAGAAGTTGAGTGCTTCTTGACTGGATACATTGGAGATTATCAAGCAGGAAGGGGATACAAAGATGGAGATGATGATCAATCCTAGATCAGAACATCAGAGAAGTTAAGCTGATGAATTCTGTCATTAGATGTAGTAACTTTGTGACTTCAGCAAGTTCTATAATTTTGTTTTGTTTCATATCCTTCATCTCTAAAGTGAGGTCGATAATAACATAGCCAAGCTTGGAAGGTTGTTCTGAACATGACGAGGTGATGCCCATTAACTACTAATTCCGGTATATCATAATGTCTCAGATAATAGGAATGATTACTATTATCAGAGACAGTTTCATTCATTGTTTATTAAACACTGCTCTAAATACTTTGGGAGTGGCTAAACAATTCACCTTCTCTTATAAAACGATTATCTGGTGCTGAAATGTGGTACTCATCCCCAAATGTATGATCATGCCTGGACATGGGAACATATAACTCAAGGCGATAAACCACCTTGATCTTTATATATCACCATAGAAACAAGATTAGTAACAAGAAAGATTGTGATGAGAATGGTACATTTTGTTACATTATACATCACAGACCAGAAACCCTTCTTACACAAATTATCTTATCTGACTTTCAGGATTGTGCGAGGTAGGCAGAAGAGATTTTATTTTTCTATTTTGCAGATGAGAAAGCTAAAGTAAAGGAAGTTAAATAATGTGATCAAGGTTTTTAAAAAAACTAATATATGATAACTGTTAATATGAGAAGTTAGATCTTTAGAGCCCTAGGCTAGTTCTCTGTCCAATATATGATGTTTTAACATGAACATGTCAGGGAAGAAGGAGGTACTTATGTATGAATCCTCCCAAGGTTCTCTAAACTTGTAGCAATTTGCTTTTTTTGTCCTCCTTTAACACACTGTGCTGTTACTTCCATATGGGAAGACCAAAAAGAACATTTATTGAGCAATTATCAACTACCGTGTTAGTCAATCACATTATACTTGCCTACTCTTGTGTCTTTCTGCATCATTAGACTACATGCCCTATTGGGACAGGCACTATATTCCAGTTCATGTGCATGCACAGCCCACTTCCTGCCATGTAGTATGTGTTCAATAAATGATTTTTGAATAAGTGAACGAAATAGCTTATTTGGTTATGCACAGAAAGTGCACTCTGAATTTGAATTGCACAACTGATCAATATGATTAGAGCTAACCTTATAAAACTGCCATTTCCTAAATCAAAAACTGTTGATATCAACAGTTTCATGTGGTTCAAACTAACAGTTTCCAAAGAGGGACAATGAATTTGGAGATGTCCAATTTGTCAATCAAATTTCTGGAATTTATAGAGATCCTCTTCAGGTTACATCCAGTTATATAAACTTTTAGGTACTAACTAAGAGAAAAGGGAGTCAATACTTTTATTTCAATGGAAAGTCTTCTGGCTTCAAACAGTCAATTTGTGGAAGGGTAATTAAAAATAAAACCAGAATAAGTACATTCAGTATTGAGTTATAAAGTGTTCTTGTCTACTGACTACCTATAACAGGGTCCACAAGCACAGAGCAGAGGTCAGCCACTTACTCTGCCACAGCCTTAGAATCCAGTGGTACAGCCATTTGTATATCATCGAAAGCTGAGATGTCCATGCTGTTTTCTCTTAATACAGCTGCTCAAATATTACTACTTCTCAATAGATCTATTCTGACTTTCTCCTTTGCCATCTACCTTGCCCACATAGAGAATTAACCACTTGGTTATCATTTTTTCCATAGAATTCTCTTCATTATACCACTTACCACCTTGTGAGAACCAAGACTATATCCTATTAATCAGTACACTGCCATTGTAGAACACCATGCTGGGCATACAAGAAATAAAAACTTTTAAATTAAAATGAAGTGAGTACTAAAGTATAGATGTGGATGAACATATATATGCTACTTAAATATCTCTTTAGATGCTAGTGGTACCCTAGTTTAACTTTGGAGATAAAGATGTGTGGGAGTAGGAGATGGTACACACAAAGCATCCTTGATTTTCAAATAACAGCACCAGGCCGACCTCCTGCACTAACTGATCTAAATCTCTGGTCTGAAAGGACACATGATAGCTGTGGTCCGTGTAAATGTGGCATTTATCTTCATGAGTGCAGTGATGAAGAATGGGCCAGGACTGGCACAGTCACGAGTGACTTATTCCATCTCTCCTCACAAGTGAAGATAAATGACAGAAAATATCAGCCACCATGCATTATATATATTTATTCCACACTTATGCCCACAGAAACAAACATATAGTAGGCTTTTCCTCAACCTGATTGTTTTTCATTTTCAAAATATACAGCTAACAATAACCACAGAGAACCTGTGGGAAAGAAAGAGGGGATGAAAAATGCCAAAATAATGTCTATGAGACAAGCTACACCCCGTGAGAGGATACCTCAACAGACCTTATCTCTGGGAACTCTAAAATGGCTGCAAGCCTAAAAATAAGATTTCCATGGGTCTCTGGCTGCTGTCATTAAGCTAATGTTATGAGAAAGTCATAAAGACCTCCCAAGGATACTGCACTAGAGGACATTCCACCCTGTGGAAAGTTCACTAAGATGGTGGTTTTAACAGAATGGCCTCCAAGATCTCCTGCTTGTCTAACAGTCTTCCTGGTTTACTTTATTCTCAGATGATATTCATTATCCTCAGATGGTATGCAACCCTTAATTTATGCATTGGACTAGGATGTCCTCACTAAGCTTCTTAAATCACTGGTAAGGTGGATAGGGTGCAAAAGGCTGAAAAATGGCATCATCAAGGATGTTCTTGCTGCCCAGCCCTCACAGCTAGATGATGTGGATACTCAGTGCCAGCCTACCATTGGATACGGCCTCTTCTAGGTTACAATGCTGTAGCACCATTGAGAGCACATAGGATCATTTTAAATTATTACATTCAAACTTAAACCTAATTTGAAGCTGGCCTGTTGGGAACAGTCTAGTCACCTAGATCTAGTTTACTAGAAAATTATTATGTCTAGATTATCAGAAAGCCAACTCTTCTCTTTGCCAAAGCAGTTGGAGTTGTAGTCTTTGCCTCATATTGCCCAAACCTCACGTTTTCCCAGCACCAATAGTCCTTCTCTCCTTTTGATGGTGGGCAAAGGACCTCCACCTACAGGCAGAGCAAATCCTGATCACCTTATCTAGCCTAACTCTCACACTCAGCCTCATGACATCATTGCTTCAGATTAGCTCCCATCTTATGCTCCAATAGCTTATCTTCTATACTACTTTGGGAAGTGTTACTAATTTGATCCCAAGATCATGCCTCCATATTTATTTGTGAACTTTTATGGTATTCTTGTTCTATTCCATGAGTCTAAGTTTTTATTATAACATATCCAATATCCCAGGCTCTCAACGACTGAGGACCTGGCTTGTTCTTTAAATTTCTAGATATCCAATATTACCACCTTAATCCCCTCTAGCATTGATAGCCTTTCTGATATGTATCTCATTCAACATAAATTGAATGCTTTTTAAATACCAGGGACTATTCTAGACACTCAGGATTCGACAGTGAGTCAAATGGTGAGGAACTCTCACTTCATGGAGCTTCCCTTTTAGGGGTTGGACAGATAATAAACAAACTGGAAAAGATCAGGTAGAGACAAGTATTGCAACAAAAATAAAACAGTGATGAGACAGGGAATGATTGAGGAGAAATATTATATTGATTTGGTCTAGGAAGACCCTTCCAAAAAAGAGACATTTAACTTCAAGAATGACAAGAAAAACCTCAGACAAAAATATCTGAGAGAGAAATATTCCAGGCAGAGAAAACAGCTAATATAAAGGCTCCATATTTGAGGGAGAGCTATAATCTAAATGTTTGTGTTCCCCTAAAATTCATATGTTAAATGCTAATGTCCAATGGGATGGTATCCTGAGGAGGGGCTTTTGGAGGTGATTAGATTATTAGGATGGAGTCCTCATGAATGGGATTAATGCCCTTATAAAACAGGATCCAAAGAGATCCCTAGTCCCTTCCTCTATGAGGATACATAGTCTGCAACCCAGAAGACGGCCCTCACCTGACCATGCTGGCCCCCTGATCTCAGACTTCAAGTCTCCTAGAACTGTGAGAAATAAATTTCTGTTGCTTATAAGCTGTTCTGTCTGTGGTATTTTGTTTTAACAGCCCAAACAAACTAAGACAGGAAGCATGTCACACTTAAATAACAATACAGAGAAAAACAGGCTGGTCTAGTAGGAATAAGTAGGCAAACAGAAGAATAGGAGATGGGGTTGGAGAGTATATTAGTTTCCTTTAGTTTCTATAACAAGTACCACAAACTTGATGGCTTAAAATAACAGAAATTTTGTTTTCTTGCAGTTATGGAGGCCAGAAGTCTGAAATTGAGATGCCAGTAAGACTTGCCAAAGACTCCATGGGAGAATTCTTCTTTGCCTCTTCCAGCTCTGGTGGCCCCAGGTTTTCCTTGTTTTGTGGCTACATAACTCCATCCTCTACCTCAATACTCACATGGCCTTCTTCTCTTCTCCATGTGTCTCTCCTCTGGAAGTCTCTTATAAGGACAGCTGTCATCGTATTTAGGGTCCACCTGGACAGTCCAGGATGATTTAATCTCAAGAGCCTCAACTTAATTATATAGGCAAATGATAATTATATATATCATTTTTCCAAATAAAGTCACATCTTTAGGTCTTCAGGTTTCGGTCATAGACATATCTCTTAGGGAGTCACCATTCAAGAATCCATTAAGAGAGTTAAACCTGGTAGACCAGGGAAAGCAATTTCTTTGTATTCTACATGCAACGACAATCTGTTGGAGAGTTTCACAATGGAAAATAAAAATAATATAGCTTGATTTAGGTTTTTTAACTATCACTCTGGCCATGTGTGAGAACTGATCAAAGGGAGCGATAGTAGATCAATAGTGCACGTGAGAGATGGTTTGATCTTGGGTGGCAGCAGTAAGAAGAGAGAGAATTAGGAAGCTAAAGTTTGTTTGGAAGTAGAGTCAAGAATACTTGCTTAGGGATTACATATGAGAGTGATGGTGAGAGAAAACAAAGCGTTGCCATCTGCCATCTACCGATGCAGCTATCCAGATATCATCTGCTCCCGCACTCCCCACTGCCATGCTCCATATGCCTGCAAGAGTATCTGTATCAAGGAATCACCTCCACTTCCCTAACTATTCTTAGACCTTTGAAAATATTACCCTCTCTGTTAGTCTAGCCTTTGTTCTAATTTCTATGGCTGGTTATGTCTTGTCTAGCTTTACCTCAAGAGTCTGCCTTGCCTAGTGTTTTAAGGCAAGGCTATTCAATCCTTTCCCATTCCACTGCAGTTCCTTGGGGTATCCAAGCAGAACCTAAGTGATGAACCCTGAAATGTCAAGGATTTCTGCATTTTCCTCAGGTCAAGGTGACTGAAAACTCTCTGGGAACAAATCTAACAAAATTTCAGAGCCTAATTTTACAACCATCACCATCTAAGTGGCCTGCATGTATCCTGTACTTCAACCTCTACAGAACTATGGTTTCTAGATTGTCTTTCTACTTCAGGGACTTCTCTGAATACACAAAGAAATTGGCTTAATCAAAATAATACCAATTCTCATAGTTATGTCATTCAAAGAAATGATGATTTCAAGTCAAGTATAATTTATCTTCCTCATTAGGTTGAACTTCTGACAGAGAACTGAGACTTAAAGTGTTCTTAGTAGTTCATGGAAGGCAGAGATAAGAGATGGCATAGTTCATAAAGTAAGTCTCTTGATGAAGGCCAAATTTTCTTAATGAGTAAGCCATTTATGGGAATGTAGCTGGAAGCCTAAAATACACTCTTGCATTGTGGAGAAGGAGCAAATCAACATGAGATCCTTGTATTATTCCCTGATATTAGGCTGTTCCTTTATGAGCTGTTCCCATAAGACATTACAGAGCATCTGCATAGTATTTCTTCTAGTGAGTTCCTGTCAAACTTATTTTTAAATAAACTCAATTTTTAAGAATAATTTCAACATCAAAAACTACATTCATCTACAACTATATTTTAAATTTCTCAATTACGGTGTGTAATTTTTTCTTTTGTCCCTTAAGAGCAAAGTAAATTTTAGGATTTAGTATTCCAACAACAGTATTAGAAATAGCCTTAAGCTTAAAACATATCCAGAAAATACATTCCCTACCATGTGAAATTTAGCAAGGGTGAAGAGAGGAGATCCTGCTCTCTGGCTCTGAATAGCACATTTGTGCATCCCAGAGATCTTTCATATGATCAATCCATCAAAGTGGCAACTCCGTAAAATACAAGTCACCAACCTAATATCCATGAGCAAATGGAAAAGTGTTGTAGATGTTTATACTGACATTTGGTTCTAATCTTGCATTGGGTTTGTTTAAGTAAGGGCTGCTGTCTTCATCATGAAGCCCATATTGAATCAATTATGGGTTAAGAATAGGAAAAGAGTGTTAAGAAAAGAAAAACAAACAACTTCCTAATTGATGAATATTCATCTCATCACTCATTTGTTTACTCATTAATTATTTTGTTATCTTTTAGTCACCTAAACCTTACTGAGCATGAAATGATTAAGTGGGATTGGGCAGATAGTGGAGTTGGAGTGGATCTTAATCATGCAGCACTGTAAGAGAATGAAGCCTGTACTGTTACATAAAGGAAGAATCTTCTGGCAGATGGAAATTTGGTCATTGTTTCTTCTTCATACTCAAGAGTCTAAAGTCCTCCTCTCATTGTTACTGCTGGCAGAATCCTGATCAGGATAGAAGTCTCAGATGTGGAAGAGAATTTTCAAATTGGAGTTCGAGAAGCCATTCTCAGGTTAATGAGCACAGAGCAGCAGGCATTTTGAAGAGTTTATTTGGAGAAAGGAAACGTCTGCAGAAATCAAGTGATTAAGATGTGATACTCAAAGCGAACTCTGAGCGATCTCATTAGCAGAGACTAAGAATAGGCTACAAATGTAATAAGAGCCATGATACAAGGTCCCAAACATCCCAGTGCAGGCCAGCTGTGTGGGACCCACTGGAGGAGGAAGATGGGGAACCTGATTGGATCAGATCAGGAAATCTTCCCTAAAACAGATGAGAATCTCTTCCCAACTCTTAAAGGAGGAATAATCAGAAATGTATATGAAACTTTCTATTGCATATTATTCATAGTTCCCCGGATGAACTTATGTATATTAAAATGCATATATTTTTATTCCACAATGTATATCCAATCACTCTTAATTAATTTTAATAACTCCTGTATAAATGTCACTTTCTCACACATGTTCTTTAATAAATTTCCCTAAAAGGACCCCTTACTCACACACACTCATCTCCTTTCTCTGAAAAAATTACCTTATGTATTTATTTTCCTCTTTTGCAAACTATATCCCTGCCTTCAGAAGAATATAAGCTTCATGACTAAAGTTTCATTATATAGCCCATTCACTATTTTATTTCTTGAGCTTAGAATAATATTTGGCACATAAGTCACTCAAATATTTGTTGAATGAAAAAATGAAGAACGCTTTTTGTGTCTTCATAAAATTACTACCTAAACTAGACCTCTATGTGTTACCGTATGAATAAGAGAATACTGAAATGGAGGTTTTGGCCAAGGAACCAAGACACAGTAGATGATACACTCCAAAGGGGGTACAAGTTTACAACAGAGGTGGTCGTAATGGTTACACTGTCTCTAACCTCTCACACAGAACAAAGACATAAATTGATCAGAGAAGGCTTGTGAAGAGGATTTCTTTGAAAAGAGTTATATATGAGTCCCATTCTCAAGGAAGATTTATGGGTGGCTTTACATCCTGACCCTCAGCTTAGTAGAGAGGGACTTCAAGAATATTATTAGAGGAAGATTTTTAAGTCCTTTGTCAGTTGGCTATGATTTACTATCACCAAAGATTGCGGAAGGATTCTTGTGTCTCGTCACAAGATTAAAAATAGGGCTCTGATGGTAGAGTAGAGTACAAAGGAGGGTGGTATCTAAATCTTATTTCAAAAATCTCAAGGGCAAGAAATCAAATGTTGATCACACATACGAGAGAGTTGATGAGACAGCCTTGAAGATGCCTTAGATTCTGTGCAAGAGGGTTGCCTATAGAAGTAAACAGCTTGCCAGAGGGAATCTGAAAGCAGTTCTGGATGCCTATGGGCTGAGGAAGGAGTAAATGATGTGTCAGAGAAGACAGCATCACTCTCAGGAAAACAATTTCAGGGGGAAGTGAGACAGGAGGAGTGAATCACCAAAGAACACATACACATGAAAGTCGCCATGAGAAAGTAAATTTCAAATGTCTGGCAAGCCCAAAGATATTGATGTCACCAGAAGACAACACCAGGCAAGTAAAAGCTCTTCTGCCCATCTCTCACCTATTTTCCCTGACAGTGATCCAACAAAGAAGAGTCAGAAGTAGGAATAGGCAGATGGGAGAGGAAGAGAAACAGAAGACTAGATGATAAAATAGAGATAAAACCAGCCATGTCCTTGCCCCAGTCTGTGACTTCAGGCTTCCCACCCATAATGGAGCCCGTGTTGGGGAAGGCAGGTATCTTAATATTAAAATAAGTTCAAAGTTTTGAATATTACATAATTTGCATATTTCAATTACTTACTACAGTGCCTTGTATTACATAAACACTTTCAGAAAGTTTCTATGCGGGGTAGAAGTAAAACTAGTCTCAATGAATAAATTTCAAATGGGAGAGAAAAATGAAATTGCCTTATGATTACATCCACAGTTTGTATTAGTTCCGCGTAGCGGTTACAATAATTTTACTGATTTTCAAAATCATGGGGTCCAGAGTTTGAAATTCCAGGTAGAAATCCCTTCTCAAATTTCAGATTTCAAATTTTAACCTTATTTCTGTCTGGCTATGCTTCACATTTTGCTAATGATTGATAATGAACACAACGGTAGTTAAATAAACTATTAAGTTGAGAACAGGGCTCTCAAATTGATACATATAAATTATCTTTTAATCAGCAACAAACAATTCTCAATGTTTAAATATTTTAAAAATATCTGGTATTTCTAAAAGGTATTTCATGAAAAAAGGGTACATTCAGGAGTTATTTGGAAATTAGAGGCAATAAGTCCTGTCGTATATTCTGGAAAGAATATATCTCAGCACCGAACAACTTCCAGAATCTGGGAGAATGAGCTAAAACAGTTATGTATGTATATGTAGAGATAGGAAGAAGTGGAACACATGATAAGACAGAGAGCTTAGGAAAATAGAAAACAGAAAATACTCTTGGGGAAAATAAGGCAAAGACAGGGATCTCCCCCATTTCAGTAGAGTATAAACTACTAGTTAGCCTGAATGTGTCTTTCTGAGTTCTTAAGTCTTTTTACAAAATATTATATCACAAAGAATTATGATGTGATTTTACCAGAGTTCATGTTGCCATATTGGCCTTTTCGTTTGGTTGTTAATTTTTATTGTGTGCCCCATATTTTCCCCTTCTTGACTGCTTTTATGGAATAGAGCAGTCAGCTAATCTGACTGGTTAAAGGTTGAAAAATAGCCAATTTGCATGTCTAATCCAACTTAATGTTTGTAACAAGAAATATGGGCTGTTGGTAGCATTTAAAAGCTGGCAGGTGAAGAGAAATGCAAATTAGAGGCATTATTAATTAATAAAAAACAAATAATTTAGTACCTAAGTTATGTGGACAAACCTTACCCTAATTAGAAGCCTTCTGTTCCAACTCACACCAACTGATTTGATAATATTGCCATGTATTTTATGCTCTGTTCAGAGGTAAAGATGAAGACAGAGCAACTTGGATTGTGACAATCATAAGGGCTTTGTCCCTTTCCTCATTATTGACTGGCAATCCTAGAAACCACTTTTGATGATGAAGAAGAGAAATGGAAAGCAGAAGCAGCAAAGGTAATATTTTATCCTAACATTTTGTCCCTTGAGATCAGAGAACTCTATAAAGATTCTAGTTTGGCTAAGAATTCAGTACTTGAAATAACCATGAATGATTGCAAGTGGACAATGGATCACATTCCTAGTTTCAATTATTTAGCTTCTCACTCATCATCATCATCTTTTTATTGTCAGGAAAACTGGGTCTGGATAAATGAAAAAAAAAATACTTAGCTTTTAACCATTATTATATCCCAGACGTCATTTCCACTCCATTTTATTGTCTCTTCTCTAGGGACTCAGTCTGTGTGACCTTCATTACCTCATAAGCATCCCAGCTGCAAACTCTCTTCACTTTTTTTTTTTGCTCTCCTTTTGGCATTTTTCTTTGGTGGGAAAGTTAAAGGAAAATGGATTCTAATAATTTTGGGTACAGAATTAGAGAAAGAGACACAGATGGAATGGATAAAGAAATTAGTCCCTTCAGGCTCATGGTAAGAAAGGGAGCAAGGAAGCACTTGTTTGATGATCTCTGACGTCCCTTGAAGGCGGAGACTTCTTGCCACTATTCTAGGAGTTAGCAGGTTCCTCTGGAATTATTCTTTCGTATGAGTAGCATCCCTCTGCCCATTAGATAGTGAGCTACTTGAAGAAATCTGCAAGGGTTTTGTCACCTTTTAGCTACGAGTTCTGCTTATTTCCTTGTTTTGTTGTTGTGTTTATTAGGGCCAACTACTATAACAAACTCTTTATGGAGGTACCTCATTTAAATCCACTTCAATGATAAGGAAACGAAGACTTCATAAGGTTAAATAGCTTGGTCTAAGCCAGCATAGTACCTCAGTAGCAGGAGCAGGATTCCTGCCCAGCCCGTCCAAATGCAAAGATGAGGCACTTTCCCTTGCACTTCTGAGCATCTACTCAGAAAAAATGGCTCGAACAGCCTTTACTATGATCATTTTCATGAAATAAGATTTAACTCCCAACTCACTTTTAGCCTTTCTGGATGAAATGTTCTCATTTGCCATCTTACCTCATCTACAAGCCCCATTATCCCTTTAATCACGTCTACTACCCATCTCTTTTGTCTTCTGTCTTCTATTATAGTTTTGTTAAAGGGCAGCAACCATATTGCACCTCGTCTTGATTAAGCAGGTATGCCCTTTGTCAGAGAGCCAAGCGAGAAAAGTCCTTATAGTGGTCCCCTTAAGCCATTGCTTGGCAGGTTTCCCAGAAAGCACAGTGCATCTTATCTATACCCAATCCACTATACCATGTGCAGGAACCCATTTACACCCATTAAAAGTTTCAGATCTATTTTGAACCAAATTTTATAATACAGCCCAGAGAGAATGATAGTTTCACATTATCTTGAAGGTTTGATTTTAATAAGGATTGGCTGCCTTTCAGACTTTAGAACAAAGTGTGCTGCATTTCAAAAGGAGTCACCACCTCCTTTGATGTGCTGAATCTCTTCTTATTCTTATTGGAGGTGAGAGTAAGGTAATAGAAAATCCCTCTTAAAGAAGCCACTGGGCTGTAAAATATCTACACTATAAAGACACTTGGTGGCAAGGTATGAAGCATATAGGTTGAAATGTGGCTGATTGCAGTCCTATGATAGGATGTGAAATTAAAAACGATTATACACACATATTTGTATCTATGTACGTATGAATATCTGTGTATTCTGAAATTCAATATGTTGTTATGTATGAATTGGAACTGTAAGTTGCTCCTAGAGTCAATATATCCTATGAATACAAATTGATTATAACAGCATAAGAGCAATTATGGTTACCTGGTTAGAAGTACCACAAAAAAGAAAATTCTCAAGCCAGTTGTGGAAGGCACAATTCTAAGATGACCCTAAGCCATACTATCGTATACTCTTACCACCCATCAAGTATGAGTGAGACTTGTAACTTGGTTCTAACCAATAGAAAATAACAAAAGTGCTGGGATAGTCACTCCTTAGATTGGGTACATTATATAGCAAAGGTGACAGAAGTTCATTCCTATGATTACACGATGTAACGTAAAATCTGTCTTAGGAGAATGTAGCAAGAAATTCTCCTGCTGGACTTGAAGAGCCATGTTGCTGTGAGAGGACCAAGTGGCAAGGAATTCTAAGTGGACTGTAGGAGCTGAGCATGTGGCCCGGCTGCTGGCCAGTAAAAAAGCCAGGACCTCAGTCCTAAGCCACAAGGAATTAAATTCTACCAATAATTACTTAAGCTTAGAAGAGAACCCCAAGCTCGACAGAGAGCCTGGCCAATACCTGATCGCAACCTTTTGAAACTCAGAGTTGAGGAGCCAGTCAAGCTGTCTCCAGAATTCTCTTCCCAGAAACTGAGAGAACACTGTAAATATGTGTTGCTTTAAGCTAATACATTTGTAGTAATTTGTTACAGAGACATAGAATTTAGTTTTCTATGTCTCCTAAAAACAAATTTTCCCTACTTATTTCCTAAAATTGTAGGGCCTGCATTTCAATCATTGGTAAAAGTATCTCCTCTTAATAATTCAGCAGAACTTGAAATAGAAAATGTTCTTAGTGGGGAAAGAAGACTCCTAAATTAGCTATTATAGCTTATGAATTAAGTGGACACAGGCATGTCCAGCAGATGCTACATGAAGAATTTAGAACTGACGCCAATCTGGTAATTAAGCTCAGGGCATGTTACCAAAGTAGGGTATAAATGTATTTCTCCAGAAATCTTAAAAACTTAAAAATATAATCACCCTCAAGCTAAACATATACACGGGTATTTATTGAGAAACAGTGTGTCATACAGCCGTAACCTTAAGATATTTATTCTCTTGTTGGCAAACTATGAAAGAATAGGAAAATATATGACATATAACCAAACGTATCATTGTATTTGTATGTGTACATTGATGTGTGTCTGTGTATACATCTCTATGTCCATAGCTGTATGGGTGTATGTGTACGTGGGCATCTGCATGTCTGTATCTATATGTATGCCTCTGTGTATCTGGCGTATGCCTTTGTGTGTATTTGTATCTGTGTATGAGTGTTATGAGAATCTATGTGCACGTCTCCACGAGGGGCAGAGTATGTGTATGTCTATGCGTGTCTGTGTGTCCGTGTGTGTGATGGGGCCTGGAGAAGATGAAAAAAGTACAAATGAACCTCTTTAAAGGTGTTTACAAGTATTTATTAAGGAATAGAGAGAAATCAAACAAACAATTAAAAATTACTGACTTTGGACTCTGCGATCTAGTGTTAGTTCTAATTCTGTAATATATTAGCTCTGTGACTTTGGTAACCTGCTTCAGTTCTGAGTCTTATTTTTCCCGTATAAAAAATGAATTTGATCCTAAGAATTAAAACCATGTGGTTTTAATTTAACCATCTGCTCGTGGGAGCATAAACTGGTACAACCACTTTAGAAAACCGTTTGGTTGTCTTTAGTAAAGCCGAATATACTCACGCCCTATGACCCAACAATTCTAGGATCCAACAGTCCTAGGTATCTATCACCAATGCGAATTGTACTTACACTTACCAAAGTCACATATTAGAAGGTTTATAGGCACTATTTAGTCCTTATAGGCCCAAACCAGAACTGTCCCAATGACCATCAACAAATGAACAGATCAACTGTGGTACATACACCCAGTGAGACACCATATGGAAATGAGAATGAGCAATCTATAGTCTCACAACATATGAATAAATCTCACAAATGTAATGTGAACAGAAGAAGCTAAATACAAAAGAGAATCATATGATTTATATAAAGTTCACAAACAAGTAAACATAATCTAAATAGGCAAACTTAATCTAGCCCAGGATAGTGATTATCCTTGGGGAGGGCACGGGGGGGCATCTGAGGGAGGGCATTTGTCAGTTAGTGTGGGCACTGGTTACCTAAGTGTGTTCAATTTGTGAAATGTCATGGACATGTATGCTTCTGATACGTGTACTTTTCTTGTTAGGATATTAAATATTAATAGACAAATTTTAAAAACTCTCTTGGCATCAGGTAGCTGTGATGATGAAACAGGATAATGGATATGAACACAATTTGATAAAGCTGTAGCCCTATAAGAAAATGGTTTGCAAATTGGGTAACGACCACTAGTTGGTCATGAAATCAACTTATGGGTCATGACCTGCGATAAATAAAATGAAAGAGAATAGAACAGAAAATATCAGAGTGTACTGCACACTGGAAATTGTTCTGCGATATATACCTGTTTATAATTGGGTTATATATATGTATGTTTATAACTGGGTTGAGACGTAAAATGTACTTTGTTGATGGGTCACAGTCAAAAAGGGTCAAAGTCATTGCTCCAGCATTCCCCTGAGATAACATCATATAGCAGCATCCTAGGGTCACTCCTATGAATGCCTCCTATGTATCCTGTCACTGCATGATGATGTCTTGGACCAGAGACTTCACTGATTCCACATCAATCAAGTGACAAGGCATTTCAACAGGGGAATTCCAGAGTACAGGAAAGCACTTCCACTATACACTCATCAGTAATACCAACCATTGGCCTTATTACTCCTGGCCATTTGCCAGAAGATCAAGGGCTTTGTACCCAGTACATGGCCTAGAATTCTGCAATTTGCTCCCATAACAGGGAAAACTGCTATCTTCCAAAGCATAAGTTTTTCTTGAAAGTACGTGGACTCTGTTTCAACCATTTCTCTCTGTTAACATTGTAGCAGATGTAGACAGCGGTAGCACTGTGTATCAGTGAAGATGCGGAATGGAAAATATTGCTCATTTGCATATTCCCCAAATAATAGGATGAAGATAATAATTAATAGCTATTTTTATACCCCTTGATTTAATTAATTCCAGCTAAGATGTTTGTAAACAGTTGATGCTATGTTTGGATAACTGTGTCAAACGTGAAAATGAGTCACCAATTTAAGGCACTAAGGAAAAATTTAAAAGCCACCAGCGGAAGGTGGGCCTAGGTGGTTCTCCATTTTCTAGTTTGGGATATGTTTACCCACAGAAATCACTAGTGGTGATATTCCGTGACAAAAACGGCTTTGGAGAGGTGGTGGGAAAGCAGTGTGGGCAAATGAAAAGGGTGAACGACAGGGTAGGGTGCGGCTTTACTACTGGAGCCCTGGTCAAATTCAGACAGATTAACGCAGGGTAGGAAGGACCAGTTTCTTGAGCTGAGTTGAGCTGAGTTGAAGGCCATTTCACTTCAAACCCACTTATGCATAATATTCTTTCCCAAGGAAAGTGGATTTGAAATAAGGAAATAAAAGAAGAAACACGATTGAAGAGGAAACTTGTTACTGAGGGGCAGAGGTCATTCCAAGGCTCTTCACAAAAATCAAATGGAGATGAAATGGTGCTTGAAGGACTGTTTAGAGGGACAATGACATGATGTGCAAGTTTATTCACAGACTAAAATTTGGGGGAAAGCCATTTAGATTGGATTCATGTGGCAGAGTGAAAGAAAAAAAGAGGTTCTGGGTAGGGATGCACAGTGGCTAAAAGAGTGGATGTGATTTGGGGTTGACTAAGGAGAAGTTCTTTCAGAATTGCTCTAGTTTGGGTCTAAACCTCCTGATGCTTCAAGTCAATGAACTCACTTCACATCTATGTGGATTGTTCAGGTCAGATAGAAAGAAAGGACCCTGGAAATCTCCACAGAATGCAGGGGCTTCCTTTGCAAGCTTAGTAAAGCTGGAAGCACAGAGGACAAAGCCTCCTGCTCTGTGAAGGGTCAGATGGGGAGAGCAGCCTCGTATCAGAGTTAATGATCATAGTCCTGCTTTGCTAATTAATGCCAATGACTCATGGGGTGTGAAAACACAACTTGAAAGGCTCCACAGCAGCTGAGAAGTCTGGGCTGGGAGAGGAAAGGAGCAGGGAATCCTTTATATAACAAAGAATGAAGGAGAATCTTTAATTTTCTGTTAATTACATCTTTTAAATCTATAATTTCTGAGCAGGGCAAGTAGGCAAAATCAAATCAGTGCTGCCATGACACAGCGGTTCCATTTTCATTTAAAGCCACCACCTTCACATTACCTCGCATAACAGCACAGGCTGGAGTCACCCTGCGTCTCATATTTACTTCAGTTTTTCCCTTTTAATTTTTGCATGAGCAATTCTAACCCTTGACTTTTACAAAATAACTTTGCAACGAACCATTTTAAGTCATAATAGCTATAAAAGCTACTGAGTATGCACTCCTATGGACTTATATACATTTACAGAAATACACTTATAAACATTTATATATGCAAATATAAGGTCTTAAGAATGCATAATAGTGAGTCATTTTTCTAGGACATAGTAAGCTCTAAGTAGAACCCTAGTGTCCTGAAAGAATTTATGCATCCTGTTAACTAGCTCATTTGTCGGTCACTTAGTGGACAGTTTTTCCATAGAAAACAATTTTAACATATTCTGTATGAGTGAATTCCCGGCACAGGAGAGAATACAATATATTAGTATACATGTATTTATGATTTAAAAACTCTGCCTAGAGGATCGATTCTGACAGCACATGAGATAGAGTTTTGATGTGTAAACATTTGGGAGGTAGGAAGAGTCAACCCCAAGGAATGAAGATGATCTGATATAAATGTATTTAATTACTTAGCAAGTTTTCACCATAGAGGTATGCACATTGTGCATTTCCGTAGGTATACGAATGAATGTGTATATACAGTACACACATATGCATATATTTGTAATGTAATACCTTGATTTGATAAAGCCTGCTCAATGTGCTACATTTATACTTGGGAAAAACATGTTTGTCAACTGAGATTCTGATTATCTTTCTGTGGTGAAGAGCTGTAACCTGTTATCTATTACGGATCTAACCCTATAACTCTCTCAACCAAGTTTAGCCTCTCTCTCAAAAAAAAAAAAGACATAAAATGCAACATCACTGGTAAAATTCACACTTCACACTATTTCCTTCTAAGCACTAATTATATATGAAGGCAAGTCGTTTTGTTTCCAGCAAACCCCCCAAGTAGCATTGATTACTGCTGTATTATTAGAATGTTAATTTGGGAACTTTCTAATTGTCCATCCCTTTTGCAGACACAAGCTAATGCCAGACTTTAGTTATGAGACACATTTAATTTCTTTTGTGTAATGGATACACTAGTCATGCTAGCAAGGCTTTACAATAATATAATACATAAAGTGGTCCCAGATAAGGCTGAATGTGAGGTATTATTGGACACAGAGCCCCTTTGGGCTGTGCGTAATAACAGTGCTAAAACTCTACCTAACGGGGTGGTACATTTGCACAGGCTCCTGCTTATGAATCTTTGTGTATGTCCTCCTGTAACCCAACACACACACGAATTGTTAAGAGGAAGTAAAAACAGTTTCCCCAATGAGTCATCACACAATCCCTGCTTTGTTCTGGTGTCGTCATAGCTGCTCATTAATTTGGATGCTCACCCTGTTCCAGTGGTAAACACAAAAGCGGAGAACCTTGTGCACCCAAGGAGATGCTTTAAAGGGCTCACTTACTGAAAACATCTGCCATGCTTATTTTAAATCAAGACCTCAAAATTATATCCTTGGTGAAAGTAAGCCATGCATTGCACAGTGAACTAAAGGGGCGTATGCCCCGCAGTGGAGCTCCATTAAAAGAAGAGAGAAGAAAAAGTAGAAACAACTAGAGAGAAAAGGAAAAGAGGATGAAAGTAAAAGTGAGACAGAGAAGGAAGGACATTCCAGAAATATCTCTGAGATGCCACAGAAGCTATGCTAATGTCTCCAAGGTTACACAGATGCTATGAGAAATCCAAGGTCTGGTGGAAGGACTTTTTGTTGTTAAGACATCAGAAATCCAAGGTATGAGAAAAGAGAGATTCTAACTGGCCACTAAGTGGGAGTTTACCTGTGAATTTATACTTCTGCTTCTAGAAATTTCAGGCTCACTTTACCTTCCCAACACATGAGCAAGAAATAAAACGAGAGTCTTTTGTTCACAATGCAATAGATATAATCTAAAGACGCTATCTGTGATTATAAACTTTTCTGGGCACTACGTGTTTAAGTAAAGCAGACCCCCAGTCTTGCAGGATTTCTCAGAGCCTTTTAAATGCTAATGGACTCTACTCTTTTCCAAGGTGGGGGAGGCATATAATAGGTAGTGAGAAAGTGGACCAAGCCTTCCCTTATCCAGAGCATTTACAGTTATATTTGCTCCCCAAAGCTTATTTTGGGAAAGGCCGAATTAGACTTTTCACTTAAGATAGCTAACAATATCTTATATGAAAAAGAATGGACTATTTGTAACAGCCATAAAAAATAGCTGAAAAAATTATTCTAGGATTACTTTCGGAATTCATTTTTACGTTGTTTTGGTAGAATTTAATAATTATTTGATTAGACAACCAAACGTGATCAGAAACTGATTTCTACAGTATCTTGTGCTTTCTGCATGTTGAACTATTTACTTAAATGCATGAAATAAAATTACTCAGAAGTTGAGCATTAAACTTGACTTTAAAAGACTAAGATATGAGGAATTAGAGAAGCAGACAAAATCTTATGAATAAAAACTCTAGTAATAATTAGAATCCTCTAGAGACCCGTGGATAGGGCACTGCTTTTGCTAGAATTCCTAACTAAATGAAGTATTGCACTAAATGGTTTACATGCTGCCTGACACATGCTAAGCACCTATTAGTAGTAGTTACTTTCGTGTGTTATTGATATTTTTATGTTATATATACATTAAAGAATGGGGCCTTTATGAGAATGGAAATGACTTCCTAGAAATAAGAAAACGAAGTAACCTAACTTGGAAATAGAGTCTTTACAAAGGCAATCAATTTAAAATGAGGTCATTAGAGTGGGCCCTAATCTGAAATGACTGGCATCCTTGTAAAAAAGGGAAATTTAGATGGAGACATACATGCAAAGAGGGAAAATTATGTGAAGACACACAGGGAGGAGAAAGCCATGTGACTAGAGCGACGCATCTACAAGCCAAGGAACACCAAGGACTGTCAGAAAAGGAGGCAAGGAAGGATTCTTCCGTAGAGTGCTCAGAGAGAGCATCACCCCGCCTGCACCTTGACTTCAGACTTTTGGCCTCCAGAACTGGGAGACAATACATTTCCATTGTTTTAAGCCATCTAGTCTGTGAGATAGTTTGTTATGGAAGCCCCAGAAAACTCATACACTATGTTGGGACTTTCTTTGTAGCACTTGTCACAACCACAATCATTTATTTGGTGTACTGTAACTGCCTATTTTCAACAGTAGAGTGCAAACTCCATGGGGGCAGGGATCTTGCAGATTTGGTTCTCTGTCGTATTACCTCGTTCTAGGAGTGTCTGGCAAAGAGTTGGTGCTTAATATATACGCACTAAATGAATGAACGGTGGAATTGAAGGGAAACGTTGATCAAACTTTGAGGACAATAAACAAGACTACCTACAATCATTCATTGCTGGTTGTGTTTGCTTATTTGTTGGTTTACTACTCTAAGCATCCATTAAACCCAATCCTTCTCAGGAATACAATTAATTGTGTGACTCTGTCTATAAAGGTCTATAGATTATTATGGAAACAAAACCTCAGTGGACCTTACTTAGTGTCCAGGCGAGTACTCTTACAGAACATTTATGACATTCCATAGGAAGAGGAAAAAAGAAAAGGATTCTTTGAAAGGGAAACATGGTAAACATAGAAAATAGAGTGCCGCCCACTCTTTACGTATCACGGGTTGGGTCAATTGTTGATAATGGGAAACTTGATCACAGGTATTTCTAAACCACGGCATTCAGTAGATACTTACTTGGTAAAATGTGTGTTACCACTCTTACATCTGAAAGGCAGTTAGGGACTGTAGTTAAAAGCATTGGTCCTGAAGTTAGAGAACCCTAGCTAAAATTCAGGCTCCCTTACAAACTGCATGATCTTGTACAAGTTGCATTATTTTCCTAAGCCTCAGTTTTCTCAACCCCTACCCCCTCAAAAGAAGAGGAACAATACAACTTACCCTAAGGTGTTGAAGGGAAGATTAAGAGATGATGTCTGCAAGGTTTAGCACACTGTGTGACACAGTAAAAATGCAATAAACGTTGATTTTGTTATTTTAAGAGTTCTCTGGTCACAGAATCCACTAACAACATTGATGTCTTGCAGTATGTAAAGAATATAAACCTACAATTCATTCTTTAACTTACACATGAATGAAATATTGCAGGTGCACAGTGTAAACCTAGTTTTGCTTCTATTGGCCTTGACTACTAACCTAGGGTTCATTGATTTAAATGAAATTGAAGACCAAGAGTCACTTTAACAGGTAGAAGTCATGTCCCCAGGGTTGTTGCTTAATACCAAAATAGCTAATTTATCTTAAAATCCTAAAGGAATGTGAGATGGTCCTTCTCAAAATTGTCACCCAAGTCTTTTAGAAGGCTAAGGATATCTACAATTCATGATAAATCTGAAGGAGGTATTGTTGTAAGCAGCTCTGTGTGTGTGTGCGATATTTTTAATTTTTTTCTACATGAAATCATCTTTATGAAGCAGTTACAGGAAAAATCCCATATGTGTTTTTTAATTTTCTTCCTATGCTGTAACCATAATAGCAGTAGTATTTTACCAGATGACCATACTGTTCACAGAGACAAAGGAAAATGTGCAAGAGACATAATAATAACCAATGGATTTTTTATTGCATTACAGTTTATAATGTATTTTCCTACTCATTAGCTCACTTGATCCTCCCAGAGGACAGGTTAAATAATTATAAGTAATATTTCCATTTCAAAGTAGAAGGAACTGAGGTCAAATGCTTTGATTAAAGTCAGAGAGCTATTCTGTGATGGGTTGGTACTAAGTCTAAAATTTTCAACCTCAAATCTCCTTTCCTTCCATTATAACTTGCTGTACTAATTATTTTAAAACTGAGATATAGATAGTTAAAAAGAGAGACTTCATGAATACATCTCCCTCTACCATTTCCAGGTAAGATAATTTGAGTTTATCAGCTTTCAAAGCATTACTTCTTGCCCATCATGAGTGCAAATACCATAAAGCAGTGGTTGCATAATAGATTTGATTTTGGTAAAGTTCCCTGATGCTGTTTACCCACAAAAAAAGGAGACAATGCTACTGACTAAATTTACCATTAAATGAAAATTCAGAAACTTGCCTAGATATTCTAAATAATTTTGAAATTCATAGCAAAATTGGTAAAAGGAGATGAAATTGCTTAGCTCCTTAACTCAAGGCTTCCTAGTGAACAGGAAAAGCAGAGATCATGTCTTGCTTGTCTCTGGGAAATCCGCCCCTTAGTCACAGTCACAGCTGAATTCTTCTACCCAGACAAAATGCTGTCCAAACCTAAGCTGACAGGCCACACAAAGAAACAGTTCAAAATCAGAGCCTCATCTTTCAGGAGATGCTGGAGACTGTCTCATCAAGGCAGCCTCAAACTTGAGACCAACCTCTGCCTCTACAGAACGATGGCAATTTCTCACCATCTGGATACCTAGGCTCTGGCTCTCTAGTACTGCCACAGACATACTAAATGCAAAGGCTTGTCTTTAATGAGTTTCAGGACTCTAACCAATCCCAAAGCACCACAGCCTCACTTAAAGCTTCCACAACACAAGGTCTCCTCCCTATAGATTCGCAGTTTGCAGCATTTCAGCACTTGATTACGTACTGTCTTCTGCTCTCTAATTGTTTTATGTGTTCCCATCTTGTTTTCCCAACACATTCCTGAGTCATTTAATTCATTTGTAACTTCTAAAGCACTTCATCTCATCAAGAGGTTTTGTCCTGCAGAAGCTCCCAGTGTACTAATGGAGACCCTCCCCTTTACAGCTCCTGTTGCTATCATACAAGAGCTAAGCCAGCAAGATAAATACATCATTTGGGGAGTCTGAGGGAGAATGAGACGGCACAAAAATCGACATGATGTTCCCTGGTGGAAATGAGGGATGGGGGTAAGGCAAGGGTATTTCAGGTAAGAAAAGTATGACCAAATTCACCTAGTTTTAAAAAGTAGGTTTGGCATGTTTTGAGACTGTCAAGCAGTGCGGTAAGATTGTACGTGAAGATACTAAAGTGAGTGGTCTTACACAGTGGAGGAACCTGAACAGTTTTGGATGGTCTTCCCTGCTATAATGTAAGCTCCCTGAGTGCAGGGACAATGTGTTTCATTCACTGTTTCATTACCAGCACCAAGCACAGTGTCTGGCACGTGGTAGCTATTGAAGAACCTTTCAAAATAACTAGATGAATGAATGAATCACTGGTTGAGAGATAGCTAAAGGGAGCTGTGCATGATATTCAAGCAGGGGAACAACATGATTAGATTGGGTTTTAAAAGACAACTTAATGTCCTACCTTGAGTCTTTCCTTCTACTTTTAAAATTTCTCTTTTTATAACATATACCTTATTATTTAATACTTCGCCCAGTTTGACATTTGTCCTATTATAATCTATTCTCAAGAAAACAATGAGAACACTTATTTAAAATATAAGTCAGTTCAGACCCTCTCTGATCAAAATCCACCATTGGCTGCCTATCTCACTTAGGGTAAAAGCCATAGTCCTTCCAATGGCCTGAAAAGCTTTATGCCATCACTGTGCCTTACCTTCCTCATTTTTAATTCCAACTTTTCTGTCCCCACTATTTCCCTTCCAGTCACACTGGATTCCTTGGCACTCCCTAAATAAGCCAGGCAGGCTCCATCCCATTCTCTTTGCTTGGAACTGTCTTCTCCCATATCTAAGGAGTTTACTTCCTCACCTCTTTTCAGTCTTTGCTTAAATGCCACTTTCTCATAAGGTCCTCTGTAAACAATTTATTCAAATTTTATACTTTAGGGGCTGGCCCCCATGGCCGAGTGGTTAAGTTCGTACACTCCACTTCAGTGGCCCAGGGTTTTGCAGGTTCAGATCCTGGGCATGGACATGGGCACCACTCACCAGGCCACACTGAGGTGGTGTCCCACATAGCACAACCAGAAGGACCTACAACTAGAATATACAACTATGTACTGGGGGGCTTTGGGGAGAAGAAGAAGAAGAAGGAAAAAAAAAAGACGATTGGCAACAGATGTTAGCTCAGGTGCCAATCTTTAAAAAAATAAAAATAAAAATTTATACTTTATCTTTCCCTACCACTAGTCTCCCTTACCAGCTCTACATTTTCTTTTTATATAGCACTTATCTCATTCAATCATACTCTATAATGTACTTTTCTTTCTGCGTATTATTTGTTTTTCACTTTCCCTTACTTAACAAGAACAGAGACCCTTTTTCCCCATTGATGTACCTTAAGTCTTTAAGCCTATAATTGCACCTGGCACAGAGTAGGTGCTTTATAAATGGTTGTTGAACTTCATTGAATGCTTAGATATTTCAATAAGGATTTCCGTTTTGGTAAATATAAAGCATTAGGAGGTGTATCTGACCTGCCAAGCTTGAAAGGTGGTTATCAGAAACAAATGCTGCAATAAATGTTAAAATCCTGATAAAAGTATAAGATTCTAAGTATAAATAAATCAGTATTTATTACTGACATCACAACAGCATGAGTCAAATAGGCCATCAAGTCATCTTATTGCCATTTGGAGGCTGTGTTCCCCAATGGCAGGAAAAGAATACAGAGGAATAAGTGAGCTTCCAAAGAACATGGAGATGCTTATTCATTCACTTGATAAATTTGGACAGATGGATAGGTTATGCCATTTCTGCCCATCTAAGCTGGATA
Organism: Equus quagga; assembly: GCF_021613505.1. Classification (NCBI taxonomy): domain Eukaryota; kingdom Metazoa; phylum Chordata; class Mammalia; order Perissodactyla; family Equidae; genus Equus; species Equus quagga. The sequence goes on from NC_060283.1 coordinate 21,606,987, forward strand.
TTTTAGAAAGGTAGACGAATGAGCAGTTGTGAAATGATAAGCAGAAAAGAGAATGCAACATGGAGGTGGAGGTGACTCAAAGGAGAGGCTAGAGAGAAACAATGGTGCATGATGTCAGTTAATGTGGCAAAACTGCAGTTGCTGGGAATCAACAAGAGCTGACATGTCCATTGGCTGCTAAAGGTAAAGGCAAGCTGGAAAACTTAAAGAATACATCTGGGATTGATTATTTATTCTGTCCTTACAGTACTATACGGCCTTCTGCAAATATCAAATGTTCTGTGTGTTTCACGTTTGCCCCCCAGATCCACTCTCCATCCGGTAGGACAAGGACATGTACTACCAAATCAATGGGCTCCTTTGCCCTCTAGCTTTGGATTGGCTTCATCCAATGGGGGACAACGGCAGGAGACTGCAGGGAGCAAGGAGTGTGCAGGCAGGCCAGACATTCCCCTGGTTCCCTTCCTGTGGTGTCAGTTGGGTTCTCTAAACCTTCAAACAATGTCACTGCTCTTAAGATGACTTTATCTGCATGACTCTCTCTTGCTGGGTACCCTATAACCTCTCCCTCCTGTTGTCTCTCCAGGCCTAGGAAAAGTGACAGCTCTTCTCTTATTAGCCTCAGCTTACTTACTGTACCAACCCTTGTGGTTCACATCTTTGAAAAGCCAACCCTTTTGTAAATCTTATTTGACTTATACTAATTTGAATGTGCCAGTTGTTGAGTTTCCTGTTGACGCCTCAGTGATAAACATGAATTCTTTGAGGTTCAGTTTTCACATCATTAAAGTAAAAATAATATTCACCACCTAGGGCAATAGTGACCACTAAGTTAAGCAACCCTTGTAAAACATCTAGTGAAGTAGCTGAACTGGAACAGTGTTCATAGAGTATGAGTTTCTTGTCCTGCCTTGCTTGTAACTGACCAACTTGTAACATTGTGCTATAAGCACCTGCTTACTTTGCTTCTCCCTGGAGACTGGACCACAGGAAGAAGGAGGACCTTCTTAAAGTTCTTTAAACGCAGGGCCACAGGCACAAAGATCCAGACCTGTGCATCCAGCAGACGCCCTGGAAATGTCAGTTAAATGATCACTGACTGAATATGGGACACCAGCAGCAGAGAAGACGGGACTCCAAGGCACCAGTAGGTAAAACTAGAACATAAAGTCTCAGACTTTGTAGTTCAAGATGTTATAATTAGATATAGGAGCAAAATGGGAAAGACTACTTTGATCTTTTTAGCCATATCTGGCTAATAACAATGCTGAGAATCTCTGTCTCCATCTGTGTGTGTGTGTGTGTGTGTGTGTGTGTGTGTGTGTGTATAAACATAATAGATAGATGATAGGTAGATAGATAAATATCTCAGTCAGCTGTTATTTGTCACATTTCCCACAAGAATGATACCTTAGAAGTGAACTGTAACTAATAAAATAGATAATTACATCACACTATTTTCAATTACCTAAAATCTGAAAAAAACACATTTTTTTGAGGAAGCTTAGCCCTGAACTAACTATTGCCAATCCTCCTCTTTTTTTTTTTGCTGAGGAAGACTGGCCCTGAGCTAACATCCATGCCCATCTTCCTCTACTTTATCTTCTTTATATGTGGGATGCATATTACAGCATGGCATTTGCCAAATGGTGCCATGTCCCCACCCAGGATCTGAACCAGCGAACTCTGGGCCGCCAAGAAGCGGAACGTGCACACTTAACCGCTGCGCCACCGGACCGGCCCCTGAAAACAAAACTTATTAAAGAGTGGTTAAAGTGCATTTGATTTCTAAAACCTGATTATTAAAATCTGACTATTTATGGTCCAAACAATACAATTATCAAATCAGCCAAGTCATTATTTCTTAAAGATTTTTTTAAAAAAAACTAAAAATCATGTATTATAAAACAAACCGCGTCATATTTGCACATATGGCAAAATTGAAAGACTTTTTTTGTTTTAATTTGAAAGTGTGACAATGAATAATTTAATAATGATTTGCTTAGCAATTTCTACTTTAGAAGCAGAAATGCATCTTTTAAAAAGTCTCCTCCTACGCCACGCTCTACCCCTTGAGACCCTCTGGTCTCCAGTAAGAGGGAGCATATGTTGGTGGGAGGGATTCTGGCAGCATTACCAGAAATCTAGCCTACGTGTCATGAACCAAATCAGTAGAATTCAGGGACTACATGAAAGAGCATATTTCTGGGCTGCTTTCCTTTCAGAATATAGCCAGCCCCCAATTTTATCTCATCCACTGTTGATTTCGTCCTTCCTCGACTCTTAGAGCAGTTCTTCCTTTCATGTCTGTCGCTGTGCCTGTACTAACCAACAGGTGGTGACTTCTTTTCCTGAATTTCATTACTGCAGAGCAGTCCTTGTTTGTGTGTCCATGTGTGTTCGCTAGAGCATGTCAGTACACACTAGTGTACATATGCCTTTGAGTGGAAATGACATCCTGCCATTTTTACTTTGCACTTTTTGTAAGGTCCCCACAGTTTTTAATTTTACAGCGTCAGAAGCTGAAGACTCGAGTTAGGTCACAGGTGGGCAGCATTTTGTCTCTGCTGTGACCACCAGCAGCACCGGAAGTCCAATGATGCTACCCGAGATATGAAGAAGAGTTTTGTGCTCAAGCACACTCTTTAGTCAGATGGACTTAGGTTTGAGATCAGCCTCGTCCACTACTCCTTGTGTAGCCTTGGGCAAGTCACTAGACTCCCCAAGCTTCCCTCTTTAAAGAACATACAGAGAATAGCTGCCTAACATTGTTCTTCTGAGTAGTAAATAAGGTGATATATTTATCATAGTAACATGACAGATTTCACACAATGTGAAAGACAATGAGATGAAGAAGAAAGAAGATAGAAAAGGAAAGAGAAAAGAAAAAAGCAACAAAGTATTAAAACAGCCAAAAGTTGGGAAGAGTCAGAAAGATGGGTGCAGAGAGGGAGGGCGGGAGGGAGGGAAAGGGCGCAGCTCTCCTGCTGCTGGACATGAACTCTGTCCAAGGGAACTTGCCCCTGGCCTAGTGGTCCCTTTACACAATACTCTATTCTGAACAAATAAAGTGAGTCCTTTAATAACTCCAGCCTTGCTCATACCTGAAAGATATATCATAACCCTCAGTAATTTCTTAGTAGTCACTGAGAGAGAAAAGGCAAGAAGTATACATATCTTTTTTCTGAATACCTGTAGCCCTTTATCTACAATTCTCTAATGAGATTTATCCATTTCTACCTTGAATTTTTCGGAGTTGTGTTCATGTCTTATCTTATCTCCTCAGACTCTAAGCTCCTCCATGGCACGTTCCTGTCGATTCACATCTCTGTCTTCCCTGATATGTCTAACAGGATATCTTCAGTCAGGTAATGCATACATAAGTAAGCAAACACAAGTTAAAGACCAAAGCAACAGGCTTCCAGGCCCAGGGAGAGACCGATAATGAGAAACAACAAGGAGGCTTAGAGCAAGAGTCCCTAATTTGCTGGTTCATACAACAGAGGCATGGGTTTGCTAAAAGAGAAGGAAGAAAGGAAGGAAGGGAGGGAGCATTAGAGGGAGGGAGGGAGGGAGAGACAGAGAGAGTAGAAGGGGAAAGCAGGGCAGGGAAGAGGCAGGGAGGGGAGATTTCATGGTAAATAAGTTTTGCCTGTGTAGGTAAAGTTTAGCCTGTTTCTTTACTGCAGGATTTCTTTCTGAGGGCTATTAATGTGCTTGAATTAATACTCCCATAAAGGGGATATATGGCATATTACATGTACTAAACATATGTGAGCAAGTAGTTGTATCTCTACTTATTCTGGAACAGTAGTACAGTCCTGGGTCACTTAAAACAAGGATACGTTCTAAGAAATGCATCATTAGGCAATTTTGTCCTTGTGTGAACATCATAGGATGTACTTACCCAGACCTAGATGGTATAGCCTGCTACACACCTAGGCTCTATGGTACCAATCTTATGGAACCACCATTATATATGCAGTCTATCATTGACCCAAATGTCATTATGTGGCACGTGACTGTACTGACAATATCAATCTGGAAAATAATGCGTTTTGAGTAATTTTTAGAAGTTATTTCTAGTAACGGTCAGCCTGAAAAATATGTTCTCTGTGCCTCAAAACTAAGATGGTTCATTATCATCTCACTACCATCCTTTCTTAGAAGCATGGACTAGAAATAAAGTCCTTCGTCCCTCCTGCCTTCCCTTCTCCTGTTTGAGAGTGCCACACAGGACACTACGCATACTATTGTTGAGAGAAAGAAGAAGTAGGAAGAGAGAAATAGAGGAAAGAAAAAAAGGTTATTGTGAATGTTTTCTCCTCTCCGTCCAGTGAGTTTGAGGTTAAAATTTCGTACTTTACCTACACTTCATTTGAAGATAAGCATATTGCAAATAATTCTGATTAGCTTTTCTTGGGGTCACCTCTATTTCTCAGATTCATGAGGTCAGCTACAAATATGGGAAAATGGGTCAGTGTAGGGTTCATGTTCTATATAGGCAATGTACGTTGTGATGGACTTGTCATGTACATGACAATCTTGGATATCACATCCAAGGGACACGGGACTTACCTCACTAGATGCTATCTGAGAGCTAGGCTAGTTCAGTAACAGAGCAAGATAATATGGGTAATTGAATAGTTAGTAAATCCATTTCTGGTGCATTCTTAGCTAATCATGAGGAGAGAGCTTAACAGGGAGTAAGAAATCCAAGGAGGCACTTAAGTGAACAATATGAAAGAGGAAGAAGGGAAATGGAGCTTTGCCCCATCAGGCCGGAGATATTCCACAGCTTGTACCTAAACACAGCCCATGCCAGGACTGGAATTCTGCCTGCCGCTTCACATGGCCTCCTTTGGCCAATCCTCTCCTCTCTCATATCTCTAACTGGTAGATAAGAAGTAAGAGGCATTGAAATATTCATTAATGCAAGGAAATTTAATCATCAGCAAATTCCATTCCTTGATTTTTTTTCTCTCTCTCCTGTGAGAAGGGTTAACTGAGTCAGAATGAAGCAAACCGAAATGTTTAAATTTATTTCTGCCTATTAATTTGAAAGCATTTAACATATACTGTCTAAAGCAATAAGTAAAAATTATTAATAATAACAATACTAATTACAATTTATTAAGCACTTACTATGCTAAGCACATTACACGGCAGTCTTATTTAATTTAATCCTCATAATGCTATTATGAGACAGATAGTATGTCCATCTTCCCAAACTATCTCCCTCCCTTCTCCCAACTGCCCATCTGCTCTGGCCTAAACTCTCAGATATAAATCTTAGAGACTACTTGCCCTCAGCCCCAGGGGATTCAAAAGACAAAAAAGAGACAAGAAAAAAAAATATATCACTTCTGGGTTCTTCAGGGTACACAGATGTCAAAAAGGAACAAGTTTATTGAATTTCTGCCTCTTTTTATCCTCAAGACATATTGCCTGACTTAATTAAAATAATTGTGCAAACTACCACAGAATAAACCATTTTTCTAAAGTTCTTATTTTAGAATTTTATGCAGCCCAGAAAGTATGAAAATATTCTCATTGCATGCAAAATGCTCAATGGCGTTTAGTTAAAAAGAAAACGATACACAGCCACGTTTACAGAAAAATACAGATACACACACACACAAACACACAATAGTCAAAATGGAAACATCCAAATGTGAAGTGTGCTCAGCTCTGTGTGGATAAGTGATGTGTGTGTTCGTGTGTTTGTTTGTAACTTTACCTGTCTCTGAATTTTCAGTTTTCTGCAATTTTATTGTCACTACCAGTTACCGAACACTTACCACGCACTATCCTAAGAGGTTTCCATATATTAACTCATATAATTTTCACAACAATCTTAGGAGGTAGGTACTATTTTTTTTTTACAGATGAGCAAAACGAGGCATAGAGGGTTTAAGAAGTTTGCAAAGGCGGGAGGTGGCATGAGATCTATGTGGACCCAGGGGGCTTTCAGAACCCTAGATTTAACCAATACATGCTACTGCCTAGTAATACGGCTGTTAGCCTTAAAATCAGAAGGAAAAGAATCATTAAAAGATTATTTTATATAATGTTATAAACTAATGTTACCTCAATAAAAAATAAGTTAAATAAAAATAAATTAAAAGATTATTTTATTTTTTAAACGCCCTCTGCAAATTTGATAACCAGAGAAAGTCAAAGATGCAATCTTCGGGTAAGGGCAGTAGGAATTTAATCAAGGCATTTTTTTCTCTTTTAAAATCATCATTTCATTGGATTGCAACAGCCATCAGATTTGCTTCAGGCCATTAAAAGGCAAATTGGACATTAATTTTTGCATTTGAGTGCTTTTCCCTTTGTAATTATCAATAATGAAATTACCATGGAGTCCCCGTTTGGAAAAAAAAAAGAGACATTCAAATGTGTGTTTTGTTTTATTTTTTTCTTTTCCACACATCCCCAGAAATGTACCAAAGAGCTGAGCCTGCAGACTGGAATGCTCTTCCTATAATAATCAGTCACCTCACACCACCTGCCACCAAGGGGGCTAGGAGAGTGGAGTCCATTACTGAGAGGCCCACCACTGTTCAGGTGTGTTCTTTCAAGACCTCCAGCTCTACACTGCAGTTTATGGCCTGGAAAGTGGCTTCCACAACGTGATCAAGCTAGGATAATGATCTCATTATAAAAGCAATCAGAAACTCTGTGCAGCTTTTTGTTGCTGTTGTTCAATGAAAGGTTGGGAGATGAAAAAGAAAACATGGTGTTTGAAGTGCTTGCATTTTGAAAATGAGAATGTTCAGCAAAGGCTAACTTTACTTTGTCTCCTTTCCTCGTCCTCACCCCTACTCTCCCATCTAGTCTCAGGCTAGGCGTTGGACCTTGTGGATATGCTTGAGGTTGGATATCACTCTAGAAAGTGGATGAAATTTGGTACATCAGTAGTGCAAGCCAAAGTCCTTGAGAAGAGTCAAGAGTTGAAAGCTGGAGAGTTCTGAAAAGGGCAAGAGATTACTAACAGAAGACAGAGCTTAGAGTTAATAAGATAGGACCTGGATCACAGCTGGAGCACTTCAGCAAAAAGAAGAGTCAGAGGCAAAAATCAGATGCTAAGCCATTGGGGTGACATTACATCCCATTTGCCCTGGACAGTTCTGGTTTATGCCTGCTGTCCTCTCGAAAGTTCCCTGAGTTGGAAGATAAACTACATGGGCACAGTAAGAATTGTTGATGTGTGTGTAGAAGAGCTAAGTTGGCTCATAGGATCAAGAAGAAAGCTGAATCCCCTGTAACTGGAAATGACTGAAGGGCTCTTCAGGAAGGATAATGTTAAATACTGCGATGTCAAATGTACCCTCTTCTAATTGTTCCTCCTTAATGGCCAATAAAATCATCTATACAGGCTGTCTCTTCCAAGTGGAAACAGAGAGAGGAAAAGGGAATGAAGAAGGATTTGTGGTCAGTATTTGGATTGATACCAGAAGGAAATAATCATAGAAAAAAATGAGTAGAGAATAAGAAAATACTACACAGGTTGGAAATAGGGAGCCATTAGAAATGCAAACTCCACAGCATTTATGGTAGTCTTAGAAAGGGCATTGGACTTCCAACAGTACTGAGTGGTGGAGTCCATGAAATCAAATCTAGATTTCAAGAAAGAGGTTGATCTTAGCTAACGTCAGAGTTTCATTAAAATACACACACACACACACACAAACACACACAAACATTCATCACTTAGACCCATTTCTTTCCTATCTCAGAAGAAGAGAAGGAGCAAGAAAGGTCAGATAACCGCATCACTAGAAGAAGATGCAATCTCATAGCCAAGAGTCTTCAATCAGAATAAAGAGATCTTCCACTTTTCTTTCATGAAAGAGTGAATTACCTTCCTTTTCCTCCTGTTTGGACAGCTTGTGCTCACAGGTTGCCTTCTTTTTACAGTGCTTTCTATCACAAATCCCAGTTCATCCCAGGAGAGAATTTTTCACACAATAAAATTTAAATAAAGTGTGCAAAGTGAGTTTTAAACAAGTTTCGTGACAGGTGTGAAAACTTACTGGGAACTATTAGTAAGAATCTGTTACCAGCTAACACCTTGATTGATAGCCAGCTGAGGACAGCAACAGGACACAGTGTGGCACTTCCAAGAAGGGCCGAGTGATTTGTGCAGACAGAGAAAGGGACCTGACAAGGAGGCTGGGAAGTGGCTAAAACAAAAAGGCTCTCCTTCAATATTGTCATTTTCCTAAGCAAGCATAAGCCACCTTGAGCTTAATTACCCAAAGACAGAGAATGATGGGGCCGAAAACCATGATTTCCAGTTTTCAGGGTTTAACATAAATTGTAGGCAATGGTCAACAACACTTGACTCAAGAGCACAAGAAAGGCTTCTGTGTCACCCCAATCTCGACCATTCCCAGGCAGAGGACCAACACTGCATTACATTACCCCTCTTAAAATATTACCATCTCTAGGAAGATATGCAACTTATACTTTGTTTAAGAATTTGAATTAAATTAAATTATAGTGAAGCCAACAGGAAGAAAAGAGAGAGAAGGAGAAGTAAGATTTGTTAAACTCTTACAAAGAGCCAGGCACTGTACTAATTTTCCATTTTATATTGAAATGACCTTCAATATGTAGCTTACGGCTTCTTTAACCCCATTAATCAGATGAAAAGAGAAAGCATGAGAGAAGTACAGAAACTTGGCTAAGATAGCAAAGTTAGAAAGGAATGGAGACAAAGCTGGGGGAGGTCCTGGGTGAGGATAGAAGGAGAAACATCACCAGAAGCACAAGTTCCCTGAGCATCTGAGAAGATGACAACACCCGGGAGCCTGGACTCTCCTTCTCCTCCCCCTCCCCCTCCCCTTGGTAGCTCATTGTCCCATCTCAGTCCTTTATTGTCCTCATAGAAGCTTTCTCCGCCCTCCCAATGCCAAGGAGCCTCCCCTTCCCTTACTGTCCCAGTGACCAGTGACATCAGCCCATTTATTTCTTGTGTAGCATTTCTGCAATCTGTATTTAGATTTTTTGTTTATTTACTGGTTTATAAGAATCTCTAGGAAGGCAGCAAACTCGTTGTTGCTTGTTCACTGTTCTAAACAGGATCTACGTGAGAGTCTGGCCCACAGTAGACGTTCGACAACGATTTCTTGAATGAATTAATGGATGTTCAAATAAATGAACGAATAAATAAACTCACAATTAAAGACACAAAGCAGAGAGTCTAGAATGTCATAGGACAGATTTGTCATATTTCACAATTTTACTTAATGCTGTTCCTATTTCTCTGAGAGTCTTGGAATTTCTCCTGACTCTCCTGTCTTTGAAATTTAAGCTTTTTTTTTTTTTTTTCTTTTTTTGTCCAGCAAGAATGCCAGGGAAAATAATGACACAGATACACTGGATGGATGAAGAATAGGAAGTGACAAGGGTGTCCTTCCTTCCTCCTCCCATCTCCTTCCCAGACCAAAGAACCCTGAATTGGATACTGCTGAGTCTGTGAAAAACAAAGCACAAAGCTTTTTCTTCCAGTTGCTGGTGCAGCTGGAGGCCTTAGAAATGGCAATGCCCCTCTGCACCGTCACACAAAGGCTGTGATGCTTGAGTCTCTGAGTCACCATCACCTGTATGTATTGTCCTCCAAAGGCATGGACAATGCAGTCTTTGCTCTGCCAACGGCACAATGACCCTGGGCTGTCGGGCTCAGCCTAATTTTACACTAGCTCACTTCAAGTCCATGAAATGGTTGCACATCACTGTCCAAGAAAGGTAGGTTTCCTGAAATCCTGTCTCTCTCTGACATTTCTGCCGTGAGGGGAACGATGAAGGAAAGATGCTGATAGACAGATTTAGCTTCCTCCTCTAAGCAAATCCTCTCACCCCTATGCACCGTGCCACTTGATCTCTCTGTGGGGCTGGGGCCCCTCTGTCAGGAAGCATTTTGTGCAGGATGCCCTCAGTGTCTCGAGAGTGGCAGGGCTGTGCCAGGGGGATGGCAGCGACTGCTGCCACTGACACATTTCAGTCAGGTCGTAGCAAGCCTCTGCCAAGCATCGGAGCCAACAAAGGAGCTGAGGCGACTGCCTGAGGCTCAAATCGGATCATCTCTCCCTGTCTGGGGAAAAATAAATAAATTCCAGCCACTCAGCAGTGGGGGTGGTGGGGAAAGCCTAAGGAAGCCTGAACCCTGACTTCTCTCTTGGCTTTGATGGCTGGCTCTGTGCCAAATGCAAAATTACATCTGAACTCATAGCACTGCTCCAGAGTAGCAGAGGCTCTCTGATGCAGATGGGAACAGTTCAAGGTGAAATGCCTTTTGGAGGATTTTTTTTTTTTTTGAGCTGCTGAATCAATGTTCTAAGCTATCAACGTTAGATTCCTTTATTTCTACTGGATCTGCTCTATAAGTGTTTGGATTGACAGCCCTCTTAAGGCCAGTTCCAACTTCCAGGTTATCAGACAGAGACAACTACAGTGGCATCTCATCTCCTCTCCTCTGCCCCGAGACCTGCCTCTGATCTTCTCTTGAAAAGGAGCAGCCCAGTTTCAGCACCATGGATATGGGTACCACTGAGAAGGACCCTGGGATGAACCAGCCCAGCCATCTTTGGTATTCGCAGGAGGAAAGTGGGGCAGAGAGAAGGAAAGGGGCTTTTGTAAGTTAGATATTTTGATCGTTTTCATATGCCTTTTCCCTCCTTGCAGCGTGCTGCCACCTCCTGGAGTGTAAAATCAGTTCCTCCATCACTTGGTTGAGTAGAGGATTCCAAATGACTTTCATAGATGAAGAAGTTTTACAATCAATACCCTGTAGAGAACAGAAGAAACACTCCAACTTACTTATTTCATTCCAGAAATCAGCCCTTAGGGAGAAAAAAAGATGTAAGAGAGAGGGAAGGAAAACGTGCCTATGCATAGAAGAGAAATAAAAAGAAGGGAGAGAGGGAAAGAGAAACGAAGAATATTCAGGAATCTTACCTTAGGGTGCAGTGCTTAGGTTTAGAGATAGACTGCACAGGCGCGATGTAAAATAACTAATTACAAGACTTAAAGTGAAGAAAACTGAAGAAAGAGAAAAATCTATCCCAAAGCACTAAGAAGCCAGTTTTGTCAGTACCAAAATAGTGAAGATGAACTGCCATCAAGAATCAAACGGTTTCATTTCTCCACTTGAAACCTGAAATGTTTTTCAAATGCAAAAGTCTTGGTTATAAAAAGCAAGTGCAAATTCGGACTGCCTTTTGGGCCTAAAACCCTAAGTTTTGCTTGAGAAAGATTTGCTCTCTCCCTGCCCTGACATTTTAATGACTTTTCCTCACAGATTTGACTAGAGAGGACCCATGTGAACACAACATTTGGCATCAAGTAATAGGATTTTTAGTAAAAATCAGGATGAATGTTTGTCCGTAGAGGCTCTATGACCAAAACTATAAAGCGAAATAGAAACTATTTTTTAGTCTGGGCTTAAAGATATTTTACTGTACTCAGTTTGCATCCTTTTTCTACCTTGTACATTTCCGTTAATATATACTTTTATTGTTATCATTTTTATGGTTTCAAAAGATCTGAACACAAAAGATTTAAATCAGAGCAGCATTTGCTCTGTTCAAAACTGGTTCAGAAGGCAGAAAGATTTCTTTCCTGTGCTCTATAAACCAAGGAGCTAGTAACCCCAAACAGGAAAAAAAAATACATCTACATTCGATGCCAGATACAAATTGTGGTTCTGATTCCTAGAAAGAGATCCTTGATGATGTGAAATGAAAAGGATGCAAAAATATTTGACATGAAATCTTTCTTTGTGCACACCTGTGCAAGTCTTTGATATTCCATTGATTCATAACTTCTCTAAGGAATAAATTTTGGCATTAAATTATCCCAAACAGCCATGAAGGCTTTCTTTCAATCTCTTAAACGCTCTTGCATCAGGGAAACATTTATTATGTAATGGGAAAATATGACTGCATGTCAACAAAACCAGCCTGTCTGCTGCACCACTTTTGGATTCAGGCCAGGTCTACATTAATGAGCTTGGGGCCCAAGATTTAGGTCACCCACCTGTAACTCTAATTTGACCCTATGGTTTTATTTCTTTCCATTCCTGTCGCAATCTAGTAAGGATGAAATGATGTGATTTCTTTGTTCCTCCTCCTTCACTTGTCCTTTCAATAATGTCTGGTAAGGACTTTTCTTTTTAAAGTCATTTCTGATCATTCTTTTTCTTAAATCATGGCCAACTGGTTTTAAAATCCTGGTTCTTTACCTACTAGGGTAAAACCATTGTATCCCTGTATTTTTGCCTTATTCAGATTCCCTGAGACAAAATATACAATATACTTGCTTGGGTTTTATATTTAGGGAGAGCTGGGATCAAAATGCTATTCAGTTTGACAAACTGCTTATCTCAGTTTCCTAAACTATAGAAAAGAGGAATCATACTCCTGCTTCACAGCCCTCGAGAAAGAGAAGTGAGGGGATGAAGAAACATACTTAGTAGTGAGCTTGCCACATCATTGATTAGGTACTTGAGGGGAGGCAGGTTTAAATAACAACTAGAAGAGAAATTGGCTAAAAGATCAAGCCATAAGTTGAAAAAGTAGTGAGAGAACCAAGAGATGACAAATGTAGTATTTAAATTTTATTTTACTTGTATGAGGCCTCTATGTGATAATTTGAATACATGTGTTGATTTGAGAGCCAGATTATCTTTAAAGGTATAAAGGACCCTAAGCATGAACGCTATGGAAATAATTTTGATAATAAAACACAACCCATCAGGATAAAATTAAGTAATATGTTAACTTTTTAAAACATAAACGCCATTTGAAATGCACTATGTTGTTAATATTATTATCATTAATAAGAACCAGCCATCATTCCACACAGGAGCCACATACAGTTATCCAATACCAAATTTTCACGATCATGCAAAGAATGACATAAGTGACATTTCCAAAGAGCGGAACATTATAAATGAAAGCTTCACATTCACTAATGTTGAAACAAAGTCAAAGACTCACCTGCCTTTTCTGTTTAGGTGAAAACAGCTGCAGTTTTCAGCAGGCTACAAAACCCCACAAGGATGACAGGAAACATGCAATAAAATAAGGGGGACTAAAATGGGATTTTGTAGAAAATGAGAGAATTTAAATGCAACTGGAAAACTCTGGACTAAACCAGGCCTTACTTCCACTTCATCAAACTGTACTTTGAATCTAGAACTATAGTTTCGAATCCTAGCTGATCATCAGCATTTTCTTTAGGAGGTTAAAAAAAATTCAAATTTTTAGAGTACTAGTTTTGGGGATGGGGCAGAGACAATACCACAGTGATTTTTAAAAGCTCCTCCAGGAGATTCTGAGGTTCTGCCAGACTTGGGAACCACCAGACGAAGGACAAATTGTGTCCTTATGTCATTACCAATCAACTCTATCATGTGGCTCCTCTGGTGCACAGCTGCACTGCTTAATTCTAGATATGTTTTGATTAGACACAGATGCATTTAATTAGCAGTTTGTATCATCAATTAGAACATGAACCCGAAAAGTCACCTTCTTGCTTAGATATGCTTTGAACACGGATTTTGATATAAGTGACAACCCTTGAAGAAAGGGGGCAGATTCTAATGAAGTCATTAAAACGTGAAAAGATTTCACCAGGGGATCCAATCTAGAAAGCAAGAATTCCTTGAATAAACTAATAGTTGTAGTCACACATCTAGCCTGAGTCAGAGCATCTGGGTACCACAGAATAAGAAAAAAATGTGATGATAATAATAGAAAAGCTATGTTTTATTTTTATATCATTTTCCCCAAAGCATTTTCCAAAGGCAGCCTTGTCCCATTTCCATGAAGGGAAGACTTCCATCAAAGGGAGCTTGCGATGTTTGCAGATTCATGAGGACTTTCATTTGGTCCAAATTAGCTCATTTACTTGTCTGACCTAGTCAGGGAAACAACAGCTTCTACTGCGGCTCATATTGAAATATTACTCATGCACTTGCTCAAGCAGCTGAATATGCCAATCAACATATATCACATCAGTCAACCCAATATTTGATTTTAGAGCTGAGGACAAGGGGCTCAAAGAGATGGGAACCAGAATTTGAACCTCAGTTAATGTGACACTAAGGCCAGGTGCTTGATCACCTCCCATAAATAGCACCACGCACCAACTTGAGAATAAAGAAACCCAAGTTTAAAAGACTTCACCAGGGAATTACTCTCCTATTTCTCTTCCCCTTCCCAAACTGAGTTCTACGTTCAAAGTAGATATTTCAACTTCTCACACTCTAAACACATATTTACTCCACATGCTAAACTTGCAAGTCATATAGATTCTTTTCTCTTTTTCAAAAGGGGCAACTATAAAATCCTTTGCATGACTGCAGAAATTCCCTCTCCTGCCTCATCACAGCTATCACTAATTGATCCTGTGAACTGGGTGCAGCCAAAAGTCATCCTCCTCAAAGCAACTTAGAGAATCACACCCTATCAATCAGAGTTGGCACTCAGGATGACACCTGTTTGCCATTCATAGTTTACATATACCCTAAAGTCATCCTCGCTATTTTGGTTTAAAATTCCAAAAGAGTTATACAAATCTGTGAATCAGTTCAGATTTAAATATGGGTTTATGATAACACTATATGGACACTTAATGATGAATCTGAAAGATGTTGACCATATCAACATGTAAATATTCCACGAATAATGAAATAAAGATTTTATTGAGTTCCAGAGGACATTTGATTAACAAGTCCAAATATATATATACAATTTCTTAGGACTCTCTAAGAGTCAAAGAACAAGGCTAGAATGTGGAGACATGAAGCATTTATAAAGCTGGGCAAGTTGTCAAAAATCACCACAAACAGAATTCCAAATGTACTTTAGTAAAAATCTATATAGTATCCTATGTAAAACAGAATTTATATTCTGGCTGCCAAAGACACTTTACCTGAACCATGGGTATCATAAAGCTTAAAGAATCAGAAAGCCACACAGAAAGTAGTTTCTGTTTTTCTAAACACAAGAATTTAGGAACGCGTTGCAAACTAAACTATGCCTAGCAGGAGCTTTTAACCCGGTGTGAATAAGAATTGAGCAGGCAAGTGAACTAAAGCTTTGACAAG
The DNA here is from genome assembly GCF_021613505.1 of Equus quagga. NCBI lineage: Eukaryota > Metazoa > Chordata > Mammalia > Perissodactyla > Equidae > Equus > Equus quagga. The sequence continues at coordinate 21,622,111 of NC_060283.1, forward strand.
GAAAGCTTAGTAAAGATTGAGCCCAGACACTACAGGGGGGAAGAAAAAGGATGAACCAAACAAAATGAAAACCTGAGACACAAAGAAACAAAACCCTCAGGGAACAGATATACGAATTCTACAGCACTTATGCTGAAATTAGAGAAGCCAGTCTCAAACCAGGTGGACAGTCAAGGAAAGCCAGCCAGCATCGTTTTGGATTAGGCAAGGAAATAAATGGGAAAACCAAACCAAAACCAAAACCTATTCTGTCACGTAAGCTGGCCCATGACTTGATCTCCATAAATGAACCTCTTAGTGGTCACCATAACCTGTAACCCACCCTCAAGCTTTTACTCACTTTTCAGTTCCCTCCCTTATGCACAACACACACACACACACACACACACACACACATACGTATTCACACTTGCACATATGTGCGGAAAGGCTCAGAAACAAAACACACACAATTATCACTGTAGGGTATATTTCTCATGGCAGGGAACGGAGTATATCCAAGACTATTAAACTATCCATTCAATTAATTGAGATAATGAACTTGGGCTCTGAGCACAGTGTCTGGCATATGGTAGGTAAACATTAACTATTATTATCATGTTAAAAGGGCTAGTTACTCTATGTTTACTAATCTAATTACACTCCTTAAAATGACCCTATGAGGGTATTGATTGTAGCAAAATGGGCTGAAATTGTGAATCATCCAAGACTGCTAGTGAAGGCAGTGTTGTCATTAAAATCCAGGAATAACTGGCATGTTGTTTCTATTGTGTCAAACTGCATTCCAATGGGGGTATCTAAACACTACTGGAATACTGAAAGGGTTAAAAATGAACTTAATTTGGTCCTACCCACACCAGCACCAAAATGTTGAACAAAATAACAAACAACAACAAAATAACTAACCCAATCCAGAACCAGGTACTCTTTCATATTTTATTAGACTCACTCAGAAACACAAACTATAGGGTTGATGGAGAAGTTTATTTTTGCTTGGAAAATTAATGTTGTATATGCTGCAGCTTCCTGCACTAAGACTTCTCTCAAGTGCAACACTTGAGCTTGAGCTTCCATAAATTGTGCTGACCTCAAGACCAGCCCCCTTCATTTACCTGCTTATCTGACCCATGGGAGTTTGTAATTAATTACTCCGGCACTCACTTATCACAACAATTCACAGATCCATGCAACAGTGTACTTTATTTGCCAACAGGTAATCCACGCTGCACTCAGTGGTCAGATATTAATCTTCTTACAAGGGTGATCCCATCATATCCCTTTCTTGCTCAGAAATGACCAAGCTTCCCTGTCCCCACTGGAGTGAGAGCCCTATAGCTCAGCTCACATTTCTACTTTCCACAGAATGGATCTATCCTCCAATCCAAATTTTCTTAGCACTAATTCTTTGCATGAATCTACTGTTCAGGCAAGCCTGGGCTGCACAGGACTCTTGCTATTCCACCACATTTTCCCTTTCTTTTCAGTCATCTTCTACTCTGTCATCCTCCATGAAACAGCCCACAGGCTCTGGCTCTTCTCTGAATTCCAACAATATTGATTATAGCAATCACTTTGTTTCTTAGAATTGATTGCATTAGACAATGCTAGGGGAATGTGTTTTATCTCCATGACAAAACTGCAAGCTCTTGGGAGACAAAACTATTTCTGGTACTAAATGTTTTTTAGGGCCTAGCACAGTGCTTCATATCAAGTCAGCATGGGATCAGTTCATCCATTCATCAAGCGAGGATTATTAAGTACCTATTATATACCAAGGACTGTGCTGTAACTTCAAAATACAACAGTGAACAAGATAGATATTCTCACAGAACTTATATTTAATAAGAATAAGACAATTACTTTATCAGCACTTTCAATAATGTTGGATAATGTTTCAATAATGTTGGCTAAGTGGGAAGATGGGGAAAAGCTCATGTTCTAGAGGAGGAAGTGGCAGCCACAGAGACGGTGAGGGTTCCAATGGGCTCTTTATACCAGCTACCATTTGCTCATTGAATGGATCAGGGAGAGAAGGAAGGAAAGAAAGGAGAGAGGAAGAGGCAAGTATTAAAGGTTTGCAATTGCATGTTCCTGCACTTTAGTTACATATAAACAAATACAGAAATAAATACAAAGACAGACACCCTCATACATACAGACTGTCTACCTACATACTTACCATGAGAAGAGTAAGGTCCGACTCTAACTCATAAATCTACACTAATCTATTTTCAGCAGAGATTCACCACAACAATTCCATTACACACTTGAATTAGTGGAAATCCAAACTCAACGGTTCAATTACTCTCTTTACTCGATTAACAATTGTTATGAGATATACATATCTTCAACAAATATTCTTTCTTATAATATCAATGCAAATGTCCCCAATCTACATGTCAAGATGGACCACAGCACGTAATCAGTTTTTATACTACTTTTTTATTCCTTTGAGAGAGTTAAAGGAAGCCCGTTTTGAAGCTCAAATAACGTTCAGTTTTAAATTCCAATTCTAGGTTAAGATTTATGCCAGCTCTTATTTAGCATATGCAGCCATCCGTGTCCATAGGCCTTTCTGGTTCTGAAATATGGAATAATTCTACATGTATTTACATTCATCCAGCCTGCTTATTCAGCAAGCTTTCTAAATAGATGCTGGTTTGCGCCAGGGTAATAAACGGAGCTAAGGGGGACCTAAGAATCGGGGCACAAGGTCAGAAATGGACATTCTCATAAACTGATTATAGTTTTTCTCAAAAGCTGATTACAGTATTCTTGATTATAAAATTACAAACTGTAGATAGGATTACCTTCTGTAGGAATCTTCCTAGAAGGAGGTGAGGGAGGGTGCTTTGTGGATCTATGGGAGATAATTGTTCAGGCGGTCCAAAGTCAAGGACAAGGATTCTAAGGCAGGAGCAGGTCTGACATGTCAGAAGGACAGCAATGGGGGAAGGAGTTGAAAGTTGAGGGTAAAGGGTTACTTTTCTTTGGTTGATGAGGGAGAAGGGGTCCGACAGCATAGGGCCTTTGGGGACATTATCAAGAATAAGGTTTTTTACCCTGATTGAAATGAGCCATTGGGTTTTGAGCTGCAAAGTGATTTGACAGACTCTTATTTAAAAGGATTCTCTTTTTCTTTCTTAATTTAGCTTGAGTGAGTGATTAGGCAAGAATATACCTTACCTAGTGGAACAGAAGTGACTCATCATTTTACAAGAATATTAAGTTTCTAGAGTTTAATTATACACTCCCCCTTTAAGATTGCCAAAATCTATCTGATTCTGGCCGGGTTTTTAAAAATCTGTTATTAATTCTGCTGTTTCCCTTGTGGGAAATTTTCTTGTAGAAAGTGCAAGGAACTATAAAATATGAGAATCAGCCTCCGATGTTCTGCTAGATGACCCCAGGAATGTTCTCTTGTTTAACCCTCACAGGAGTCTGTGAACAAGGTGCCATTTTCCTAGAAGTGAGCAAGCAAACTTGGAGACCATAATTGGCTCAAGGCCACACAGCTAGAAATACAGATGATGAAATTAGAACTCAAGACCTACTGCTAAGGTGGACCTTGTATATTTCATGCTGACACAATGTTCCCTGCTTAAGAATTAAAATTCTTACATGACCTTTAAAAATAAAAATTCTAGCTTTGCAAACAATCTTTTGCAATTTTGATAAGCATGAATCAACACCACAGGACCCTCGGTTGGCCAGATGAAGCTTGATTACTAAATCTGTACTCCTGAGGGTCGCACTTTTTTCTCGTTTTTTTCCACCAAACTATAGCCATTCCTGAAATGTATACCCTCTGCAAAGTAGCCAGCTGAACAAACCCTTATGCAATAAGTTGGGAAGGAGTATGGTGTATGTATTTATGTGATAAATGCACATGTGCACAAGTGCGCAGAAGAGGGAGAGAGAAAGATGTCTTGATTGTGGCCAAGCGAAAGTGCGGCCACGCTGCCTACCACGGCATCTCATCCCAAGGGCACACAAGGCAGAAGACACACAGCAACCAGCCTGCCCTTGTCACCCTCAGCCTTGGACCTCACACTTGGCAGTGGGAGTTGCTTACTCCCACTCATCTTCTTTAGAGTTCAGCTTGCAAATGAGATATTTCAAAACATCAATCTACAGAGTTCCTGCTTCTCTCCTAATCATCTCTCATCCTTTCTCTGACTCATTCACTATTTTTATTTACTAATTTTTATTTGGTGAGGAAGATCAGCTCCAGGCTAACATCTGGGCAGTGCATGGGTCCATGCCTGGGATCCAAACCCACAAACCCCAGTCACCGAAGCAGAGTGCTCAAACTTAACCACTATGCCACTGGGCCGGCCCTATCATTCACTATTTTTTTAAACTAACTTTTTTCCCCTGGAGAAAGGAAATGCATCACTCTTACTGGATCCAGCAATAAAAGTAAACAAATCTTTCCCTCTACTTCAAAGAAATGAAGGCTTTCACTTTTATCTTCCCAAGCAGACGAGAATAGAGAGGCTTTCTTTTTCTTCCCCCTCAGCAGTGGGAGTGAACACCTTCTATTCAACAACTCCATCCATGAACTCGTGGCTTCGTTCTCAAAGGGTCAGTGAAGTCCACAGAGCCCACAGAAGTGCCGATGTGAGAATGACCCACAGATCCCTAGCCAACACTCAGATGTCCATTTTGAACAATAACTGCTTTAAGAATTCATAACTAGGAATAGAGGAAGATCAGTTCTGGAGGGAGCAAAGACTTTAGGATAGGTGTTTGTCTCCATAGCGACATGGGGGAGGCAGAGAATCAAATTTAGGCTGAACTACCGGATGGTTTGGGAAGGGCAGAAAGAAAGGAAAGAAGTTACGAGGCAGCGGATTCAACCTCACGTGGCCCTCACTGCAAATAGTTTGAATCATCCCTTGCATTGAGTTACAGGGCTGTTCAGATGAGGAGGATAATAAGGCTAAATTAGCACACAATATTGGCTAAGAACTCAGGTGTTAGAATCATGAAGATCTTTGCTCAAACCCCAGTTCACACACTTAGGAGCTGTATGATTTGGGGCAAGGTGTTTAACACATCCAGGTCTCATTTTCTAATATGTATAATACAGTTAGATCATCATAGAGTAGTTGGGCTCATTAAAAAAAACCATGTGTGGGAAAGGCTTATTCAATACATTACCTGGACAGCCTTCCTCCAAGGGTACCTGGTTGACTCCAACAAAAACGGCTCCACAGTAGACTAGCCAGGGGGAGGCGGTGCAAAGAAGGCAGGGGTCTGCAAGGAATAACTGATTAACAACTGTGTTCCCATTCACAAATTAGCACCAACTTATCCCCTAACCTTGAGAAAATTACTCAATCACGAAGAAGTGGTGTCAGCTGGTGGCAAAGCCCAGGCAGGGAGAGGACATCTGAGTTATAATTCTCCCTCTGTGCCCAACAAATTACGCTGCCATGACAGGTCACATAACCTCTCTGGACCTCATTTCTCTTTGTGTAAAATGAATGAGTTGAGTTAGACTAAATGTAGACGCTCCAAATTCTGAAACTCTCTTTGGGCTTAATTTCCCTGTTAGAGGAGAGACCACTTCTGACTCTGTAAGCGTGACAGCATCTGACAAATATCCCCACTTCCTGTGTGATGGTCGATTATCAATTCCAATTATGAGACCAAAAGAGGAACAATCTGAAACCAGCCTGCAGGGATCTGTTCCCAAAGGGAGGGGGTGAAGCTATTAAGGGTAATGATCAAAGCCTGGCCATTTACTGGGAGGCTGTTTGGCAAATTCGCTGCTTTTCTCTGGGATCTTTTCCCCTGACCTAGTAGCCTGCAGGGCAGGACACAGAAGAGGGCTCAGCTGCTTCTCCCACAAAGACAAATGGGTCTAGAATGATTCGCACTTACAGTGTTAATTATGAAATCATCTATTTACTTTTTTGTCCTTCTTTGCCAATCATTCTAAAAATAATATTGAAACACTGATTTACTTGCTGTGCCCAATTGAACACCCCAGGAAAATCCTAGCCACTGTAATATTCGAAAATTCCCCTCTAAATTAGTAAGCCTTGCACAGACTCTATTGGCAAATTCAATCACACTTCTGCCACTGGTATTATTATTTGTCATTCCCTTAAAGAACTAGAGTTCACCCCCCTTCAATTCCAGTCAGTCTGAAATGATATGAAGATGCTGTGAGTTTTACAGCAGCAACTCCATCAACATCAATATACAATAAAGAACCCCGCAGTCTAATAAAAACAAAAGCCCCAAACAGTATCTGAAAAGCTTTTAAGAACAGAATAAATGCACTAGTGATATTTTCCTCTCCTGTTATCATCACAGTTCTTAAACAATAGTGTACAGGCGTCACTGGTATTTATGCTTCCTTCTTCCATTCAGGTGCAGAAAAAAGGAGGAGGATTTATTAGATTTAATTAGCTCTATAATTCCTGAGTTTCCTTAACCAAATGAGGTAGTTTGTTACTAAAAGTGGAAGTTGGTAATTTTTTATGAGGCACCGCCTAATGTTTCTACCTAATGTTGATTAATGCAACTGCAAAGAGATGAAATTTTAAATCTCTGGGTTCTACAAATAGAAAATGAGAAGTAATTGGGACTCCTGGAGGAAAGCCATATAGAAGCCACAATGAAGGAAAAAGGGATTATTATGAAACAGGATCTCACTTGGGAATGGCAATTCTGATGCTAGATTTTAGACCAATCGGAGTTTCAACACTACAAATGCAGGCAGGTCATCTAAACTGTGGGAAGGTGCTGACTGGGCGCCATTCCTCTAGATGAGTGAAATTCCTTGTGAAACCCCCCCTTCCTGCTCTCTTTAGCTAAAGAACGGACACAGGAAATTTCAGATTTGTAAAATATTTTAATAGAGATCCTTTCTAACGGCACATTCCACACCGGACTTCCAGCTATAATATTCCCATTATTTGTTTGAACAATATGGCCTTAACCTTTTCCCCAGCTTGACTGAACTTTAGACAGGCTTCTTCCTGACTCTAGGACTCTAAGTCATCGTCCTCTTCTTGCAGCATTTCCTTTAGAAAACTTGTAATTAGAAATCTTTTCTCTGCCTCTTTAACATATAGATCTTTTTAAAAGCCACTTGCCAGTTTTCAACTCAGAAATGTCTTTCTCATGGATCTGGGAACCACCTTTTTGAAATGCAATCAACGAAGGAGTTAGTACCCCTATCTCCCAATTTCAGTGGGAGGAGCAGAAACCTACTTCCCTGGGCACCTTGCTCCAAGTTGTGAAACTACCTCCCGCCATAAAGATACGGGAAGTTTATTTTTCCTTTGGATGAAGCCAATTAGCAAACAGAGATTGCCGATGACTTCCCCCTAATGTCCTCCAAGACTTTTTCATTAGCTCACATCAGCCCTTAAAAAACCCCGACCGCTTCTTCTTCTGGAATTGAGTTTAGATTTAGTTGTAGCCTGTTTCTTATTGCAATAGCCTTGAATAAAGTCTTCTTTGCCTGCTTTACTTTGGCCAGCACAATTTTTGCTTTGACGTGTTCATCCTGCCCACGTTTGAAGCTTTCTGATGATGAGCGAGGGTTCCAACACCTCCTTGAGCACCCATTCCTTCCTCAATTATTCCTGATCTTAGACAATTTTCCCTTAGAAGGATCCTCAATCTATCGTATTAGGAATTGTACTGACCAGTCCTGGTTCTGCCCATGGGGTCCATATTGTACACAACTTTTAAATGTCTAAAGAAAACTTCTCTTCTCTAGACTCAGCTTCCAAGCACCTTCACAGAGGGCTCTGAGGCTTAAGGCTTGAATTTGACTTTGTCAAAGGAACTCCCTAAGGGAATGTTTGAGGATATAGTGCCTCCAGGTCCAGAAGAGGCAACTGGAGGGGGTTTTGTTTTACCTTGGGAAAATAAGAACATAAAACAGCACGAAAGTCAACATATGACCCATAGATCAAGAGCCATCAGAATGAATTACAAATTCATTCAGTTTTCAGTAATGCTTTCTTAACCTTACAAATAAAAGCAACCTTTTGAGGTTTGAGTAGCCCAAGGTAAGGATACCAAGATTCCTTGTTGCTTTAGTTCAATTTGGAGGGCGAGAAGGATAATAGCTGGTAAATTCTTTCCTAGACCACAGTGAAAACCTTGAAAAATCTGTAAAGTTCATGAATTCGTTGTTCTTTTATTCTATTCCTCCCTGGCAGACTTTGCCATACATATTCATATATCTACCCTTCCCCCCCAACTACTTGAAGCTTCTCCAGTTTAAGGTCTAAGTATTTTCCTATTCTGGATGCTTTCCAATATTCTCACCTCTATCAAAATGTTTTCATTCAATGCCCCATTCTATCAGGCATGGTTTCAAATTAAGGGGCAGCCAGTCAATCAAGCAGTCAATCGAGTTCTATTATTATTTGATTGGGTAGGTTTTTCATCCAAGAAAACACGGTTAAGATACAAGGGGGCACTCTTGGCGTTCACTCAGGGAAGGATCATTACGTGCCTTTTCCTTAATCTAAGGTTTTTACATCCATAGTCTCTGCTGCTCCTTCCCACAGCTCCCTTCTGTTCAAAAGTAATCTCTTTCTTTCTACAACCTATACAGTATTTTATTTGTCTTTCTTATGGAATACGCTTTCAAATTTATTTTATCGTACTATGTTGTGATAGTACCTTCTCTCCTAGGCTTAGGGCTGCTCAAGGGCAAAGCTATTTAGCTTTCTATAGCCCATAACAATTAGCACAGTGCCTGCCACATAGCATATCTCAATAAATATATTGAAAGGTAAAAATTGAGAAATTAAGTCATGTAAGACAGAGAGAAGAATTATTATTTATTACCACTTTTCAGGGAGGTTAAGCAGTTTCCCAGTGCTTAATGTGGGAGACCATCCCTCTTGACTAGCGAACATACACCTGATTATGATGACTCTGGATATGCAATTACACCTAGAGTTCCAAGGTCTGTGGCTGCTGGAGATGTGTGTCAATTCTTGTTATTTAGAGGGGCACACTAAAAAAAGCCTAAATGATATTACCTATTGTTAAATTTTAGCATGTGTGTGTACATTTATGTGTATGTGTGGGGGGGGGGGGAGGACCAAATTTGCATTTTAGTAGCTCTCATTCTGTTCTGAACAGATAGAACTTATCAATTCATTTGATTGAGTTCTAGAAAGAATGACTTTTCTATTACAGGCAACAAATAAGAGCTATAAATCTGGGGAACAGGGGACACTGCCCACATTCACCAACAAACAAACGAAATCTTAGATCCTTCATTTGCAAGAAACAGTGGTAGTAGCCCTCTATATTGCACAATTCAATCTCTCAGGCCACAGATATTTTCAGCTCTAGAAGAAAGACAATGTTCATGAACTCATTACCTAATCTTGATCAATCTTAATATACTGTACAAAATTGTTGGTGTAGGCAAAATGGCTTTTTAATTTTTCTTTGATGTTCCTGCAAATGGATTTATGTGGAAGTAGAAATGAGAAGTTTGAATGAGAGAACGTAAACACAGTTGGAGCTGCTTTCTAAGCTCTGGGAAATTGTGAATCAGGCACAATCCTGCATAAAGCCAGACACCACGGCTTTAAAAAATAAAAGAGTCAAGAGATTTGCAAGACCTACTTTTCTGATAATTAAAACATCCTTGATTTCCAAAAAAAGAACTTTAATGAATCCATTAGTCGTACCAGATACCAATAAAGGCCTGACTTTATCAGCTAAGTGTATAGTCATGGGTTCACCCAAGCTGCTGGTCATCTTAGGTACTTAATGATGTGTTAAGTGTTTCTATGTCACTTGGCTAACTCTTAAATGAGGAGCTAGGACCATAACAATAAAAAGAATCAGACTTAGACTTCAATTAAACTTTAAAGATAGCATTCCACCCAGTCCCACAGCATCTTCTACATAGGGCAGCCAAAGGCACTGAGCCTCCTTGGAGCACTCCCAGTGAAGGGAATTGTAGGGGAGGAAGACATTTCCTCTACCCATTCTAGGTCCTTCTGGCTGGACAACAAATTAAATTCACATGAGACAGAATAACAGGAGATAAATTCAACAAAGCTTTATAACATGTATACATGAGAGACACCCAGAAAAACTGAGTAACTCATCAAAATGGTGGAGGGTCTCCTCTTAAATACCATCTTCAGCTATAGACAAAGGAGGATGTTGAAGGTGGGTAGAATCAGTTATGAGAGATTACCAGGAAAGTACAGTAAACAAGAGGAGCATTATTATGCAGATATAAGTCCTTGCCTTCCATATTGATAAGAGTTTTTAGAGATAAGGTGTTCTTCCCCTCCTTCCTGATACAGAGAGGGAGACACCTTTACAGATGGAGATTTCCCTTACAAATGTAAATGTTTCTTAACAAATGATAACTTCTACTTTTCAGAGTTTCTCTCACGTCTTCAGTTTTTAAAAGTAACCAGCCCAAAATAATCCTTATGCCAAAGAGACATGTGTTGGGGTGGCCAATTCCAGTCCCCTACAGAATCTACCTTCCTTGGAAGCCCACACCACTGTTACTTGGCTCTCCATGTCTGACAATGCTACTGGACACTAGGGAAACCTCTCCTACAATTCGACATCAATTCATGTTCTGCCTGTAGAAGTTCCTAGAACATGTCTAATTGTTCTATATTGTGTTAAAATAAATTTTCAGAAAAAAGTAAAATTATGACTCTCATAGCATATAAAAATGCACATATGCTCAAGAATTTTATTTTCCTTATATGATATGAGGGAACCAAGAAGATATTATACCAGGTCAAAGTCAAAAATATGACAAAATTACATGGAGTACAGGAATGTTGAGCTAAATTGGAAATGAAAAAACCCTTATTCTTCCACTGGAGACAGGGAAGTCAACTTAAATTCTACTGGATAAGACAGAATTTGCTGTCCATCCGCTACCTACAATTTACAGAGGTGCAAAATAGCTCAAAGACAATAAACAGGATGGGAATTGAACAGCCTGGATGTGTATACCACAGATCATGAATAGTTTTCCACTGAAGTACTATTTTTTAAATATGGAAATCGAATCTTAAATGTTTTAAGTAATTTTAAGTGGCAAAACAAAAGCCTGAAAACTGAGACCTATTTTTAATACATATTTAGCATTTATATATGCCTCTTAGTGTGAACATCTATTTATTTTATTGCAGAAATATTAATGTGTTTTATTACAAGTATTGCCCCAGATACTTCTGGAGGTGTTACACAATATATACTATATTCACCTATTAGCATCTTAAAACTCAGAAATCTTTTGGAGCCTTAAACCCGTATAGACCCCTAGCGAAGGTATGCTGGTGTGCTGGAGTCAGCTTTACGCCTTAGTCAATTGTATGCATCTCTTGTATCTCTTCCCAACTTCACATTCAGTAACTCCAATTTGGTAGCTTGAAATTAGCGAACGGTGGAGTATTTATTTACACAAGAAAATAGGCAAATGCTACAAATAAGAGCTTTCTTGTCTGTGTCTGTGTGTGTGTGTGTGTTGCTGAGAGCCAGTTGTTGAACATTTACCAGTACTGCTCCCAAGGGTTTCAGATAGGGGGCTGTGCACTTGTATCCTAGCAATTTACATGGGATGTGTGAGAATGAATAAGCTGTACTTCCTATCCTTAAGGAGTTCACAGTCTAGAGGAAAGCTTGTGGTCTAGCAAATAAATTTACATATTTATAAATGTAAGGTTGTTCTAGGTTTCCAGCTTCCCCAAAGGTGGTTGTTTCACTGCAGACTTGTACTTACTGTCCATCATAAATTGGTTAAATCTAAGTCAATTCAAGAAATATACTAGAGTGTGAAGCCACTAGACGCCTCAAAGAATATAAACAGTAGATCATGTAGAAGATTTCATTGGAACCTGAAAGCACACATATTTTACTTAGTAATCACTTGTGATAAAGGCTAAAAGCTTCCCTTCAAATAATGATTTTTAGAGAGAAAAGATTACATAATCAAAACACTATTTGTGAATTTTCTATTTTCTCCATGCTGGGAACATTAGCCTTGTCTTTAATGAGGAATTTTTTCATGTAACAAAACATATTTTCAAATACTGACTATGTGCCAGGCACTTTGCTAGGTATCCGAGTTTCAACAATAAGTAAGCTTTGCAATCTGTTCCTAAGGAACTTTTAGTCTAGTGGGAAAGAATAATATAAGCATATAATCATGATAATACACTATGATGCCTGATAGAATTACTGAGCTGAATACAGATAGAACCAATTAACTCTATAAGAAAGAACTCGGGAAATCCTCTCAAAGGAGACACTATGAAGAAAAAATAAGACTGTCAGAGAGGAGAGAAAGGGCATGCTAGTCAGAGGGAGTTGTCAAAACAAAGTTCTACACACTTACGCAATATAGGATCCTTTCAGAAAAGATATGAGGCAAGTACAAGAATGGGATTGGGTATTTAGATTTCTACATATCTTCAAGACAGACAACAAATGAACTTAGAATTAAGCTATAGTGTTCAAGGATTAATTGTATACAAAAATTCCATTAAGCAGAAGAGAATATAAAGAAATGAAATCTCTTGGATATCCAGGTACAAATTTTAGGGCTCATAAGCTTTCGGAGCTGATCTGTCTTCTCTAGAGAGTAAGCACCTTGAGGACACACAAGATTTGTATTCATATTTTATCTTCTGGACCTAACTGAAGAGTTTCACACATGATAAGCAATCAAATAATTGAATTGATGAAGGGAAGAATAAACCGTGAAACACAGAAATGCTCATTTCATTTTCTAGTTCACTTTGACTGCTGTTGCATGCCAGCTGCATTCTTCAAAGTGCTGGAATTAGCTCCCCTCTTCGTCTGAATAGCTCTGATCTCTCCCTTTGAACTCATCTCCCACACCTCTCCCTTTCCATCCTGGAAGTCCAGCCACCTTGTACTCTTTGCTCTTCCTGAGCACAGGGAGGAGAAGCACCTTCGAGAACTTTCCCTTTAGGGCATTTGTATTGCTGTTCTCTCTGCTGGAATGCCTACTCTGATCATCTTGTCAAAAATAGTACTCCTCGTCATCCAACACTCTCTAGTCCCTTACTATGCTTTATATTTACCATACCTGACATCATATTATAGATTTGTTTATCTTTTATTTCCCTCATCAGTAGGTAAGCTCCATATTGGCTGATACTTTCTGTTGCTCTTTTTTTTTTTTCCTTGGTGAGGAAGATTCACCCTGAGCTAACATCTGTGCCAATCTTTCTCTATTTTTTGTATGTGAGATGACTCCACAGCATGGCTGACAAGAGTTAAAATAGTTTAATTTTAATATGTGCCAGTTGCTCACCCAAAGACCACTTTCCTTTTCTTCCTTAAAATCTTAGTTTTACTTTGGGGCCTACACTGGCTCCCAAATAAAAGACTGTATTTCTCAGAATCTGCTTTACCAAGGTGCAGTTGTAAGACTAAGTTCTGACTGAATACAATATAAGCCAAAGTATCCTGTGGGAATTCCAAGAATGATACTTTAAAGAAGCAAATGCAGATTAAAGACGACCTCATAATGTCCTTTCTCCATTTCCCCTTTCTGCTTCCTGGAATGTGGTCACGATGGCCATAACTTTAGCAGCCACTGTGGATCATGTTTGGATCTTGAGGCTGAAAGCCTTGTGCTAGAATGTTGGAGCAGAGACACAGAAGAAGCCTGGATCCCTTACGATTTTGCATAGCCATCATACCAACTCTAAATTATTTCCAAACTTTTCCATGAAACAGAATAAGCTTTGTGTGCTAATGCCACTGTTATTTTTAGATTTCTGTTAAATGCATGAAGTATAGCTCATATTTCACGCGAATATCTTAAAATATCCTTAGAGTCATGTTTATTTGCCTGACAAGGCACTTACCAGATTGGGTAGCAAATGTGGAAACCATGCTTCCCAGACTCAGCAGGGAGTCTGGGTGATCTAAAGAAGTACTATTGTAGCATCACTGTTCTTATTGCAATTGTTGATATATTCACCACCTGCTTAGGTAACGACATCTGTTAATTTTCATGATTTCACTAAGTCCTACATAAATATTAATTAAGCACAATAGCTCTGAAAACAAACTAAATGCTTGTTTTTGTGGATTTAGGAAGAAAGCACTCAGGGTAATTACAAGCTCAGATTGGAAACTTCTAGTAGTTTATAAAAACACACAACTTTTACAGGACCTAGGCAAGATAAACACAAGGAAAACAAAAGAATTGTAAGAGCATTAAAAAAATCTCGGAAGCTAAATATTTGGGAATTACAACTGAATTATATCTATTCCACTATGTACAAAGAGTTAGATTGGGGCTTTGCTCCCAATGAAAAGATAATAATACCCAGTTCTTCTAACGGTATCCACTCCATATGGCATTCCCCCAAGATCTTTACATATAGTAAATGTAAATTACATATAAGCTCTTTACATACAATAAATGACACAAACATCACAGCAGCTCTATGAGGTGGATGCTATTATTATCCTTGTTTTCCAGATGAGGAAATGGAAGTGCGAAGATGTTACACAACTTGCTCAAGGTCCTACATCTAGTAAACACTGGAACCAGGATTAGAATCCCAGCAGGGTAGCTCCAGATTCCACATGCTTAGCCATCATACTATGTTGCCACCCCAAGATGACTGTGAAGAAACAATAACTTGGGGAGTGATCACCAATAAATTCTAGTGAAATGGCTGAGTTGGAAATACTGCCAACTAAAGGAAACTAGAAAATAATGCCCAGGCTATAGAGAATGGCATTTAAATCTAGACGTATAAGCCAAACATCTTGGAACCAGGATGCCAGCAACAATTGGGAGTGTTTTCCTGTCCTGCCCTTTTCATAAAAGCTGACTGTACTGTCACACTTAAAAGCTAAACTCAGCTTAGAGCAACAATTCTCAACTCACTTGACAAAATACCACTGGACCAATATTTTGAAGATGTGTCATGTAATTTGTTATAATAAGGGCTGGAGTAGCAAAGTTTGGAAAGAATACCTTTATTCTTACAATTAGAGGATATCCAAAGTCCTACCTAGCAATAGTGTTCTCACTCACTTGCATTTTGATCTTCTTTGAGTTTTGCTTTTGCAAAAAGAATGACATTTTGGCTAATGTGATGTAACTGGCCATTGCCGGCACCCATGGGGATATGTTGGATAAGCATGGTCTGTGGACAAGTTGGGGAGAAATGGTGTGGTGGAAAGAATACCAGTTTGGAGTCAAGAGGCCAGGAATCTTGGCTCTGCTATTTAGTACCTAAATAATATGAAGTAGATTACCCCATATTATGGTGACCTCCCTTTCCTAGTAGGCAAAACAAAAAGGACATTAGGTAGAACATCCTAATCCCCAAGATCTGCTTCCTGTCATAAAATCATGATGTTCTGGTACATAATCCCCCTACTCACAGAGCTGTGAGCATAGGTAGATCTCATCTCAACGAAAGAGTGAGAGTGAAGCATTAAATTCATATGCCCAAACTCATATGTTGAAGCGCTAACCCCATAACGTGACTGTATTTGGAAACGGGGCCTTTACAGAAGTAATGAAGGTTAAACAAAGTCATAAAGGTAGAGCCCTGATCCCATAGGAACAGTGCCCTTATAAGAAAAGACACTCTCTCTCTCCCTCTCTCCGCTGTGTGAGGACACATGCAAGAAGATGGCCATCTGCATGCCAGGAAGGGAGCTCTCCCCAGAACCCAACATACTGGCACCCTGATCTCAGACTTTCGGCTTTTACAGCTGTGAGAAAATAAACTTCTGTTCTTTAAGCCACCTGGTCTGTGGTATTTAGTTAGGGCAGCCTGAGAAGACTAATATACTCCAAAGGTTTTCTTTGCTGTTTTTATTAAGCCACGCGTAGTAGGTGTGTTCAAAAATACCTGAAAAATGAATGGAAGAATAGTTGAAGAGTTGAGCTCACATTTTACATTAGATGCTGACATTGCTGCTCCCTGGAGTTGTGGGGTGCACAGCCTGCATGACTTTACCTGGTGGCCCTTGCAACTGTCTACACAATCAACACTAACTAATAAAAGTAAACATGCCTCTGGGTGCCAAATGCTTAAATTGCCACCCTCCAGGACCACGACAAGTCATGCCATCACTACTCTTTCTCTTATTCTTTCTATCCTGTGCCCACTACAGCATCTCAACTTAGAGAACAATTTTAAAAAATGCTTTAACAATTCATCTTCATTTAAAATTCTTCACACTATCCCCTCACATAAATATTATCTCCACTTTACACATGAGAAAGGTGAAGTTGAGAGCGCTGCTGAGAGTCCATCAGTGTCCAAGTCAAAGTCCAAAGTCAGGCCCCTCGTCACTGTTCAGTGCTCCTGGCCTTGCACCCTGTAAACATGCCTGTATATCCATCTCTCTTACCAAGCACTTGCACATCCACTATTTTATCAAGTTTTAATAGATTTCCCAGAAGCCTAATAAATTTCAAGATTGCAAGAATTAGTTTCAATTGATGCAGTGGAGTCTCAAACACGCCCAGCAAAAGTAATTTCAGCCCTTGGGGGTGCCATGGATTAGCTGCATTAACTGTGGTCCAGATAGTTCTTGGAGCTACAACAGTTGTTGACAACTTGAGGAAAATTCATTAGATTGATTAGTCCAATTAACTCAGAAACTGACATACAAAAACAGGCAGGAAACCCCTGCTGGGTCCAAGAAATAAATAAATAAAAGCACCCTCTCCCCCTCCCCTGGCCTTGACTGCATGAATACAAAAGGGCTCATGTAAATTTCCCCAAGGAGTGAAAACACTGGGAGAGTCTGGGAAAGGACCAAGCTCAGGACTGGCTCAAGAAAGAAACAAAGAAAGAATTAACGGCTGGGAAGGCAAAAAGCCTAAGGAAAGAGCTCAAAGAATGGACACTCTTTGGCAAGCCCAAAGGCCAAAGAACTGAGAGAGAAATTTGCAGAGCATTCAAGAAAACTTGGAGGGAAAAGGTCTGTGAGTCAAGAAACATGGCCTTCTTTGTTCCAAGCTGATAATGGGATTAATGCATTTTTGTGAACAAATGAGCAAATAAAAATAAGATGGAAAATCCCCTTCTTATTTAACTGGATCTATTCTTATATGGTATTAAAAAGATTTAAACAATTACTATCCAACACTGATCCTTTTTAATACATTACCTTGGGGTGCCATTCTCATCATCCACTGCTTTGGATAAAGTTTTTACTTAAGTGTAAAAACAAATATAGTCCTCATCTCCTTCCTTTTCCTCTTGCAATTCTTTTATTTATTTATTTTTTTACTTAAATATATAACTGCTAAAGCTACAGATTTCTACTATGACTAGAACCCCAGCTGTACTGTAACTTTCACATTTGCTGCTAAAATTTGCATAATGAGGATGAACGTGACTGTGTCACTTGGGGTGAAGGATGGATGATAGAATCTGGTTATTTTGTAGCCATCGTTAGCCTCCACTTCTCAGGGCTAAAATGCCTGCTGGTTTGTTTTCCAAAGTTAGCCAGCCAAAAACAACTTGACACCAACAAAACACTGATTTCCCTTATCCTCTCCCAGATTATCCATGTTCTGTGAATCAAGCCTTGGCCTAGGAGGTACAAGGTGGCACCATCTAGGCTTTTCCTTTTTGTCTGGCTAGGCAATTTTTTTTCAGGACAAAGACAGGCTTTCATGATACCAAATGGATCATTTGATTAGAACAGGCTAGTTCTCTCTTAAAAATGAGACTTAAGAAGTACAAGATGGGAGAGAAGGGAGCAAGGACAGCCAGAAAGAACATGGAATTGCAAGAGAAAGACCCAGGGGACTCCTAAAAACTAGAAGAATCAGCATAAAAATCTTTCTGTGAATTTCCTCAGTTATGAAACAAAAAGTGAAAGTGAAAACAAACAGCGTTATCAACATACCTGTCAATGTTGTACATCACAAAGGAGCAAAGCTGGTAACAAGTCATCAGAGTAATGGGAAGACCTCAAGTTCTCTAGGGGGGTGGGGAGCACAGGGATGGACAAGAAGATGCCAAAGTCAATCTTTTTGCAAACACTGATTACAAGCAGACAGCAGCAATCACAGAACATCTGAGCAAATCCAGGATCATTTTCAGTTCTGGGGAAGGAAGTCATTAGGAGGTTAATCAATTTTCCTTTAAACTCATTAATAATGGTATCTGGTTGCACATAATCTGCAAATTATGGAAGATCAAAATTTAAAAGTGTTGTGGTTGGAAAGACTAAAGGAGCACAAGATTTAGAAAATCTATTTTATTACACTACATGGAATTAACATGCCAAGTAATGTCTTCTGTTCCCCATTCACATATGCAGAAATTTGGATAAAATGATTAAAAATAGCTAGCATTTATTGAGTGATTTCTCTGTTCTAAGTACTTTTGCTGTTTGTTTATGTGGATTATCTCATATAATAATAATAATGACTTTATAACATACTTAATATTACTAGTCCCATTTATAGATAAGGAAATTAAGGCCTAGCAAGAGTAAGTAACTTTAGTAAGAAATAGTAACCACAGTGAGTAAATTGCAAAGCCAGGACATAAAAATATTATTTTTCAGATAGTAATAAATTATAATTGGAGAGAGAGAATGTGATGGAAGGAACATAGATTTTATAGTCAAAAGGCTCCGGGGTTGAGGCCTAGTTCTATCATGTACTAGGGGTGTACGTATTTAGGCAAATTTCTGTATCTTCTTAATTTCCTTATCCTTAAAATGAAAGCATTACTAGCTACCTTGAAAGTTGGGTATACAAACTAAATGAGAATGCACATACAGTGCATAGTATATATGTATAAAGAAATAACGAGAATAGCCATTCTTCATTGTTTTGTCCACACAATAAATTTATTGAGTGACACTCAAAAATGACAGACAGCATTACTATTTCTATAGAGCCTGGGACATCAGTGGACACTCAAAAAATGTTAATGGATTTTCTAATCATTTCTCATCTCTCTTTATATAAAAACTATTCAATAATGACATATATAGCTAGCTCAGTACATAAAATAAGAAAGTAAATTAAGAAGACAGCAATTCAACATACTGCAGTTTAACTGAAAAAAAATATGGTTCTGCGCATACATTTTCTTGACTAAAAATAAACTTTGGAAAGAGGGCATTATAACTATCCTTATAAAGCAATCAGTTTCCTTTTAAAAATGAAGTCATAGGTAAAGCAAAAATCTAAGATGAAAGTCTATTAAATAGAACCTAAGTGTCAACACGTGTGGAAAAGGTTTAAAATGTGATAGACATATTTCAGTGACGTGAAATTCAAGACAAATCCGAATACATGCCATGTCCTTAATATCCTTTATAGTTTAAGTGACTAATGCTCTTTATTCTAAAATGTTTTGCGTTCAGATGTCCTTCTGCACCATGACCTATAATTCTCATTTTTTTTTTTTTTTTACAAATCTACATATAAAAATTGGCATAGTTTCTTCCACAACGTGCTTTCCACTAGATTTGAATTTTAAAGATAAACTCAATTCCAAGAAAAGTAAACAAGCAATTTACTGGCACAAGGAGAGGCCTAGAGAGGATTGTGGTCATAAATGTTAGTGGGGTAGGGAAATGAAGTCCACAAGCTA
Organism: Equus quagga; assembly: GCF_021613505.1. Lineage (NCBI taxonomy): Eukaryota > Metazoa > Chordata > Mammalia > Perissodactyla > Equidae > Equus > Equus quagga. Next base: position 21,641,736 of record NC_060283.1, read on the forward strand.
CTTAGAGAACACACAACATTTAAAATTCTAGACTCAATTATGAAATACATATATGGCCTGATAAAATATTCTAGCTGACCTGCAGGTCAACAAAGGGCTTTAAAGGAACTAAGAGGCTCTTAGGGGTTTTGAATCTTAAAACTTGAGACTAAGAATTTATAGATATACATTTATATAAATATATACAACAAATAAAAATAAAATATATAAATAAATATATATAATGTATATTTACATAAATAAATTGTACGTATATTTAATTAAAGCCAGGGTAGAGCTCCTGATTCCTCCCCAAGGCCATGACCTTGCAGGTCTTATTTCCTGCCTTTTGTGCTATATTCACTCTGTTGCGTCCACACTAGCCTTCATGCCATTCTTCTTTCAAGCCCAGGGGCAGCCACCTCAAGGTCTCTGTGCTTCCCAGTCCCTCTGTCCAGGATAATTTTCTTCTGGAGGCTCTTCACCTCTTTTTTACTCAAATGTCTCCTAAAGATGTCTTTTCTGACCACCCTCTTTCTTGCCGCAGCCACTCCTCTGTATCCTGCCCACCTCCTCATATAGACTCTGAACTCTTATAAAACCATCTAGATCTTTGCTTGACAATATGGTAGCCACTATCCTCATGTGGTTAAGTTTAAATTTAAATTAGTTAAAATGCAATTAGATGGAAAATTCAGTTCTTCAGTCATACTAGGCTTATTGCAAGCATTCAATAGCCACATGTTGCCAGTGGGTACCATAGTAGGCAACATAGCTATGAACATTTCTGTCACTGAAGAAATTTCTATGGGACAGTGCCGCTCTAGAAATGTATAGACTTCATATATTTGTTTGTTTATTTTCATACTCCCCTCTACCAACCCACTCATGGATATACTAAATTATAAGCTTTAAAAAGGCCAGGACTTTGGTCTGTTTTGTTCATTGCTTTATTCCCAGTGCCTAGAATAGTCCTTGGTCCATAGCAGATATTCAATAAAGATCTGCTGAATGACTAAATGGATTAAAATAGAACCCTTGCTTATTCCCCTAAAACAACCTCAGAAATAAGACAGTTGCATCACTCCTCCTCTGAGGAATTTCAACGCACCAAATCACCCTCAGCTGCATTCCAGCAGGGCTACTTTATATGTTGCTTATAATTGTCCAAATCCCTCTGAATGGTAAATCTTTTGACTATGGTTTCCTGTAATCACTTGTCTTCTGTGCTGGAGTGAGAATCACTGAAATGTGTCAAGATTTATGGCAGAGAAGTCTGTCAAATCCTAAGCCTGCCAAAAATTGTTAACCATCATAAAAGTTTTAGGAGTTCAGCATTTCATTTAAATAGGCTTTTCATACCCGCAGCAGGGTAGATACATATAGATTACTGGCGGATGGAGGCCATCAGTCAATCTCTTTGATTTTACAGCTTAGATATGCATTTGCCTTGTAAAAATCATTTTTTATTCCTAATTGTACTCATTAGAATGGAGGCCTATATGTGAGTGATCACTACCTTCTCTGGGTGACCTTGCAAGGAACACTAAGTAGTCCTGAAATTTGAATTCATTATTATCAATACTCTACAGGATCATTTGATATGTATTAAAAATCCATATTATTAGCCAAAGCAACAGCTTTCAAATGGAATCTAAATTTAAAAAGCTATGAATTTTTAGCTATTGAATTCAATTTTTTAACTTTTTGAGAACTGAGTTTATTTTTGTCATTTTTTCTTACTAAAACCAGAATAGAACTTAATGGGATATTAAAAGGTACACAAAATATTTAAATAAAAATGTCTAAAAGGGAAATCATACATAATGTTTTAATCCAAATACAATCCCTGTGAACATTTTGGCGTATTTCTTAGTGTTTTTCAATCTATTTCCATCCCTGTTTTTTAAATACTCCCTTAAGATTCTATGTATCTCTAATTTACTTTTCTATCTTAACACCACAATAGCCTTGGCATTCAAATGTTTGACAGTTCTTACTTTATTTCAAATGTCCCTGACATGTAATGATTTGTATTTTCTAAGCCACAAATTTGAATCATTCAGGCAGTGTGAATAATTTAGGCTGATGAATGAGGCTATTAGATTGCCCATAATCTGGACCTTAACATGGCTTTTTTGCTCGGTACTCATGGCTGTGTATGAAATAACTTTCCTTGATGGTGAGGATGTCACTGGGAGGTAGGAGAGCACAGTAAAGAGAGCCAGTCAGATGTGAGCTCAGACCATGCTTCCATCCTTTCATTCAGTCCACAGATATTCATTCAGCCAGGCATCATACAATCCTCTGGATATACAAATAGCCAATTTTGGCTAGAGCTTTCTACATTTTTGGTGCTATGCTAAGTACTGTACCTACGTACCTCATTTGAAGTAGGGTAATAATATGTAACTATTATTATCTAATATACAGCTAATATGCTATTATCTCTGTTATATAGTTGATAAAGCAGATACATGGTGAGAGCAAGTAATTTACAAGTGATGGAGCAATGACGCACACTCAGGCATTCTGACTTCAGTCTCTGTCCTCTTAACCACCATACTTCATTGCTTCATTTGAAGTGCTTGATCTCAGGCAAATTATTGAACTGCTTTGAGCCTCAGTTTATTCTTCTGTATGAAATAAAATAAAGGACAACTCAAGATTGCCTGGCACATTGTAAATAACTACTAAGGGTCAGCTACTATTGGTATATTATCATTTAAATTGCAGGCAACTCTGAAGGGAACAAGAATTCCTTGTGAATGTCAAGAATTTACCGTATATCATAATCATGTTCCCATGGCATTAAAACTTCTTTGTAAACCTAATTTTAATGACCCGAATAGTCCACATGTGGATGTGTTATAACACATTTATTCATTTCCTCTAACCTCTGGGCATTTAGATTGCTTTTGAATTCCGTTTTCACTTGAATAAAGCAATGGATTTTAAAGAAATTATTCCCATCCATTCGATAAATATTTATCCTTCACCTCCCATGTTAAAATCCCTGTAACAAACTTCAAAACACAATGAGTGCTCATATTGGATTAGGCTGAGTCCACATGGAAGATGCCAGGCCAGTGCTGTGCAGACTCAAAGGAGGGAGGGACCTCACTTAGCAGGGAAGATCAAGACCTGTTTATAGGAGGTGATAGCAGAGTTTCAACAGGAAGATGACGTGAATAGATCAGAAAGAGTACACGGAGTATGAGAGACAGTGGGAGAGGCAGAGGCAACACTTTGAGCAAAAGTTGGAAAGTGGCCAAGCATAAGCCACGGTTCAGGAACAGTGAGGAGTCACCAGCCTGATCAGAGCAAAGGCATATGTAGGAAATGGCTAAGAAATATAGAAAAGAAAATACAAGAAATATAATAAAACATAAGAAAAAGGTTAGAAATATAGACTGTCTCTTTACTATTATAGACTTTGAGTGGCAGGATAATGAGTCCACCCTTCATTATATTTGCAATGGGGGAAATCATGACAGATTGCCTTGACTCCAGTGGGTGCTAGTTAAAGTGGCAAAAACAACATCACATCTTATCATGTCATCACAGAAGCAATTGAGGCCTGAACTGTTGGGATGTAAGAGATAAAATACATGGAGAAATCTTAAAAAAAGAAAAGTAAAAGAAAGGACAGTAGCATTTAAGTCAGCATACGGCAAAGGAACACAAATGCTAGTGTGACCCAGGGATTCAGAGCAAACAGAAAATATCAAGCCAGTTGGATGGTCCCTTTCAATATCATGATCTTCTCTTCCATTGCAGATATAAAGAGAATCCAGGGGGATCAGGCAGGATAAAGAACCTGGAACTCACACTTAATATAGGTTTGGGTAACTACTTCTGCTATTTCTTTTTTAGATCTCCTTAAGAAAGGACCCTCCAAGGCTGGGCTCCATCCAAAGTGAGATGTGGGAAAGGCGCCTTTCTCATTTGCATTATTGGACAACCATTAGAGCACACGCTATTTCAAAATGTCACCCAAGAGAACAGACAAGATACCAATAAGAGGTATATCTGCAGAATGAAATGTGCCAACCACAATTTTATCTGCAGTGCCTTTTGGGAAATTAATTCTTTGCCTCCTTTCCAAGACCTTCCATTCATGTATCCCTTTGCAAAACTAATTATTTTTAAATGACTGCATGTTTTCCATCCAACTGTAAGGAGTCTTCAGTTTCTAAAACTTATTCTACAATGCTTTAGCTTCCACCTGCAAATGAATTTTTTAAAAGGTTTTCTCTACTAAGTTTTTTACTTAGATTAAAACCATTATTTAAATACACTGAGACGTAGTTTGTAAAAATTAAAGGTAGTTTTGAACGGTATGTGTGTTTGCGCATGCGTTTTACACAAAGAGATCATTTTGGGGATTAGAGATATGTTTTATCCCATTTAGCTTTACATTCCTCAAGTGATTCAGCTTCCAATATTTCCCACGAGATGACTTTTGAAATCCAAAGCTTTTTATTTTATGGAGGCTTTCAAATACTCAATAGCCTCTGCATTCATTAAAATCCTTATTATATAATGTTGATGTGGGTTACATATAATTCTGGTTCCATTTAGCATTTATATATTTCAACATGTGTGTATCAATCCCCTCTCCATAACTTGGGTTTGATTTAACAATCTTTGTCTATTTGTATATGCCCTCAAATCCAATTCTTCCATTATTTGCCTGGCTTCTACAGCTTGCTTCAATTTACACTTTTCAACTTGTGGTACTCATAATAAATGCAGAATGACAAATGCAATTTATGAAGACAAGGCAACATAGCCCAAAGATTGTGATCTTCAGACTCACATAAACCAGATTCTTAGTCCAACTATTTTACTCACTATCTATATATATGACATAATAACCTACTGTTTCCTATAACTCTTTATTTATTGACTCATCTCTAAAATTCAAATAAGAATAATAATTTTGGGGGGGGGGGTGAGGAAGATTGGCCCTGAGCTAACATCTGTCACCAATCTTCCTCTTTTTTCTTGAGGAAGATTCACCCTGAGCTAACATCTGTATCAATCTTCTTCTATTTTGTATGTGGGATACTGCCACAGCATGGCTTGATGAGCAGTGTGCAGGCCCATGCCCAGGATCCGAACCTGCAAACCCCAGGCCACCAAAGCAGAGCACAATAACTTAACCGCTACACCACTGGGCTGGCCCCAAGAAAAATGATAATTTTTACCTATAGATTTGTTGTTAGTATTAAACAGATAACATAAGCAAAATGTTTAGCCTGCATGCACTAAATATTCAATAAATTACTATCATTTTGATGCCAAGACACCTTCCTGGTTCACCATTAACAAGTAATCCACACCGGTACACTTCCTTTGCTACCACTTCTCTTAATTCTAATGATACCATCTGCTGTGTTCTTTGTTATGCTGTTTTAGTTGTTATTTAAAGAGCCACCTGAAGGCATAATGTTTTCTGGTCCACCAGTCCTGGCGTGTCAGATAAAAATGGCATGGGACAGAAGCTAAGAACTCATACTCTTCCTTCATTCTTCCCCTCCTAGCTAATGTTGACTCCTTTAAGCCTTAGCTTAAGCTAAGCTTTTCTGGGAAATAGTCCAAGAAACTATTGCACCCCAAATTCAGTTAGGAGAACTTTACAGAAATCAGTTCTTTCATATTCGCACTGCATCTACCACACTACAATAGAATTACCTCTCTGGGTCCCGTGCTTCAAAAGACTTGGAGCTACTTCCTATAGAGAGCATGCTTTAACCCGTTTTGTCTCTCCATCACCTAGGAACAACGTGACATAAAATAAGCACTGAATGAGTTAATAAATTATTCTGAATGGAAGCCATCAACAACACAAGAAGACTCATGATATCCATTCATTTCCTTTCACTGATTTTACTTTCACACCTTCGTAAAGCTGAAGGATCCCCAAAGGTTATTCATCTCCTATCCTCTCCTATCAGGCAGAAACACCCATACAATGTCAGATAGATGGGAGTCGATCCCATCCTCTTAAAATAAAATGGAGTTACTACAATAACCTGTAAGAATCTGTGTATACGTCACTATTGTTGACTAGGATTTAAAGTAATTGTAAAATACAAAGAGACTCATAAAAGCCATTGTGGAAATGAATCCTTATAAGCTGCTTATATAAAGAAATAAATTATCCAGTTGAAGTTACCTGAAACAATGGTTTACATACATTACTCCTAGAGAAACAGACATGAACTATTTGAATAGCTAAAACCTTTGTCATTAACTAGCCTGAACTCCACTGAAAAAAAAGAAAAGTAGAAGATAAGGATGAGTATGGCTTTTTGGAGACTTTAGGATTAACTAATTAAGCTGACTGGTGCCAACATAAAATTTTAAAAGATTAAAGAAAAAACATATAACAAGTTAAGCTACAGGAAGATGAAATTTTCTATAAAAAAGAAGCTTCCAACACAGTAGCTTCTACTGTTCTCTCTTTGTTTCATCTTTTTCAAGAGCTTCTAGCCATCCATATGTGAGAAGATGGATGGTAACATCTAGAAGTGTGATATCTGAGCAAAGCTACATAACTACTGGAGGATATAGATGTTCAAATTGGTTGTATGAATACTTCTTCATCCTCCATCTCTGGTCTCTGGAGGATTGCCTTCTATGTAAGAAATCCTGAACAGAAGTTGATCCTTATTGATATTTTTCTTTAGATTTAGAGTCAAAATACTACACCTATAAATGATTGTTTACAATAGACATGTCATTAGCCCTATGCAATGCAACTTTGCCTGAAATATAATTCTCCCCCAAACTACGTGATCTAGAAATTATTAGTCCAGTTTTTAAAAAGAGTAACATGAGGCTCAGAGAAGTTCAGTGACTTGCCAGGAATGAAACAATTAGTAATGGGAATGTTGGCTTGGGTATTTAATCTCAAATCCAGAACTCATTCCATTATAACTCAGACTATCCTGTCATCAACAATTTTAGGCTAGATCAATATTAGGCTAATAAATTCAATCTTGGATCTTTCTTTTGGCCTGTTACACAGAAAAAACTCTATGTATTTCCTATGAGGAATTTTCAACAATGCCTCAACACGACCACAATGACACATTAAACACCATTCGATCGTGGGAGGTGGTTACTGCTTTAGAAAATGACATGGATTGTTGCCACTAATATTTCCCTAGCATAGAGTCGGCTCCAAGCCTATATCTTCTCCTATGCCCAATGGGATCAAAAGTCATTTACAATCTTTCATATAACAGTAATAATCCTGCTTATGCTTGAAAATGGTTTAAAGCCAGTCATAAACTATTTCTCCTTAGTTCTTGGTCCTATTCCATAGGCTCTATATAGAACATCTATATAGTGAAGCAGTCTTGTATGTTGCACAGAGCACTGGGTCTAAGAAATCTGGGTTCTAGTTTGGTATCAGCCCTAATAAGCAAAATGATCTTGGGAAAAAGTCATACTTCAGTTTTTAAAGATGTAACATGAGGGGCTAGCCTAAATTCCAGGACTAAAATGTAGTTTATTTCATGTATGTATGTATGTGTGTGTGTGTGTGTGTGTGTGTGTATTTATATACATACATATGTAAATATATATAACCATATTTTATATATATATATATATATATATATATATTTACTGCACATTTTGCATTTGAATAGTTATTTAAATGCCTGTTAGCTCAGCAGGTATTTATTTAGGACTAGGGAAATAACAGTTCTCTGATTTTACAGTGTTTTATCTCAGGATTCTGGAGGATCTTACATCATTCATTAATTAAGTCTCACGTCCCCCCTCCTGAAAGGTGAGACCTCAAAGCCTGTTATTCTCTGTCAAAGCCCATATGGTGCCATAACATGATATTAACTTTGGAACACAGTGCACTGAGAACCTAGCAACTTGCATGAAGAGTATTCTCTCTGAAAATAAGCTAGGCAGAGGCACACTGCACAAATGCACTGAAGGAAGAAGCTAGAATGGAGAGGTATATAATGTTTATGGTGGGAATCTCTGGCAGATGAACTTGGTTTTAAAATTGAGTATTATTTACATAAATGGTAAATTAATAATCTTTCCTTATCCCCCTCCTCCCATTGGATTATCAGACCCCATAAAACTTATCCCATATTTATCTCTCTCAATTCACGTAAGGAGGTGATGCTCCTGTGAAGATGATGATTGTGATGATGACAGTTTTCAGCCTGCCTACATTTCCATTCTCTCTTCTGCCAAACATAGCTTCTCTGCAAAATTAGGATTGAGTCAATGAGTTTACTGCTGACATCATCCCTCCCCGTCCCCCCCAAACACTTATGTATGTACCTGGTTCAAAAAGTCATAGACCTGAAGCACAGCTTTGTTTGTTTTCTAGAAAGAGAGGAGGGAGAAGGAAGAGAGAGATGTAAAGTCTTAAGTTGATAGAGAGTTTGCAACTTCTCATTTGGATGCAGGATCATTCCCTTGCATTCTTGAGTCAATTATTCCTTGTTGAGAGCAGGTTAGGTTAACTGAAGAAACAATGGGTGCTAAAAAGAGAAAGAAAGAGTACAAAACTACCAGGAAAGAAAAGAATAAGTACCACAGAACATCCCAGATTTCTAATCATGGTTATCTGAAAAATAAGAAACCTGAAGTAGAACATGGATTTTTAATTGAAAAAAAAAAGTTTAAAGATACACTACAATAGGGAAAAAGAACTACCCCTCAGGGTAGACCTGCTGTCTGAAAGGTAAAGAGCATGATGAATCATAAGTTACTCCATATAATCCAGATAGCAATCTGCATGATAGGTTGATGACTGCTCTTTCACAAAAGAGAAAACTGAGGCTGAAAGAAGCAGTAGGTAGTAAGAAGAGGAAGGAAGATTCAAATCCTGTCTATCTCACTGATCATCCTTTTCTCATCTCCTCAATCATCTCTTCTAAGCAGAGTCCTATTAGCCACTCTTAACTAAGCAATATCAGAAAGGCTATGATATTCACCCAGCAACCTCCAAGTGTGAAGCTTTGCCTCTTCTAGGGGGGCACACTCTAAGTGAATTTTCATCCTCATATTTGACCATGTTCTGTGGCTTCCAGACAAATTGGCAAGTCTGAATGGACTATAGTTTGGACTTTATTCCAAGGAAGCTACAACATGCATTATGACTTGCAGCCTTTTTTGAGAATCTTACTTCAAAGTGAAGCAAATCCCACTCAAGGGGAGGGGAGAAAACAGGTAATAAACTTTCTCTACTTCCACGCTGAAAGCTATGCTATACAAATAATCCTACATTCATCTGGTTTACAGAAAGTAGAATAAATGCAACACAACGACTAGCAGTAATATTTTCCTAAAGCGTTCTAGCATGAGTTATAAGCAACTACTCACAATGATCCTTTGCTTGTGTGATGATGATCACAAATCATCCTTTCAAATGTATGACTCTTGTCTGTACTGGAGAGGTTTATGTTTGAGAATCACAGCCTTTTCCTTTGGTCCAGTTTTCCCTTCTCCCATTTTGTAAATATGATAACATATTGATAAAGGATGAAGTAAGTCCCACTGTCAGTGTTTCCCTTGGCATTCTGGGAAATGATCTGTTTAGGGTGGCTGCACAAACCTCTTTGCTGAGCAAAGCTCATTTTAGCTGAAGACCAAGAAATGCATATACAGCAATGACACTACTGTTTGCTAACAATGCTAGGCTATCATGCCAGATCAAGATGCACTGGGAAAAAAAGACGGCAATATTAAGGCACAACAGAAGTTTCAATTCTTTCAAAAAAGGAAGGGAAAATAGCCAGGTAGGAGCTCAGGAAGTGATAATCCATTGACTTAGGAAATTTTCAAAGCAAATTTAATCTTTTTTTCTACCTCTTCAAGGAATAATTGTCTTCTTTATCTACTCCCTCTCCAAGAAGACCTTTCCTCTGTATCTACTGCACTATTCCATTTAACCCACCCTTTTTAAAGATATATTTAAACTTTTCATTTTAATCTATAGTTAATATTAACCCATCTCACATATTTGCCAGTATATAAAACTATTTAAAAACATATAAAAAATGAAAGATGGAAAAAAGAAAACTGTCATATTTTGCCTCCAATGTATTTTCCTTAGGAACTTAGAAACATTTTCCTAGGTTTAGGGGAGTCAAAATCAGATGCTCATTGATTTTTTTAAGATTCTTTTTATGCCCTTGGGAGCATAAAATATCAATGATGGGAAGGAAAGAGAAATTCAGCAAGCATATCAATGTGGAGATGTGTATGAGGATGTTTTGAAGTTCATAGATCAATAGAATTTAAAATCATTCTTCCATGTTAAAGAGAAACATTTTCCACTCACACAAAAAGAGACAACACAGTGGTAGCACTTAATCACCAAGTCACTGGCTTAATTTTCTGAGCTTTCTCTTCAATTACTGCTGCCTAGGAACTTGAAAATTGCTTTCTTATCCTACCAATTTAGGACATAAGGATTATGTGTGTGCGTGTGTTTACCTAGAAGGGAGAGGAAGAAAACTGGCAGAGGATGAGAAAGATTTGATGACCAAGTGGCTGTGAGCTGTAGTCAGGTACTGAACACTGACTGGGACTCCAAGACTCCGCTGGGGTGATTCTGTGGGTGGTGATCTATTTAACAGGGATTAGACAAATAGAAGGAGAAATAATTTTTGTGACAGGAAGGAACATATTGAATTTGTTTTAGGCAGAATGAATTTGACATGTCTATGGAACTTCTACCTACAGATTGCCAAAAGTTAAGATGGAAATAGGATTCTGGGGTAAGAAAAAGTGATAGCAATTACTGCTAATCATTTGGATGTCTTCAGCATGTAGGTGTAGATGAAGACAAGAGCATGAATAAAAAATAGATACTTGGAAAGAAATGCTCTTTTAAGTTTCCTTTATTTAGTTTTTCTTCATCTCTATTAGTTTAACTATAGACAAATATGTACATAATAATCAACCATACCTCATCTAGGACAATGGACGCCTCCTTACTTTAAAAGAATGTATTGCACATTGTTCACACCATTTTATTATAGTTATTTGCCTTCATGTTTGTTGCCCTCTCATACTGTAAAACTGGTGATAGTGGCTGGCACAGGGTAGAGATCCAGTAAATATTTGTTTAAATAATGAATAAAGGAATGAATGAGTAAATGAGAGAAAGCAGGATATAGAAACTGGACCAGAATCTCAACTCCTATGAAGTCATATCTTCAGGGCTACCATTCAACTTCTGATTTAATGGTAACTTCCCAGGACAAAAATAACCAAAAAAATAGTCAATTTATGATAATAAAAATTACATTTAAATTATATATGCATATTTAAATGTATTAAATATTTATTATGTACTACATAAATCAAGCACTTTATCTAAATGATCTCATTTAATTACCATCATCATCCTATTAGAAAGAAATTATACCTATTTTAGACACATATATTAGAAATAGACATATATAGACCATTGAACAGTTTTTATAGATGTTCAAAATACAATGTCCAGTTTTCTAAATATGGCATTCAAGGCCCCAAACAATATGGCTATGTGTGCATACATATTTAATATTCACACAGTTCATATATTCACATGGAACATATTTTAGGTGCATAGATATAGGTAAATATCTTATTTAAATATCTAAAGTTTTGGATTTTTTATCAGGGCACTAGTTGTTAAAACTGGGAACTGATCAGGGCTGGCCCTGAGGCCGAGTAGTTAAGTTCAGACGCTCCGCTGCAGGCGGCCCAGTGTTTCGTTGGTTCGAATCCTGGGCGCGGAGATGGCACTGCTCATCAAACCACACTGGGCAGCGTCCCACATGCCACAACTAGAAGGACCCACAACGAAGAATATACAACTATGTACCAGGGGGTCTTTGGGGAGAAAACGGAAAAAAATAAAATCTTAAAAAAAAAAAAGTGGGAACTGATGAGTCAACATTTGTATATCTCTCCTACAATGCAAAGAACAAAATAGAAGACCACTTCTACTCAGTTTCAACTTCTCTGTAAGATAGGACAAATGAAATTTCCTATTATGCATCACGGCTTACTAAGGGAGAAATTTCCTACTGCCAATAAATTAAGGTACATCAATTTAGGCTGCAGTCTTGTCGAGATAGTGAGGGTAAAAATCACTTGTTAGGAAAATTTCCTGATTAAATGCAATAATAGATAGCTTTTGAGTATTATACAAATATAATTTTATTTTTACTATTGCTGTACATTTGTATTATCGGTCTTTTGGAAATTGATTATTCATCAATTGTAATCCTCTGGAACACAGCCAAGAACAAGGCAGAAGATAAACAAGCCAAAATAAATATTTTCAAATACATAAACTAAATATGAGCCCTCCTCTCACAGGAGAGTTTTTAGATCATATTCCCATTAGAGGCTCAACTTGGACTGCTTTGATCATATCTTGCCTGGACTACTGCAGTAGCTTTCTAATGGGTGTCTATGCCACCACACTTTCCTACTTCCAAGCCATTCTTCACACGGAAATCTATCATATCAACAACAAGCTTAAACTTTCCAGTGGCTTCAACTGGCTAAAGTCAATCTTTTACATGTTTTACAAGACCACACATGATTGAACCCCTGGCTGTCTTTCTAGCTTCATCAATCCTACCATCAACCTGGACATTTTGGTCTCTAGCCATACTGGGCTGTTAAAAATTCCTTTATTTAATGCCATGTCCTGTCCAGAATCAGGACCTTGACATGTGCTGCTGCATCTGCTTGTGATGCTTCTTCTCTTTGCCTTGTTAATGCCCACTCACTCTTCAGATCGCCATTTAATGACCAATTCCCCATGAAAGCCTGTCTTATATCCCACACTAGAGGGGTTTGCCCCGAAGGAGAGCAAGCGATACTGCTCAGTCATAGCAGAGATCACATTTGAACCCAATGATTACTTAACTAGCGTCATATCTTCACTGTTTGCCTCTGCTAAATACTAAGCTCCAAGAAAGGATTGTTTTGTTTTGGTCACTAATATACCTTAGAGAGCATCACATGGTATGTTCAATAAATATTGATCAACTGAACAAATGCAGATATTGAGAAAAGGCAAGAGAGAATAAAAGAGTCAGACAATTGATATTTTGACAGGAAGGAAGAAAAAGCAATATTTATTTTAAAAAGCAGACAGAAGAATGAAATAGTCCAGCAGACTAGAGCAAGGAAAATCCTCATACTTCAATAGTTTTAAAAGCTTCATGTATCATAATCCAGTACAAAAACAATAGTATGATGACAAAGACCCTGTTTAACCATGAACCATTAAGAGTACTTAGTACTCATTTTTAAACAAGCAAGGAATTTTAAAATATAATTTTGAGTGATTTCCAGTACTCTGTTAAAATGAACCAAAGTGCTAGTATTTCAAGAAGTAAGATTCAGTTACTTAGAAAATTAATTTATATGTTATGCTTTATCTAACAATAGTAATTAAATGAATAATAAGAGCTAACAACTGTTTCTAAGTGGTAGACACTGTTCCAAGCACTTTACATATACATTCTCATTTCAGCCTCACAGAAACTCTAGAAGACACATACTGCTTACCACCCTCATCTGATAGATGAGGGAACTAAGGCACAGAGTGTTCTAAGGTATTTGCTCAAGGTCATAGAGTTAATAAGTAGAGGAAACAGGATTTAAAACAAAGCTGTCTGATTTGGAGGCAGTTCTTTGTACACATCTGCTCAGATCCGTGGGTCGTGGGGGTTGGGTACGGGGATGAACAAGCACGAGTGGAGCGCAGAGGATTTTTAAGACACTGAAACTATCTGATACGATGCCATCAATAATGATGAGATCCATTTGTCAAACCTGTAGGATATATAACACACGCACAACACGCACAAAATAAATAAAAATAAATACTGCTCAACAGCAGTCTTTGAGGGACTCAAAAGACAATCCTAACTTCGTTTAACCAAAGTTTATCATTTCCTCAGCTAAAATTATTGATCATCTACGAATGCGAGGGACTATGCTATTTACCTTGTACACTCTCATTTAATCTTCAGAACAAACTTGGAGAGTAAGTACGAATATTATTTCAAATTTATAAGTAACTAAATTAAGACTTAGAGAACTTGAACTCCCAAGGTCAAGCAGTAGAGCCAGCACTGAACCGCAGATCCTCTGACTCCAAAGATTGAGCTCTTGGTTACACAGGTTCACCGACCTACTAAGAGAAGACTCTTTTGCACAAGATCAGCCTTGACCCTATTGACATTCTGGTCTGGTTAACACTTGGGGCTGTCCTACACACTGTGGGATGTTTACCACATCTCTAGCCTCTACCCACAAGATGCCAGTAGCACCCCTCCTCCCAGTCACAACAAAAATGTCCCCAAATTTTGCCAAATGTCCCTTGGGTGGGAAGGAAAACCTGCTCCTGAGAACCACTGCACGAGATAGCAGATTCTTCCTTTGGATACTTCTGGATAAAAACTTAACATATCCTTACTGCTTAATCTCTATTTCCAAACGTTCTTCCAACTATAGCACTTTTGTTAAAATAGACCTTTTTGTGGCAAGTGAAAATACACAGTTTACGCTAAAGTTTCCTTTGGTTATATTTTGGTTTAGTGGATTATCCTCACATTTAGAAACTATCCAAACACCTTGCAGCGTGACGAGAGTTGGCTAACTTTAAATAGTCAGACAGATACTTTCTGGTCATGTGTCACTGGGCAATTTACTTAACACCCCTCTGAGCCCTTTGTTAAAGTGGTGATAATAATAGTCCCTGCCTCTCATAAATATGCAGATTAAATGCGAAGATCCTTGTAAAACACTTCGCCTAGTACTTGGAGATAATAATGAATGTCCAATTAATATTTATGATTATATTATTCTATCATTACTATTATTTGTGGAATTTTCATAGTTTGCCTTTCTAGTTTATCTTCAAAATCTCATGAGGCATCATACTTCCTCTCCAGATTCACTGAAAATATTTACTTAGAGGCCACGACATATGTCTAAATGCCAAAGCAAATCCATTATATGGATATAACCTAAAGTCAATGGAAGTTGAAAATAAAGGCCCAGGGAGCAAATGTTGAGCAGAAACACTTGACAGTGGAAGCCCAAATACTTAAGTCTATGGATGAGGCACATTATAGTTATAAATAAGACACAAACAGAGCAAATGTTTTCACTATAAGAAAAACTATAAAAAAACGGTACAGATTTTTATTCTACCATTCCTTACAAATCAACATCACAATAATTTTCCAGCTCTTTACCAATTATTTTTAAGTAAAAGCGTTTTAACGGACACATATGTACCAAACACATACACACAAAATATCTAGACATTCTAGCAACACGTGATCTTCAACCCAACTCCATAGACCTGTTCATGCTCTCAAGCCCAAACATACTTGCATGGCCTTACTTATTTACGTTTTTCACTCTTATTTTTCCACAAGGTATAGATCTATCCAGCTGCAAATGTTTTGTTGTTTGTATGGTCAATGCCAGAAAACAGTCTCCATATTTGACCATGCCCATCATAAATGCTGAGACATTTATAAAGAACAAGCATCCAACAAAGAGAGAGGTGCTGAGGTGCACAGCTTCCTTCTGCCCTTTATGGCTTACAGAGGGAAGGAAAATTCTCTTCATTCTGTGAAACAACAGCTGCCACAAGGCCACTGGTCCAAAGAAAGAAGTTCTAAGACCCAGATTTAGTTTCTAAACACATTTTGACCTCTATTTAAGAAAACAAAGCAGACAGCATACAACACAAGAGAATACAAGGAATTTTGAAATCTCAAGTCAGTTACTCCAGATGAAAAAGAAACTTTCTAAAGAGAGCAGTAACTGCTGGCTTAACGTGATACAGGCCCTATCAAATTATAATATTGCCCTAAATACTCTCCTGTAATCATTGTTTTCCTCATATGGCTGCATAGCTCTCAGGGAAGGAGATAACTTTAAAAATTTAATCTTTATTTTCCCCAGAACTCGTGATTCATGAGTAGCACTTCTCAGTATCTGTTCATTCGTTCTTTCACGGGCATGGAGAAGGCTATAGTTCCCAGCACCCTCCCACCACGGCCCTCATAGTTCGGTGGGGCCAGAGGACTTCTGACCAATGGATTGTAAATAGAATATAAGTGTGTCCCTTTTGGGGGGAGGCAGAGAAAATCCCCTGAGGCAGCTCCGGTTCTCTTTTCTATGATAGCAATCTGGAAGACACATGCTAAGAAGGCAAATCTAGAAGACAGAAGCAAATCTTTAGGACTGGCCCCTATCACATCACCTGAGAGGGAGCTGTCCTGGAGAAAAGCAAGGCCCATAGTAAACTTAGCATGAACAACAATAGGCTTTCATTGTGCTCCTCCACTGAGATTTCAGGGTTGACCTGTTGTCACAGAGAGTTTAGACAATCCTGACAGTTTCTAGCATGCAGCAAGTGTGTAATATGTAGCTCTTTAGAGAACAAATGGGAAGAGCTGAGAACATCACTTATTAGTAACACATAAGTCTAGATATGGATTATAAAGGAAGAAATACAGTTGACTTGATTCATTTAAAAAATCAATTTCTGCATATTAAACACATACAGAATGTATATCAACCTGCAAAACAGTTCAGGGATAACCTAGCATGATTCCGTATTGCTGACTCAGGAAGAGACAGGTCATTTTCATGTAAAAGATAATTTCCAGCATACAGCAAGCCATATACGTTAGGTTCAAAGTGAATGAAGAGAATTCTGGTAGGAAGGGAGTGGAACTGTAACTTTTACTCAATTCTCATCCCTTTTCTGCCTTTTATCTAAATGGCTTATCTTCACATAGTTCAAGCTACTTTGTGAAAAAGGAAGATGGCACTTTCACGGCAGCCATCACCATTATCGCTCCTTCCAGCCTGGTAGCAGAGAGTTAGAGAGCCAGTCTCACCTCAGCACTGCTGGTGAGCACTAGCACTTCTCTGATCTCTGATTATAACCTCCCTCACTTTATTTGTCCACTGGTAAAGTGGACCCAACGATGTCTCTAACCCAGGGTCATGGCAAGGACCAAGTGGCACGATGTATATAAAGAATCTAGCAGAGTGTGTGCTCTGTGCTGGCACCCAGTAAATGTTGGTTTCATTTCCTCATTGCCTTTCTCTTATCGTTATATCCTCCTTTTACCTTCCTTCCTACTTCCTTTCAATGTCTTCTTTGTTTGTTTAAAGTGAAAAACAAAGGGGGCCATCATGCTAGATAATCGTCAAAACACTTCTCAGTAGGAAATATCTATGCCCTTGAAGTTTAGTCATTACCTGGAATTTGGAATTGACAGTGTGCTACAAGAATCAAAATAATCATATTTCATCCCACCAAAGTCAGAGCAGGAGGAGAGGAGGGAAGTTAACGAATAAGGAATGACGGAACAGATGACAATGGACGCAAAGTGACCCATGAACAGCCACAGCTGAATGGAGTTTTAAAAAAAATTAGAATCTTGTGAGTCACTCTTGTCTATCGTTTACTGGATTTTAATATATTCAGATAAATTTAAAACACATTTAGCACAGGTGGTACGTTGCTTTCCTTAGTGGCACACAAAATGATCCGAAGTTTACAGAGCGGCACCAGCTCCACGTTGTTCATCTGTGCCCTTAAGAGAACACTGCCCAAGGCGGGAGGGGTTGGGTGGTGGCGTGTGCAGAATAAAGGAGATAGAATGGCGTTTTCAAATACTCTCTTGTGCCTTTAAGAAGTCTCAGCCAACACAGTCAATATCCAGTAAGAACAAACACTTCACATGCTCAACCCTCATGTTGGCACTGCTCTACCCACTGTTTCTTGATATGCTCCTGACTACTTTTGAATTTTGAATTTATTTCACCTCCTGACTATGACTCCAAACTTGCCCTTGGATTTGACAATGGCTAAAGTTGTTTGGTTATCCTCACTTCCCTGCACTTGATCCTCAGCCTGCATAGACGATAGCAATCCCAGGTAGTACCCCAGCCCCGTCTTCCCCAGGCATTGGCCAGCCAGGGAAATTTGCAATCAGACAAGGGCTGCAGAATCAATTTTTTTTTTTTCAAATTGTTAAGCACCAGCATCAAAGAAAAATATAAAAGCCTTCTCCTTTATGATCAACTAACACTCCAAAGTAACCATGATGGCAAAAATTCATTTAAAAAGGAATTTAATTCACGTAAGTTAGAGAAAGGAACAGCCTTATCAAATCTGAGTGTGGAAGTTGTAAAGAAGGAGCACCTAATGAGTAAATGACTTTGTACAGAAATACCTTTTTAAGATGATTTGGAATCATTTCTTTCTCTCCCCTCCCTGATTCATGCACCTTCTGAAATGCTATGTTCCAGAGGCTAAGGGGAGGTGTTTATATAAAAGGTGATCTTTCTCCTGCAGATTCCAAGGAACGAGGCCCAGTGGGAAAAAACAAAGTTTGAGAGAAGCAGTAGCTAAAATGTCACCCTGATATGGCCTCCTTTACCTCCAGCAAGCCCACAGAAGCTCCAGGCTTTAGCCCGAATTCCAAGGAATGATATTTCAATCTCAGCACTGCGCTCATTGAATTACACTAACCTATGTCTTTTTGCTTTTGCTGTCCACTGATCTCCTACAATATGACAAAGACTATGCCTCAAGCTGTCTTCTGGCCTCCATGTGCAAATGACCATATTCCAAATTCTTGCCCCTTCATGAAGTCTTCCTAACACCCTTCCCAACGAAACTGATTTCTATTTCTTTCAGATCTTTAACATGTTATTTCCACATCTAGCATTTTTTTCAAGCTCAAACTGCCTTGTATTTGGTTAGTATGTCTTTATCCTCAAAGGCAAACTGAGATATGTGCCTCCCAGTGTGGAGTCCACTACTTTGCAAACTAGTACTTAGGAAATATGTTCACTTGAACTTAAAACAGAAAAAAGAGGGGGCCATCTCACATGGTTTCTTCATGTTCATATTTATATTAGGGAAGCGAGTGATTTAAGTCAGTGTAAATATGCAACATGCGAAGGAAAAGGGGAGAGTTAAGACAATCAATCACATATCTAAAATTCTTAAGGTAAGAGTCAAAGACCTATGTTAGTCAAGACCTAGAAAAGGAACATGAAACAACTCGACTACCTTCACAATGTGTCGGTTCCCTAGATCTTGTTTATTCTTAATTTGGCAGTATATAAACCCAGACCTTGCCACTATCTTTCAGCCAGAAACCCCAGCCAACAGAAGCAGAATACTTTCTTAACTCTTAATAATAAAACCAGAAAGGGCAGAAAGCTCCTTTATTCTGTGGCAAGGGGGAACAGTGCCCAGGCTGGATGGTATTCCCTTGATACATGAATCCCAGTTTGTAAATAAATTGATTCTTTTCCCAGTAAGACAGTTAGTTGACTTTTGGTTACACTTCTTAATCCGATGGCATAGGACTTTGATACTCACAGTGTTGGAGCCTAGCAGCATCAGCATTATTGGAAAGCTTTTTAAAAATGCAGACTCTCAGAATTCACCCCAGACCCACTGAATCAGAATTTGCGTTTTACCAATATCCCCAAGCAACTCAAATGCACATAGCATTTTAAGAAGCATGGGCATCAGATATTCTAGCAGCAATATTTCATTTGCATCCTGGTAGTCCCTTTGCTCTAAGCCATGATTTTATTGGAAAAGTAAAGTATTTGCTTCTCACACCCTCTCCTCCTCTATCCCTTGCTGTTTTCTATACTCTTATCCATTTGTTTTAATATGCAGTATGAAAAGAAGAAAGATTCCTATTATGCTTTAGATTGTACACATTTCCCTCATATACATTATCTCAGTTGATCCTTTTGATATCCCTGTAAACATCATCAAACATCACATAGGTAATAAATGTCTGAGAATCTGCATGCCCCATGGTGTAAAGATGCTTCCTCTTGGAACCAAGAAACTCTCCAGCCTCAGAACTATTATAAACTATACTTTAAAAATAAATTAAATTCACATATTTAACAGAGAAAGATGGATATTTAATACACCTGGCAGACAGAATTTGAAATACTAGAAAGAATTGCAACTGATGTGTTTAGGGGAAACAGACAAAAAAAGAGGATATTGAGTTCCATGCTCCTCATATACCAGCATCCCCTGCTCCCCCCAAACTCCATAGAACCAAGGACTTGAAACCCCAAGTCCTTACTCTTGAATCTTCTGTCCATATCATTCCCATAACCCAGCTTATCCCACACAGAGACACTAAACATGCACAGTCTTGACGAAAGCTTTTATAGCTGCCATTACATAACAGATTTGCTGTCACTTTGTCTAAAATGTGCCTGCTGAAGAAATGAGAGAGGAAAAAAAAAGCCAGTCCTTGCTTACAAGCAATAGCATTTTTAACTAACAAAAACCAACTTGGGCATTGCTGTCTTCTGTAGCATGACTTCCTTAGCCTCCTTATTTGTTTATGTGACCTGAAATTTGCAGCAATGAGTAAAATAACATACAGCAATAATAATAAAGAAACATATATTATAGTTCTATTAAGAAGTTGTTTGTAGTATTAGGATGTAACACAGTAAATTATCAACCATATTCAAAACCAGGGTGCATTTTCAAAATGCATAATCCAAATCTATGCCACATACTGAGGCAAGCATCTGTACACAACACAAAATATTAACTAGAACTTCAGCCTTCATCAAAATGATTGAACACTGTCATTTAGGCACAAAACTGCATCATTTTTAGAAAAGCCTCTTGATTATTGCAAAGTGGAAACCACGTTGAAAGTTAGGAGTCTCAAATTAAAAATTACATAAGTAAAATTCAGGATAAGAAGGAATTTTCAAGAGATCGTGCAGACCCATCCCTCATTTCCATTTTATAGATTTGGAAAGAGAAGCTCAAAGAGGCCACAGAACTTACCTCAAGTTCCACTGCTGTCTGTCACTGACTAGCTGAGTAACTCTGGGCGAGCCCCCTCTCTCCTAGCCTCAGTTTCTTGATCTGCAAAATGAGGTGATTGGACTAGATGATGTAAGATTCCCCAACAGCACAAAAATGCCATTATTCTGCAAGACAAGGAGCCACATCCTAGAACATCTTCCCTCCAAAAGCAACAAAGATGATGAAAAGATATTTAAATGGATTGTTGATACTGTATCTCAGGTTGAGACTTCAGAACCTCATATGTTGCTGGTGGCCACCAGAGATAAGCAAACCTAGAGAGAACCGCCCTTGGCATACTCTTTGCCTGAGAAGAGCTGCAACTGAAAATCACTCCAGAGTGATGGTAAATCTCCTCCCCCTTCCGAAGATCTGGTGACTTCCTCTGTCTGGGCTCTGCCTCAGGGATTTCTCCTCAAGGTTCACTGGAGCCCTGGGAGCTCAGCCCTTGACCTAACCCCAGACAAAGATGCATTTCCTCCTGGAAGGCTCTCTGCCTGGACAAGTCATTCAAAATCACCCTTAAAAGGGACTCTAGGCTCCAGGGAGCTGCACATTTTAGCATCTTTTAATCAGTTGTTGGGCCTTGTCTCCTCTGTAGTGAAATCTTTTTATTTTATTACAATTTTATTATGTTAATAAACAAAGAGTTGGTATGCTTAGTAAAAAAGGGAGACTCAGCCTTTGAATGGAAGACCCGTCAGGATCATTGGTCATGTTTTAACTACATTTACTTATCTTCCATTCCTCATCCTTATATAGGGCAGAATCTTTGAACTGACTTCTATCTATTTTTTAAGTGAATTTCCATTTTTTACTTTTTTTCTTTTCATTATTACTATTTTCTTTTTCTTTCTTTCTTTTTTTTTTTTGGTGAGGAACATTGGCCCTGAGATAACATCAGTTGACAATCTCTCTCTTTTTGCTTGAGGAAGATTGTCGCTGAGCTAAGATTCGTGTCAATCCTCCTTCACTTTGCATCGGGGACGCTGCTACAGTGTGACTTGATGAGCAGTGGGTAGGTCCACTCCCGGGATCCAAACCTGTGAGCCCTGGGTCACCGCCGAAGTGGAGCATGCAAATTTAACCACTAGGCCACCGGGCTGGCCCCTGTTATTATTATTTTCTAATGACAAATCAGAAAGTCAGGCAATGACTTTAGGTTTTTAAAAGGGTATTTAAATATAATGATGAGGCAGAACCCAGATATTATGTATACAAAACTGGGCACTGCCAATGTCCCTATCAATTAAGTCAATCATGAAACCAGAGTTGAGTTGATTGGGCTCATCTTTTTTTTTTTTTTTTTTTTTTGAGGAAGATTAGCCCTGAGTGATTGGGCTCATCTTAATGACAGATACAAACGAAGCTGAAGCATTGAGTCCTATTAGCAGTAACGTATTTAAAGAAAGTTAGTATCTATGTCTAAATAATTGTACACAAAATGTGGTCAACTAGGAGGATGAGAATTCCATAAACAATGTTTAATTCAATAAATAACAATTATGTTATTATTAGTATCATTATTATTATCATCTATTATTTATAGAGTGATTATTATGTGTTGGGCACTCTCCTAAACATTTTACATGATTACATAGTTTTAACCTCACAGAAACATTGCAATGTTAATCCTATAAGAAGACGTGTGCAGATGGGACGGAACCAAACAGCAGCCTCAAAGAAGGGTTAGCTTGTTGAAAAAGGATGATCATAAATTTTTAATTGGCTGTATTAGGCAAAACCAAGAATGGAATGCAAAGGGAAATGAAGTTTGGCTCAAGTCCCATTTACAGGAACCAAGCAGGATATATTCTCTGCCTGTAGGGAGCATGTTTAGCACTAAAGGTATTCAGTAACAGGGTCCTGTGACCAGCTCTAAGGGATACTATAGAAAGGGATTCTGGCAATGGATGAAAGTACTGGAGGAGCTCTAAGGATCTGCCAACCCTGGAATTCTGGATAAAAGTAATATTGTGAACACTGAGAGTATAGCTGTAACAAATGAATGAATGAGTCTGTACACGGATGAACAATCTTAGAGAATTATACTTGTATGTGTCTCTCTTATAGCACTCATTAGATTCTCCCTTGTGTGAAATTTGTGTGTCTTTTATTTTCATTCCTATTAGATTGTAAGTTCATTGAGTCTTGACTCACTACGTACTAAATACTAACCTTGGGAAAAGTGCTCATTTTCCTTTCCTCTAATAATGGAAGCTGTCACACAGGGTTGTCATGAGGAATATATTAGATTGTATATTTAAAGGATTTAGCCCAATGCCTGGCACTAGTAAGCAACAAATAAAATTAAATAGAGCTCTTAATTTTATTATTGTTATGACTATTATTTACTACGATTATTACTGTGATTACTACTAAGCCACAGAGGAATGTCTCAGGCTTGGCACCCTTGACTTCAGAGTCTAATAAACACCAACCAATGGCCATCTTTACATTCCAATGTATCAGTCAAAGCAGCAAAATTTTACCTGTTCAGCTACCAAACTAAATAGTCTGAGGAGAGGGAAGCAAGCCCAAAACACCCAAGAGTTCACCAGAGAAGTAATTCACTAACATGTTTTCAGCATGCTGCTCTCTTAAATGAAAAGAGAATATAGAGCGAAGAAAAGAGAAAAAAAATAAAACACTGTATTGCAATTAATTAATGTCTCCAATATTCCTATGACATTAATGTCAAATGCATTTAAATGTGGCTTCTGAAATAGGAGGACCTCTTGTCCATTTCTTGTATGGTAATATAATAAGAGCAAGATGGACTTTTAAATTGTATCTGTTCAAACTGGTTTGAAAAAGGCAAATTTCCACACTGTAATTTACACCAATATTATTCAAACAATTTTAGTAGTGAGGATCTTCTTTTTAAAGAGTATCTCTTTTTTATTGTGGTAACATTCGTTTACATCATTATAGAAATTTTAGGTGTACATCATTATATTTTGATTCCTGTGTAGGTGACATCATGTTCACCACCCAAAGACTAGTTACAATCCATTACCATACACGTGTGCCTAATCACCTCTTTTGCCCTCCTCCCTTCCCAGTTCTCCTCTGGTAACCATCATGCCAATCTCTGTCTCCATGTGATTGTTGTTGTTTTCATCTTCTACTTATGAGTAAGATCATATGGTATTTGACTTTCTCCCTCTGACTTATTTCACTTAGCTTAATATCCTCAAGGTCAATCCATGTTGTTACAAATGGCCTGATCTCATCATTTTTTATGGCTTAGTAGTATTCCATTGTGTATATATACCACATCTTCTTTACTCATTTGTTAAAAAATGGGCAAAAGATCTCAACAGGGATTTCTCCAAAGAAGATATACAGATGGCCAACAGTCACATGAAAAGATATTTAACATCACTATCAGGGAAATGCAAATCAAAACTACAATGAGATATCACATCACTCCCATTAGGGCTATAATTAACAAGACCGGAAATAACAAGTGTTGGAGAGGATGTGGAGAGAAGGGAACCCTTGTACACTGCTGGCGGGAGTGCAAACTGGTGCAGCCACTATGGAAAACAGTGTGGAGTTTCCTCAAAAAATTAAGAATAGAACCATATGATCCAGCTATTCCACTGCTGGGTATTTATCCAAAGAACATGAAAACACGAATGCGTAAAGATAGATGCACCTGTATGTTCATTGCAGCATTATTCACAATAGCCAAGACTTGGAAGCAACCTAAAGAATATCGTAGACCCAACATAAGCCAAGGGAATTTAAATATCTATCATTGGCTGAGAAAATACTTCATTCTTCATGGAAGTCCTGAAGTACCTCCCTAGAGTCTGAAAAGTAGTTATAAAACCATCCTTCAAATCCAAACACCTTATATTATTGATGAGAAAACTGAGTCCCCAAAAGAGGAAGTAATTTGACCATATCTCACAGCTACTCACTGGCCAAAAATAGAATTCATGAGTCATTTATTCATTCAGCTCATGGTTATGGAGAACCTTTAATGTGCTCATTCTGTGCTAAGGTTCTTATATATATTATGCTTATTATTTTTTAAATTCATTCAATTTCCATTCAACAATTATTTCCTTAATATCTACTAAAAGCAGGCATTGTGTTTGGTACAGGGTGCCACGGTAAGTATAAATAAGAGTTATCATCTGCCACAAGCATTTTAAAAGCTAGTTGGGAAGGCACCAAGTACATAAATAGTCACAGCAATTGGCAGAATTAGTGAACACCATAAGAAAACAAGAGAATTTGACAAGAATTAATTTAATAACTTCCTAGCCATATATTTAAAAAAATCCTTCTATATCTATTAACCAATCATCAAATCTGTATTTGTCATGTAGCATGTGCAAAGAACTGGGAATGTGATTAGAAAAATTCAAGAGGAGCTAGAAGTTTATAATCCATTTAAGTAGTTGAGATGCCAAAACAAGAAATTTGTTTTAAAAAGTCAGGAAAATATTCAAGTGTTAAATGTAATGCAGCAATTTACATGTTAGAGATATTCTTAAAAAGAGAAAGCTCAGTGTGGACTGACTTTAAGTATCTGAGTGGGCTTCAAGGAAGAGGGAGAATTTGACCTTAAAGTATTTATTACTATCATTTATATTATACTAGAGACATTGACATATTCCATAGCACCTGGATTTCTTAACACACACGCACTGGAATAAGTACATAAAGGTACTTTCTCTAATGAATAACTCATGAACGACTAGCACCAAGTTGCATTCTAATATCAACAGGCCCTAAGAGAGTCATTTAGCAGTTGAACAGTTCATTCTTCAGCTACTTTGTTTGTAACTTTTGTTGTGACAATGCTGATTTTTCACCTATTAGCCCATTAAGCATTTCTGAATCGACCAGATATTCATCAGTCTTGGCATATACTGAGACCTAGGGTATTCAATCCTGTCTCCTTACTTACTTCTTACCCAAGTCAAATTTCCCTCTCCTTCCTCTGAACAATGCAATGAACTATACATTTCCCTTGAAAAATCTTAGGTTTTTAAACTATTATTTACACATATTACTATATTATTTATGAGTAAATACCTGTTTTTCTCATTTATATTACAAACCAAGTACAATAAGCAGCATAGCTTCGACCTAAGTACAGTTTTTTACCAAAGAGGTACCTAATAAACAGTCCCTGTTGTAATTTGATTTCAGTGGCAAGGCCCACATGTGTTACAGACATACTAGTCAATAAGTAGGTGTTGACAGCCTACAACCTGTTATTTCTGATGCTTTATTTATTTAATCCTCAACTCCAAGGAGAAAAAAGAAATAAACAAAAGGAATGAAAAGCACAACACCTAACTTTAGTAGAATACCCATATTCTACTCCCAAGTATGTCACCAATTAGCTGTACCATCTTGGATTGGGGTGTCAATGTTTCCAGTCTTCTATTTCTCTCTCTGTAACCGAATGGAATTGGCTGACATCTTGCACAGGAGTCATTCTTCCAGATCTTTAAATATTACAAGAGTCAACCAGGAACACACAAAATAACAAAATTATATTTATTTTGTTTGGATTGTGTAATAGCAATATGGGGGCAGAGTGAGGGAGAGTATTCTTTAGTGCAATAGCTCCAAATTTTTTAGGTTTTGTATCATAGCTCCCAGTAAAAAATCCATTATACAGTGCAATACATCTCTCTCTCATCTCTATCTCTCTGTCTCTCTCTCATCTCTATCTCTCTGTCTCTGTCTTTCTCCCACTCTCAATACTGAAAGCAAAGTTTCACCAATCAAACCTTATAACATGTGACACAATCTAAGTTTTCTCTTCTCTACTCTTCCATCCTGTCCTATCCTATCCTATGTTATTCGATTCCATTCCATTGCAATCCACATTAAAAAAAAAAAAATTCAGGGACCAGCCCCATGGCCTAGTAGTTATGTTGGATGCATTCCCCTTCGGCAGCAGGGGTTCAGTTCCTGGGCACAGACCTACACCACTCATCAGTGGCCATGCTGTGGTGGCAACCCCCACACAAAAAAGATTGGCAGAAATGTTAGCTCTGGGCAAATCTTCCTCAGCAATGAAAAAAAAATGCAGATTTGCTGAACAATCAAGTTGATTTTATCAGTCTCTCTGGTTGCATGAATTCAATCACAGTATTAATCTATTCTAAGGATTATTTTCCTCATTTGTAGACTGTGGATAATAAAACTATCTCTTTAGGGGCCGGCCCAGTGGCACAGCGGTTAAGTGCACACATTCTGCTCTGGTGGCCTGGGGTTCACTGGTTCGGATCCCGGGTGCAGACATAGCACCGCTTGGCACACCATGTTGTGGTGGGCGTCCCACATATAAATAGAGGAAGATGGGCATGGATGTTAGCTCAGGGCCAGTCTTCCTCAGCAAAAAAGAGGAGGATTGGCAGCAGTTAGCTCAGGGCTAATCTTCCTGAAAAACAAACAAACAAACAAAACAAAACAACACTATCTCTTTATAGGGTTCTTGTTTGTATTAAATAAAATACTGCTGTCAGCACTGTGCTCAGGGCTTAGTGTTCAATATAGACATATTGGTTTTCTAGATATTAACTATTTTTATTATTATATTACTATCTTAAGTTCTACCCTAAGTATTTGGAGAATGTTAATTTATTTTACAATTCTCATATACGTGACAAACTATTAAGTTAGGAAATTCCTAACTCTTTAATCAATTATTAGAGAAAAAGAAAAAAAGATAGTGAATACAATTGGTCCATATTTTTCCAGACATCAAATCCTCAATATTACTTTGTTTTTCATCAACTTAGCAGACTTTTGATTTAGAATTTAATCTCCATGGTGATTAAGAGATGTCGAAAATGATAACATTGGCATTTCATTTAGACGCTTCTGTGAGGTGACATATGTGACAGATTCATTCTTCTAATTTAACTGTGATGAAAGCCATCTCACCTCCTATTAGTAGCAGAAATATGAACAGAAGCATGTGGTTTCACTCACCCTTAATATCTGTAACAGAGAGAGATACTAACTAAAAAAACCCTGAAATATATCTTCTTATGTTTTAATAATTCCAGTTTGAACCCTCAAATCACTGTTTACATAAGAGGCTATAAACAGAAGTGTCATATTTTTAATTCCATCTATTTTAGATTCTAGAAGTAGGTTATTCCTTAATGATAAAATTCACTAGTGAATGCAATTTTAAACTAAAATATAAACATTAGAAATAAAAAGTATATATATGTGATATGTATTTCTCTCTCTCTCTCTCTGTGTATATATATATATATATATATATAACTTCATAGGAAGCAGAAAATAACTTGCTTACTCTTCTTGCCATGACTTATCAGGAATCTAAGCATCTTCAAACACAACAGCAGAGAGGAGTAACACCAACTGTGCAGTGGGAGGCAAAGTGAAACCGATGTTTCTCCAGGTGGAGTTTATGGTTGTCTTTTAATCACTCAAGAGACTGAATTTTCCTTTAATCTAAACTAATTTTGCTTGCTTTCAACCTTACAACCCCACCCCCATCAACTCCTTCCTTTTCTTTCTCTTCTTTTTCACTAATTTAAAGACGGGCCTTTTTTAATCGCTACATGTGCCATCAGCACTAACATTTCAAAAGACATCTTCAGTACACCCACTGAGTGTATCACACTTGTTTCATGTTGCTAATTGAATGGTTCTTAAACAACCTCATTATCTGCCACAGCACTTAGCATTTTCCCCTTATAAAGCTATCCTTTGCAATGTCTTCTCTGCCAACCAGGAAGTCTAGAATCTTGCTTAGAGTGTGTTGCAAAACACAGTACTTGTCTTTAAACGGATCTCCACATTTTCAGACCACAATGAGGCAAGTAAAAAGAACTACTATTAAGTACCTACTACATGTCAGGCTATAAAGAGTAGCGTATTTAATCTTCAAAACAATCTTATAGATATCATTATACTCAAAGAAGAAGAAAATGGAAGCAAAAAGAGA
This sequence comes from Equus quagga, assembly GCF_021613505.1. NCBI lineage: Eukaryota > Metazoa > Chordata > Mammalia > Perissodactyla > Equidae > Equus > Equus quagga. Next base: position 21,670,613 of record NC_060283.1, read on the forward strand.
TTCCATCAAAGTGACACAGTGGGTAAGTTCTTGAGGTGGGACTCCCGGAGTCCACACTCTGGACCACTGCACTGTACTACCAGTACTAAGGAAATGCTGACTTACTCTCTGGTCCTTTATTTTTGTTCTCTCAGAGAGCCTCTTGAAGGCCTTCATAGTCTAGGTTGTCCAGATATGAGGGTCATATTATCTCCCAAATGGTTCTAAGCTGTGTGAAGCCCTTTCCCTGAGTTCCAGTTCTAGAAAGGTTTGGAAGACAAGAATTAGCCGTCAGTCTGTAGATACATTGACTGCACTATGAAGGAACAGAAGTCAGGGGGCCTGGGACGCTTCCTCCAGCTAGTAGAACATGATTTTATGTTTCTTCTCTCAGGAGCTTCTACATATGCAGCTTAAAATCCACGTAACAAAAAGAAACAACTCCCATAGAGAATTATGTTATTAACCTGATTTTCATATAACCATGAGTCAAATGCTGCCTCAGTGGTAACTGTGCAGTAATAGCTTAATGGCATCATAGTTTTCCATGCTTTGCTCATCTTTGGACCTCTACCCAGAATGCTCTCTGCCTTTCCATCCTCCTCTCTCTAAACCATTCTTCATTCTTTTGGATCAAGCCCCAGTGTCACTTCCTCCACAAAGATTTTTTAACACCTCCCATCTCCAGCTCTTCTTCCTTTGAGTTTCCCCGGCACTTGTATTCACGTCCCTAAAATAGCACTTATCGCAGTGCATTATGTATTTCTCACTCTCTAGACCAGGTTTCTCAACTTCAGCACTACTGACTTTTTTGGCTGTATAATTGTTTTTTATATATGCATTTTTAATATTTATATAAAAATAAAATAGTTATTTAAAAATATTTATATAAAATAAAAAATATTTATATTTTATATGTGCTTTTGACATGTGCATCCTGTGCATTGTAGGACGTTTGGCAGCATCCCGGGTCTTGACCCACTGGATGCCAGTAGCATCTTCTCCTTCAATCGTGACAACTGAATATGTCTCTAGATGTTGTCAAATGTCCCCTGAGGGGAGGGCAATGTTGCCCCCAGTTAACAACTACTGCTTTAGGTCACGGGGACCACATAAGCAGTGACTGTGGTATTTTCATCCTATTCACCCAGGAGTATCAGGCCCACAGCTAATAGTTGATTAAAATCTGTTGATTGGAACTAAATTAGTCTTGTTTCCAATTACTACACATTGTATAATAAAATGAAGTAAATTTAGACTTCATTCAAAAATGAAACAAAAGTGACTGCCAAATCTCACTCTGGACTCAAAGAAAGTGAAATCAAAAATCACTAGATGTCAGAGTAAAACAAATATTTTTCTCTCTGTATTTAAGAAATAAAAAAAACTATACATATTAGATATAATTAGATATATGAAATATATTGTGTATATGTGTACATCCACCCCCTACACACACATAATGATCTTTCCTGAAAAACTGCATTCAGAAAACTGGATAAAAGTAATCTGATATCCCTAAATATATCATAGCTAAAAGGCTCTGTTCACTAAAATATGCAGTGAATTTCTAGCCCTTTTTTCCCTCAAAGACTCATTCATGAAAAAGTGATGCTTATTTTGAAATTTCAAAATCAGACGGACTTGATTAAATAAAGAGGCACAGACAGTATGATATTGCCTTTCTTCCTGATAAGATATTCATCTCTTCCCAATTTAGTGCAGAACAATTTCACGTCATCTGACTTCGCTTATTGCTGCAGACTCCTTAACCATTTATTAGGATTGCAAACCAGAACTACTGTGATCTGAATGCCAACTTGTGATGAAGGACTTTCTCTCACCTCAGAAGTGAACTGGCCCTGCATATCTTCATTTATTTCCTGAGCTGAGGTTTTAATTAAAGTTCTAAGACTGAGATAGATTTGTCTTTTCAGATTTAGGTAGTTTCAAATCCACAAAAATCTGGTATTCTCATTGGGATCCTGTAAGCAGTAGTAGTGCATTTGGCAAGTCAGGAATTTTTGCAAGAAAGAAAAGCGGGAACAAGATCAGGCCTTCCTGAGCAGTCAGAAAGGAGGTCACTCAGAACCGATATGCATAATCTCCTACAAATGGTAGAAGACCATAATTTCAGTGGGCATATTTTCTTGGTTGCCTCTTTTTGGTTTTAGATACATTAGTTATGCTTTTCATTATAATACTATGAGATGGCGATTATTCTTGCCCCTATAAAGAGGAAGTAATTAAATACCAGGATGATTAAAAAACTGAGTGATGTCATTTAACTACTCAGTGGGTGAAGCAAAATTCACCCCATGATACTTCTCTGATACAAACAGCAAGCACCTCAGAGTACACAGCAGTTCCATAGGCTCCCACTCCTCCTCCAAATACCAGCCACATTCATATTCAACGTTCTAACCAGAGATAGTTCCAAACCTCCTCACTCCCTCAACTCCTGGATTCCTCAGCCTCGTGCCCCAAAGGCAGGCAGAAAGGAAAGTAAAAGTCACTGAAATGCAAAGAAATATGCATTTGTACAACAGTTTGATTCAGAGGTTGAGGGGCCTGTATACCTGAGATAAGGAATAAGAAACATCACTTCACCTCCTCATTTTACACCAATGGGTCTCCTTTCCTCTGATTGCAGTTTAAAGAAATTCCTGTGCTCCAGTAAGTTCCTTTAATTTAATAGAGCTTACGTTATGCCTCACACAGATTTCAGTCCTTAGGATGCTCTGACAAACAAGTCATCTTCTGCTATTCTGGCTGCAGCATTTTGTGCTGTGACACAACAAAGATCACAGGGTTACCTGGGCCCCTACTGTGTAGTTGCATCTTGGGAGGCCACCTTTGGAGTTTAATAGCAGGAGGCTTACTTGTCATCTGGACCCTTATTCTAACCAGCTACATGGACTTAGCTTCTCTGAACTTCAGTGAATCATTTATACATATATTCTACCTATTATCTCTCTCTAGCTCTCTCTCATCGATCGATCGATCGATCGATCGATCGATCATTTATCCTATCTATTTAATGGAATCAGAAGAATCAAATGAAATTATATAGGTGAAAGCATTGTGGAAATCACAAAACATTATTCACATCTTGTGATCCTGGTGTTACTGCCAATCACTTTAAGCAATTGTATACACACACACACACACACACACACACACACACACACACACAGAGCACCCCAAGGAACCCATAGCTCTCAAGACAAATGGATCTTACCACACACTTTAGAGTTCCAAGTCAGCACAGACAGACTCCATTTTATCCTGATAGAGGTGTGTAAAGGTCAAATATTGATTTAGATTTCCAAGATGAGACAAAAAATAAAAAGCCTTTTCTGAAAATATTTACTACATTTTGCTTTCATTCAGGGTTTCTGTGCAGAGCAGAGATGGTTTGAAACCCACAGGATGGCAAAGATAAAATGACCCAGCTTATAAATGTGGACCTAAGATCGATTTTACTTGTCCCTATGACCTTTAAGACACAAAATGGAAAACTCCTATATTGTTGGAATAGAGAACATAGGAGAAATGAAAGCAAAGCAATCAAAAGCTTTATGTAACTTACATATTAAAATATATGGCAAGTTTTACGTTTATTCACATAAATAATGTTTTATCAAAGCACTTTCATATACAAGTATCATTGCACAAAACATCAATACTTTCTTTTTGAGAAATAGGAGACTTCAGACTCATCTTCCCAAACCTTAAGTGCCTCTCTGCTACTAGATGAAGTGTTTGCACAAATACATTAATGAAGTCTGGGTGAAATTTTAGAGCTGGCTGTGACACTGGACATAAAATAACTTTGGATCATAAGAAATCTCACCTAAATCTTAAATGTATAAAAGCCACTTGGCATTTATGCAGATAGTAACAATTCCTGAATTTCTTTGTTATGTTTGTAGCAACATTCTGTGCTTCATTCCAAAGTTATCAATCACCTAAATTCTCAATCTATACATTTATGTTCAAATATCTAAGACTACTTCTGGACTACGAAATTAAATAGGAGGTATAAAAGATTTTAAGTCTCTGGACTTATGTTTGACTTTACAATGACAGGATTAGAGACTAGAGGTGTATCATAATACTATGAAAAACAATCTATTGTTTGCTTGTTTACTCGGTGTTTTGGGCTAAATATCAATCAAAGAAGCAAGTTGGTATACAGAGTTGGTATAGAATCAGATAAATCTTGTTTTGCATCCCAGATACAGTAGTTTCTAGCTGAGGGACGTAAGACTTGCTAATCTCTGTAAGTCTCAGTTGTCTTATCCATAAAATGAGAATAACAGTAACTATCTCAAAGAATATTCATGCTGATTAAACAAGATCATCAATGTGAATGACTTCCTCTGTGGCCACGCTCTTAGTTGTCTTCAAAGGATTAGGGCGAACATGGTTTGTTCTTAGTAAAAAAGGTGATGGAAATAAACTGATCTATGGTTTATTAAACTTAACCCCCATGATGCACTATAGCCCAGTAGCTACCCATTACCTTGGGTTCAAATCCGAGCTCTGACATAAACCAGCTGAGGAAACTTGTGTGAGTCATTTAACCTTTCTCTGTGTCAGATTTCTCACCTGTGAAATGGGATAACAATGAGATATCTTATTGTGTAGATTTAAGAATTAAATGATGACATCATCATCATGGAAATGGGAGAGGATCCCTTTGTCTCTCCTTCAGTCTACAGCAAGTAAAACATCCATAAGCCAACAAAGGCTACATTCCCCAACACTCCAGGATGCTGGAGAGATCTACACATTCATACATACGAAGGTGATTGGAGCACATAGAGGAGGCTAAACCCGGAAAAGGAGAAGCAGAACCCAGGACCCTAGACCCCTGGCCACAGTGGCTGAGCCAACCACCTCCAGATTCAGAGACCCTGCTGGGTAGCAGGATAGTGTGTGTGTGACTCCGGCCATGCAGCCACAGTGACACCTGCAGCCATGGAGAGCAGAGCAGCAATGGAGGCAGAGCCCCATGATCCTTGGCTGCCAGCTGTGGTTCAGAGCCTGGTAGCAGCAGCAAAGGCATGCACATGACTTTGGCATCCCAACTGCAGTGATGCCTCTGGCCATAAGGTAATGGCCAACAGCAGAGGTGGTGCCCCATGAACCTGGCTTCCTCCAAACCCTCTCCCTCCCTCTGTCATGGCAGCAAAGCTTCTGATACAGGTGATCCCAGATGCTGCAGAGGTGTCAGCCATCCTTGTATTTCCAGCAGCAAAGTCAGCTACTGTAGTGGGAACAGCAACAGCAAGGCATCAGTGACCCCCCAGAGGCACCGGTAACAACAATAGTACTTTGCATCCCAGATATAGTACTTTCTAGCTAAGGGACCTAAGACTTGCTAATCTCTGTAAGTCTCAGTTGTCTTATCCATAAAATGAGAATAACAGTAACTATCTCTTGTCTTCAAAGGATTCAAACAAGAGTTACACCCCAAATAGAAGGGGTGAAGGATTGAACGTGATTATCCTCAAATATAGCGACAGGCAGCTCAGGTAAGAGAAACTAAAAACTAGTGCTACAGCACAACCTACTGAAAAACGAAAGAAAGGCCTCTAATCTCCAATTGACTAATTAGCTTGAGTCAAAATAAATCAAGTTACACCTAAATAAGAAAAGTGTTTGCTATGACCGATATCCCAGCAAGGGAGTAACTCAGCAAGCACCACAAAAGGCCATGCTAACACAGCATCACAGAAATAAATAACAATTCTCTAGAAACCAAACATAAAGTCATGGAAGATTCTGATCTAACTGATAAAGAATTCAAAGTAGCTGTCATGAAGAAACTCAGTGAGCTATAAGAAAACTCAAAAAGGTAGTTCAATGAGCTCAGGAATAAAATAAATGGGCATTAGGAATACCTTACCAAAGAGAATGAAACCTCAAAAGACCCAAACAGAAATTTTGGAGCTAAAGAACTCAATAAGTGAGATGAAGAATTAGAAAGCATTGGAAATAGAGCAGACCATATGGAAGAGAGAAGCAGCAAACTCAAAGACAGAGGCCTAAAAATGATGCAGGTAGAGAGGAGAGAGAACTCAGGTGTTTAAAAAATGTAGACAGTCTATGAGAATTATCCTACTCCATTAGAAAGGGCAGCATAAAGATAATTGGTATTCCAGAAGGAACGAGAGAAAGGAGGGAGCAGAGAGCTTATTTAAAGAAATAATTGCTGAGAACTTCCCAAACCTGGAAAAGGAACAGGATATACAAATGCATGAAGATAATAGAACGCACAATTATCTCAATGCAAAAAGACCTTCTGCAAAGACACTTGATAATAAAATTGTCAAAAGTCAATGACAAAGAAAGAATATTAAAGGGAAGCAGGAGAAAGAAAAAACAATAACTTAACAAGGGAATCCCATTAGGCTATTAGTAGATTTTACAGTAGAAACTCCATAGGCCAGGAGAGAGTATTAGTGAAAGATAAAAACCAGCCAGCCAAGAATATTCTATCCAGTAAAGTTATCTTTCAGATATGAAGGAGAAATAAAGGCTTTCCCAGAAAAACAAAAGCTGAGGGAATTCATTGCCACCAGACCTGCCTTAAAAAATGTTGAAAGTTTTTCTTCCTGGAAAGAAAAGGCAAAGGTATACAAAGCTTTAAGCAAAGTGGTAAATAGACAGACAGAATCAGAAAATTACAACTCTGTATCAGAATGGATTGGTAAACACTTAATTATAACATAAAGGTTACAGGGAAAGGAAGCATTAAAAATTAAAAATTAACTATAACCACTGCAATTTGGAACAAACTCACAACGCAAAAGGGGATCATGACAAAAAAAAAAAACATAGAAAGGGTATAAGAAAAGGACGAAACCTACATAGGCAAATGAAAATAAGATGCTATTAAAAGAAAAAGGATTGTCCCATGTATGAGACCTTTTGTACAAATTTTTGTCATGGTAACTGCAAAATAAAAATTCAGAGAAGAGACACAAAACATTAAAAAATAGGAAATGCAGAAAACATAACAGAAAACTACCAAACTGAAATGGCAGACAGAAATACAAGGAAAACAAAACAATGGAAATATACAGCAAATGGAAGACAAAAGATAAAATGGTAGTATTAAGTCCTCGTATATCAATAATCACCCTAAATGTAAGTAAACTGAATTCACAAATCAAAAGACACAGGGTGGCTGGATGAATTAAAAAGCAGATCCAACATCATGCTACCTCCAGAATATCCATCTCTGCTCTAAAGACAAATACAGACTCAAAGGGAAGGGATAGAAGATGATATTCCAAGCAAATATCAACCAAAAACAGTGGGTGTAGCTATACCTGCATCAGACAAAATCGACTTCAAGCCACAAAAAGATAACAAGAGACAAAGATGGACATTATACAAAGGGGACAATCCAGTAAGAAGAGATACACTTATTAATACATGTGCACCTAACATAGGAGCACCAAAATATATAAAGCAACTACTAAGAGACCTAAAGAGAGAAATTGACAGCAATGCCCAGTTGATCATCTATTGATGACACTTATATGATGTTAATAAGTAAACATCAACTTTAAATGAAACATTAGACCAGATGGACTTAATAGATATTTATAGAACATTCCATCCAAAAGCAGTGGAATACATATTCCTCTCAAGTGCACATGAAACATTTTAAAAAATAGACCATATGTAGAGAAACAACAACTAAAAACCTCAATAAATTTGAGAAGATTGAAGTCATATCAAGCATCTTTTCCAACCACAGTGTTGTGAAACTAGAAATCAACTACAAGGGAGCAGGCCCCATGGTCAAGTGGTTAATTTTACACGCTTTGCTTTAGCAGTCCAGGGTTGCACTGGCTTAGATCCTGTGCACAGACCTAGCACTCCTCATCAAGCCATGCTGAAGTGGTGTCCCACATGGTAGAACTAGAAGGGCTTACAACTAGAATATACAACTATGTACTGGGTGGCTTTGGGGAGAAGAAGGAAAAAAAGGCAACAGATGTTAGCTCAGGGCCAATCTTAAAAAAAGGAAAGAAAGAAACTACAAGAAGAAGGCTGGAAAAATCACAAATATGTGAAGATTAAACAACATGCTATTGAACAACTATTGGATCAATGAAGAAATCAAAAGAGAAATCAAAAAATACCTGGAGACAAATGAAAACATGACAGAACCAAAACCCACGTGATGCGGCAAAAATAGGACTAAAAGAGAAGTGTATAGCAATACAGGACTACCTCAAGAAACAAGAAAAACCACTAGTAAACAACCTAAAAGTATAACTAAAGGAACTATAAAAAGAAGAATAAATGAAGCCAAATTAGTAGAAAGAAGGAAATAATAAAAATTAGAGTGGAAATTAATAAAACAGAGACTAAAAAGATAATACAAAAAATACATGAAACTAAGAGATAGTTCTTTGAAAAGATAAACAAAATTAACAAACCTCTCACTAGACTCACTAAGAAAAAAAGAGAGAAGGCTCAAATAAATAAAATCCGAATTAAAAGAGGAGAAATTACAAGGGATACCACAGAAGTACAAAGGATTATAAGAGAGAACTATGAAACGCTATGTGCCAACAAATTGGATAACCGAGAAGAAATGGATAAATTCTTAGAATCATACAACCTCCCAAAACTGAATCAAGAAGAAATTAAGGATTTGAATAAACCACTTACTAGTAATGAGATTGAAACAGCAATCAAAAGCTCCCATAAGACAAAAGTCCAGGAGCAGATATTACCTCCGGTGAATCCCACCAAGCATTCAATGAAGATTTAATATTCATCCTTCTTGAACGCTTCCAAAAAGTTGAAGAGGACAGGATGCTTCCTAACTCATTTTAAGAGGTAACATTACCCTGATACTAAAACCAGACAAAGACAACATTAAAAAAGAAAATTACAGGCCATTATCACTGACAAATATAGATGCAAAAATCCTCAACAAAATATTAGCAAATCGAATACAACAATGCATAGGATCATATGCCACAATCAAGTGGGATTTAGTCCAGGGATGCAAGGATGGTTCAACGTCTGCACATCAATTAACATGATGCATCACATTAACAAAATGAAGAATAAAAATCATATGATCATCTCAATAGATGCAGAGAAAGCATTTGACAAGATTCAGCATCCATTTATGATATAAACTCTCAGCAAAATAAGTGTGGAAGTAAAATACCTCAACATAATAAAAGCTGTGTATGACAAATCCACAGCTAACATCATACTCAATGGTGAAAAACTGAAGGCTATCCCTCTAAGAACAAGAACAAGGCAAGGATTTTGCCTCTCACCACTCTTATTCAATATATTACTGGAAGTCCCACCAGAGCAATTAGGTAAGAAAAAAAAAAAAATAAAAGGGATCCAAATTGGAAAGCAAGAGATAAAACTATCATGATTTGCAAATGACATGACTTTATATGTAGAAAACTCTAAAGAATCCGTCAAAAATCTATGAGAAATAATAAATGAATACAGTGAAGTTGCAGGGTACAAAATCAATATACAAAACTCAGTTCCATCTCTATGCACTAACAATGAACTATCAGGAAGAAGAATCAAGAACACAATCCCATTTACAAAGGCAGCAAAACAAATAAAATACCAAGAATAAATTTAGCCACAGAAGTGAAAGATACACTGAAAACTATAAGGAAATCAAAGAAGACACAAAGAAATGGAAAGATATTCCACGATCACGGACTGGAAGAATTAACATATTTAAAATGTCCATATTACTAAAGCAATCTACAAATTCAATGCAACCCTTATCAAAGTACCAACAACATATCTCATGGAAATAGAACAAAAAAAATCCTAAAATTTATATAGAACAACAAAAGATCTTGAATAAACAAAGCTATCCTGAGAAAAAATAACAAAGCTGGAGGTATCAAATGCCCTTATTTCAAAGTATACTACAAAGCTACAGCAATCAAAACAACGTGGTAGTGGCAGAAAAACACAGACACAGATTGATGGAACAGAATTGAGAGTCCAGATATAAACCCACACAACTACAGACAGCTAATTTTCAACAAAGGAGACAAGAACATACAATGGAGAAAGGGAAGTTTCTTCAATAAATTATTTGTAGAATGAAAGCAGACCATTATCTTACGCCATACACAAAAATTAACTCACAATGGATTAAAGACTTGAATGTAAGACCCAAAACCATAAAATTCCTAGAAGAAAATATAGGTAATTCCTTCTTTGACCTCAGTCTTAGCAGTGTCTTTTTGGATATGTCTCCTCAGGCAAGAAGAACAAAAGAAAAAATAAACAAGATGGACTACATCAAACTAAAATGCTTTTGCACAGTAAAGGAAACCATTAACAAAATGAAAAGACAACCTACTGATTGGGAGAAGATATTTGAAAATCACATACCTGATAGAGTGCTAATATCCAAAATATATAAAGAACTCATACAACTAAATAAGAAAAAAATAAACAATTCAATTAAAAAATGGGCAAAGGATCTGAACAGATACTTTTCCAAAGACTATATTCAGATAGTCTGCAGGCACATGAAAAGATGTTCATCACTATTTATTCGGGAAAAGCAAATCAAATGCACAATGAGAAGTCACCTCATGCCCATCAAAAGGGGTACTATTAAATGATAAAAAATAAAAAGTGTTGGAAAGGATGTCAAGAGAAAGAAACCCTCATACACAGCTGATGGGAGTGTAAATTGGTACAGCAACTATGGGAAATAACATGGAGATTCTTCAAAAAATTAAAAATAGAACTACCATATGATCCAGCTATTCTACTTCTGAGTATTTATCCAAAGAACATGAAAACACTAATTTGAAAAGATATATGCACCCCTGTGTTCACTGCAGCATTATTTACAATAGCCAAGACTTTGAAACGACCTAAGGGCCCATCAATGGATGAATGGATAAAAGACATGGTGTATACGTATACAACAGAATAGTACTAAGCCATTCAAAAGATGAAAGCTTGCTGTTTATGACAACATAGATAGACACTGAGGTATTATCCTAAGGGAAATGAGTCAGATAGAGAAAAACAAATACTGTTTGATGTCACTCATATGTGGAAGATAAACAAACAAACACATAGATGCAGAGAACAGATTGGTGGTTACAGGTGAAGGGGGTTGGGTAAAAGAGGTAAAGGGGGACATTTGCACTATGATGGATGAAACTAGACTTTTGGTGGTGAATACGATATAGTGTATACAGAAGTGGAAATATAATCATGTATACCTGAAATTTATATAATGTTATAAACCAATGTCACTTCAATAAAAAAAATGCGTTAATGCCTATAAAGTACTTAGCATACTATATTCTTATTTTGAGGTACCCTTCACATTATAAAGAATTTACTCCCACTACATAGCTTTTTATAGTACAAAATCATGCCCTCTCCCCCTTGTGTTAATCCTGATAGCAGATTATCAAACTGCGGAATAAGTTCAATTTCTCTGGATCTTCTGTATAAGGTAGATAAGGAAAACAGCTGTCTGCTGAGCAAGCCTAATTCCAGGTCTCAATCTTTTCTACTCTTCCATGTTTCCTTGCAGGTGATGCTTGGGTCCTGGTTTTGTCCCCAGATATGAGTGCCAATGCTGCCAACTTCCAAACTGGCAAAGCCCCAAACTGCCAAACACAACCCCAAAACAAAGCCCTAAACTGCCAAGAACAGATCTTCAGCTTTTTATCCTAACTCCTACTGAAAGTAGGATTGGGCTGATGAAAATACAATGATGTTAGTCATTTAAACTTTAGTCAAAATAAGGATTTGAAAACAGACTTGGATGGATGTTAAGGAAGAGAACACAAGAGCATGGAAGGTCTGAATCAAGCACAGGTGATGCTATGGATTGGAAGAAAGCAGAATGGAAAGGCTGACAGGAAGCTTTGAGCCAGTTACCACTCATACTTCTTTGAAGATGGCCCTGTGAGCAAGCATCAACAATCCATATTGTCAGGCTAATGAAGAAAGGAAATCACAGACAAAGGTTTCATAATTTTATAGTTGTGATATATCATTTTTAGATTTTCCTACACTACTCCTTTTTTTAAAGTGTGATACACATCATAAAATTTCTTAATTTATGTATGTGTGTATCTGCATGTATGCATATGGATGCATCTTTTCATTAACCATTCAACAATATTCACTAGATGCCTTCTTCTAGGAACTGAGGATGTACCAGTGAATACAACAACTAAAATGCCTGGCCTCTTAGAGTTTACATTCTAGAGGAGGGGATGGGCAATTTCAAAAAATGAGTAAATTCTAGTGTGTCAAAGATGATGATAAATGCTTTGGACAAAAGGAAGCAAGAAAGAAGGATAGTGAGCATGAAGACAGGGTGGTACTCTTGCATCAGTGCTCAAGCTAGATCTCCCTGAGAACGTGACGTTTGAGCCAAACTCTGCAGCAGTCTGGGGTGTGCCATAAGCCTGCCTGCTCTAAAGCATTTCAGGCAGGAGAAACAGCAAATGCAAAAACCTCCAAGTAGGGAGCAAGCCTGACAAATTTGAGAAACACTGGAAATGTCCTGAAACATTCAGATAATTCTAGCTTTTGCCCTTAAGTGTCAACATAACAAGAGTGATAAATACTCAGTTCTCTGATATATCTGTCCCCATACTTTGATACATGAAAACCACCAAAGATTATTTATAATCTCTGAGACAGATACTCTTAATAAATTATGCAAAGCAATTAGTTCAGTCCAACAATGGCTAATCCACAGAGTGTTTGGGCAAAGGGCAGCAAAACTCAGTGCATCTGCTCTTGGGCTGTGTGACTTTGTTCAGGCTACTTGGCCTCTCCGAACGTTGATCGCCTAACTCACACAATGGGAAGAGTGAACTCTGCCCCTTGCATGTCACTAAGTTGTTCTAGCCTGGAGTTGGGAAGTAGTTGATGAAAAATCACTTGTCACACAAATGCAAAATATTTTGGTAAAATGTCATTTATACCAAGACCATTTGTCTAGCAACTTCACTTATCTGAGGGGTGGCTGACTTTAGACAAAAGCCAAAATGTCCTTTAGAAGAAAAATTTGATGTTGCATCATTGATACACCAAACTTATGTTATTTTACTTCTAGCAAAACTCAAAGGCTTTCACTCAGAGTCCATTTATTCATTCCTTAAGCACCGTGCTAATATTCTTGAATATATCATTTTCTAGTACTACTACCGGCTGACTTTAGCTTTGAGATTTTTGACTCTTTTAGTTATGCTGGATTGGTTTGGGTCCACTAACACACTCTGGAGGGCTAGATCTAAGAACTAAAGGTATAGAACTGTTAGTAAAGTTATCTGGGTCTCTAGAGATCAGAGTGAATTTGTCATTAGGGTAGAAAACAATCCCATTCATGGTGGAACAATCTCAGTTTTGGAATAATATAATCATGGGTTCAAAGCCAAGATCACCACCAACAATCAGAGTCACATTGACCCTAAGCCTCTATTTTCTGTTCGTGGAACTGGAGGTAATGATAAAAATCCTACAGGGTTGTGAGGAGTGTTAGGAAGGAATTCTGTAGAGGAGAACTTAGCATTCATGGCATAGTTCTCTACACTTCCTTCACTGCCCTACATATAAGTCCAACCTAGGACACTGGCTTCTGCAAACCTTGATGTGCCCAGCACAAAACTGTGCCTGGGATACAGCATGAACATGTGAATGGGTGAATCAATGAATGAGTGAACAAATAAAGAAACTCACAAATCAACCCCTCAGTTAACTACACAACCACAGCTCCCGAATCCTTACAAATCACGAAGGCAGATACAATACCCATTATCCTATCTTCTCTTACTGAATACTAAATGATGTATTATTCACATCTGCAGATGGAGAATCTTTTTTATCTTTACAGCCAGGATCTCAATTTAGTAGGCACAAAGATATCAGGGTGAGAAATGTGGTCCTAGGTACTCTGGCAAGAGTCAGGAAGTCATTTTCTTTAGACCAGTGCTTCAGCTTCAGCCACGGTCATTCATTCTTTTTTACAAGGAGGAATTCATTTATGTCTTCAGGAGACAGATGTATCAAGCCATCGGCTGTTTCTGCCAATCACCTCCTGCCAAAGCCCTGATGTTTTATTTCATTAGTGCAGGCACTTTCCATTAATTTGGATACAGTTTAAGAGCGTTAGTTCCAAATGACATTGTTTTTTGGCTCTTCTATTTTGAAGGGCTATTTAATACATTACTGCAATGAGTTGACCCCTTGCCAACAAAGAAGCAGTGGTCACCCAATTCTAATCAGTTTCTGACAATATGATTCTAATGCTTGGCCCAGTGATATGTTTATTGCACTCTACCTGGAATCGACAGAAACAAATCAAAAAAATTCTATCAGTTGAGTAGTGAAGAATGAACAAAACATATCACGTAAGTGTTTTCTTTCCTTTCTTCCTTCCTTCCACAACCCCTTTCTTCCTCCCTTCCTCCCTCCCTCCCTCCGTCCCTTCCATTTCTTTCATAAAAACAAGAACATAAGAGTATCTTACTATACACCAAGTGTAATAGACGATGCTGATGCCAAAAACATGTATCCTTATCTCCATTCTCTGTAGTTCCTAAATGCCTGTTTTATTCAAGTATCTACCCTGCTCCATGTGGCTCTTGAGGTAGCCTCAGAGAGTGAGTTCTGACTCATCTAAGACAATCATGATGGTCAAATTTCCTTTGCTAGTGATTGGTTTGGGCGTGCACTTCTAGCCAATGAAACATAAAGATAAGCTTAGTGGAGATTTCTGGGAATGTTTTTGTTACTCTTAAAAGGCTCAAAGAAGAGAGAAGCTTTTGTCCTGGCCTATGTCATATCTGGATATGATGTATACAACTGTTGTTATCTCTTGTGAACGAGGGGAGAGTTTGACTAACGACAAAGGTGACAAGTAAAGAACAGTAGAGCAAAATGCTGGAAATATGTTTGTCCTTGATGCTGCTTTGAACCTGTGAGATAAACCAAAGCACTCTCCTCCTGAACTTCTTGTTCTATGTGAAAATAAATACATTTTCTTACTTTTTAAAAGCCAGTTGAGAAACTGATTGTGAAAGGCTATACCAGGCCCTGAATGGACCATCAACAGGGTAAAAGATTCTGTAATAGATTCAGTCTGTCAAGAATTCTGGAATTACAAACTGAGCTGCTCTGTATGGTCAAATATTACAGCAATGTGCCTTTCTCCTAAGAATAGCAAAATTGAGTACTGTGACTTACCTTTTTCATGCTTCACAGTCTCTAGATGAATCTTTCATCTACACCTACAATTACAGTGGGAGGCATCTTTTATAATGATGCACCCAACTTTCTGGTCCTCAATTTTGGGTTTGGACCCAATCTAAATGCTCAGATACTTGTATGAGCTTGCCTCACCCATAGCTGGGAATTTTAGACATAAAATATCCTCCTCAAAAACGATTTCTGCCTAAACCCCTCAATTCTTTCAACTCATATTGGTTTCTCAATTTTTCCAATATGCATTTAGAGACTGGTAATTATTTGAATGGTCCAGTTATAATAATGCATATATGTATATTGCACTAATATATATAATTTTTTTCATGTATGTATTAGCCTTTCTTCACCAACTAGAATTTAAGATCCCTAGAAGCAATTCCTATATTCTTATTGCATCACTTGTAGGCTTTAGCAAAAAAGTTACTTATAGAGAAAATGTTCAATCATATTTTGTGACCAGTTAAGTTACCAAGAAAATATAGAAAATAACAAAAATCTCAGCACTTTTTTCTTTCTACCATGAGTGTTTAAGCTTTTCTTTTATCAAGCTACAATTACATTTGACTCTAAGCTAGATTTGTTCTGAATAGGAAGAGTGGAAAATTCTGGGTTCTTCAAACTATTCTTGACTTAAAATGCTTCTATCCATCTCACAGTTTGCTAGATGAAACAGAAACCAGGAAAGAATAGTTCACTTGCTGCAAATGAACTTCTCTACATCAACAAATCAATATATCTAGAAACCAATACGTCAGCAATAAGGAATATCAGAGTGATTATTACCAAGTCGACGTGAGGATGACAATGAAGAAAATGATGATAAATAGCTAAAGTGGATCAGTTGCCAACCAGGTGCCAGGCACTGTTACTGGCATCCATTAACTTCTTTAATCCTCATGATTAATTCTCTGAGTTTCATCCTATTGTCCCCATTTTGCAAATGGAGTAACCAAGACATATAAAGGACAGTGACTTGGACAAGGTCTCACAACTTACAAGTCAGAATCAGAATTCAGGGAAGCAGATTGCATCCCAGGCTGCACGCTAAAAATACCCATGCCCTCAAAGCGGCCTGTTCTCCATGTAGGTGAGCGAACTACAGAAACAGAAGGACTACTTGCCCAAGAAGCTTTCCCGAGAGCCGATGGGACGAGTACCACACACCATCATTTACGACACCAAATTGTCATGTGAAGATAACGTATAGGAACAGAACAGCTCACAATAAGCAATCATTGACATTTATCTCCTTTCTTCTCTCCACGTGCTATTATTTTAAAAGTTAATTCAGCTTCTTTCCAAAGACAACCCCTAAAAATGTAAAATGCATGTATACACAAAATGATTAACAAAATAGGCAAATGAAATAATTCTTTTAAAAATATTGTATAATAAATTTAAAAATAAAAAAAGGAACACTAAATGCTACTGGTAAAAGAGAAGAACAAATGAAAGTTACTGGGATTTTTCTCCCTCCCATAATAAAGTACCCCAACAATATATAGGTTGGGGTTAAGTTTTATCAGAAGGGATGACCGTTTGTTGTGGTTGATATATTTTCCAGTGCTGAGAAGAAGGCAACATGGGGCATTTTTCAGTGTGGTAGCAAGTACGTGTGACTTTCCTGGAAGACTTTAGAAACCATTTGCATCTTGTCTAACTGACACTTAGCAAGATTATAAATCTGGGTGATAAAAACAAGTTTCAAAATTATGAGATATGGGAAAGGTATGACATAAATAGTCAGGTTCAATTATGAAAACCATATCTTGAAAACAGAGACCATCACCACACAGCACTAGAAGCAAAATTCTGTGCAGTAAGGAAGCTAAAGGAAGGGCATTTTTTGACCAGAGGTTGAAGTCTCCAACATATGCTCAATGAATCTAGCCACCCTAATCCCCTACTAGAAAAAAAAAAGACATATACACAAAAGTACCCCACAACTCCCTAAATATAGTAGGATCTTAATAATATTGATGTATTAACTGCACCTAATTAGTAAAGTAGTAACAATATTAGTTTTTCAAGCAGAGAAGAAATATAGTAGTGATTATGAGCACAATTTCTGTGAGAGATTGTCTGAATTTCACACTGTTGTGGAAAAAGAATAAGTGATTTTTAAACAAATTGTGTCAGTGAGTTACCTGTAAAAATGAAGATAAAATTGGTAGGTTATTTTGAGGGTTAAAGAAGTTAATACATCATGATAGGAACTGCTCATTTTCTCCCCATATCCATTCTATCCTTTCGCTTAGTACCTCCCAAGCAGGGCTGTTCAGTTGCCCAACTTACGGGGTCACCGTTCACGTTGTAACCTATAAGAATGTCATTCCCAGGAATCATGCAATATGGTGGGTGGTACCATCCTTTACATTTTAGCAGAATGGGTGGCTACCCAGCTAGAGTCTAGATTCCTGTTCTTCCATTGCAGGGACGGCTGTTCATGTGGCTAAGTTCTTGATGACAGAGGGTGAGCACAAATGATGGATGCTGCCTCAGGGCCATATTTGTAAATGAAGCTACTCCTCCTACAGCCTGATTTGTGGGCAGGGTTTTGGAAAGCCAACACCACACAGAGGAAGATCAAACCAGACAGGATGGACAACGACCACACAGAAGGAATCTGGGTCCAGGGAGGACGCTGGGGAGAAGTTCATCCCCATTGGCTATCCACCCACCTCTGTGTTGTTAATGATGAGAGAACAATGAAATCTAGATTTTGCTTGCTCCATTGTACTTTAGATATCTGTATTGTAACAGCTTGGTCTATTTAACACCTATGCGTAAAGAACTTAGAACTGTGCTTTGCAGATAGTAAGCTCTCATTAAATGTTAGCTACCAACTCAGAAAGTGAAAGAGCCAGTATTCGGAAACAGAGACCACTGTGTGCCTCCCAAGCCGAGTTCTTTCCTTTCCAAGAGAGAACGTTGCCTCCAGCACACAGAGACTGAAAAGGCAGAGTTATTTGCTAGAAGCATGTCAGTTGCCAAACTTTAAAATCCCTTGCAGTTGGAGAGTTTTCTCTACATTTCTCTCTCTCTCTCTTTTTTTTTTTTTTGGTGAAGAAGATTGTCACTGAGCTAACATCTGTGCCAATCTTCTTCTATTTTATGTGGGATACTGCCACAATGTGGCTTGACAAGTGGTGGTAGGTCTGTGCCTGGGATCCAAGCCTGCAAACCCTGGGCCACCGAAGCAGAGTGCACAAACTTTAACCACTACGTCGCCAGGCCAGCTCCCACATTCCTCTATTTTTGAAGCTATTCTCAATTCAAAATCATGATTTTAAAAAAAAAAAAAACAACATTGGTATTGAGGTTAACTTGGTGAATAACTTTAAATTCTTTGACACTTCTGACTCATTTGCCTCAGTCACCTCCTTAAAGACAGTATAGTGAGAAAAATAAGGGCCTAAAATGAACTGCCCACATATTCTTCCAGCTGAATTCTCTGATTGTTAGATATGGAGGACTTGCATCCTTTGGACCATAAAGAATTTTTTCTGTGCTAAGGAATATGTCTAGGCTCTCCTTGAAGACCCAAGTCTGCAACCTGATTTGGATGGGAAGTCCTACCCCATCATTCTTTCTCTCCTCTCAGCGTTTACCCTGAGCGAAATTGCCAAGAAAAGGAATTTTGTCTTCAGGATAAATTGTGCTTGCTATTTCCGAGCCTGCTCTCATTCTCTATCCAGTCCAGGGGAAGAGTGGGGGCACCTGCTACATCTTCTTCCAGCTGCTCGTGTCTGCCCACCTCTTTAGAACGTCACAGACTTGAGACCCACACAGGCCATCCATTTCTACATATACGGCATGACTAATGGGCTACTTCAGGGGAACAGAGAAAGACATTGTCCAGTATTGCTTTACAACACTGAATTAAATAGCTGAAGGTCAGGGTCTCATGCCACACATTTAGAAGGGCAGTCCAAGTATTTTTTGTTCCGGAAACAACTGGGAAATCTGTTGTTTTGAAGGCAACATACATTTAAATAAAGCCTTCTCTGCTTTTCCTTATCCCCTTCCCATCTCTAGCACAATTAATGCTTTCTCCTTCCATTTTCCCATAGCACTTTGTGCAAAATTCTATCAACATTTCTTCCCTTGGGCTATAAACATCTGCTCTGATGTCTTTTTCCCTGAGTGGGCTCTGTAGGTCTGTCTTTCATCATCCTATTGGCATGATTGATCTCATTACTTTGCCCTTTTACTATGCTTTGTGTATTGCACATTCACACTTTCCAGTGTCATTTTATTATTGCAGCTGTTGAAGTAATTTAAATGTGCTTTGAGAATATACATAATGCTGGGAAACTTATTTTCCAAAGTGAACGTCACAGACTTAGCCATTGAACGAGGGCTTCAATTTTGCCCCTCTTTCTAAATCCTCTGTAGTCTAAATATTCCACTATGGCCTTGTAACCCGAAAGTGTCTGAAATTAAAAGGCACACTTCAACTGAAGTCACAACCAATGAAGAAGATTGGATTGTTCTCTTTTCTGGAGGATAGACGCAGCAGGTATTAAATATTTCAGCAAAACTCAACTCCTAATAGCACTAATGGTGCCATTTGGCACTAATGCATTGTCAGGAATTAAAGTCTGAACAGTAGAGTTAGGAGCAAGAAAAAAACATATCAATAAAATTCAGCTCAGGCAGACAAGTATGTGGTCCGCATTCGATGGAGGGATTATATGCATACATAAATAAACCATTAAAATCCTCCCGCTAGGAATCTGCTCGATTCACGGTGATTTGAGTTGCTGTGGGGACAATGGCAAATCTAAACATAATTTGTTTGTTTGCAGAATGAGAAGAAAGAATTTGACAGATTTTAAACATATACAGATAGTCCATTTCTACATTTCCAGAACGGTTAATATGATATTTTAGTAAAAATGTGGAACACATTTTCCAATATGTCTTTGTAAAAAAAAAAATAAATAAACTGCTACAGTCAAATCCTATTCCAACAGTTTCCAAGGTACTATCTAAACTCTTTGGCAAGTCTATCATGTATTATACTGAATACAGCACTGCTCAAAGCACAATGAATGGGAAAGGAAGGAGCAGACATTTATTGAATCCTATGTATAGGCATCTTATGAAATCCTTACAACAACTCTTCAGGGCAAGTTTATTAACCCCGTTTAAAGATAAAATACTGACTAAGAAAGGATTCATATCTTGCCCAATATAATAGTTGGTAAATAATGGAGACAGGATTCAGCCTGAGATTGCTTTGGCTCTAATATTCATGTTCTTTCCATTGCCTTACAATGGTTGATGTAAAAGTCATTTTGGAATGTTGGATTTCAGAGCATAAACCACTTCCTCTCTGTCCATCACACACACACGTCACTCTTATTCTCCTCTCTGTCAAGAGCCAGTTGAAGTTTTACCATCATTCTAGAAGCTTCCTTTTTTGGTCTTCAATGGCGTGTACTGATTCTATTGTACAATTCTGTTCTTTAGAATATACTGTCACTGGGGGGTTGGGTAACTCATGATTTCTTGGAACTAGTTTTGTGTCCTCAGATAGAATATAATAATTCTTAACCTAAGAAATATGTCAAACTTCATTTAAATGCTCAATGGCATACATAATCTTTGCTCCTAATAAGTGTTTAACCAAAACTTATTAATTTACTAAGTAATTATAACACAATTATTCCACGATATTAGTGAGTGGTGCTTTATTTCACAGATTAGAGCTGCTTCAATGTAGTTGAGTGAGAATATGTTTTTTATGATGCTATTGTGTTTAAATGAAGTGCTTAATGGGACCGTACAGGAGGCCTTTTTGCGTAAAACTAATAATTGTACCTTAAGGTATAATATCTGCAAGTCTGCATTTTCAAGTATTAGGTTTACTTCAAATGGAAGTAGAACTGTAAACTGAAAAGAAGGTAGGGAAATACAAAATGAAGTTCAATGAAAATAACGATAGGCTGGTAGACTAGAAAGAGTGAGAGATACTCTGCGTTCTCCAGGAACATATTTGACTTTCTGTAATCGCTGGCTTTCTGCTTCCTAAATTCCCTACTCCAAACCTTCCTCACTTTCCCTGTTCCACTTCCACCTGGAGATGAAATTACATATGGACAGCAAGCCAACGCAAGGAAGGGAAATTTAATCTTTTAAGAGAATGGATGAATCTCCCTAGTCAACAAAAGACCCTGTACCTTTGCTGCATCACCAGTTTTTCATATTGTACAGCAAAGAACAGAAAGACTTTTCTGGGAGAGAGTAGAGTCTTTTATCCTAAGCTCCATCCTAACAGATGGTGAGGTCCTTTAAACAAAAACATTGCTTTCTACTTGGTTGGTGACTTGTCAAAGCACCTCATACATGACATTTTCTAATGACAAACTAATACTATTAACTATTGCAGCCAAAGACACTTCAAAGTAAGATACAGGAGGGTCATGGGTTCACATTACATCACAGATCTTCAATCCAATAAGACTTGAAAAAAATCATGATGCTTATTAAACTGAATACAAAATAAACTGCTCTGCGATTCTGAGTTTATATCAGGGAAATGTTGCACACAATTTTATATTTTTATTATTTTATATGGAGCTTTAAAATTCATCATGAAATTATATTACTCTAAAAAGCATGCTATATTTAAAAGAAGATAATATTGAAAACATAAATAAGCATTCTTTAGGAAAACCCCATGAGTTTCAGAGACTGGTTTAGAATTTGTATAACATCAAAGTGTGAAACTCGCAAAGAGATCAGTAAAAAAATTAAAATAGGTCAAAAAATATGGCTTTTAACACATGGCATTTCGGAACCCATCTGGAGAGTCTATTTAGAACCATGATCATCAACACAGGCTGTATGTACTTCAGACCACTCATGGAGATTTTGGAAACATGCTCCTACGCGGGCTCCATCCCTGGGGAGTCTGAATCAGCAGCTGAAGCTCCCGTATTGACAACTTTAAATTTCCTCAGGAGCTCCTGATGCACAGTCGGGGTTGAGAACCATTGGTTTATAGACTCTAGGTAGAATCACTTCCCTGTCTCATTTTGCCAAGCCCTACTGTTTTCAATCCTTTCTAAAGCTGTTTAGAATTCTGTTTTTCAGCTTTCGCCTTCTGAAGGATGAAGCTAATATTGGTACTTAAAGGCTCTGTGTTTTAGATAGAACCTTAGCTTATAGGCCTCAAATAGGATTATTTTGAATTTATTTAAAATCTACAGCTGATGTTGCTATCTTAGAGAGTTTTCAGAGTCTCAGCCCGTCTCATCCCAGCTATACCCCTCATGTTACAAACGTGATATTTCTCAGAATGAGAGGGAACAGCAACGGTGCCCAACAGTCAAGTCAACACAAAAAGTCTGTTTAGCCTAAAAGTGTTCCACTACCAGAATGCGTTGGATGTAGATATCATAAAAAATAAGAGTAGTTAACATTTATTGATTTCTCACTATATGCTAACTAGTATGCTAGGTGCATTCTCTTTTTCACTTAATGATAACAGAATGAAATGACTATTAGTATTATCTCTGTTTACAGTGACTATTATTATGCCTTTTTGCTATTAACTCTATTTATGGTGAGGAAGGCAGTATTTAGGAAATATACATTCTAAAGGAGCTCATAGTGATAGCATACAACCATGACTAAATACAAAGTCAACCGTACTTGAGACTTGCTCGTAAATATCCCACCATACCACTCCGAACTGACTATCACCGCTACCTACAACAACAACAAAATGAAACTTACAAAATTCCACCTTCTCTGTCTCCTTTATTTAACCTGAGATCTGTTTCACTAAATACTGCACACAACACATAAACAGTAAATTTGTACAAATATTGAATAGGCTATTGACATACGACTTTGCTTTTGTATACTCTAAGGGATGTAAATTTCTTATCCCTGCCCCACTCTGGGAGTAAAAGATACCTGAACAGCAAGTTTTAGGAACTCAGATGAGGGTCTGGGGCACTCCTTCTATTTGAGGCAGATTCTGGAACATCTGGCTAATAAACTCCCTTTTAGAACTTGAAATTTCTTTTTAGAATTGCTATCACCTGAAAGAAATACGGAATGGGATGTGGGGTCGGTGAGCCGAGGAGTCGAAAGAAAGATTTCTTGGACTCTCAAGATCTGGCAGTAGTGCTCTTTTATTTAGAGAATAGTGTGGAATAGCATGGGGACAGGACCCATGGGCAGTCAGAGTTGCTGCTGCTGGCATGGGGACAGGACCCATGGGCACTCAGAGCTGCTGCTGCCGGCATGGGGACAGGGCCCATGGGCAGGCAGAGCCGCTGCTGCCCCGAGTTGAGGGTTAGGGCTAATTTTATAAGGCATGGGTATGTGAGTTATCTCTTTACAAGACAAAGGAAAGAACATGAAAAAAAAGTTAAAATGGTATCAGTGCAGGTGAGGTCTGGTCATTGGATGATCCCATGACTTTTAGACGAGAATCAAATCAGATTAAGTAAAGGTTAGAAAGGTTAGAAGCCACCACCCTAAATCAGTTACATGAGATTGCCAGACAGCAACCAGCTTAAGTTCTTGCCTTCCCCATTAAGAGTTTCTAGGCACAAGGTCATCTCTCTTCTTCTTCCTGGTACAGAGAGGGAGGCACCTGTTACAGAGGGAGATTTACCTTACAAATGTAAATGTGTCCCAACAAGGGCAAGTTCCATTCCCCAGAGCCTCCCTCCCTGTCTCAGTTTATCAAAAGCAATCAGCCCCAAACAATCCCGATGCCAAAGAGACATATCCTGGGGTGGCCAATTTCAGGTCCCTACAAGGTCATCCCCCCTTCCTTCACAAATGCAAATGTCTCAAAGAGAAAGCAAATTCCAGTCCTCAGAGCCTGCTTCTCATCTGCAGTTTTAAAATTAACCAGCCTAAAATCCTCATCAGAATGGAAGGAGATTATATGGCCCAAGACATATGAAACTAACCACCATGTAGGGTTTTTAGGGTTAATCTAAGGATTCTCCTGAAAGAGCAACTCTTCTGCTCTCCACCTCCCATTCGAGTGGACAGCCAAGCTATTGGTCCACGCTTGCTGGAGACAATGGTGAGAGACTGCATTCCTTTAGCTGACGTATGACGTAGACCATTTCTTCTGTTATGACAGCCATACCTCTCTAATCCAGTTAGGGAAAACCCCACACAGTCATGGTATCAGTTTACTAGGGCTGCCATAACAAAATACCACAGTCTAGGTAGCTTAAACAACAGAAAATTTATTTCTCACAGTTCCGGAGGCTAGAAGTCAAAGGTCAAGGTGGCTGCAGGTTTGGCTTTTTTTGAGGTCTCTCTCTTTAACTTGTAGAGGACTGCCTTGCCACTGTTTCCTCACAGTCTTTCCTTTGTGTGCATGCATGTCTGTGTCCAAATTCCCCCTTTTTCTAAGGACACCAGTTGTTCTGGATTAGGAGCCACCCTAAGGACTTCATTTTTAACTTAATTACCTCTTTAAGACATTATCTTCAAATACAGTCACATTCTAAGGCACTGGAGGGTCAGGATTTCAAAATATGAATTTTGAAGGACACAGTTCAGCCCATAACACTCACTCTTACTCTTGTTTTTTAACCAGAGAAAGATTCTCTTCTATTTCATTTACAGAACCTCTATGTTTTCAACCAACCTAAGAACCCAAATCCTTCTTGCAATGAGGCAGAGGTGAAGAGAGGAGAAGAGGGGACCATTGACTTTTATTTTCACACAGCCGCTCCTTGCACACTTGATTGGAAGCTGGAAATTCAATAAACAAAGATTTCCACTACCACTGGGTCTACAGCTGCAACTAACAAGATCATTGACTGTTTACAGGCAGAACGAAGTTGAGAGTTATCATGTGTATCTGGTGATTTTGATCACAGTAGTGTATACAAACAAGCTGGGTATGCCAGCTCTAAAACTTTTTCTATTTTCCTTCCTTGATAAGGTGGCTACTGGGAAAAAGCTGAGCACAATGATGTTGGAGCGCCAACTGTAAGCCAGATGTTGCCACAAAGTTGTAAACAGTCAATTTGAGTAGCCTTTTAAAAGCCATAAAAGACTTTTGTACGCTAAAGCCTTGGTAGCATTTTAGGTATCCCAAAATAATTTTCATCAACATTCCCACCCCTAATTCAACCCAGATATTTATCCTACAGAAGGACAAGCATCTAGCCTGCGATTCCAAAACCAGTCCCCAAGCGACTCCTTCCTTTCCAGCAGACTGTAAACCCTAAGCCTCTCATAGATAAAAATACTGTAGTTTCCTGCACTTTACCATCTGTTTCCATCCTTTCAACAGCACTGAATGTGGGAGAGACAGCAGAGCAGCTACCTTTTACAAATCAGGAAAGAGAATTTCAGAAGGGTTAAATGGCTTTCCCTAAGTTACAGAACACAAAGGTTGGGAAGAAAAGTTAAATTTCTTCCCTTACTAACTTTAAAACTCTATGTAATAGGCTGGATTTCATAACTAGCATACATTGGTAGTAGCTAGCATACACATAGCAGGCATTTAATAATTCGTGCTGAACTGAACTACATCCAATATCCTGGCCCTGGCTGAAATTGCCTCAGTGAATGTGAGCTTAGGATATTCTTGCCTCCTCGGACTAGTGAAACAATTTTTCTGCTCAACTCTAAACCTCTCATTGGGCTATGACATATTCATTCTTCACTTCCTTCAACTCCGAACGTAGACCCCCCATTTGTCAATGTGGGTGAGGGCACATGAAGATCTCACAGGGGAGGGACTCTTTCGTGGCTGACACATATGGACATCATGGTGGATATCAATGGACTCATTCATAACTGCATCTTAGACCCAGGGAGTCATAGGACAGCATTTTATTCTATCACACCCTTTGATCTGACAGTTTAGTAACGAACCACAGTGCACAGACTACTTGCTTTATCACTCAACTCATTCAGTTATTAATATAATTCTAGTCAGGCCAGCATAAAGTCCTAGTCCAAAAGGTTCTATCTGAAGTTCACTGCCATAAAATATCATTATAAACCTTAGCATGACACATCAACCCATTCTAGCACCTTACAAAGGGCATCCTCCAGACTGAACATAAACTAAACACAGATACACTCAGAAGTTCCAGAAAGCAGAGAGGTCTTCCTTAAGTAGAAGTGACATGAAAAAATGGAAGCAATAATGGGAAAATATTTTGAGATTTCCATGAGAAAAGAGCTATTTGGTGGCTTTTTATAGTTAACATTTTTCTCCAATGGACTCAAAAACAAAAAAGCAAACAACAACGAAATTCATTTGCAAAGTATAGAATACTGTGAATCCAATCCATATGCTCAAGGAATGAGATAAAATAATACTTAAGAATGTAATGGAATCAAACTTTCTTTGATACATCCATGTTTGATTCAAAAATTGAAGCCTATAATAAATATATAAGAAGATTGCTATGAGTTCTGGCTTTGTAGATGATCCAGGAAAATTCATTCCAAGAATCACCTATCCTTTAACCAAGATCCATGGAAAGGATTCTGTGAACTCCCTGAAATAGTCGAAAAATTGCATGTGTGGAGAGGGGCGGGTAAAAGTCCCATAGCTTTTATTACCTCTCCAAATGTATACGATGCAAAGAGAAAGAACAGTTGACGCCAGTGCTGTTCAATTCTTAGTGCATCTGAAAAAAAAAGAATAAAATAGTTGCGAGTGAGAAATCATAATTTCAATGAAACATCTTCATTTGGTCCAAAGTCTCAACCAAAAGTCATCCTGGAGGAAAGCAAGTCTTATATTATAAAAGTATTAATTAAATTATTCAGACTCCATGAACAGAGTGTAAACCTATGATTCATTCTCTTTTACTGTCACTGTAAGGACACTAAATGCATTACTGCCTCAAAAGGAAGAAAAGATTGCTGAATGAAAATTTATCTTTTAAAAAGGGTTATGTGTGTACAAATTCAAATTCCTTGATTCAAAATTGATAGTCTGTATATACTAGCTTTCCTTCTGTCAGACATGGATCTTACTTTGTGGGATATACACATTTCCCTTGAGCTCACAACTATGCAACTGTATCAAAACTGGCCAAAGTATTCAACGTTACTTTGTGAAACTCTTACTTTATTTTAATCAATTATTACAGCCCAACTGTAGAAAGATGTCAGGAGCTGAAATTTAGCAGCAAGCAAGTTCTCAAATGGAAAACAATGTCAACATTTCTACAACATGTTTTTCTTTTGACTTTTAACTTTTTAGTTGGGCTATAATCTTTAGTAGAAACAGTAAAAATAATAGTATCTGGCTTCCAAAAGAAGGTGATTTTGAAATAATATTTTCTTGTACAAATTATTGAATGAACAATAACTATATTACACTTAATTCCAACTATATGTATATCCCTTTTATAATGAAAAAATGTCATTCTTAGACAAATGCAAAATAACCCTTCATTCCTTCTTCTTTCTCATGTTCTATTTATATATTTAATGACAGTATAATACTATTCATTATAATATCTTGCACAGAAGAACACTATAAGTAGAATCCAGATTTCTAAATTATGATCTACCAAGGAATACGTATGTAGATCTGTGTATATACACATATATATTTATATATATACACATATAGGTGTGTATATGCATATATGTACATTGCATAAATATATGTTTACATGCATACACATAGAAATTTCAAATATTATTAAGTGAGAGCTTTTTTGACTTTCAATGCCAAGTATTAGGAAAAACTCGTATATTTGTGTTTATGCTATAGGAGATTAAAAATAATTAGCAATTATCAATTTAATTGGGTCCATCTAAGACAAGCCAATATGACCTTAGGTTTCTTCTTCGCTCTGTCTCTGTCACTTTCAGAATAAATTTACAAATATAAAATGTTTGCACTATAAAAAGTAGAGGTTACTGATTATTTTGTGAAAAAAATATTTTCTTAACTAATGATTAATGACTAACTTGGTTGAAACTAATTAGTTCCTTAAGTTACATTGATTGATTCCATTGCAGTTTTAAAATCATGTGTAGAAATGTTTTGGTGAAACCCAAAGTAGTGTCTTAAAACACAAATGTATAGAATGAATTTAATAGCACTATTAGACACAATAATTCAAAATACTGTGATACTGAATTTTGTAAAACAAAAGTTCACTCAAATTAAAATTGCATTATTTTTGGAGGAATTAAATCTTGCTTTAAACAAATTCCAAGCTTTAAGTGTTCACTATTCAATCCGTTTTCTTTCAACATTGGCTGAGTACCTACTATGTATTAGAGGGGTACACAAAGAAGAATGGCTGGCTCTCTACATGGCAAAAGCTCAGAATGATGTGAGGAAGATAGATACAAGTATACAATTACTGAATGATGTTATCAGTGCCATGGTCCAGTTGTGTGGGAGGTGCAGGGGGTGGGGCAGAAGAACAGAGGCTACTGTTTATGCTGCAATGGGAAGATAAGGTCAACTTATGCTAACAATAAGTGCACACAATTTAACAAGTGGAACAAGCTAAATGAACTGTCTTAAGGCAGCAACACTTAGTTCAGGAGTTTTAAAAGGGGCACAAGGTACAGAAGGCAGAGAAAACCAGAGAACATACATTTAGTACATTTTTCTTTTAACGCAATTACTTTAGACAAGTAACTGAACTGCTTGGATGGGCTCCAAGAAAAGCCTCTCCTGCGAAGGATGCTTCTCTACTACAACCGCGTTCTACTCTTTGTTGTTAGTGCCAGGGAGTGGATTCCAACTCCTAGCGCCCCTGTGTACAGCGGTGCAGAATCCTGCCTGGTAGTTTTGTGCCATCCTCTCACCTTCCGGCACTATGTCAGACAATGCTCTGCTGCTATTTATAGGGTTTTCATGGCCAATTTTTTCAGAAGTGAGTGGCCAGGTCCTTCTTCCTAGTCTTTCTAGTCTGGAAGCCCTGCTGAAACCTGTCTACCATGGGTGGCCCCGCTGGTATGTGAAACCCTGGTGGCAGAGCTTTCAGCGTCACAGCACCATGCACCCACCACAGTCTGACAACTGACAGATGGGTGGTGTGGTTTTCCGTCTGGGAAACGAATCTGAGCGGCAGTGGTGAAAGCGCCAGATCTCAAACACTAGACCAGCAGGGCTGCCTATATCTGACTCTATTTTATCATAAAACATATTTCATCAGCTAGAACTATTTGTAGGAGTTTGAAAGAAGTATGAATCTCTACATAAATGAAAAAATGTCAATAAAATAAACACAATTCTGTGACAAATGGCCATCATACCTGTCATTCACTTGTCATTATTATGTGCTAAAGCAAAGAAGAATGAAACAAGATATGATTGATGGAAACTAAAAAGACAATAGCTTTTAATTCAATACTTTTTCTTAAAACTAGTTTATGCCTCTGATGTGGGGTGTGGAACTCTATTCAAGCTTCTTACATAAGTTCTCTCTGATGGAAATATTTCAACCAGGAGTGTAGGCCTATTTTCCATCTGGGGTGGGGACAGGTGGGTAGTGGCTATGGGGGTATCTGACATGGAATAGATACCACTGAAATCTCAGTAGGCATGCACAGGGAATTTTCCAGGTGTATCAAAGGTATGACTGAAGCCATGAGCAGTAAGCTAGGGAAGAAAAAGAACAAGAAATGATTATTTCCGTAGTTCACAAAGAATAGGACTCGGGTCTGATGCAGCTTTGGCCATTTGGCTACTCCCCGGATGCATGAACACTTCTGAGAAACAGGGAGATAGCTATCTAGTGTGGGAAGTCAAGGGAGATTTCGGGGGCGGGGAGAGAAAGGTTCCCGTTAAGCCTCTGGCCACATGCAGGGCTTCTCTTTTAATGAGTTAATATAAACATCAAACCAAGTGCTGAATCAATGAATTCACCTACTTAATTTTGTAGTTAATTAGTGGAAGCAAGTCTGAAATGAAGTGCTTACCCTGCGGAATAGCCACATGCAAGAAAAAGGCAACTCTCGTGTGGAGAAGGACTTGGTTAGATAGGGACAGGAGAAGAAAGAAAGAAATTTGACAGGCATGAGGAAAAAAGGAGACAGAGGACGACGAGAAGATTGAAAAGAGGAAATAAGCCACCCAGAATATCTGAGAAGGTGGAAAGGAAAACACATTCCCATTCTCTCCTGCAAATATAGTCCTGCTACCTGCAAATAGTTCTGTGAATGCTTTAGACTTTAACAAGAGAGAGCTTAAAGAATCATGGCAGAGTGTCCACATCAGACTCCTCATTTTACAGATTCAGAAAGATGAGAGAGGGGAGGCAACTTGCTTAGAGTCCTGGGGCCAGAGAGTAGCAGCATTCGCCCAGGAAATTTACCTTTGCCAACGGCACTGGCCGTGGAAAATGGCCATTACAAAGATGCTGCAGAAGCTACGGTGCTATGGGCTCACCTCTCCTATTTTACTCACAAGCACCTGCTTAAGGTTTTTCCAGGGCTCCAATGTTTACATCTTAACAGCAATGTTCTAGACTATTGAACTACTGAAGTTCATAGCAGACGTGGCGGTCATTTGTCACAGACCTGTGAATGAATATATGTGCATAACTTATCTTGCCATTAGGAGAAAATTTTTTAAAATACCATATACTATTATAATCATTCACCTTTTAAAAAAGGACCTTTTGAGCCTGATGAAATGACAAGGAAAAAAGAGAATAAAGGTCAGTTTTTTTTAATCATATAAATTTGATTTGGTAAGAAACTCACTATATCCTGCTTATTTCCCTCCATTTGTTATTGCAAACTTCATTGTGACACACGCCATTTTGTGGATTAGCTTCAGAAACCAATGCTACATATTAGAATAATATGCAAACAGCGCCAGGAGATTTAAAGCATTAAGAGTTGTGACTTCCACAGAACAGGGAGTTGGAAAAAGGAACATCTTGTACCCACGAGGACATCCTTTGCGAAGTGCATGCATCATGTCAACACTACAGAACACCAGGGCAGGAAGCCGCCTGAAGAAGACAAGCAGGTCTGTGCCACAGAAGCACGTTGCTTGGACTAGCGGGCTCTACAACCCTGAGAAGCAAACAGCCACAGGACACACGGCGCTCTGAATTGCGGCTCTTTGAAGAACAGCTAACAGGATCCTGTAGGAAACTCAGCAAAGGAGAGTTCCTTTTATTTCAAAGATGATACACTGCTGGGTGGTTGCCCCTAATGCAGAAGATTGTTTAGCCCCAAGTAGTCTGTGAGGCCATCTATTAGAAGATTAATGAAAATCTAATTAAAAACAAAGAAACGCTTTATTTTTTTTTTAAGATCAGCAGCTGGAAACTTGTGAAGCAAAACTTTTTTTTTTTTTTTAAGATTGGCACCTGAACTAACAACTGTTGCCAATCTTTTATTTTTTTTTCCTTCTTTTTCTCCCCAAATCCTCCCAGTACTTAGTTGCATGTTTTAGTTGTCGGTCCTTCTAGTCGTGGCATGTGGGATGCCGCCTCAGCATGGCCTGATGAGCGGTGCCATATCCACGCCCAGGATCTGAACCGGTGAAACTCTGGGCCACTGAAGTGGAGTGCATGACCTTAACCATTCAGCCACGGGGCCAGCCCCCCATTTTTTTTTTCAATTACAAAGGCATATATTGAGTATTTCCTCTATGATAGGCATGGAGGCAAGGACTCAGACGTGGAAGTCAAGGGGCTGACCTCAGAGAGCCTTCACTCTAGGTGGGGAAAAAAATAGGCACATAGAACAATTACCTGTACAAAGCAAAATACAGGAAATGGAAGAGAATATGGCATAGCCAAGAAATACGTACTGGAATTGAGAGACAAGCAACAGTGAGGCCTTCAGGGCCTCGCATTTATTTTACAAGTAAGGGTTTGCTAGTGAAAAAAACAGCACAAAAGCAGTGCCTTTGGAAGATAAATAACTGGTGATAAAGATGGACTGGAAAGAGAAGGGCAAATCAGGGCGTGATTATAGTTATCTGGGCCTGATAAGTGCTAAAAGCCTGTGTTAGGAAAGGAACAACGGAGTGTATTCTAGAGATAATATGAAGCAAGAACCTGCTCTGTCTTGCCAGCCCCAAGGGACGGGAAGCAGGGGTTGAGATATTATAAAATAGTGAGCAGCATTAAACCTCTTCCATTTGTTTTTAAAAAGCCTTAGATTTGGGGATAAGAAGCTACAACTGATATTGAAGTCACTTTATATTCTTGAAACAGAAGATATTGGGTCAAATACATAGCAGGCAATTAGGAGAATAATTCTTAGGTGTCAAACTGAGCCCTGAATCCATAGTCTACTGCCCAATATGCAGTTCTTTCTCCTGGTCTCCTGAATCTTAGAGAAAGAAAGATGAATGGCACATGTCTCCAGAAGACCCTTCAGAAGTCACGCAGGAATTCAGGACACTGAGATAAACTGGTGGGCATTATGTGTATGTGTGTGTGTGTGTGTGTGTGTGTGTGTGTGTGTGTATGCACATATGTGAGCAAGTGTTTATGTCCATCTACCCTGCAGTTGCAGCGCATTATGCCTGCTTTCCTTGCCCTTGCAATGTCTGTCTCATAAGCAAAAGAAAGAGTGATTTGCTGAAGGAGTAAGGAAACTGATCTGGGGCACTGCCTCCTATCTGGCCCAGTGCCCAGATGAGCTGAGAACAGCAATTTTGTTTAGCAGCTTCCTGGGAAAGGCAGCAAAAACAGTGTCCCAGCACTATATTCCCTTCTGCCTTTCCTATGAACCATCCTGGTGGGGAAGAGTAAAGAATCTTGGGAGCTATGGAGGAAAGGTCCCAGTGTCTCTTTTCTATACGGTCACGCACTGCATAATGATGTTTCCGTCAATGACAGACCACATATACGATGGTGGTCCCCTAAGATTAGCTCCATATAGCCTAGGTGTGTGGTAGGCTATACCATCTAGGTTTGTGTGAGTACAATCCATGGTATTCCACAATGACAAAATCACCTAATGACGCATTTGTCAGAACGTATCCCCATTGTTAAGTGACATATGACTGCAGATGGAGGAGCATGTCTTCTGATGCTTACAATTGGGATAAGAAATATGTGGTACAGCCTTATGCAGCTAAGCATGCGACTATCAGTATCATCACATTTTACGGGAGAAGGGCTGCCAACTACTAATGGCTACAGAGGTATTGAAAGTTCAGCTGCCAAGACACAACGGGGATATGAAATGTCTCTTCACTCTTCCCAACATATGACAAACAACGTCTCTTAAAACACCCTTGTGGTTTATTTGTGGTTATCTCAAATGGTTATATTTAAAATAAATGGCTCATGAAAAGCTTTACTTTCAAATATCCCGAGTTGTGGCTGGACAGCTGCCCTGGGCCAAAGTAGAGGCTGAAAAATACTCTCACATATCATCAAAGCTGAGAACACCTGGGATAAGAAGGGGATGGAGAAGGCAGGAAAAATAAAAAAGTAAGTGAGGTTGAAGGCAAGAGTTCCAGGTCTTTGGTATTTTGATTTAAAGAAATCAAAACTTAAAGAAACCAAATTTAAGTTTCTTTTTAAAAAAAATTAGTCTCATGTGAGAGGCAGCACAGCAAAGCACAAAAACCACAGGATTGACCAGAAGTTCAAAGCAAAGTTCCGTCATTTATTAGCTCCATGACATAGGTAAGTCAGCCAACCTATCTGAGCTTTCCCTTCTTCATGATTAAAAAAAAAAAAATGCTTATTTGCTCATGGATTAAAAGTCATTACAAAAACACAACATTCGGAACAGTGCCTCCACGTAGGAATCACTCAATAAATGTTACCTATTACAGATATTTTTTCATATTGCTATGATTGATATTGCAGTTTTTGTAAGAGTACAATGAGATAAAATATGTAAAATAACCCACCACAATTTCTACCATACAATGACTGGTCAAAAAATGGCGGTCTTCTTCATTGTCGTCACTATCCAGACACAACCTACTCCACCAGTAGTTTGCTCTACAAGAGAGATGCACGTGAACTTGGTTTGATCCTCAATTTGGCACAGGTCACTACTTACGCATGTACAAGTATCTATTCTGTGCACAATATGGTACACACAGGGTGAAGACTATAAATGAGAGAATTCCCAGGCCTTGAACTTGGCAAGCAGTTACATGCTTTGAATGGCTCTTCTTCCAGATAATGATTTCCTTCCCCTTGCCTATTAAGAAGCAAAGGACATTGTGTCATACTACCTGGACCACTACCCCTGAGTAGGCAGAATGGAGAATTCAGTGATGGACTGTGTCACTGCTGAGATCTCTGCAGTGACAAATTAGATGAAATCGCAGCTGATAAATGCACACTTACGGCTGGTTCAGGTGACCAGGAGTGTACATATTCGAGGTGGTTTAAAGAACCTCTGCCAATAAGCTGTTATTGACTGAAGAGGATTCTTTTGTTTTTGCTTTTGTTTTCTCACTTTCAGAAAAGCCTATAAATTCCCTTTTAAAAACAAAGACCTGTTCCTAAGAAATGAGAGGAGCAATGCAAAAATAGCATGAATGCAGATCAAGTTGTTCCTCTGAAAAATTGATAGCCACAGCCAGATGATTTGCAGGAAGAACAAAACTCCTTGGATGATTATTAATACTTCAGTACTTATATACAACATAGCATTACAGGGAAGTACAAACAAAATTAACTCTTGTAGCAAGTTACAATGTGAAATATAACAATTCATCCTTCCTACTCGCCATCATTAGACTCATAGTATTTATTTATGATTATCTCTCCAGCACCTATTTCCTCTTGTCTCTCAATAGCCCCTGAATTCTATTTAGGGATGCATTTGACTCTCAACTCTATTCCATGGAAGCAAGTGATTGGTCCATGAGTGGGCATATGACCTAAGCTTGTCCAGTAAGCTTAGATCTCAGGATGCTCTCTGGGAATGGTGAAACAAAAGTGTGAATCTTTCTTTGGTGGATGAGTGAGGGAATGCAAAACAATAGTCTGAGGATGAAAATGACCCATGGAAGAGGACTGAGCCAAAAGAATCACAGAGAGAATAGAGTAGGAGTCCCTGTGATATTGTTAACATCTGGATCAAACCATACCTGAACTCCATGTAATGGAAGACTTTTCTATTTCATCTGTCAGTTGTTAGCAAATTCCTTTTTTGTTTAATCTAGTTAGATTTTTTTTCTCTTATTTCCAATCTAAGGCATCACAAATGATACAAGTCCCAAGAGATCAGTCCCACAAGAAAACTCTAATATGGATGGATGAAATTCATCTATCCAGAATGAATACGACAAAAGGTTATTTCAATGATCTTGTCTATTCTGCTGTTCAAACTGTAGAGTTTTACCAAAAATATCAGGAACTTCCTGATTTAAAACTCAGAAACTCATTGTCTAATGCTATTTTTCCTTTTTCATTAAACAATCTGCCCTTAATAATTTTTAACTTCATTCTGCCTGAGGCACATGCCTAGCAATTACTTCACAATACTGTATGCAAATACCTCATATTTTTACAGATATTAGTTTGAGTGTTTTCCATGAGCAAACATTCTGCTAAGAGTTTTACATGTATTGCCGCCATTGCAACTCACCACAACCCTAAGCTATACTCATTCCCACGTTGCAGATAAGAAAGTTGAGGTTCAAAACGCTAAGCAAACTGCTCAAAGCCACAGACCTTAGAAGTGACAAGGCTCAGGCAGATCTGGCTCCTATGTCGATGCTTTTAAATCATCAACCTTGTAGAACCCTCAGTGTTCTATATAAGAGACATGCACAGCGCCTGTTACATAGGACGCAGCATATGGCAGTTATTAGAATTACTGATGGGGCTATGCCTTGGGAGATAAAATTTAGTTCTAAAATCTCTCGTGTATGAATCTGAGAAAAACAAAGAGTTCCCCTGTATCTAATAACACGAAGGTCTCTGATGACTCATGCGGCCCTGAACCACCCAGCCTCTCTTTCAGGTGAGGGTCTGGGTATATTTGCAGAGAAGCCTAGAGAGAGCTTCAACACCAGCCCTGGGAAAAAGAGAGGGAACCTCTGGATGTTAGTGCCCACTGGCTGTTTCAAACCTACCAGTGTTGCTCAAAATCCCTCATATTTCCTCTCTACCAACACCTAGGGGATACGTTGTGCCTCATCCCTAGCTGGACTGAAAGGCCCAGAGGCGCCTCACAATGAACAGTAGACAGAGAGCGATGGGACCGAGGCTTTAACACAGACAGAGCCTCTGTCCCCTCTTGGCCGCGGCGACCAGCAGCAGGGCTGGACCTGAAGTGATGGCGCTGTGCCTGCAAAGCACTTTGGCACATGCCGGGATCTGAAAGCCTCTAATGAGACCCATTTCACAATTCACTGGCCACGTGCATTAAGCAGGCAAAGATTTCTTCCTAGCATCCCTGCAATCTATCCTATGGCCCAGGTCTGCGACAGGGTCCCCACCACCCACTCAACCAGATCTCTCCCTGTCCCCTCACGTCTCCTTCTTTGGCAGTAAAATGAGCTAAATGAGAGGCAGCAGCTAGCTTTAGAGAGACAGGAGGCATTTCCAACTGCAGATCTCTCTCCGGGTCTACAGGAACCTTCCAGAGACCTGCAATGCATGCTAATCCTCCCACTGGGTAGGAGAGAGGGTTCCTTCATAGTAAAGTCATTGTTCTTTCTAATTGTCAGAGACTGCTGCTCTGCCCTTGCCTGGAGCGATCCAATTAACATATCACCACAACACCAACCATTCTAATATGTTCTGTGTCCTACCAACAAGGGAAAGCCCCAACCCCACTTCCATCCACAGCTTCCGCCTAATTGGGTCTTTAATACATAAACAGACGGGCAAACAGAAACTCCGAGAGAAGCTTATATGTCTGACTCACTTTCTGCCTAAAAGCAACCTCGTGGAGTTAGAATATTTTTGTTAATGGAGAATGAGCTGAAGAATTGAGAACAAAAGAAAGGACAGAGGGAGGAGAGAGAGCATGGGGAGATAAGGACGAAGGATGAAGGGAGATAGGGAGGGATGAAGGGAGAGAGAGAAAGAGAGGGAAAAGCAGCTTGCTGCTTTGGGGAATTGAAAAACATGTAACTTCTGCTGGAAACTATTGCCATGGCAACGTTCAAACAATACAGAGAAAGCCTTCACAGTCCCATTCTTGCCTTCCTGAACACTACTGTGGAGATGTTAACTCTTTTAGGGTGGCTTCTGACTTTCTGCCTTTTCAGTTAGAAGAAATTGGAGTCCCCTGGATCACCCCCCATAATGCATTTGAATTCATTCATCTACACACATGCTCTGGGCCTTGCTGAGGTGGCTCTCTCCAGAGACCAGCTAACTAAGCTATCAGCATTCTCTCTACCCAGATTAGAACAGCCAGGTTCAGAGCAATCTCTCCCTCTCTTTCTCTTTCTCTCTCTTTCACTCCCCTAAGGTAAAAATCAGCACATTCTGAGATCCGGCTCAGATCCAGCTGTAAACCATTCAAGAGAGGCACATCTTTCCATTTGCAAATGTCACGCACCTTTTTCAAAAACCCCATACTTAGTTACTGAAGTTGCCACCATCATTATCAAGTCATTGGTTCAAGGAAAACGTGTTTATTGTCCTGAGAACGAGTTCTTTAGTACTACATTTCTTAGCCTCAAAAAAATATGAATTAAAAAAATGATCAGCTGTATTAACAATAGGATAGCTATTAAAACACCACAAATAGATTAATCTCCTTGTTCTAGGTGGGATCACATCTACCAGTACAGAAGATTTTAATAACTAGGGGACAGTATTAATCATCATAAAAAAAAGATCTTACTCTATTAATCTGTGAAACCTATCCTCATTCCAGTTACTTACCTTAGCAACAAAGAAAGAAACATAATCAAATGGCTAAATTCTCCTAGTTGCCTAAAGTCACTTGGTCAACATTGACGGGCTAAAACAAATGGACCCCTCCCAAGAAAACAGTGTTGTCTCAGCAGTTTGCAATTTGGCAAGAACCAGAGACCATACTTAGCACTGGCTCTTCTAAATAAATCTTCCCTTGCATACCTCGCCAACTCCTGATGCATAATCACTCGGGAGGTAGTAGTCAGAGAATGTTGCTTTGGATGTTCTGGGACCAAAATGTTGTAGAGAAGATTAAAAGAGATAGCTGGATTTAAAAAGCCCCATGAAGCATTACTATTAATGTTCTCTCATTTACTATGACTCTTATTAGAGATTAAAAATAATAATCTCTAAACTGGAAAGAAATCACGTAAAACTAGAAGAAAAACTAAAAGAAAAAGGACTAAAAGAAAAACAAATGTTCTGCTTCAACATATACACGACTTTTATATTCAAAGATTGAAAAATAAGATTAAACCATAATTAAATACTTTCTTACCATTTAGCACTTTCATCTAATTCACTGTCTTCTGCTGTTTCTTATGAGAGAAAGGAGCATCCTTTCATCCTTCTGAAGCATGAGGCCAGAGCGCCTCCTGAGAATGTATACCTGGCTCCCATAAAACCAGATGTATACATGTTGTGAAAAGTGACCATAGCTCACCAAATTTTTAAATTCAGGCACCTTGACTAAGGATAAATCATTTTTATTCCCCATTTCATGAGTCCATATTTGGGCATTATTCAAACTTAAAAGCCATAATGTCTTTCCAGTAGTCATTCCTGAC
This sequence comes from Equus quagga, assembly GCF_021613505.1. Classification (NCBI taxonomy): domain Eukaryota; kingdom Metazoa; phylum Chordata; class Mammalia; order Perissodactyla; family Equidae; genus Equus; species Equus quagga. The sequence goes on from NC_060283.1 coordinate 21,709,497, forward strand.
TAGGAAGGCCCACTTCATATAACTGTGTAGCTTGTGCAATGCACAACTTCAAGGGGCGCCTTCGTTTTTGTGAACAGTGTTCTTTGTCAACAATGCCTTTGAGGAGTATGCTGTAGAACCTACAGTGAGCCTACTAACAGCCATAAATAGAGCATAAAATTAACACTAAAATATATTTACAGAATTATTTTTAAAATTGGGCTCCTTCAAGACCGCTATTATCACTATCTCAAAACTAGAAACCACGCACGGACTCATACAATTGCACGAGACAATTAAAACATCTTTTCTTTTGGCTCAGTTTATTTCAACTCATGGTAACAATGTTCATCCAGTGCATTTCAAGAGTGATAATGGGCAGGTACATGTTTTCAATTAGGAAAAATGGAGAAACAAATTGCAATGTATTTGTTGGGCAAGGGAGTCTTGAAACATGGGTCTCTAGAGGAAAAATAACAAAAGGTGATTTTAATGGTAAAAATATTGGAAAAATAATGGCCTATACCATAAACTGAATTGAAGGAAATTATTCACTCTAATGTGGTGTTAGATCAGTCCATTAATTTATTGGCTCTACCAAAATATACTGAAAAATCCTATGAGCTACGCTAGATGTGGGAGATGACAAGATGAGTAAGACAAGGTCTATATCAAAAAAGAAGTCACGATCTGCGGGTTTTAGCCAAGTAAGTATATATAACAGTGATAAAAGCTGTCACAGATGTATGAACAAACTGTTGGCATACAGAGGATGGGAGACTCAGAGCATGTACGGGAGCTGGGAAAGATTCCCCAGAGGAGGCAACTTGCTCTGAGATTTGGTGTATGAAGAGTATGTCCTAGGCAAATGGAGTAGCTCTCACAAAGTTTGAGCCAAAAGTAGCCTGGGATGTCTCCAGAGGAAAAAGCATCCAGTATGGCAGGTAGAGGAGAAGACATGAATGGGCTGGTCAGACTGCATTATGAAGAGAAGAATCTGGATTTTATTCTATAAATAGATTTATAGAATATAGGAAGGGGATTTTTAGCTTTATCTCTTAGGATGGTCCCTCTGTGGGCAGAACAGATAATGGACTACATTGAAGAACAGTTGGCATCATCAGAAAGATTAGAAAGTTAGAAAGATATCTAAGTAGGAGAGAAACAGTGGAGTCTGGACTGAAGGACAAAAAAGCTGAGTTGAAGATAATGAAGAGATTGATGAGTGACTTGATGAATGGTTACATATGAGGGAGGTTAAAGAGATATTGGTACCTTTGGAAACTGAAAACACGTAGGCTCTAGGAGGGAAAATAATCAGTTACACTGGTGTATTAAGTTTGTAAGGCCTCCAGGAAACCAGGTAAGGAAGTTGAATCTTGCTGGTGACAGAGATTTAGAAGTCTTCAGTATACACAAAGATTTGAGGCCAAGGATTTGAGTGTCATCTCTCAAAACACGCCCAGCTGACATCTCTCAGAGATGCAGAGAGGCTGGGAATAGAACGGATTCAAAGGGGAAGCTGTTGACGTTTAAGGAAAGAACAGGAGGACAGGAGGAGGATGAAGTGACATGAATAAAGAAAGTGATAGCAAGTGGCCCCTCAAACCTCTGGAAGAGTTTCAGAAAGCCAGCGGTGGGCAACAGTATCAAGAGCTACAGAGGGATCCAACATGATGAGGACTGAGATAGGCACTGGGTGCCCACAGTTAGGAGCCCATCAAGTTTGTAGAATATTGTAACTAAACTCCAAGCTTATTACTAGCATTGACTTTATTTCTCATACAACTTTGAATTTCCAGATCCTCTCATAGCATTTTGCAAGGCCTTTCTGTTCGTTAGTTGAGTGAATTAGGATAACTTTTCCCAAGTCTTTCTTAGAAGTTGTCCCTTCCTCACTTACGGACACCCTTGGATAGTACTGAAGACTGACAAAAACATGCACGGTATTATGTGACCTAAGCATCTGGTCACAATCTTCGTTTCAAGAAGCAGGGGAAAGAGAAACTTGCAGACATCTCAATCCCAATTAAAATATTCAGATTGAGAACCAGGTTAGATGAAAGTCAGCCGCCATGTATATTTGTTACCAAGTCAACGTTTGAATTTACTGGATTACTCAGAGTTTTCTAAATCAGAAGGAATGTAGCTTCCACTTCCAGTTCCACCACTTGGTGTATAACCTTAGACAAATTATTTAGGCTCTTTGTATCTTAGTTGCTTAAGTGAGAATTAAGGAGAAAAATATATATTTGCAACATAGTGCCCGGTATATATCAAATGCTCAGAAAATGGCAGTTACTATTGTTATTATGAAATGATACCCATAACCTCCCTAAGTGTTGAAAGCTTCCATGAGCATAGAAGCTGCCATCAGCTTATGCAAAGCTGAAATAAAAGTCTATTAATTCACGTAAGTTTTTCATCATTTTTAGACTTCATTATAAATCTGAAAGCCATTAGAAAACATTATCAAGAATAATATTACGTACTAACTTCGACAGCAAAGTTGACAAAAGCTCTTCATTTACGTACTTAGCAAACGTAAAGCAAAACACTCACAGACTTTCAGTTAAATGTTCCCATTTCTACGGAAAATAACCAAAGATTTCAATGTAAAGAAAGTGAGTTAGCATTTTATTGTGTACCGGTCATGTGCTAAACACTTGGACATCTTAATCAATGCTCACAAAGTAACTGCAAGAAAAATGATCTCCATTTTTATAGTTGAGGAAACTGATGCCAAGCAAGGTTCACTGGCCTACTCCGGATCCCCCAGCGAACAGCTGGTGAAACAAAGTTGGAATCCAATGTTTCTCTCCTCCAAATCTCATTGTATTTCCCCTACAAACCCTCTAGAGATTTCCTTCACCTTTTCGCTGTACATATCTGCCATTGTCACACTGATTCTGCCTTCCTCTCAGAATACTATGCTGTTCCCCTCTACATTGTTAAGAGTGAGTACCCTGAGATCATATATTTTTAATTCCCATGAATCCTGAATTCCTGGTGGGTCAATTATGATTTCAGAATCCTAACATCTTAGTGCTTGAAGGAATCCGTTTTTACCTTTATTTAACAGACGATAACACGAGACTGACCTAAGAGAGATGAGGTGACTTGTTGTCACAGTTCATTAATGACAACACCAAGAAGAAGAAAAATACACTGTATCACCTAGCTTTCAGACCTCAGCTTTTCCAGTAGAAGGAAGCCACCAAGTGGTGCTTAATCTGTATGTATGTGTGATGTCACACACACACACGGAGTCAGTACACTCATTGGTATTTCTCATTAAGCTTCTATAGGTTCCTGAAAGCCAGGCTTCTTGTACGTATGCGTGTGCCTACGCACATGTGCATCCACATAGGGATGTGCATGCATTTGAGTCCTTTGGAGGGGATGTCTCTCAAACTAAGTTCAGTCAGTCAGTCACTCAAGAAATATTTACTGCATGCACACTATGTGAGACACTCTCCTGAGGTACCGAGGGCATGCCAGAGAACAAATAAAATCCTTGCCCTCAGAGAGAGTTACAAGCACACTGTGTCAGCCCCAGGATCTACCCAACCAAACTTCGACTGGCAAATTTACATTTCTCCAGAGAAATCATTTTGAAGAAAAGAAAGTTGCAAAGACGCTTGATCCCGCTGAAGAGTTTTCCAAGGCACCTTAATAAATCATTAATTATTTTAAGCCTGTAATATAAAGTACTCAACAATCTAATACAAGTTTACATGGACACAGAGCATATTTTCACAATTCACAAAGTATATTTCAATCTTTCCTGAGCGAATGGCATTTACTAAGGCACTTCAAAATATGTTTTACAAGGATAGAAGTTCACCAAAAATGGTTGTATCTATTTGTGTTACTCCAACCTTCATCTTGTCTATCTATTTCTCCTTTTTAAATCTATACCAACACGAATTTAGATTAACAGCTTCTCTGAAACAAAACCGTATCAGTTTCTTTAAAACTGTGCATTACTTAAACTAAAAGCAGAGATGCTCAGTTTAAATGTGCATTTATTGAATGCCTGCCGTGCATGACAAACACAATCTGATTTCGTCCTCACGGCAGTCAGTTCTATGTAGTTGTTATTATCTCTGTTTTACAGATAAGCGAACAGGCTCAGAGAGGTTAAATGGTGCATGTAACACACGTGACCCAGTGGGAAGCTGAGTATGCCAATTCACATAGAACACTTGAGTCCAAGTTTATTGAATTTCTTAATTCAATAAGCACACAAAAATGTAAAATTTATGAAATGGTAAGAACTCCCATAGATGATTTCCATCTCTTCTTAAAATCTGTGAAACTGTTAACTTCAGTGAGCTTTTTTAAAATTCACATAGATTTCAAACTGCTTTTCTAGTTGAAACGAAACAGTATAAAAATCCAATGGGCAACTCCTCAGCCTGACAGTCCTGTTATGATCCACAGATATGATATCAAGAATAACAATAATTATAACAGTAGGACTCTTTTCCCCTCAAAGGGAGAACATGTCTCCGGAAGCACTTTGACAAACAGAACACAAGGCTGCTGTTGTAGGAATGAAATTATGAGCAATGCCCATGACTGGCTGTCTCAGAAAACCACTGGCGAGTTCATGTTGGAAGTCTTGCACATGCAAACAATAAGACTCATATGTCTACATAAACTCTTAATTCCATGCACTCTATTGGGGCCTTTATCGTATCTCAAGGTGAAGATGTCGTTTAACTAACATAGGATTCATTATAACTAGGAAGACTGTGAATCCAAATTGTGGACTTGGGTGCCTTAACATGCATAATGGAATTTTACACCATCTAATTTAAATTATATAATTGCCTAGAAATCTGCCTTTATTTTGTGCATTCCGGGTCCAGGCAATGTAATATGTACCTAAAATTACACATTTAATATACAGGAACTATCTTATCCAACTTTTAGAACAAAAGTGCACATAACACAAGAACAGCATTCTTTTTCCCTTAAAATTTAAAGTAAGTATTATTTTTGCTGAGATTTATTTTTCTATACTTTAAAGAGGAAAATTTGATTTTCAGTTTCTAGCTTGAAGCAGCATTTCATATCTAAAATGATATACTGCAGCCAATCTGTCCTGACAAGACCTCAAAAGAAGAATCTGGCAGCTACTGTAAGGTCAGTCGCACATCCCCTAGTTCTCAAGTGTTGCCACTAGAACTGTTAAAGAGCTTGACCAGCCTGTATTCATTCCAAGAAGTTAATCCAAATTAATCCAAGAACACCCACAACAAACAGCTCTCCTTAGAGGGCCTATTATGCTTGGGGCTTTGCATAACATTAGTTTTAATTCCAAAAACGATTCTAATTTGCTGAATTTCAATTTGTTGATGTTATCATTCCCATCCCACAGATGAGAACATTGAGGGCCAGGGAAATTAAAGGTATTGCCCAAAGGGCACAGTTATTAAATTAGAGGAGGAAGATATTTGCAAAGGTAACTTGGAAATTTGTAAACCCCAGGAGCTTTCTGGGCCAGTGGTCCTCAGCAGAATCCCAGTATACAATTACCTCCTCACAAATGCTACTCACTGGGCACCAACTTAGGCCCCGAAATAAATTCAGGAGGTAAATTTCCAGGTCTAGCATGGCCAAAATTCTTTCCTCAGTCCATGAACAAGTTGCCTAAAATGCTGTGCCAACTCTGACTGCCAAACCAAAGGAGATAAGCCCCAAGCTGGGCAATCTGTCCCTAACTGTAGAGCTGGTGAAGTGATGCACCAGCATGAAAAACGATGGCATCCTTAGATGCTCCATCATCTGCAGATTCGAAGAATGTGTCTAAGTGGAAGTGGGTAGAAGGACATATTTAAGCCCATAATTTTAGGCATTCATATTCATTTTTTCTCTCTCTCTCTTCCCACCCCTCTGCATCCCCATCCCATCTCTCCTCCTTCCCTCTCTCTCAGGAAAGTTTGCAGGTATGTGTCAGTGTGGAGAATACAGAGAGGAGGTAGTAATGTCAAGTGAGGAATCCACTTTGAGGTCTAACTGGAGTAGCAGTGAAGAAATTTTGATGTCAAAAGAAAAAGAAAGAAAAAAACCTCCACTGATGGGCAGAGCCAAACTGACTGCAAGGCTGGGTTTCCCACATGAAGCCCAGAGCTGAACAAGGCAGTAAAAACCATCAAAGTTTTTTTTTTTTCTTTTTTCTCTTTTTTCAGTTGTGCAAAGTTGAAACTGAGCAGGAACTTCATAAAACTCGAGTCAATCAATCTCTTATCACAAGTGGTGACGTAACTGTGGTCATATAAAACAAAACAAGCAAGCCAACAAAAAAACTACAAGGAATTATAAGATATGCAGGAGGCTATAGGAAGCTCAGGGGACAAAAAATAACTCCGTATGATTATTTTCATAGGGTAGCACATTTATTGCCTGATCTGTGTCCCAAGGGGAAACATGTGCCCAGGAAAATAAATTAGAGAAGGGCTCAGCTGAAGGCTAGTTGAGTTAAGGAGTAATGGAAAGGATAAGGAGAGATGATGGGATTGAAAGAACAGACTCAGAGGCTTTTAGCAGGGTGTTCCCAGTTTCTATTATCACCTCTGTAATATAAATCTAACTCCACAGTTCTTTAATGACTCTCCAGGGACCACCACTCACCAGATTAAATGTGCCCAACACCCAGAAAGGACCCAGGAGACTGCTGCCTTTCATCTCCTTTGAGATATGCCATAGTCGTAGATCTCTCCCCCCGGCCCCCGCCCCTGCAATAGTATCATTGCTAGGATTATCCAAACTCTGCTATTCAAAAAAAAGAAAAAAAGACTAAGAAGACATATGGATGTTGGAGATGTGCTACCCTTGAGGTCCCGAGGGGCAGGAGTTTATTTCAAGCTCTCAGTACCTTCCTTGACCCTTCTAGATAAAAATGGCAGCTATGGGGACAGAAGTAGCCATGCCATGCCTGACTGATTCCTGCCCAGTTTGGTCCCAAACTGACTTCCGTCTGCTGTTCGGATGTTTGTGTGAGCGACCTGTCTCATAGGGTTTGCCCATTAACCAAAGAGTTATAACTTCTCTTGGCCTCAGTTTCCCTTTTTATTGGCATTAGATCTCGGAGCAGTCTTCTTTCTCTAAAGTTATATGAGTCTATGATTCTGATAGAAGGCCCCAGAGAGGAACACAGAAGCGTGAAAAGAAAGCATTCTTTTTCAAAAGAAAAGAAGAAAAGGCAGCTCTGTGACCCCAGCAGCTCTGGGGGAGGGAGGTGATGGAAACAGGGGTGATCCTACAGGCCCTCAGGCTCTCTAAGCATTTTCAATCTCCTCCTATTTTTCTTTATTGGGCTCTTTCCCCCAAGACAAAGCTGGCACACGGGAAGCAATGTTGCTCAACCCACCTCTTCTTCAGCTCCTTTATCTAAGTTACGACAGGACGCAAGATTGCTGCCTTTTTCTCAAGAGCCCTGTCCTGGTGATGTTGGCAAGTTTTCTGGTAAAGCCCAAGCCAATTGCCCAAGGCATCTACAATCTATGTATAGTCTCCCCGTTATCCAGAGAAGTGGTTAGTTAGCAGGGGTGGCGTTCAAGAGAAGTGAGTCCTCTTTCTCTCATTCTTAGCACTGGTGAGAATCTAGGTAATGTGAAGACCACACTGGAGCATGTGTATGCAAGACAGATGGGGGACAGTGCAGCCACCTCTCTCCACCACTTCCTCCCCCACATCCACTCTCCCTCCCTCCATCCACCCACTAGCAAGGAGCCATCCTTCATCTGCTTCCTTTATTATCATATTTTTGTGTTAATACATTCTGTTGATCTGCAATGTCAGGTTGGATAATGAAATTTAAATTGGGTCCCTTCGATTTCCAATGGCTAAATATTTGTGCATCTAACTCCCGGGCTGACATGCAACTTAAACGCATTCTAGAATGTCAATCACAGAGCACAGGCACCCCACACTGCAGCGGCTTTCTTGGGGAGATCTTTCTTTCCCTGGTGAACATTTGCAAAGGCATTTGCCCAGGATGCAGACAACCTGCATCATTATAACAAACCAGCTTATCCGTGAGCACAGCCTAATGGAGCAAATGCGTGGGCCACCTTCTCCCTGTTTCTGGCCCCCAGTAGCCAGGTCTTTAAAAATCACACTCGAGGGGGTGAGGAGACAAAGGGACCAGGAACGCTAAATTAATGGACAGTTTCTTCACCAATAAATAAGAAAATAAGGATCACTCACTGTATTTCAGACTGATCACAGCAACATCCAGATGGCAATCCAGGTGATTAAGAACAAGCAAAAACGCATGATCTTGACACCAAAAGGAAAAAAAAAAAAAGGAAAAAAAGAAGGTTGATGAAGAAAAATCCAACTGCAATTATCCGTCAATTCTAGTCAACATAGGCACAAATCCAACTGTGCTCTGCTGGTTTCTCTCCCCCAATCAATGCCTCATTCCGCCGCGGTTAACTTTTCTTCTCCGAAATTTCTTTGCAGATGTATTATTAATTTCCTCTCCTCTTGTGGGAAATTCAAAAAGAAAAGAAAACAGCAGCATATCAGGTCTTTACTTTCCTAAAAAAGCCCCCAACTTTTCATTGCAAAAATATCTCCTTGGCTCACTTTCTCCTTTAGAGAGAAAAATGAACATACTTTTTCTTTGTGGATCCTCGGTTCTCCATTTCCAATCATCCTTTGGGGGGAGGGGGGCAGCTGTCTGATTATTATTTATTTATGTCAGCACACACCAACCCCCGCGGGTCTGACACTGGTTTATTTCATTTTTCAACGCTCGCTGTGTGCACATATACACATTTGTGTTAAGATCCAGGTCTCAGAAGAAAAAGCTTCGTTCTTCCTTCTCTCTTGCACGATCAGTTTATCCACTGCGTTCGGTTCCAAGAGAGAGCTGCGTCCCGCATCCTTCATTTTTGCAAGGCACCCAACCGCCACTGCCACCAAAAAAAGTCTCCTTTTACATCGTCGATTCCTCTCCCTAGCCCCCCACCCCCCGTCACAGAATTTCGGGATCAACTCCCCCTACTCGCCACCCTTCCGGCCGGCCCCTTTTCCAAAGATCTGATTAGATTTCTCATCACAACCCAGTGCGCAATTGGATTTTTGATTTCAGCTACCCGGCCAGCCACGTTCCCCTCTCCCTCCAAACTCCCTGCTATATCCTGTCTCCTTCCCCACACCGCCTCTGCAATTTCATAATCTCACGTTAAACGGAGTGCGGGGGGCGGGGGCGGGGGTAGTGGAGGAAAATTTCAAGGCTCCGTCAGCTGTCAAGAAGAAACCCATTCCTCCCCCCGCTACTTTTTTCCTCTTTTTTTTCCTAAGGCTCAGGGTGGCTTTCGCTTCCTCTGTCCCCGCCCCCACCCCCGGCGCCCAGTCCAGATCCTCCAGGTGTTGCAGGACTCGGCGATCAGGGCCGGGATCACGGGGGAGACGCGTGACGCGGTCCCTCGCTGGTGGCCCCTGCCAGCCCCCAGGTCCCCTTCTCCTCCATCAGCGGGCAGCGGATGCGGGGACGCCGCGGCGAAAGAAGTTCAAACTGGGCTTTTATTTCAAATGGGGAGGGCGAAGTGAGGGGACCGACCGGGTGGTAGGCAAATTAAAAAATAATAGCAATGAGGAAGAAAATAGAAAATGGAACAAGGAGATACCAAAAAAAAAAAAAAAAAAAATCCTATTCGCTGGCTCCTCTCATCCTCCTCGAATGAAACTGCAGCTTTGATCTCATTTCCAGCTGCGTCGGGTACATTTTGGAGCCACAAGTTGGTTCCTCTCCGCGTAGATCTTCCCGGCGGCGGCTGGTCCTCTGCGAGGAGACGCGTTCCCGGGAGCGCAGCTGCTCCGCGCCATTCTTAGCGCCATCGCCCTGGCTCAGGGGTCCCTGCGCGGTAGAAACCCCGGTCCCCTTCCATCGACTTAGGCTTTAACTCTCTTCCTCCCCCTCCCGCTCCTCTCTCCCCTCTTTTCCCCTCCAATAAATAAATGCGCTCCGTGTGCCGGCAGCAGACTTTGGCAGGCTAAGCTTTCTCTCGGCTAATGCCACGTCCCGACGTTTGGGGTGCTGGCTCCAAAAATCTCCTCTCGGACTGCAGTCCCCTTTCCTCCTCTGCCCCTCTTTCTTTCCCCTATTCCTTTCCCTTTCTCTGCTTGTGATCAGTGAAATACAATTACCCAATTACCTCCCATCATCTTAGCACTGATTGGTCAATTGCATTAACACTTGAAGTCAGGGAAGAGGGGAGCGGAGCCTCTGCGGTGTGGTGTGGCACCGCTGCCACCTGGAGGGTAGAACCAGAACAGCTGAGTTTCAAAGCAGCCCCCACGCTCAGAGATTAGTAATAGGCAAAGAAACTCAGGGGTTGTGTGGGAGAAGTTGTCAATTTTTTCTAAAAGCTTGCCTGTTTTCCTCCTGAAAGCCAGGAGTTGGAACTACAAAGGGGAACACGTGGAAATCAAATCACCACTAGGATTCAAAATATCACCGAATGCAGAAAGCTGCTGCTTTCGGATTGCTGGGCAAGAGCCTCTCCCCTCCCTAGTCAAGCACGCTGGTCACAAAGTAAGGATTAACACGGTGCTATTGCCTAGGATAGGCTGATAGAAAAAATCTAAGAGGAGCTGAAAAGCTGCTAAGGAGGGAGCCTGCTGTCCAGCAGGACCATCTCACTAGGAGGAAGCACTGAAAAGGCGAGATAGGAGCCTTCAGCCTATGCAGTGTAGCAGTAAATTGGCCTGTTCGGTTTGTACAAGACATCAGGACGGTTTGACAACTCAATTCCAACATTCCTCACTCCTGGTTGTGGGCTTTTCCATCAACTCATGTTCCGGGGAGGGGCGGGTTACACATTTCAGCTTCACTGGGTCTTCTTAGAAAGATGGAGGGGCCCATAAAATAATATTAATAATATATTTATGTGAGTTTCGTTCTCCACTGTATAATTGTCATAAGGCCGGTTCTGTAAGTGATGGTTACTCATTTTATGTCATTCAGGTATGTGACCTTGAGATAGGAAATGGATAAAATGAGGAGTGATAATTCAAACAATAAAAGATTATATATGTTGGGGGAGAAAGGCAAATATATAATTCTCTGTTTTAAGCTGCATAATTAATCTGTGTGCTGACTTTCCTTACTTTTGGGATATCAGAATATGGACTTGGTTTAAAACCAATTTTACATAGGCTGTAGGCTACTCTATTCAAGCACAAGATATACTTGAGATTTGAGTTTTTATAAAAAGCAGTATTTGGCAAAAAAGGAGAAAGTTTTGACTAAGGGAACGTAGAGGCATATTCAAGTTCACGCCAAACGTTCACTTCTTTTCCTTCCTGTTCTTTTTATAGTACATGGACATTTCCTAATCTAGAGTTAAAATTTTTTTAAAAAATTACATCTTTACATTTCTTTGGGTACTAAGCACATCCTCTAATATGTATTTCAGATGTCAGCACCTGCAAGAGGAAAGGTCCTTCCTTACACATGGATTGTGATTTATTATAATTTCTCCATTTGGGGGAGAGCTTTGATGTAGTTATGAATTGCATCAAAATGTGAACTTGTTGAGGGGTAATGCTATTGCTGCTATTTATAAATAAATGCTGTACTGATTGCTTCAGAACACTGGTAGGCAGTTGACTATAACTTTAATTGGTCTTTTGAAGCTCTTAGCCTTATATGCCAATTACAGTTTATCAACTAATAAACCATTAAAAAGTGCACTCACTAGCTGCTCTAGATAGCTTCAAAGGAGTCCACCCTCTGGTTCTGAAGCAAGCTAGAAGCCATTTGAAATGAAAATTTTCTTTTTAGGGACTTTGACAGCCAGGGAAAGGCCAATGATTTGTTTTTCAAAGCTGATTATTAGCTACCTACCAGACATCTTTAAAGCCTTTCAGAATGAATTAATCTATCAAACAAAGCAGCAGGGGAGGATCAGCGCTGTTTAGCCAAAAGAAAAAAGGAAAGGCTTCCATTCTTGCTTGCATTCCCATTCAGCAGCCACAATTTCTTTTCCCACATCAGCTACCCTTTCACACTGTACAACCTTGAATTAGTCATTTGGCTTTCTTTCCTGATTCAGACTCAGTGATTATTGGGCATCCATATGGCGTGGTCTTTTGCTGACTTCTCATATACACCACCTTATTTAAAACCTAAAAAACCCCCCTCAGAGATTTTAAAGATGGGGAGAGTGAAGCTAACATCACATATTTGGTAAATGACACAGACAAGTTTTGAATCCAGATCTACTCAATTCCAATTCTTCCAGGTTTGCTACAGGTCTCGGTTTGGAGAACGTGGAAAACCCATTTAAGACAGTTATGAGCATGTAGGCTGTCATTATCAGCCCTGAATCCCAGAGGTGAATTCCTAACCCCACGGAGGAATGGCATTGTTGCATTTGTCACTGAATGACCTTACTCAAAGAGAATTGTAATAAGTAAACAAGCTAACTCTCATACAAATAAACATGCAAACTAAATTGTTAAATAAAGACATAAATATAGATATTCATTCTGTAGAAATTGCCAGGTACTGTCAACAATGGCAGGACATGTGTTCAAGTAAAGTTCTTTATGAAAACTCTTTTAGAGGAAATAATTGTCCGGTGAGTAACGGATTGGTCACATTGTCACACTTCCAGGTAGCCCATCTGGTTACCAAAAGGATGGACAGGACAAATGCTATTAAAATGAGATGACTTGGGACCAGAGGGGCACAGTGCTGACGTGGCAGGTCTGTCTGGACACACAGGATGCTGTGTGTTTTCCTTTCCTGATTTGTAGACATTTGGGTGATGAAACAAAACTGTCATACTATTTCACTGTGTGCTGGTGACTCTACCTGGTGTAATCTTTAGCAAACAGCAGAGGACAGCATCTTGTTATCAGAAATACAAAATAGCAAATAGAATGAATTCAGTCACTTTGCTTAAAAATAGAGGATATATGGGTGTGTCTATTGTGCTTATTAGTTTGATTTAACAGACTGTCAGCTACTCTATTCAAGCACAATACGTACTTAAGACTGGAGTCTTTTTTTTTTTTAAAGATTTTATTTTTTCCTTTTTCTCCCCAAAGCCCCCCAGTGCATAGTTGTATATTCTTCATTGTGGGTCCTTCTAGTTGTGGCATGTGGGACGCTGCCTCAGTGTGGTTTGATGAGCAGTGCCATGTCCGCGTCCAGGATTCGAACCAACGAAACACTGGGCCGCCTGCAGCGGAGCGGGCGAACTTAGTCACTCGGCCACGGGGCCAGCCCCAAGACTGCAGTCTTTATGTTACAAATTCTGGGAATAGGTATTCCCTTTTCACTTCCAATACTATTAAATAAGGACTAGAATATCCTGTGGGATAATCGTATCAAGCTTGCCTTTGTAGTTACACATGACATGTGAATTAACTTCCTGAGACCACTGTCTTTTGAAAACTATTTTAGTAACAAAATGCTGTATTTAGTGAGAACTTACTATGTGTTATGCTAGACAATATTCCAAGAATGTCGTATCTGAGAACCAGAAGCTATCCTAATAGTTATCTATCCTTTATTCCTTGAAATATAGATGAAGATACTAAAGTCCAAGTAAATTTGCCAATTTCTGTTTTTTTTAAAAGGATCTTCTCTGTAATGGCCACCCTCCTCCTGGCTTCTACTCCATATAGTCTAACTTTTCTGCACTCTCAGACTTTAAATTTTTTTAATAATAACTAGCACTTAACGATAGCTTATGAATTCCAAGCATAATTTTGAGCATGTTACACATGTCAACTCATGTGATCCTCTCAACAATTTTATGAAGTAGACATAATTACCATCCCATTTTATAGATAATAAAAATGGGGTTGAGATTACGTAAGGGCACCCAGCTAGGAAATGACAGAGGCAAGATTTTTAATTCAGGTTATTTTGCTTCAGAGATCATAGTTGGAACAAATACTGATGCCAGCTCAACACAAGGTTGACATAAGGAAAGCCATATTGTAGAAAAGAAACCATACTGTAACTTTGAATAACCTCTGACTCACTAACTCAGCTGGATCTGCATCCTCCAGGAGATCTAACTGCTCTGTAGATTTTATGACCCCCCTGCTTGTGCAGGTACCTCCCGGCTGTGATAAGACGATAACTTTGTTCTCTTGAGCTCCTTAGAAAGGTGATGACCCCTGGACAGATGGTCAGTCTGGTGTGGCCACTCCCAGTCTGTAACACCAGAGGGTCAACATTCCTAATCCCCTCCTCTGTAACCCACTGGCCTGTAACTTCTTCAAGATTCTGTGGCCCCCTTAAGGTGGTTCTTTTGGACATTAGTCGGCCATCTTCCCTCTTGCTAACAAGCTGTAATAAAATGCCCTTTCTCTGCCACCATCTTGCCTCTTGACAACTGGCTTTTGTCTTGCAGTGAGCAGATCGTGCCCTTTGTGCTATAACAATACTTCCTAGTGTTACTTGTTACACTGGATAGAAATTATTTTCTCATGTCTGTATTTTCCCCTAAACCATGACTAATTTCATGAGAGCATTTTTTGGGGGTATTTCTAATACAGTGCACATAGTTGAAGGAATAAATGTGCAAGATTATGAAATTAGGAAATGGAAGAACCTACATCTTTTGTCTCTTACTGAATATTCTTTTCACTGTGGTAAACAAAATTTTGGAAAGATGAGATACTGCAATTACTAAAAACAAAAGCTAATAAAAGATACCACCAAATAATATAATTTACTCAGAGAATTATAACTTCTGTATCAGTTAGCTACTGCTACATAATAAACCATCTCAAAATTTGGTGGCTGAAAATAGCAATCATCTATTCTTTCTCAGGAATCTATAGGTCAGCCAGAGATTAGTTAAGCAGCTCTTCTGATCTTGGCTGAGTTCACTACTGGCTGGTCTAGAATGGTCTCATCTAGGGAGTATAGGGCAACTCACCTCTACTCCACATGTCTCTCTCCCTTTATCAGCTTGGCCTAAGCAAATTGCTTGCAATAGCAGAAGTCCAAGAGAGCAGCAGAAAGTCATGATTACTTTTTCAGGCTTCTATGCGAATCAAGTCTGCTAACTTCTCATTTGCTAAAGCAAATCACTTGTTTGAAACCATTGTTAAGGAATGAGACAGGTCATCCTGCCCACAATAGGAAGCCACTGTAGAGCTACATGACAAAAGAGAGAAAAGAATCAGGATGATCATTGCAATCAACCACAGATCTTCTCCTTAAAAATAACAGATGTCCTTAATGATTACTGGAGTTTACTGGAAAGAAAATTCTCCAAATAAAGGGTCATTTAATCCGTCACTTGCTTATTTCAACAGATGGATACTAAACTCCCATTATGTATCAGGTATTGTGGAAGTTATCGCTAACTCCTCTGCTGGCCCCACTTTCCTGATCACATCTGTTAATGTTAGTTCATGAACAGTTTACACATCTGCCCAATTCTTTTTACTATGTCACTTTACAGAGACCACTCTCAAGTTCCTCTGCTGAGTCTTTTGCTGGTCTTTCCTCTTATACATTAGATCCCCTCTCTAGTACCAGTTAGCTTCTGAAAAAGAAAAGCTGATGAAAAAGTTTAAATGAAGAAACAATAAAGGAAAAATATGTTCCATATGTACAATAATAAAAAACCACAATGCTGGGAAAACTATTTGCAATGCGTAGATCAAAGGATTCATAGTCTAAATACATAAATAGTTCTTAGAAATAGATTGCAGAAATAAAGGAGAAAAACACAAATAACCTTACAGATGAGTAGGAAAAAAATACATTATAGTCTATTTGCAAAAGAACTGGTTATTTTAACACTTATTGGTACCTACATTACTTAGCACAGTGCCTGGCCCTTTGGCATCTTAATACATTTTGAGTGAATGAATGAATGAACTATCTTTTTGGTTGAGGGAGGAAAGCGGGTAGATAGTAGGTATGCTGATTACAAGCAATGGGGATAGAATGTGGTCAGAATTTTACCAGAAATAAGTCTAAATAGCTGAGGGAGCAGAAGAGGCAGTAGCTACCTCTATGGGGAGGCAGTTCCAGAGGACTTTACAAATAGGAAACCTAAATATGTTAAAAGCTTCATGAATGTTAGTGTACAGTTGGTGGACGCAGGATTGCACATTTTGTAGGCAGAGGACCAAGAACAAGGCGCTACCCCCAACATTCTCCTTTGTCCTTAGCCGAAGATGGGGTTTACAGTAATGGCTTCCACCATTTTAGTGAGTTATTCAGTTTCCCTGGGTTTCTCCCATGTATACATGTTATTAAATTTGTTTGATTTTCTCCTGTTATTCTGTCTCCTGTCAGTTTAATTCTTAGACTAGCCAGAAGAACCTAGAAGGTAGAGGAATAGTTCTTCCTCCTCTATATTGGTCCAAAGATTAGCAGAGCTGATGCTTAGATAAATTACATACTAGTCATGGAAGATATGATCAGACTATTAGATGCCATGCAGAGATCAAAAGTGTCCAGATTTTGAAAGTAGTCTTCAAATGTCCTTCTAGTCTTTCTAGGAGGGTATGAATTGCAAACGATGTCTTGGAAGGAAGAGTTTCAGTGAAGGGGAGTATCTCGAGGCAAGAGTCTTCCTTTCTCAGACCACACTAGGTGACATGACAAATTCTAGGAGTCACTTAAAATAATAACAAGAAAGCTGAAGGAAACAATTATAACAATTTGACAACCAATTCCGAACCAAATTAGATCCAATTACATTTTACAAATCCTTCTTAAATGGTGACCCAAGCACTTGTAGAACACGATCTCCTCCATCAAATGTTTCTAAGAGAGGTGGTATTGGTGCATAGAAACTACAAGGTGGTATTTTGGTACAGTCTAAATTAGGATTCTTTGCACTGAGAAGAAAATTACCCGTAAAGGTATCTTTAAAACTCCACCAGGAATTAGTAGATGGTGTGAATCCAGTTGCGTAATTTGGGAAGACAGCTGCATTTATCTAGCTAAATCAGCACTTGATACTAAACAACTCCTAAAGAATGTCACTTTATTCCATCATTAGCCATGCAGTGCAGATTCAAGAAATGACAGCCCTGTTGTCCCCTCCATATTACGATTGTGTTTTCAGGAAATGAAGTGCATGGATTTCAAAATTCAGTTCTCTTTGCATTGACGATGCATTAGCACATCTGTGATTCGAGGCCTCCAGCTGATTTAGTGGTTCATGATTCAAATAATGTTAAACAATCTGCATTTTTCAATGTCCAGGTTTCTCACATGCACAGCATTTTTGAGGGAAGCGAATGGCTGTCTAGGAGATGGTGCAGAGTTTTTTAAACCTAGCCTATTGTATTTACACAGAAAACGGAAACACCTTTATCTCTTGTATCAAATAATTCTCCAAACACTGAAAATGAGCACATATAAAGGAATATTATTCAGAGTTGCCATTCAAAATGGGAAACACTGGGAAACCCTTGATTCACTACACAGATACTTTTAACCCATCAACAACTGTATGACTTTTATAAGGCAAATGAAATATAAAATAAATATATCGGAGGCAAATGAAGACTGAGAGGTGTTTCGTGGAGTTGTGGTCTTATTGAACGGAGTGATCACTGGGTGATTGTTAAGCGATTGACTGTTTGACACTTTACTACAATCTCCAGCTAACAATCTTCCTGAAAAGGATTTTTATTAAAATTTTAAGAATTTTTATGAAAGTTCATATTTTCACCAGGATAACAATTATGCCCCCTTGCAGAGGACCCGAATGTCTATTTTTCCAAAAAAGACATACAAATGGCCAACAGGCACATGAAAAGATGCTCAATATCACTAAACATCAGAGAAATGCAAATCAAAACCACAAGGAGTTATCACCTCACATCTGTTAGAATGGCTGTTATCAAAAAGACAAGGGATAACAAGTGTTGGCCAGAGTGTGGAGACAAGTGAACCCTGAAGCTCTATTACTGAGAATGTAAATTGGTACAGCCACTACAGAAAACAGTATGGAGTTTCCTCAAAAAATTAAAAATAAAACTACCATATGATGTGGGAATTCCATTTTGGGGTATATATTCCAAGGAAATGAAATCAAGATCTTGAAGAAATATCTGCACCCCCATGTTAATTGCAGTATTATTTACAATAGCCAAGATGTGGGAACAATCTAAATGTCCATTGGCAGAGGAATTGATAAAGAAAAATGTATATATACACACACACACACACATATATATGAAGATTATTCAGCCAAGAGAAAGAAGACAAGTTGTGACAACACGGATGGACCTTGAAGGAATTATGCTAAATAAAATAATGCAGACAGAGAAAGACAAATACTGTATGGTCTCACTTACATGTGGGATCAGAGAGCAACAACTCAAAATCAGAGTAAAATGATGGTTGTCAGGGGCTAAGGGATAGGAGAAATGGGGAGATGTTAGTCAAAGGATACAAATTTCCAGTTATAAGATGAATAAGTTCCTGGGATGTAATGTGCAGCATGGTGACTATAGTTAACAATACTAATTCTATGCCGGAAAGTTGCTAAGAGAGTAGATCTTAAATATTCACACCACATACACACACACAAAGGTAATTACACCAGGTGTTATTGAGGTAGTCATTTCACGATGTATACGTGTATCAAATCATCACATTGAACATCTTAAACTTACACAATGTTATAGGTCAGTTACATCTCAATAAAGCTGGAAAAAAGGAATTGAAGGATAGAGAAAAAATTATGCCACATTGAAATTTAATTTCTTTTTTTTTGAGAAAGATTAGCTCTGAGCTAACATCTGCTGCCAATCCTCCTCTTTTTGCTGAGGAAGACTGGCCTGAGCTAACATCCCAGCCCTTCTTCCTCTCCTTTATATGTGGGATGCCTACCACACATGGCTTGTCAAGTGATGCCATGTCTGTACCCGGGGTTCCGAACCACTGAACCCTGGGCCGCCAAAGCTGAACGTGCGCACTTAACCGCTGTGCTACCGGGCCAGCCCCTTGAAATTTAATTTCTTAACATTAATTCTTATTAGTGATTCCTCAATTTTTTTGTTATTGTTCTTATTGATTTTAGTGGCTACATTAAACACCCACTGAACTTTCTTACTTTTTCTATTCTCAATTCTGCTTCTTTTACCTCTAGAGTTAGAGGGGGGCAAAATTATCATATTGGAACAAAGCTTATCTTTGAAGAGGCCAACTTCCACATTTCGATGTCTTTTCCTTTTTTATTCCTCTTTACATAAGCCTAAGGCTTCTATCTTAGTATTCCTCTTCTTCAAGGAGAAAAATACTAAATAAACAAATTTACATATAGATGCTAATTAACAGTTTAGTTCAATCTAATTCAATTCATTCATTCATGTAGCAAATTTTGATTGAGCACCAATTTCAATGGGTTCTATCTACTACATCTCTGCAAAGTATTGGCACCTTTCCTTATTTCTCAGAGATGCTTACATTTTTAGGAAGGATTAGTGTACACTCAGAAAGGGGAAATGCTTGATCCAAGGAAGGAGCACGGAGTGCTGCCAAGAGCAGCAAGGTTGGAATTGCATAGATCTGAGTTTGAATTTGACAAACATTCACTGTTTGTACTTTAGGAGAACTGCAAATACTTTAGGGCTGGAGCTTAAGGAGAATGTGTAGCACTGAAGGAGATGAAATGCCAAGAAACGAACCTGCATATAGCAGCCAGATCAAGGATTCTCTTTTTTTTTTTAAGGAGTTTGTGCAAAAGTCAAAGGGGCAGCATCGAGGGATATTAAATTAAGGCAACATGGTAAGTTTGGGATTTTCAAGACGTTACAAGGGGCATTATGCAGATAAAATGGAGAAGAGGAGCAACTGGACCCAGGAAAACAATTAGGAAATTGTGGGAGGTTAGAAGGAGCCAAACAAAAGCAGGAGCTTTGGTGGGCCTGAAGAGAGGGAGATGGTTATAAGAAATGCCAAGTGTTAGAATTTACAAAATTCTATTAATTTGCGTGTTTATTCTTTGTGCATCTATGCATGTGTGTGAGTGTATACACGTGTGAAGTTCTATTTGGAGGCTATACATAAGTTCCATTAAATATAATGAAGCGCTTCCTAAAAATAAAGCTCTTCTGAACAAGAAATGGGCTGCATTGCAAGACTGTCATTGGAGTTGCTCAAGTGTAGGCTGGGTCTTTAAGGCAGGCTTAGATTAGATAAGCAGTTGCCAAACATTGTCCCTGATTAAATTTCCATTGGTCTACCATAGCAAAATGAGACAAGTAAGGGCAATGTAGTGAGTTTGTCCTGTTAATTAGTTGAATTAAAAGCAAAAATCTTCAATTTGTGATTGTCTCTTCTATAGTTTTACAACTATAATCTCCTTTCTAATTTTTATTTAGTAACATTTTGAAATGTAAAAATCTGGCAAAATAAAAATTTGAAAACACTCTATTGAGCCATTGTCTTTTTATTCATTTTAATGACGTGAGCGCTGTCAAAGTCTGGGACCCGCTAGACTGATGGCCTTTGAGGGCCCTCTGGACTCTTAAATTTTATGCTTTTATCGGAATATGTCTGCTTGGAGAAGTGCTTTCATGTAGATCAACAAAAAGGTGTGATTGACATTATTCGACCTTTCATAAAACAAATCAGTTGTCTCAGACTATAACTGCAGAAAATGCTCCCAAAATTTCCAAGTACAGGCTTTTTAGAAAGCTAAATTCTAAAGTGAAATTGATGACATCTTACAAACATTTGCTCAATGTTCCTTTCACAGCAAAATACAACATTGGAAAAATGTTAAGAACCAAATTGCCGGTATCACTCACCAAAGCTGACAATTTTGGAGCCCCCACCTACAGACCTACAGCCTTGTGTCAAGGGATTTTCCATTTGGAACTTCAGGGTCCTGAGGGGCCTTGGCAGTCCACACTCTTTTTCCTTAAGGTACTGCTGACAAGCACTGCCATTAAACTAAGCTTCGAGTCAGAGAAGGGTGCCTGTGCAGTCAAATGCCACAGGATTTCAAATGGAAATGACATGAATTAATTTCCTGAGAAGAACAAAAAGAAAAGGAAAATCGAGAAGAAAGGCAGATTCCTGTAACACAATATGCAGATTAACAGCACCCGCTGATTGATTAAGCGTCAAAAACGCACCTTTCAGATATAAATGAACCTACTGAAAGAGTTTGGGGGCTCTCTAGCTCTCTCTAATTCATACAAAATATTAACTGATAAGGTCAAGGTAAAATTCATTTTTCTTAGTATCTTTAACTTCTTGGCCACCCCAAACCATAAACTTTTGGACAGTAGTGCCTGGATGAAAGAGGATAAGAACCACCCAAAGGCGTCTCATTGTCCTAGGAATGAAATTAAAATCCCTTATACTGACTTATAAAATTCTGCTTTTCCTGCCTTCCACCTTCTCTCAGCCTTTCCTCAACCTCATCGCTTGCTCCTGCCCCTTAGCTTCTCCAGCCATCAGGCCTTCTTTCTATGCTGACAGTAGAGCCTCGGCACTAACTGTTCCCTCTGCCTAGAAATTTTCCTCTCTGTTCTTTGCAGGCACTGATCTTTTTGATCTTCTAAGAGAGGCCATCTCTCTCACGCAGCTGAAGTAGCCACCCAATGTTTATCATATCACCATATTTTAATTTTGTGCAGAGCATTGATGTGTCTTTTTAATTTGTAGAGTTGTTTACCTCTACTGGAACGTGTTGTCCATGGGAGCAAGGACATTGCCTTTCTTGTTGAGGGCAGTATCCTCTACTCACAGGATGCACAGAGAAGATGCTGAATTCAAATTTTTGAATGAAGAGTTGAAACAGTAAAAGTTAGATCTGGAATCCAACTGGACAGCGTTGACAAGGGGTAAATATAGGGATTTGAGAAGGAGGCATGCTGTTCCTTTCCCAATTATTCTGTGGTCACCCTTGGGTGGGGCTTAATTGAATGAGGACTTTGCATCCAGTCTTATTTATATTCTGTTGAATACAGAAAAAGGGAAGAATTTATGTTGCTAACTTCTAGAAGTGCATATATAATATCGGGTAAAAGCTTGGGCACTTAAGTCCAACACCT
Organism: Equus quagga; assembly: GCF_021613505.1. Taxonomy (NCBI): domain Eukaryota; kingdom Metazoa; phylum Chordata; class Mammalia; order Perissodactyla; family Equidae; genus Equus; species Equus quagga. Next base: position 21,731,514 of record NC_060283.1, read on the forward strand.
GAGATTTGAATATTGGTTCTACCCCTTCCTAGCTGTGTGACCTTGGGTTAGTCACTTAACCTCACTAAGCCTGAAAAACCTCATCTGTAACTGATCACATCTGTCAGACAGGGTTATGAAGATTAAAATGAAATAATGCGTGCAGAATAGTAAGCACAGTTGCTGGCACGTAATAAGCACTCAATAAGTATTAGTGGTATTTGCTATTATTAATAAATTATAATTTCAAGCTTTCAGTTATGGTGGATCCTCTCTTCTCTTCCATATGTTACTTGGCCAGCCCTGTCAATTTGGGGCTGTCTCTTAATAATGCAGCAAATATGATAAAGAAAACAGAACCTCCCTCTTTGGACAACCCTTCCTTGATATCTCTTCCTATCTCATTCAGCCAGAATGCCCGGCTGGAGGTTAAAGTTACTTTCATCTACACAAATCTACAGCAAAATGAATGTTAAAACTGTTTTGGGGAGCATATTAAAGAAAATGTCGTTTTGTCCTTATCTTTCCTATAAAGATTTAGTTACCGTATCTTTAAAAAGGTCAAACCTTTCTTCTGCCTGTTTCTAAAGAAATCTCAAAATGTGGTGTGACCTTGAGCTAATTGCGTTGCCTTTCTGTGTCTCAGTTTGTCTGTTTTAAGTGAGTAGAATGATTCCTAACATGTTGGCTGCTCACTTCCTGTAGTGAGGTGAAAAATTAGTTTCTCATGTTCAAAACCAGAGTCACCTTCAATACTCCCCCTTCACCCACCCACACATCCATTCATTCGTCAGGCTCTCTTGTTCCTCTGTGGGTAACATTTTTTGCCTGTTTCCCTTCTTGTACACTCCACGTGCTTTCACTTGTACACTCCACACACTCTCAGTTCAGACTCTGAACACTCTGCCCTAGTTCCAGAGCATCTTTTCGTCCCTGTTTTCCTCCTCCTTCAATAGAGCTCACTCACAGCTGATACATAGCTGAAAGGACCCGCTATCATTCAAACCATTAGGGAACATTTATTCGGTGCTTACCATGTCTCAGGCACTGTGCTAAGCACTTTACAGGCATTGTCATTGAACTACAGCTCTAATGATTGGCATGCCCACCTTCAGAGAATCTCGTTAGCTACTTGATTATATCCATAGTACTCACTCTCTGTAATAGCGCCCTAACCTTGCTCTGCCATGTACTCTATAATGATATCAGGCAAGATACGTAATCTCAAAAAATCTCAATTTCCTCATATGTAAAATAAAGAAAATAATAGTGCAAGCTCATAAGATTACTGCAGGGTTTCTTATCTGTGGCACAGTTGGTTGGCATTTAGGGTCAGGTAATTGTTTTGGGGGAATGCTCTGTGCACCAACATTTAGCAGCATCCCTGGCCTCTACCACTAGATGGCAGGAGCACTCTCCCTTCCCCTCCCCCACACCCTTCCTGCTTCCATTTTGAAGATCAAAGTGTCTCCAGACATTACCCAACCATCCCTTCATCACAAGCATACCACATGGGGATTGGGAAGAATAAATTAGATACTTTAGATGCTGGATGTAAATTGTTCCCTTCAGTGTCTTAGTTCTTGGGACCAACTTGTATTTTTCCCATTCCCCAGAATAACCGGATGGTTTGTGGCTCCCAAGATGAGTCCTAGGTTTCCCTGCCTCCTTGCTTTGTTGTTCTTTCCACTGCAACACTCTCCTCCCTACTTCTGCCTTGGAAATTCTTACCCAAGCTCCAGAATACTTCTCCTTCCTGAAGTTTTCCCTAATTCTTCCCAACTGTATGCTATTTCTCCTCTAAGTACTTTTACCATCCTTTTTGTACCTCAGTCATGACTTTTGCATTCTACTACATTGTATAGTTATTGGAGTAATTATAACATCTCATGCTGGGACTGCAAATTCCATGAAAGTGAGATTCTTTGTTTTCTGTCTTTTTTAGCCACTGTAGAAGTGAACACATTGTCTGGCATATATTAGTTGCTCATTAAATGTTTGTTACATTGAATTTATGGCACAGATGAAATAAATGACTTATTATAAGGCAATGCCTATAAATGTTAAAGTAAACTAAAAAATGTTAAAGGATAAAAAATTAAAATTTTATCCAGATGCTTATTGAAAGACTCAGATAATTGAGTCAATAGAGGTTCTTTCTTTAAATTATTCATGCAACTGCCTTAGTTTTCTGCTTCTCTTTGCACGTGTAGGAACAGCTGAGAAAGAATTATAGTTGTCATTTGAAAACTGTTAAGTCATTTGCCTACTGATGGAATCCCTATTCTTCTGCTTGAAACAGAATTTATCAAATAAAGAGGTACAAACAACCTACATTACTGCTTTATTAATCAAGAGGGAGGGACAAGGAGGCAATCGCCAGTGTGGAATGCTGTAAGTTACAAGTGAAATTGATTCTTTTTTCCCCCTGGACCTGCTGTCTTAGAAAAAGGCACCCCACCCCTCCCTATTCTACATACACTTGTTTGCTATGGAAGATGAAATTCCCTGCTCTCCAAGAGTTTGAAATCTAGAAAAGTTTATACGAAGCCATTTTTATGATGCATTCATGATAAAATAGAACAGACACTGATATTTGATTTGGGAAACATGGATTAGAGACTCAACATTACTCCTTAAGAGCATTGTGACTATGTTAGGCTGAATAATGGCTCCCCAAAGATGTCCACATCCTAAATCCCAGAACCTGTGGAGATGTGACCTTCTATGGCAAATGGGCCCTGCTGGTATGATTGAGTCAAAGAATTGGCCAAAGGGAGATTATTCTGGATTATGTAGGTGGGCCCAAGGTAACCATAAGGATCCTTAAAAGAGGAAGGCAGGAGGGTCAGAGTTAGAGAGAGAGTAATTTGAAGATGCCAAGGCCTCTGGAAGCTCGAGAAGGCAAGGAAACAAATTCTCCCCTAGGGCTTCCTAAAGGAAGGCAACTCTTCCAACACCTTAATTTTATCCCCTTGAGGCTGATTTTGGACTTCTCAGCTCCAGAACCATAAGACAATACATTTGTGTTGTTTTGAGCCATAAGATTATGGTAATTTCCTATTGCAGGCATAGAAAACTGTGACACTGAACTTGAATAAGTCTACTATCTCTTTAAGACTCAGTTTCCAATTTTCTAAAATTTGGGCAATATCTATGTAATCAGATTGAGTGATACAAAAAGACAAAGTAGTTAGACTTTGGCTATTTTGGACATTTTGCCATGTATTAATTATTTTTTTGATATAGTTGCTCAGTTTTCTTTCAAGGACTTACCCCTCAGACACTGAGGTAGGACTGACCACCTACTATAGTTATGTGGCAACAAATAGCTTGGCCAGTCAAAATAATTGGTTGTGAGGGGACAAGTGGCTCAAGGAAGGCCAAACACAAAATTTATTACAAGTGCAATAAAGAAAGAGCTATCCTCGATCCACTGAGGTTGCCAAAATGACAGAATGTAAATTTGTTGTTGTCTGGGGATTTCTTTGCCACCAAGTAGGAGAAACTGCCTAGCAGTAAGGAGAGGATAGCTATGAAATTAAGACCTATCAATTCCACATACCACCTATGAGCATCCAGATTTATCCATGCCTGAAGCTACTCTCTTCTGAGATTTTTTTTTTGGTTACATGAGCCGAAAAAATGTATATGTGTATGCGTGTGTGTTTGTATACACATGATAAGTCAGTTAGATTGGATTTTATTTACTCAAAACAGAAAAAAATCTATGTGAAAGTGTGTGGCAGAGAATATACTATAAATATATACAATCAAATTATTTTTTCTCTATGAAGTATAAATGCTGATGGTAGGAAATTCAGATAATACATACTGACAAAGTACGTTAGCTAAAATATGCATCATCCAAAATTCCACAGCTGGAGATCATTACTGTTAATATATGAGTATTTTCTTACTTGACCATGAATGCAAAATGTAATAAGTAGGAGAAATTGGGTGTTTCTCTAGAGAGTGAGGCATCTAAAGTTGACCTTGAAGGATAAGTGGGATTTTGATAGGCAAAGATAAAGTTGTATGCATATGTACACACACATGAGTATACACACACATAAATATATATGATTTTTGACAAATGTACAAAGATAATTCAGTGAAGAAAGGATAGTCTTTTTCAACAAAAAGTGCTGGAACAGTTAGATACCCATATGCAAAACTATGAACTTTGCTTCATACTGCATGCCATATATGAATATTAACTCAAAATGGGTCATAGACCTAACATCAAATTATGAAATTTGTAGAAGAAAACATAGAAAATCCTTCTCATCTTGAGTTTGGCAAAAATATTTTAGATATGATACCAAATGCATGATCCATAAAAGAAAATAAGTTGGGCTTCACCAAAATTAAAAGCTTCAATGCTTGGAAAGATGTTGTTAAGGGAAGGACAAAATAAGTTGCAGACAGTAAGAAAATATTTGCAAACCATATATCTCATATAAGACGTAAAACCATAATAGACAAAGAACTCACAAAACTCAGTAATAAGTAAACAGGTAACCCACACAAGAATGATAACAAATAAGCCATAAGCCATATGGATGGCAAAAAAAAAACGCAATAAAAGATACTCAACATCATGAGTGATTAAGGAAATGCAAGTTAAAACCACCACAAGATACCACGACACACCTATTAGAATGACAAAGATCAAAAAGTGTTGGAAAGGATGTGGAGGGACCAGAAGTCTCATACCCTGCTGATGGGAATGTAAAATGTTACAACTGCTTTGGAAAAAGAGTTTGGTTTACAGTATAATCCAGCCATCCCACTCCTAGGTATTTATATAAAAGAAATGAAAGCGTATGTCCATACAAATATTTGTACACCAATGCTCATGTTCATAGCATCTTTACCTGCAATGACCAAAAGCTGGAAATGATCCAAAAGTACCTCAACACCTGAATGAATAAGCAAACTGCGATATGCCCATATGATGGAAGACTACTCAGCGACGAAGACAAATAGACTTTTGAGACATGCAATAACATGAATAAGTATGAGAATAATTGTCCTGTGTGAAAGAATCAGGTCCAAAAAAAGTATGTACTATATTATTCCCTTTATTCAAAACTCCAGAAAATGAAAACAAATCTACAGTGGCAGAAAAAGATCAAGAGTGGCTTGGGACCAAGTAGGGGGAGGAGGTTTGGGACAGAAAAAGGACATGGGAGCATGAGGAAACTTTGGGGAAGGATGCATAAGTTGATTATCTTGATTGTGTGATGATTTCACACTGTTCATATATGTCAAATCTTCTGAAATTGTAAACTTTAAATATGTCCAGTTTATTGCATACCAATTAGACCTCCAAGATGTGGGGAAAAAAAATGAAAAGCAAAGGAGAACACATGTGAATGAGTGTGAGGCAGAGCACAGGAGAGATCGGAGCCCAGTAGCTCCCTCCATGGCCTGAGCATGGAGCATATAAGGATAGAGGAAGCTGTCAACAGCTGTGAATAGCAAAGGAGATGAGAGAGCAGAGTTCTGAAGCCAGACTTCCTGAGTTCAAATCCTAACTCCATTATTTACTAGCTGTGTGATCTTGAAAGGTTAACTTTTCTTTCTCACTTTGTTCATATGAAAAGATGGGAATAAAAGTAGTGCCAGCTTCAGAGAATTGTTTTGAGGCTTATATAGATATGAAAAATTAATATATGCAAAGGTAATATATGTAAAATATTTGCCATAGGTAAATATGACATGGTTACAATAATTTTGGCCATTCTCATTATTATTTTTGAGCCAATTTCATTGATATAATCCACATATCATGCAGTTCACTCATTTAAATGTACAATTCAAAGGTTTTTTGTGCAACCACACCACAGTCTCATTTTAGAACATTTTGTCACTTCAAAAAGAAACCTTACCCATTAGTGGTCATGCCTCATCCTCCTCACCTTGCCTTGGGCAACCACTAATCTACTTTCTGTTTCTATAGATTTGCTTATTCTCTATTCAAATTGATATCAAACCACATTCATAGTCAACATTTCATATAAATGAATTCATTCCATATGTGGTCTTCTGTGTCTGGTTTCTTTCACTGAGCATAACGTTTTCAAAGGTCATCGATGTCGTAGGATATACCAGTACTTCATTCTCTTTTACTGCCAAATACTATTCCATTATATAGGTACATGGCATTTTCTTCCGGTTATTATTATTGTAGGATAGAATATTTTTGTTTGAAGAGGAGAGAGAAGGAAGGAGCAGAGGTGTGATCCTAATGGCTGCCCAGCAACCTAGAAGCAGCAGGGAATTATATTTGACTAGAGAGGGGAAAGAGTGATTAAAAAAGAAGCTGAAAATTTCATAGACAGATGCAGGAGTTTCGTATGCGTCCCTAGGGCTGGTCCTGCCTGGGGTCCGAAGAAAAACAGGTGACTCATTCATTCTATACAGTGGAATCTAATGAAGAAGAAATTCCTGCTTTCTCACTAGCCCTGTTAGCATGGGCAAGTCATTTAACCTCCCCTTTTTAAAAAAATTTTATTTATTTATTTATTATTTTAATTGCAGTAAAATTGCATTATAACATTATATAGCTTTCAGATGTACATCATAATATACTTTGAATTCTGTGTAGATTACATCGTGTCCACCACCCAAAAACTAATTATAGTTCATCCCCTCACATGTGAGCCTCATCACCCCTTTCGTCCTACCCACTCTCCTCTTCCTGTGTGGTAACCACCAATCCAATCTCCATTGCTATGTGTTTGTTTGTCATTGTTTTTATCTTCTGCTTATGAGTGGGATCATACAGTATTTGACTTTCTCCCTCTGACTTATTTCACTCAGCATAATACCCTCGAGGTCCATCCATGTTGTCACAAATGGCTGGATTTCATCATTTCTTATGGCCGAGTAGTATTCCATTGTGTATAAATACCACATCTTCTTTATCCATTCGTCCCTTGATGGGCACCTAGGTTGCTTCAAAGTCTTGGCTATTGTGTATAATGCTGCAATGAACATAGGGTTTCAGGTATCTTTATGCCTTTGCGTTATCAATTTCTTTGGATAAATACCCAGCAGTGGGATAGCTGGCTCATATGATAGATCTATTCTTAATTTTCTGAGGATACTCCATACTGCTTTGCATAGTGGCTGCAGCAGTTTGCACTCCCACCAGTAGTGTACGAGGCTTCCCTTCTCTCCACATCCTCTCCAACACTTGTTTCCTGTCTTGTTAATTATAGCCATTCTGACGGGAGTGGGGTGACATCTCATTGTAGTTTTGATTTGCAGTTCCCTGATAGCTAATAATGTTGAGCATCTTTTCATATGCCTGTGGGCCATCCATATATCTTCTTTGGAGAAATCTCTATTTAGATCTTTTGCCCATTTTTTAAATGGGTTGTTGGGGTTTTTTATTGTTGAGCTGTATGCATTCTTTGCATATTTTGGATATTAACCCCTTATCTGATATGTGGTTTGCAAATATCTCCTCCCAATTGTTATGTTGTCTTTGCATTTTGTTGATGGTTTCCTTTGCTGTGCAGAAGCTTTTTAGTTTGATGTAGTCCCATTTGTTCATTTTGTCTTTTGTTTCCCTTGCCTGGTCAGAGATGGTACTTGAAAATATGCTGCTAAAACCGATGTCAAAGAGCGTACTGTCTATGTTTTCTTCTAGAAGTTTCATGTCTTACATTCAAGTCTTTAATCCATTTTGAGTTGATTTTTGTGCATGGTGTAAGGGAATGGTTTACTTTCATTCTTTCTCCCCTCCTCCCACATTTCATGCTTTTCAAATCATATATAGTCTCTTGTTTAGTGTGTGTCTATCCATTACCCTCTTATCATTGAAATAGGTGATTTTAGTACATTTGTCTTTTAACCTTCATATTATCTTCACAGGTAGCTGATCTGCTACCTTTACTATATTTTTACCTTACAAGTGATTTATTGCCTGTTCTTTTTGATAATTTTTTTTTTATCCCTATTTGTGGTCACCACTTTCCCACTTAAATAAGTTCCTTCAGCATTTCTTGTAGAACTGGTTTCTCGGTGATAAACTCCTTTATTTTTTTCTTGTCTGGGAAGCTCTTTATCTCTCCTTCCATTCTGAATGACAACCTTGATGGAGAGAGTATTCTTGGCTATAGGATTTTTTCTTTCAGCACTTTAAATACATTGTGCCATTCTCTTCTTACCTGTAGGGTCTCTGCTGAGAAGTCCACTGATAGCCTGATGGGCTTCCCTTTGTATGTCACTTGTGGCCTTTCTCTTGCTGCTTTTAGTATTCTCTCTTTATCTTTAATTTTGGACATTTTAATTATAATATGTCTTGGCATGGGCCTCTTTGTGCTTATCTTGTTTGGAGCTCTCTGTGCTTCCTGAACTTGGATGTCTGTTTTCTTCCTCAGGTTAGGAAAATTTTCCTCTATTATTTCTTCAAATAAATTTTCTGGCCCTTTGTCTCTTTCTTCTCCTTCTGGATCCCCTATAATCCAAATGTTACCACGCTTGATATTGTCCTAGAGTTCCCTTACACTGTTCTCACTCCATCTAATTCTTTTTTCTTTTTTCTGTTCAGCTTGGGTGATTTCCTCTAGTGTTTCACCTAGATTGCTGATCTGTTCTTCTGCCTCCTCTACTCTGCTATTGAGTTCCTCTAGTGAATTTTTCATTTCCAGTATTGTATTCTCCATTTATGATTTTTTTTATATCTTCCATTTCTTTGCTGATGAGCTCACTGTGTTCATCCAGTCTTCTCCCAATATCTGTGAGCATCCTTATGATATTTTGTTTGAACTCTTTGTTGAGTAGGTCACTTGTTTCTGTTTCATTTAGTCCTTTTTCTGGGGTTTTGTCCTGTTCTTTTGCTTGGAAAGTATTCCTTTGTCTCCTCATTATGCCTCTTTCTCTGTGCTTGTTTCTATGTATTAGGTGAGTTGGCTATGTCTCCTGATCTTGGTGAAGTAGCTTTAGGTAAGAGATGCCTTATGAGGCCCAGCAGTGTGCTTCCCTCTTGTCACCAGTGCAGAAGATCCATGAGTGACACCTTGTGGGCTACTTGTGTCCTTCTGCTGTGGCAGGGTTGCTTCCACTGCAGGTACCCAGGGGATCTAGTTTTTCCTTCCCTGGCCAGCTGTTTGTAAATCCAGTTTGGGGAGCCTCAGCACTGTTGGCTACAAAGTCTATCAGCACACTCCTGTTGCAGTTTTCCTCTTAACTGGGTTGGTACCCAGTGTAGCTGGTTGCTAGGCTCAGGGGCTTACAGTTGCTATAGGCCTCAGGCCTACAAGGCTGTTGTCAGTTCTCTTAGGAGTGCAGCTGAGTGGGGCTGGCCCTAGGCATGGGGGCACTCAACTGTTTCAGGCTTTGAAAGGTGGGGCTGATCCTTTTTATGGCTATTTGTGACGCACAGGTCTCCTGCCACTGGTAAGCCTCACCCACAGGGCCACACACACTGCCAACATTGTCCTGGTCTGTGCACACTTCTCAACCCCTGGAGTGTACCCTGATGCCACACTGCAGAGGCCCCCACCTCTCCACCAATGCCCCCCACAGTTCACCTGGTCCTCACACAGGCCCTGCCCCACAGAGGCAGACACCCTTGCCTGTCTGTAGAGGATTAAGGCACTCAGTCAATGCAGACTGAAAAGTAGCCTGAGGGCATGCTGTTAGGTGGGGCCAGTCCCTAGGGCAGGTTGCCTGACCTGCCTGAACTGGACTAAATCTGTGCTCTAGTGGGTGTGGCAGACCCCTGGGCTAACAGGCCAAGGGATGAACCTCAATGGTGTCCACTGGGGTCTGGGGTCTGTGTCAGCATGCCTGAATCAGTTAAGAACAATGGCCCCCACCAGTGTCTCAGTCTCCAGAGAGGTCCCTCCTCTCAGCAAGATGCCCCCAAACCCCCCAGGTGAGTCTCCTTTCACCAAAGCACTGTCAGCCTTCCCTCTGGTGATTTTAGGTTGCTGAAATGAGTTAGATTGTGTGTGGGCCCTTTAAGACTCGGGTCTTTTCAGCCAATAGCTTTTCTGGGGGTATCCTTGCTTCAGTTAATAGCCAGCAAAGCCAGACGGTAAGACTCCCGTCTCTGTTGGGCTGAGTCTGAAGGATGCTTATAGCAGCATCAGCCCCTACTCCGGACCTCACTTCTCCAGGGAGGGCTGTGTACCTTAGGGTGTCTCCTGCCTGGCCAGCTGAGAAGCTCTGCTGCTCCCAAAGGTGGCTTTTTTCCTCTCCAGCAGGAATTTCTGCCCCTTCTGCCTTAGTCAGGAATGTCTCTTGTTGTGGGGGTTCTTTTTATCCAGTTTTCAGTTTTCTCTCCAGGGTAATTTTTCCAAAAATAGTTGTAACCTGGTTGTGTTCATGGGAGGAGATGAGTTCAGAGTCTGCTTAAGTTGCTATCTCCACGAGATCTTCTCTCATTTAACCCTTGAAATGTCAGTTTCCTCCAAACATGTCCCCACCCTTCCATTCATCCCCTGCAGCCCTGGGCTCACCTCACAGGCCTATTGTGAGGATCATATGTTAATGAAAATAAAAGTGTTTTATGAACTGGAACATATTTTTTAAGTGCAAAAATGTTTCAATAGTACATTATGCTAGAAACATTTTGAAATGTTTTCTAAAGACCAAAAAATGCTTTAGAGATCTCTGAATTTCTTAGGAATTGATAGGTAAATGAAGAATACATCAGAACCACCAGATAGCCATTGTGGTTAGTTGAAAATGGGTACTGATAGACTCTGATGTCCTGGCAGGTGGGACTCCAGTCAGCCCATTCATCATTGTCCCACACTGCTGGACACAATTTCCAGGATATGGCGATATCCCAGTAAACTCATTTTGTTGAAGCAAAAACAAAACTGCATATTATAATGCATCAATCAGTGTGTGCATGACTTTCATGTGATATACTTCATAATGAAGCAATAAAGAGGTATTATTGATAATAACCTAACTTACTTTTAATAAGCATGTACCATGTGCAAGCCAGTGTGCTAAGTTCTCCACATGCATTGATTCACAGTAACTGTCCTTTTATAAAGGACCTGAAGGCAAGAGAAGCAACAAATTTCTTAAGTTTAAAAAGTGATTCATAAAGCTGGGGCTTTAACCTAGTTTGATCTAAAGCCAAAGGCTTTAAAATGAATTTCAATTTATTTTTATTTATTGGAATTAAGTATAATAATTGCTTCTTATCTCATATATACAACTGTAGATTCTAAAGAAAGGATCTGGAGGGAGTATTTTGTTTTGTTAAGACTTCACTTAGAAATGTCCTGAAAAACATACACATCAATTCTGATATTTCATCCTCCACTACGTGTTCACCTGAGCTGTTTCCTAATTCAAATTATAATCCTTAAAGATACTGAGGACTCCTCAGATCCTTTCTGTCACTATCTCTGCCAAAACAAAATGTCTCCATATTCTGTACCACCACACTTAATTTTGTCATTTTTTCCAAAACTTTTCAAAACTCAATTCTTCCATGAAATCTGCAGTCGAGGCGGAAGCCACCCAGACATTCTGTTAATATCTTCAGCGTGATTGATATTTCTCTCCTGCAGTGTGGCAGGATAGCATATGTGTATATGTGGGCAAGCGTATATATCTTTATGTTAATGTGCATCTGTTCCTCCCATCACTATCCTATACTATTAAGATATTGAGCTCCTAGGGTCTGTCCTTGCTTCCCTCCCCAGGAGGCAACATTTATTCACCTGGGTAACCCCAGAGCCCAGCTGCCTGGCATGATATACATGTTCAATAAACATTTATTGAATGAGTGAGTGAGTGCTTAATGAAAATAGTGACAACTTTGAAGGAAAAATCTCTCCTCGCACAGAGAGAAAATAAGATCACGTACAAATATAACTGTAAATAGCTTGCCTTCTCTGGTATTTCATTTTTTAAGAATTCTCAAAAATGTGCTATGGAGTGGCTGAGACTTAGCAGGTAATTTTCATTTCACCTCTGTTTTTCAATTGGTTACTACTTGCTGGATACACTATACTTAGAGTGTGCTTTCCCCCTTCAGGTACGATACTACAATAGGATGCTATGTTCTTTGGCTGCCTTTCCCTTTTAAAGCTATAGTGTTCATTCATATCCTGTTATTTATAGTGGATATATTCCTTAGGTTAGGTCAAAAGAAGAAAACTAACGATGAACAGTTGGGTTCTAACTCACCAACTCCCCTCTTTTGCTACAGAAAAGGAATCTCTGAAAAATCAAAATTCTGAGTCCTGGGAGCCTCGTGCTTGGTTACATCTGATGTCAGCCTTTTCAATTTATTACTGCTAGTTTAAACAACAACACTCACCATGAACAAACATTATTATGTCTTGGACTTCTACCATCAGAAGAGCTGCTAATGCGTAAGGAGATTTGAACCATATTGCCTAGATTTCAATCCCATATCCACCTCCTCTCTATTTGAATGAACTTGAACAAGTTATTTAACTTCTGCTATCCTCAGTGTCTTTATCTTTGGAATGAAGTAGAAATGGTGCTGTGAGAAGTCACTGAGGCAATTCATGTGAAGAGGCCCTTCCAGTCACCTGCTTAGGAAGTCCTTCCTGTATTTTTATGATAATGGGAATGATAAATAGACCAGGATAAGTAGATTCCCCCATGAACAGACCCACTGATACCTCTTAAAAGAGGATACCTAACCTTTCATGGCACCAGCAGTGATCCATCCAGGAATGCTAAGTGAAAAGCAATTTCCAGGGAACTTAGAACTACTGGGCTACTTCTCTCTCAACCTTAGGTTCTTTACCTCAGGGATGCTAACTGCTCCATGAACGCAAGATGGTGGTGGTTCCAATATTCTAGGAGAAGGGGTAAGGATGAATCTGGATGAAAGGGAAGGGGACTTGACTTGAAGTGCATTTAGTTGAGCATTTACTTGCTTCTAAAGTTTCAATAATGGTTATACAAGGGGTCAAGGTCACCCAAGTGAAGTGGATCAGAATTTGCTACCCTAAAATGTGTTTCTTTGGCTTGATTATTTTTAATAACAAAAGATCCAGGAAGAAACTTTGACCTTCCCCCTAATTGCCTGAAAGAATTCAAGATATAAGGCCTGTCCCAGGAAGGAACTATCTCCATGAATAACTATAGTATAATATGAACTAGGTGGTGTAGACAGGGAGGAACCTAGCAGGGCCCATTTGACCAAAGTCGTTTCCATGTCCTATTGTCTTTGCAAGACGTGGCAAACATTTGCTTACCAAACATTTGCTTTTCTATCTCCATGTGAATTGCCTTCCTCACCTTTGAAATCCCAGACTACTAACCCAACATCCTCTTTTGTCTTTAGCTGGAGATGGTATTTAAGGTAATGGCTTTAGCCATTTTGGTGTTACTCAGTTTTTCTGGGTTTCTCCCATGTGTACATGTTATTAAACTTTGTGTTGATTTTCTCCGGCTATTGTGTCTTATGTCAATTTAATTCTTAGACCAGCCAGAAGGACTTAGAAGGGTAGAGGAAAATTTCTTCTACCCTTACACAAGCAATACCTTGGCACTTTCTCTGAACAAGTGTCTCTTTTTTTGTACCTTACAGGCTTGCAGAATCATGAGTCAGTCATTTTAGTCACTCTGCCACTCCTTTCACTGAGACTTAAATGTCTACCACACCAGAAGTGATCTTGGCTTTACTTTGTTGCTGAGCAGCACATATATACTTGCTGTCCATCTTTCAACCATCCTCAATGTCTCTTTTCAATCTCTAGCCCTAGTAACTTCTTGTTTAGGCCTATTTGTAAATGATCAACTGGTTTTGTTTATATTAGTTTTGAGACCTCCCCTAGGCTTTTTATTATGTTGCTAGTGGCCACAGCTGGAGTTCTATGGCATAAAATAACAGTCAAGAGATATTATCATTGCTGTAAACTAGGACAATAAGAGTCACATTTCAACCCCATTCCGAGTGAAGGGGAGCAGAATTTGCCACCCCAAAATGTGCCTCTTTGGCATAAAAATTTCTTTAGGCTGATTATTTTTAAGAAACAGTAGGCATAGGAAAAGCTCTGAAAACGAAGTAGAAGTTACCTTTTCATAATTGTAATTTACATTACATTTATAGGGGAAATCTCTACACACCTTACACCATTTGTAAGGGTATCTCCCTCTCAGTACCAGGAAGAGAAGGATGACTCTAAATCTCTAGAAACTCTTGTCAATGGAGCAGGCTAAGACCTAAGTTTGCGTAACAACCTTACCCTTGTTTACTGTGCTTTTCCTTATAACTTGTCATAACCGACTCCCCACCCCCAATGTCTTCTTTTGTCTGTAGCTGGAGATGGTATTTAAGGTGGTGGCTTGGACCATTTCAGGAAGTTACTCAAATTTCTTGGGTATTCCTCATGTGTACAAGAGGTATACATGTTATTAAACTTCTGTTTCTCCTGTTTCTCCTGTTAGTCTGTCTTTTATTATAGGGGGCATCTCAGCCAAGAGCTAGAACGTTAGAGGAAAATTTATTTTTCCTCCTCAAATCTAGGAAAACATGATAGGTCCTCAGATCCACCTCCTTCCAAGATCTCCTTCTAGGGAAAACAAGATGGGTTATAAAGAGGTCATATATGTGTACATCTATTAATGGAGGCAGAAGGTCATCTCTTACTTTTTGAAGAACTTTTCCTTTAGTTTGCAATTTATTCCCTCAAGTTGTATACTTACATGTCTATTATTTCTTCTTTTAAAAATAGAATATATAAAAAATAAGCCATAATCTCATTACTCTCATATTTTCTACACATATAAATGTATAATATATGTAATATATAAATTACTGATATCACATTTATATACTTTCCTGTAGTCAGATTTTTTAAGTTAATAATATATTGTGAAAATATTCCCATGTCTATACATTTGAGCTTCAGCATCAATCCTAATGACTCTATAGTGTTATATTATATCAATAGGCCAAATTATAACAAGTCCTTTAGTTTTAGATATTAAGGTTGTTTCTAATATATTGCAAATGTTTACATTGATCATGCATGTACATATATTTTCATTCATTTGTCCACTGATTTCCTTAAGATAAATCTTAGAAAAAGTAATGTTAGGTCTGGGGCAAGCACATTTTAAAGAATTTTGATAACACACCTTATTGGTCCCCAGAAGGGTTACACCAAGTTACAATCTCAGCAGCAGTTTATAAAAATGTTCTTTCTCTCTACTCTTGCCAGTGCTGGCTGTTTTAATTCAGTTTTTAATTTAAAGAGCAACAAGGAGTCATCTGGTAGGGCTTGAGATCTCCCTGAGTGGGGTTACATCAGATTTATGGTGTAAAGATTTGTTATCCAGGGCCTGAGTCATGGGAATGTTGCCATGTTTTTTCTATTACAGGATGTCCTACTGACCTAGAACTTCTTTATCCCTCTTAAAATGTCTTTGTTTTATGAAGGATTTTTAGGTTTGACTCCCCCAGGGAAGTCCCAATCTTTCTAGTTCCTTACTATTCTTCTTCCTTCTTTCAGCATAATATTTTTCATTTTGGGGACTATTTGATTTCCCCTTTCAATGGGTTTTACTTTCTCCAAGATCTCATTGCAGCTGGATATGTAGTCTGGCATCCCAGGAGAAGGAAGCCATGGCTCCAAATTCCAGAGCTGAAAACAGATTACATTTCTCTCTAATACTGTTGTCAGTGACATCAGTAGACATGCCAAACAAGTTCCTTGATGAATGCATTTATGGTCATACTTCCTGACTGCCAAACCCTTTATGTCTTCTATCTAGGAACTGAAATGTCTTTGGTCCACTCTACATGTTCCTTCCTGAGATCCCCTTCTTGACAACTATGTTTTCCTTTCCATTTCTCTTTCCATGGTTTTATTAGTTCAAGCATGGTTTTAGATATTCATTACCAAGATTACAACACTGTGCTGTTTTTGGTTAAATGTAGCTAGCAGAATATTTTAAATATAATGTGTTCCCAATCCATATTTGAATGGGATGGATGGGGGAAACCAGGCTCTCCTTTCAAATTTCAGAAGTCCACATTCCCTGTAGGAGCAGAGATTTGGTGACAAGTAATAGTCCCTTCTTTTTCAAGGGGGACGCAAGATACGCTCAGGACTTTTCTAGATTTAGTCATACTTTCAAGCTTACATAATAACGTGCAGCAGTATAAGCTCTGAGTGTCAAATTTAAAAGTTTGATCAATTTAGTAGTCCTTTGACATTCCTTAAGGATATATCCAAGAGACTTTTGCTAGCAATCGATTTTCTGTGTCACCGTAGCCCATACTTTTTGGGGATTACTCATGTTAGTAGGTGATATGCCATGTATGTCACAAGGTGGTGAGTATTAGATAATATCAAAAATGTAGACCCCTCCTTGATGATAGCTCCATCTCATTTTTGCTGATTAATTCTTCTCATAATATGTATTCATGGTGAGGTCGTAAATCCAGATGACTGCCCTTACATGATAGAAGACAAAATTGTCCAATCCATTATATTTTCCCTTTCTACTGCTGTGTAACCAAGGGAGGGAAGATCACTAAAATTTGACCAAATCGAATGACCAAAATAAACCAAACTTTTTCTTGCATCATCTTGAATCTCAGAAGAAGAAACACAAATATGAAAGGAACAAGATTCATTCATTGTAGAGGCATCATCAGGTTGAAAATATTAAGCGGATCCTTCTACCAAGACTGTCTACAGTAGCTTGGCTTGGTTCATAGTCCTTATCAAGTTTATCTTACTTTTCTTCAAGCTTACGAATCTTTTTCTGTTCTTTCAATAAGTTGTCTTTCCTTGGTTTTATTTTTACAAACAAATATATCCAAGTGACATAGATGATTTATTAAATAACTGTTATAATTTCTTATTGGGACAAGTACACTCAGGAGTTAGCTAAGCTCACTTACTGCCTAGATAAACTGCTCCCCCCACACGCTCTTTACAGAATACTTTACCTATATGCCTGAAAAATGAAAAATTACTATATCTAATGGGGATGTTGAAAAACAGATAAAACTATAAATGTCAGCAGGCTACCATATAGTCATCTGCTCTATGATAATACAGACAAAATGACCATTGTGATTCTGAAAATATATGAATTCTAATTGGCAGCTGGCAAAAGTCCTGCCTAGAATCTAGCCTGCTTCTTAAAGCAGGAGAAATCACAGTGCTGGGGCTGCCTTCATCACCCAGCAGGACCTCTCCTAGTGTGCTATGAGGTTAAGAAAATACTTAAGCAACCTCCAAAGAATGCTTCTTGTTGGCAGGTCACTCTGTTCTTCAGTGGTATTGGGAAAGAATACTTATTCCCTATTTCTAATTTTTTCCTATTTAAGGAAACTCCGTAATATCAGCTCTCCTGACCTCTTCCTATTGCCTTTGTTCTCTCCTCTCCTTAGGTTAGAGTTGTTTATTTGATAGGTGAACTTGGGAGTGAGACTTTGCCAAAGTTTAACCCATTCTCTTCACCTTCATCTTTGGAGCAGGCTGCTTACAGATGCATTGGAGCCCGCTGCTCCACAATGGGAATTTGCAGGGCAGGCTGCCATATGGGAGGAGCTTGCAGTTGCCAGCAGTTCCTGGACTGGAGGGGTAAGTCTATATATCGCTGGAGTTAAACGTCAGGAAGGCAATTTTTTTGCTGCACATTGAAACAACATTCTCAGGCATTAGCTACATCATTCATAAAAGTGGTATCTGGCTCTCCATTTATCTATTCTTTTGACTTATTAAACCTCACTTTGTTCTAAACTTGGGCAGCTAGAATGGAAGCCCCTAGGGAACAGATTAGTGGTACTTGGAACTTACCTGATCAAAATTTCTCTGACAGGTCCTGATCTTCCTGAGAAAACCCAAAGAAGTTAAAAGAAGTGCTCTGGATTTCTGCAGATGATGCTTCTTTTCCACCTGGAGTAAGACAACAGAAATATCATATTTTTACATCATACTATACAAATGTGAACAAATTTAGAGTTAGACATTTCTGTCCGCCACATTCCTCCAATAGAATTTAGCAATTCAAAACGATGCAATATTCGTCCTTCTAATATAGATAGATAGATAGATGTAGACATGGGCATATATATATGCTTTAGTCTATCTGTCTCTAGATTTTGTAGTCTTTCCTCTTTTTCCCCAATATTCATTGCATTGTATTATTGAAATGTGTCATAGGTATTTTCTTGGGCAAGTTTTTATCTATAAGTAGCTTTTTGTACATACATTTGAGAGATTTCTTGCTCTGATCTCATCTTTCTGTCATGAGCTCAAAACAATACAGATAATTATCAGTTTATTTCAATCCTCATAGTCAAACGGACATAAAAATCTGGAAAATATACACTGTAATTTACGGATTTCTCAGTTTGATATAATAACAAGAAAATAAGTAAATACAGACTTTGGATTGAGAATCAGAACTGGATTCAATTCATAACCTTACTATAATTAGCCAGGCAATTTTGGCCAAGGCTCCGAACCTCGCTGCTCCAAACCACATAAAATTAAGGGCTTTGTATAAAATTCCCTCTAACGCTCCTTCTATTTTTTAAATTCTGTGATATTTTTCCTTCTACGGATGTGGTTTGATGTAGGTAGAACGACCAAAAACATTTTGTAGAAGCAAAAGTCTCATGTTTAGATAAAGCCTGAATTTTCATAAATGTCTTCTCTGTACCCAATTACTGGCTTCTGTCTCTATTGGGCAATTAGTTACTTGTAGGTAAATGACACTAAGGTGAGTGTAAGCAATTAATTTCAGGTTCACCTATTGATTTGAAAAAATCGATTGTGTATCTCATGGAATTTAGTAGAATTTGATTTTTAACTCACAGGATTTATAATCCTTTGGGGCCTGATGAACAGCAGTTCAGCTATCTATCCTTCCACTATTCTGCTGTTGAGGAGAAGAAGCTGGAATTCTGAAGGAACTGGGCAAGTTGTAGGATAGCTTACAGAACTTGGCATTATACCCTGACTTTTTTTTCTGGTATCTTCCATAGGAAAAAAATATTTCTGGGTGAAATATTCATATCTAATTGAAGTTGCATGTGTCATTGTCTTGCAAAAACAATAGCAATTCCTAAAATTGAGAATTGAATGATAGCTGAAATTATTACTCATAAGGATAATTTCAAAACTAACACATGCAATTTTTTGTTGCTATTAGAATATTGGAGGCTAGTTTAACCCTGTACTATATTTCTTACCCTGGGATAAACTCTCTACATTATTTCACAGCTTAAGCTTCATAACTACCCTATGAAAATTTTGAATTATGATTCTCATTTTGTAGGTGAAGAAAGTGGGGCACAAGTCAGTTGCCCAGAAAGAGATAATAAGTGGCAGATTTAGCAGGTCTGTGTGATCCAGAGCCTATATTTCTTACTATGCTATATATCCTGGTACTACACAGCTTGTTGGCTACCCATAGGCCAGTAAATATTCAATTTCAATAGGCTATCTCAGGCCTGTATCTATCTGAGACTGAATGCATTGGTTAGTATCATCTTTTGATATATGAAGATCTTGTCCGATTTCTCTCCAGGAGTGTAACTTTTGTATTTATTGTCTACATTCAGGAGAACAAAATACTGCTTTTTCTATCTTCTAGCCTGAGTTTTCTGCCTGGTATTTAGCATGTTTCAAAGAAATATGTTGATAGCAAGATGCTTACTTTGTAGGCATCTAAGTACAGAGAACTGAGTTGGCTGGGGCTGCCTGCAGGGGCAAAGGCATTGGGTGTGAAGAAGCACTGTGATGGGTCATTGTGGTGAGAAGAACTGGGCAGAGGGTTTGTTGATCAGAAAAACGTGAATCATATCATTATACAAGATTCATAGAATGTGGGGCTGGAAGAGGCCTCACCAATCCACTAGCTCAAATTTCACAGTGTGCAGGTAAAAGAAATAAGATACAAGGTGCTCACAAACTAGAAACCAGGTTTCTGGATTTCATCCACCCATCCGGCTTCTCAATAGTAGCACTGAATCTTCAATTGTACATTTATATGCATCTCTTAAAAAAGAAATTCACTACTCTAGTCTTGCAAATGTCAGTCACACTGTGTGGTTTAAGATCCAGAAAGCATAGTGATTATGAAAAAGACCTTGGTATCAGACCAACCTGGGTCCTAGGACCAGCAACATCACTTTCTGGTTGTGGAACTTTAGGAAAGTGGCTTAATCTCCCCACGGAACAGTTTCCTAATCTGTAAAACAGGGTAATGAGAGCAGCTCCCTCTGCTTTGAGGATTAAGGGAGAACTTTTTCTAAAAGACTTTGTGTCAAGGTCTGGTACAGAGTAAGTAAAAATTTCCAGGTATCTTCCTCATCATCATTATCATCATCACCATAATTTCTTTTATGTGAGCCTAACTTAATGAGATATCCTTTGAAAACTGTGTTTTCCTTTTAAAGGAAATATAAATCCCAGTGAAAGGAGGTTCTGGATAAAGAACTAAAAAAAAAGACAAATCAACAGCATGCTCATGGAGACTTCAGTTTCTCATCAATGAAATGGGAAAAGACACTAATCTCTATATGTACTTGAAATTACATATGTAATATTCTGAAAGAATAGATTCAGAAATTGATCTTTTTTCTTAGGACTGTCCAAATCAATTGCATTCGAAGGCAGAAGTTCTCAGTTTCTCACAGCTGGACCTTGTAACAAAACAAATGGTTTTACGCGACAAAAAAAGAGAGAGACAAAAAGAGAAAGTTTCACTTTTTTCTTAATCATAAATTGATGTGAAAGGATGTCCATTTGGATTCTGCTGTTAGAGAGCTCAGTTATGAAATATTCATACAAAAATAGTTCCAAATCAATACAACACATTTTAAATTTACATTAACATTTAAATTAATGAGAAGCTGAATGTGAATTACAGAGATTTAGATGTTTAGGACTACGTCCTTCTTGCCAACTTGGAACAGAATCTATTGACTCACCTTCTCAGTCTCATAAAAAGCTTCCAGACTTGATGTGTCTTTAGTGCCAGAGGATTTTCAGGCTGGTGAAATGTGCCATATTGACATCACCAGGGAGTGAAGTTGGCCCTATCCACTAAAGATGTAAAATGCTTCCAGCAACTGCACACACCTTCCCTCAGGAGCAGTTTGCCATAGATAGGTGTCAGGCCAGAGAATGCTCTAGGATCAGAACTTATATTCTTCTTTTCCCATGAATCTTATCCAACAGATATCTCTAGAGGACCTACTCTCAAGGAGAACGGTAATAAAACAACACAGATTGTACCTCAAGGAACTCACAGTCCATTGAAGGATACAGACACATCTACAAACAACTATAGAATAACGTGACATGTTTTATGATAAAAGAAGTTATGTACTAGGGCAATCAGAGGCACCTTAAAGATTAGAGGAGAATCAAGAATAACCTTCCGAAGAGATAAGGTTTGAAAGACAAGTAGGCATTAGTTAATCAAAGAAGAGCAGAAAATCTCACCATTCAGAAAGAGTCTGCAACAGAGCCTGACACCTTTGCTTCAATGAACAAGAAATTCTGAATGATTAGAATGTAAGAGGTAGGGCAAAGGTATGTGGGTATGTAGACATGAATGCATGCAAGCGTGTGTGTAACAAATTGACATACGTGGCTAGTCAGGGACAAGTTTATGAGAGATTTCACTTGCCATTTTAAGGAGTTTGGACACTATCCTTCAAATGAGGCAGATGCAGAGTTTCTAATATATTATTGTTTGTTTTAAGAAACCTTGTTTTATAGATAAGTTTCAAGTTCACAGAAAAATAGAGCAGAGAGTACAGAGAGTTCCCATGTACATTGTATCCCCACACGTACATAATTTCCTCTACTATGGACATCTCACACCACAGTGATACATTTGTTACACCTAATGGAGCTACAGTGACACATCACTATCACCCAAAGTTCATAGTATACATTAGGGTTTGCTCCTGGTGTTGCACAGTCTATGAGTTTTGACAAATGTATCATGACATATATCTCCCATTGTAGTATCATACAGAATAGTTACACAGCCCTAAAACTCCCCTGCATTTTACCTATTCATCCCTCCCTCACTCTTAACCCGTGGCAACCACTAGCCTTTTTACTGTCTCCATAGTTTTATCTTTTCCAGAATGTCATACAGTTGGGATCATACATTATGTAGACTTGTCAGATTGGCTTCTCTCACTTAGCAATCTGCATGTAAGTTTCCTTCATGTCTTTTCATGGCTTGGTAGCTCGTTTCTTTTTAGTGATAAATAATATTCCATTGTCTTAATGTATGACAATTTATTTATCTATTCACCTACTGAAGGGCATCTTTGTTGCTTCCAAGTTTGGGCAATTTTAAATAAAGCTTCTATAAACATCTGTGTTCAGGTTTTTGCGTGGACGTAAGTTTTCAGCTCCTTTGGGTAAATACTGAAGAGCACAACTTCTGGATTGTATGATAAGAGTATGTTTAGTTTTGTAAGAAGCCGCCAAACTGTCTCCCAAAGTGGCTGAATCATTTTGCATTCTCACCAGCAACAAGTGAAAGTTCCTGTCATTCCATATCCTTGTCAGCATTTGGTATCAGTGTTTTCAACTTTGGTCATTCTAATAGGTATGTTGTGGTATCTCACTGTTGTTTTAATTTGTATTTCCCTGAGGACAAATTATGTGGAGCTACTTTTGGTTTTTTTGAGGAAGATTAGCCCTGAGCTAACATCTGCTGCCAATCCTCCTCTTTCTGCTGAGGAAGACTGGCCCTGAGCTAACATCTGTGCCCCTCTTCTTCTACTTTATATGCTCGACGCCTACCACAGCATGGCTTACCAAGTGGTGCCATGTCCACACCCAGGATATGAACCAGCGAACTCCGGGCAACCAAAGCGGAACATACACATTTAACCACCGCACCACTGGGCGGGCCCTGGATCAACTTTTCATACGGATGTACAGTTGTTCCAACCTCATCTGTTGAAAAGACTATATTTGCTCCATCATATTCCCTTTGCTCCTTTGTCAAAGACAAGCTGACTATATTTACGAGGGTCTATTTCTGGGATTTCTCCTCTGTTACAGCGATCTATTTGTCTCTTCTTTCACCAGTACCACACAGTCTTGATTACTGTAGCTTTATAGTAACTCTTGAAGACTAGTAATGTCACTTCTCTGACTTTGTTTTTCTCCTTGAATATCATATTGGCTCTTCTGAATCTTTTGCCTCTCCAAATAAACTTTAGCATCAGTTGTCACTATCTGCAAAATAACTTGCTGGAATTTTTATTGGAATTGCATTGAATCTACAGATTAAATTGGGAAGAACTGACATTTTGACAATACTAACTCTTCCTGTCCATGAATATGGAATATCTCTCCATTTATTTAGTTCTTTTTTAATACCTTTTACCAAAGTTTTGTAGTTTTATTCATATAGACTTATACTAGTTTTATTAGATTTATATCTAAGTATTCCATTTTTTGTGGTGCTGTTATAAATAGTAATATGTTATTTGTTTCAAATTCCACTTGTTCATTGCTATTTTATGGGAAAGAGATTGACTTTTGTATATTAACCTTGTATCCTGTAATCTTGCTAAATCACTTATTAGTTCCCGGAGTTTTGTTGTTGTTGATTCTTTTAAATTTTCTACAAAGATGATCACATCATCAGTGAACAAAGAAAGTTTCATTTCTTCCTTCCCAATCTGTATACCTTCAATTTCCTTTTTCTTCTCTTATTACCTTACCTAGGACTCTGATGTGTTTAAGGGATATTTTTGATTTAAGAAATATCACTCTGGCAATATTGTGGAGAGTAGAGAGAAAGTAAATAGCTCTTTCTCTTTAACAGTGTCAGAAGTCAAAATAGGCCCTAGGAAATCCCTTATGGGGTTCATGTGATACCAGATGCAAGACACAGGTGGCATAGAATGTCAGAGAGACCCAGAAATTCTAGTCCTCATGGCTTTTATTTTGACAGTAGAGTGATGTGAGTTAAAGAGTGTGATAGAATTAGCAACACTCTGCCTGTGTTCTACCACCTTTATTCATATTTGCAAAAGTATATTTGGGCACCAACTATGTGCCAGGAAAAGCATTAAATCCTGTGATGGAGTGATGAACAAGAAGGCATGGTGCCTGCTTCTAAGAAATTTACATTTGTGTCATAAATGAGAAAGAACAATTAAGTAAATAAAAATATTTACAGATTCTGGTAAAAAGTATTGAGACATAAACAGGGTGATGTGATACCAGTTAGGATGAGATCAATCAGCACTGCCTTTACTGTAAAGAGGGGGAACTGTAAAGACTCTGGACCACGACTCACTACTTCAAATCCCAGCTCTGCCACCTCCCCATTATGTTATGTGGGCAAGATCCTGTGGCTCAATTTCCTCATCTGTAAAATGAAGATAAATATTCCACTTCCTAGGCTTGTTGTGGAGATTAAATGAGTTAATAAATGTACAGTGATTAGCCTAGTACTTGACACATAGAAATGCTCAAAATTATTGGCTATTATAATAGTTGTGGTTACTATTATTACTCTATGCTTATTATTACCATCCTTTAGATAGCTTGGTCAAGGAATACCTCTTCAAAAGGGTGAAATTTCAGCTTCAGCCTGAAGAAATGAGAAAGAGCCTGACATATGAAGAAAGTTAGGAAGGGTGTTTGCATCATTTCCTAGACAGAGGCAGCCACAAGTGCAAAATTCCTGAAATAATGTTAAAATGTTCTCAACTTACTGATACTACTTCAGTGTGGATACTATGATATTATGTAAGTTCCAACTGCTTAAGCTTTGACTCTAGGAAGAAAGAGGTCACTTGTCCCAATCGAGAATCAATAATCCCAGAGGTCATCTGTTAGGATTACATAGGAAAAGTGACACTCCGGAGATAGCTACCAAAACTTTTTTTTCATCTCTTGATCAACACCAGCTGATAAGCTAATGATCACAGTTCATATTAGAAACTAGTAAACTGATATTTTTTCACAAAAAGTATCTTGATACTTAGTATTATAAATAAAAGAAATGGGCCTTTATTGGTGAAATTAAAGGTATTCATGATATGTGGATTTACCTACATATGTTTGAAACAGTCCTCACATTCACATTAGTGCAGTTTAAGACTCTAGTGGGGGTATGAAGCTCACATTAGGGAAGACATCCGAGGCTTATTGTATGAACGGTTCTCTATCCAGCCATGAGTTAGAAGAACATTTCACTGGCTGATCTAACTTTAAGGGTATACTAATTCTGCTTCTGGAATGTTCTCTGCTGAAAGGTGACATTCAGAGCAGCTAAAAGAACAAAAAGACGTAATTTTGTTGCACTTTAAGAACAGGTTGTTGTTGAAATTATTTTATACCTACTCACTAATGCAAACATGTGTGTCTAATAAACATCTGTGTGTTTGGCAAAATTAGGTCAGTAACTCTGTTTTACCATCACATAGTACTGAGGATGTTGCTAACCCTTACTGACATCAGGCCTCTTTGACAATTATTATCTACCAAAAAGATTCCAGTGCCTACGTGTTGTGCATGACCAAAGCAGTGTGGTTCAATTTGAAACACTTAATGTGTCTAAGGAGCCAACAAGGAAGTGTTGCATCTTGAGTGTCATAAGAAAGATACGGTGCGAAATTGAAATTGGAGAAGTAGACAAGAACCAAAGAATGTGGGGATTTGTAGCTCCTGATAACACTTTTGGATTTAATTCTCAGTATAATAGGAATCCTCCAAGATATAAGAAGACAGTGCTACTGATCTGATCTGTTTTGCATTTTTTAAAGATGATATTAACCAATGTGTAGAAAAAGAATTGTAAGGGTAAGATTGAGTGCAGGGAGAAAAGTTGAGGAATATTGCAGAAATCCAGGCAAGAGTGATGAAGACTCAGACTGAGTGATAGAAATGGATGTTACAAATGTGGAAGGGCTTTGATATATATTTTGGGAAAAAATCCCAATAGGATTTGCTTGTGGATTGGAAGTGAAAAATATAACAAGGAAAGACTTGAGTTGTTGGAGAATCAATGCTTAATGCAGCTGCTAGAGAAGGTTTGTGTTGGAGGCCTGAGGTTCAGACTTACTATAAAAGCATGCTTCTAGCAAAGGCAGAAGGAGAAATGTTACAAGCCTTCTGTTGACTTCCCCACAGATCCATGCAGGAAGCTGCTGATTCCCACTGTGGGCTTGTCAACAGAGACTATCTACGGAGGGCAACAAGCCCTTTGGGGTCATGTAAAGTGCCTTGTTCATATAGGGAGGCCACTCTTCCATGCATAAATCAGAAGATCCAAATGGGAATTCTCAGTTTTTCAGATTTATTTCAAGTTCATTGAGCCTTACTGTTCCCTTGAAGAAAATGAATGACCAAGAAGAGGGCTTCTATCTTTATATGCCATCATTCAGATGATAATATTTATCAAAAGCTATGGAATTTCACAATAATTCTTGGCCCTTAGCTCAATATATGAATATGTTTTCATAGTCATTGATTTAGTCAGTTAGTCAATCCATCTGTCAATCTGCCAACAATTCACCTAATCAACATTTACTATAAATTAGCGACACACTGGACCAGGTATTAGAGAAGAATCTTAAATAACTCCTCTTTTGCCTATTCATCTCCTATTTAGTCTATTAAAGACTAACAGAAAATACCTCAAGTGCAGTTCCAAAAACTGCTTTCACTACACTCTATACTGACTCTCGGACTATTGCAAAAACTAAAGATAAAACAAATAATAAAGTCGATTGTTTTTGTGTGTGAGGAAGTTTGGCCCTGAGCTAACATCTGTGCCAGTCCTCCTCTTTTTGCTCAAGGAAGATTGCCACAGAGCTGATACCTGTGCCAATCTTCTTCTATTTTGTATGTGGGACACTGCCACAGCATGGCATGCTGAGCAGTGTGTAGGTCCATGTCCAGGATCCAAACTCATGAACCCTGGGCTGCAGAAGCGGAGCTCACAAACTTAGCCACTATGCCACTGGGCTAGCCTCTAAAGTTGATTGTGTTTATGTTTGCTCTATGAAAGCTTTACATCTTTCAGAACATCAGATTTTATTCTCCTTTCATACCTTCAATTTCTAATTGTGAGTGTACTTGAGATTCTTTTTTTAAAGAATGGGATCAACCATTATATAAAAATAATTTTATGATCCTTACACATGTTAAGAGGCATGTAATATAGACACTGGCTATGTTTGTAGACAGATTACTCAAACTGAAATATTTTCACATACATTTTAAAAGAATTTAGTTGTAATAGGAAGAACAAAAATGAGGACATTTACACCCAGACTTGATATTTTACATTTCCACAGCTGGTGTAGTTTTGAAAAGACAACTCGCAAGGTTCTGAGCCACAGTATTTTTATATAAAGTGGAGTTAATAGTATGTAGCCACTTTAAACTATTCTTGTTTAACGTGGGAATCAGCAGCCTGGTGTCCAGGAAGTCGTCTAGGCGCTTGGGTTTTTATCACAAAATAAACAGAGCAAATAGTTATTATTATCTGTAGAAAAATGTTAAGAAAGTAAGAGGTGAATTGCCAGAAAGAATAAATTCACATCATCTTCAGTTCGATGATACAGAACAGTCAGTCCACATGTTCTGATTTTTTTTCATATTTGCCTTTAGCTATTGGAGACAACTCAAGTAGTTGACAAGTTGCATGCATATATCAAACCATGTAATCATATTTTCTCTTGTACTTCTCTAAGGCAGGCAATAATAGTCAGCTATGGAAATAACTCTTGTTGGACCAACATTTAACAATTGAGGTAAAGGACATTTCCTGAGGATTTATGACCAGGTTGGAAAAATTAGTAATCTCAAGGATTCTTGGTGGTATCATTTTTCAGTTTATTTATTTTTTCCAAGAGAGTAGTAACCACAATGATTATTTCTATCATAAAATAAAAACAGGAGAAAAATGATACCAGTTCAAATACAGAATATTTTATGGTCTATTTAGTTTTTGGAGTGCTTGAAAAAACCATTCATGAAGGTGAGAGAGGTAACCGGGTAATAGCAGGATGTGGGGGGAACCCCCAAAACTTTATGCACTAAGCATTCCTTCCTTTCATTTAGATATCAACGAATTTTAAGATTTTCTTGATGATACCTTTGTAACTCAAAAAGAGCAAGCACTGCCACAAATATGTCTATTTGTCTGCAGGAGAAAATTGAGACCTCTGAGGTGAGCCAAAACTAAGCTGAGTGGAAGGAGACAGTGAGAAAATGACAAAATCCTTCTCTTTGTGAGTGGGGCTGATTCTGTCCTCCACATGATCTCATAATGTATTCTGCTAATAGCACCAGGAAGTGAAAATAACAGTTCTGTAAGAGCTGGGTGCAACATTAAGATTTAATTAAACCTTGTTTTACTTGGGCAAGCTAGCCATGCAGCGATGTCACCGGAGAACAGAGCCCAGCACTGTTGACTAGCAGCAAAAAGACATGGAGCTGAAATGCCATTGCACACGGTTAATGTAAACAAGATGAGGGGAGCAACTGGAAGGATGCTGTGAACTGAAACCGTGTCATATGACCCAAGCTCAAAGGATATGAAAGTGTGGAGTCCACAGAAAACAGACTTGGAGCATGTTGGCTGGGAATCGGTGTTCCTGGGTTGTTCTGGGAAAGCGCAATTAAAACTGTTTGGTGTGCCTCTAGGCATAGAACAAGAACTGAAAGTGGTAATGACGAAACGCAATTTCAGCTCAATGTAAAAAAAAGTGTCCAAGCCGTCAAAACTATCCAAGGGTGGAATAGATGGCCTTGCAAGGTAGTGAGTTTATTGTCATTTGAGTATTCAATATAGGCTGCAGAGCCATTTGGTAGTTACTTTCTTACTTGGTATGGTGTCATTCCCTGAATCTAATGTGTTATGCCCATTTGGTATTAACCTAATGAAGAAGAGGCAGTTGAATTATGAACATACGTGAATTGCAGTTGCTTATGTGGTAGAGTTTGAGATGGGATTAGTAGCAATGGCCCAAGGATAAAATATAAATTAACACTGGAGAAGCAGTTTTTCTAATCAAGCTTTCTCTGCATACGTGGCCTTTAAAAATTGAATACACTTTAGCAACGTGTTAGTTTCTTAGGACTGACACAAACAAAGTAACACAAATGGGGTGGCTTGAAACAACAGAAATGTATTCTTCCGCAGTTCTGGAGGCCGGAAATTCAAAATCAAGATGTGGGGAGTGACATCAGCAAAATGACCAAATAAGATGTTCTCTGCACATATTCCCCTGCCAACAACAATGATTTGGCACCCGTTTACAGACAAAAATGGCTTCATGGGAGCTTTGGAACCCAGGTAGGATATTATGAAACCTCCGTGAAGTCTAAGACTGAGGAGAGCCCGTCAGGCTGGCAACCAGGCAGCTGAATCACTGCCCGTAGTCCTGGTCCCAGAAAAATACACAGTTCTAGACTCCTGTGAACGCAGCTATAGCTGTGTTTAGTTTTGGGTCTGTCACCAGCACCATATACCAAGAGAGCTGGGAGGAGTAATGCCCACTCATGCATCAGGTAATAGACATACAGAACTCACTGTTGGTTGTAGATCCTGAAGCAGCCTGTGAACCAGCTCCACTCCATCTTGGCCACAGTCTGGGAGCCCCTGGAGATGAGCCTACCAAATTTAGTCAGATTGTAGATTCTGTAAGGGCCCTGTAACCGGGCTTCAATCCGTCCCAGCCAGAGACCATGAACATTCTTTCTGGCATAGGGAACTGCAGGAGAAACTCCCCTCTGTGCCCCTAGAGATCCTGAAAGAGCATTATACTAGGCATCAGCCCTCATCCAGCTGCAATCGTGCAAGCTGGACAACTGGCACAGGGCCCAGGCAACAGAACTTCCCATCTGCACCTCTGGAGATATAAAAAGTGCTCCATATGCAGATCCAGCTTCATCACAGCCACAGTGAGCCAGTCTCCCAGCAAGAGACACTCTCATCTGGTGCTGGAGATCCTGGACCCCATGCTTGGCTCTAGAACCTCCAGGCATTGTCAGAGATCAGGCCAGTCCGCCTAGGGACTTGATGGGAGACACTATAACTGACACCATAGAAATACAAAGGATTATAAGAGGCTACGGTGACAATTATACGCCAACAAATTGGATAGCCTAGAAAAAATGGATAAATTCCTGGCAACGTGCAACCTACCAAGACTGAATCGTGGAGAATTAGAAGATCCGAGCATACCAATAATGATTAAGGAGATTGAAGCAGTAATCAAAACTCTCCCAAACAGAAAAGCTCAGGACCAAATGCCTTCACTGGGAATTCTACCAAACATCTCGAGAAGAATTATTGCCATCCTTCTCAAATTTTTGTTCAAAAGAAGCTAAAGAGAAGGAAACACATCCAGTCTCATTTTGTGTGGCCAGCATTACCCTGATACCAAAGCGAGATAAGGACACCACAAGAAAAGAAAATTACAGGCTAATATCCCTGATGAAAATATTTGAAAAAATTTTCAACAAATTCCAGCAAATCGAATTCAGCATTACACAGAAAGATCGTACACCATGATCAAGTGGAATTTATCCCTGGGATGCAAGGATGGTTCAAGATATACAAATCAATACATGTGATACGCCACATTAATAGAATGAGGATAAAAATCATATGATTTTTGCAATATATGAAGAAAAAGTGTTTGACAAATTTCAATGTATTTTCATTATAATAGTTCTCAACAAATTGGGAATAAAAGGAACCTACCTCAACATAATAAAGTCCATATGTGAGAAACCCATAGCTAACATCATACTCAACAGTGAAAAGCTAAAATCTCACTCTCCCCACTCTTATTCAACATAAGACTAGAAGTCCTAGCAGAGCAATTAGGAAAGTAAAATGAATAAAAGTCACCCAAATTGGAAAGAAAAAAGTAAAATTATCTGTTTGCGGATGATGTGATTTATACAAAACAGTATTGTACTGGTATGAAAACAGATACATAGACCAATGGAACAGAATAGAGAGCTCAGAAATAAACCTCTGCATATACAATCAGCTAATATTTGGCAAGGGAACTTTGAATACTGAATGGGGAAAAGACAATCTTTCCAATAAATGGTGTTGGAAAAACTGGACAAGCACATGCAAAAGAGTGAAGTTAGACTCCTATTTTACACCACTCACAAAAGTTAACTTAAAATGGATTGAAAACTTAAATAGAAGAAGTAAAACCATAAAACTCCTAGAAGAACGCATAGGGCAAAATTCCTTGACAAGGGTCTTGGCAATGTTTTTCTGACTATGACACCAAAAACAAAAGCAAACAAAGCAAAAATAATCACATGGGACTAATCAACATAAAAAGCTTCTGTACAGCAAAAGAAACAGTCAACAGAATAAAGAGGCAATCTATGGAATGGGAGAAAATATTTGCAAACCATATATCAGGTAATGAGTTAATATCTAAAATATATAAGTAACTCACACAATTCAATAGCAAATAATAATAATAATAATAATAACCCAGTTAAAAAACAGGTAAAGAAACTGAATAGACATTTTTCCAATGAAGACATATAAACGGCCAACAGGTACATGAAAAGATGCTGAATATCACCAATCATCAGGGAATGCAAATTGAAACCACAATGAAGTATCATCTTATAACTATTAGAACGGCTATTATCAAAAAGACAGGAGATAACAAGTGCTGTCAAGGATGTGGAGAAAAGGGAACACTTGTGCACTGTTGGTGGGAATGTAAATTGGTACAGCCACCATGGAAAGCAGTATAGAGCTTCTTCAAAAAGTGAAAATAGAACTAGCCCACTACTGGGTAAATATCTGAAGGAAAGGAAATCAGGATCCCAAGAGATTCTGCATCGCCATGTTCATTACATTCACTGTAGTATTATTCACAATATCCAAGAAGTGGAAACAACTTCTTGATGGATAAATGGATAAAGAAAATGGATATACATATATATACAATGGAATAATATTCAGCAATGAGAAAGAAGGAAATCCCGCCATTTACGATGAGATGGGTGGAACTTTAGGGCATTATCCTAAGTGAAGTAAGTCTGGCAGAGAAAGATAAATACTACATGATCTGACTTATATGGGAAATCTAAAAAAAACCTCTTAGAAACAGAGTAAGGATGGTGGTTGCCAGGGGCTAGGGGTGGGGAAAATGGGGAGATGTTGGTCACAGAGTACAAACTTCCAGTTTTAAGATGAGTAAGTCCTGAGAATCTAATGTACAGCATAGTGACTATAGTTAACATACTGTATCATATGCTTGAAAGTTTCTAACAGAGTAGATCTTACATGTTCTCACCAAAAAAAAAAAAATGTAATTGTGATGTGATGGATGTATTAACTAACTTTATTTTGGTAATCATTTGTAATATGTAAATGTACCAAATCATCATGTAGTACACTTTAAACTTACACAATATTCTATGAAAATTATATCTCAATAAAGCAGGAAAAAAATAAAATTGAATTTTACATAAACAGTGAATAATTGTTTAGTATAAGTATGCCTCAAATATATGACTGTTTGTCTGAAATTCAAATTTAACCGGGAGGAAAATGACATGGGCAGGCCCTGCTCCCTCTGAAGTTCTATGGGGGAATCTTTCCTTCTCTCTTCTACTTTTTGCTGATTCTAGATGTTCCTCGGCTTGTGGCAGCGTAACTCCAATTTCTCCCTCCCTCTTCCTGCAACCTTCTTCCCTCAGGTGTATCTCTTTGTATCTCTCAATTTCCCTCTCTTTATAAAGACGCCAGTCATTGGATTTAGGGCCCACCTTAATCCAGTATGACTTCATCTTAACTTTATTCCATCTGCAAAGATCCCATCTCCAAATGAGATCACAAACAGCTCTCAGTTAACATACGTTTTCGAGAAACACAATTCAACCCACAGCAAGCAGTTTTATGTCTTTTCATCATCAACTCTTGTGTGTGAATTAAGGTGTCTGATTCTTTTTTTAACGCCCTTCCTTTCCTGGGTCTCAAATCCCAATATCTTGTCACTTTTACTTTACAGTCTAACAAAATTGAAGCCTGTCTAATTCCTTGAATACATCATTGTCTCTCACATGATTGTTCATGGACTGGAGCGTTCTGCTCTCTTCATGTGACAATTCTCTAGTTGTTTTGCACATCTTAGCACCACCATCACTTTCTTTAATCTGCTGGGCAAAACTGAATGTCCTTTCTCCTTTGTTCTCTTTATACCATACACAAATATCTCCACTAAGTCAATTATGAGACCTTATACTTAGCATTTGTTTACATTTTTCTTTCTCTAAGAAACTGTAGGTTATTTAAAATCAAACATCATGTTTATCACTCATGAATAGTTATTGAATAAATTAATGGATTAATACGTGACTGAATAAGTGGACTAACGACCCATGCTAGTGTCTAAAGGAATCCAAATAAGTGAGGACTGCTAGATATTAACATGCAAATTGATAAAAAGAGTGAAGACCACCAAAAATATCCGATCTTTAAAACAACTCGTTTTCGGCCTCCTCCTCTGGCTAAAATAGACAATATATAAGGCAATCCTTACTCCTTAGGTTCATTTGTTTTTAGGAGGTAGATAAAATTATTCTGATGAATCATCATTGTGTATCCATTCATATTATTTAATTATGAAATAAGCCAATAAAAAAACTTGCTTAGCTGATGTAATTACTGCAGGTTTGGTGCTCAAGATGGAAAAACATAACCTGGTATTTGTGCTTGCTCTGTTTTAGGATGCACAGAGAAAAATACACTGGGGACCCTGTTCTATTTTATGTTGAGTGGCACATATCATGATTTAAAAAATTTTGGGATAAGACTAAATATTATGTTTGTACCTACTGGGAACATTTGCTTATTACCAAAGACACAGTTGAAACATTTCACTGAAACTTTAATGATAGTTTCAGAAGACACTATCAAGAAAAGCATACCACTGGGTCCTATTATCCATAAGGACAGTAGGCTGGAGTTTAGGAAAACAAGTTGAGAACATAATAAAACCTTTTAAAAGCAGTTTATATCAGTACGTCACAGTAATACAACACCAAATATGAGTAGGGGAGGAAGGTAATTACATTTTATTTTGCTATCTACATGCTATTTCATTGGGAGTGTACACTCATAATTGTTTTGTGGTTATGAGCAAGAATCCAGCAATTATAAGCATATTAGTGAAAAAAGCATTAAGTGGAGTACCGAAGTCACCAGATAAATATATACATACATATATGCATATGTACAGACATATGTATATAAATACAAAAATAAGCAAGCTAGCCAGTTAGCAGAGAGTGAAGTATAATAGAGTGTCAATAGAATTGGGAGAATCTATCCCAAATTTTTACTTTATTTCTTTTTCTCCCTCACTTCCTTCCTTCTTCCCTCCCATCATTCCTTCCTTTCCTTTTTTTTTTTTTTCAGTTCCATGTCTTCTCAGCTACAGATCACCAGCTATAATTCAGGAGAATGTAATCTGGAAGCATTTACTCTGGCTCACTCTTCACTATCATGACCCTTCTCTAAATGAGATTATATCTCGGCTATGACAACCCTTTGGAGCTACCAGTGAGAGTACTTTTTCTCTCTCCCCAATTTTGAAAGAATTAGATCCCTTTTCAGACTCAAAACTTTCAAAAGGCTCAATATTAGTAACATATAATTCAATGATCCAAAGTCCTTCTAAATCCTATATCCCTAGCAAAATTACGAGAGAAAATTAACAACTATAACAGCGACAAAACCATCGGCAGCAACAGCCAGGGTAACAGTGAGTTGGTCCCTGGAAACCACTGAAATCATGTACCTGCTCATTGTCAATTATTCTTTGAGAATTGTTAGATAACCAGTATATGGTTGATCCATAGAATCCTATGTACTCAAAACTTTTAAAGCAACTAGGCAACTATGCATTGTTCACTCAAAAATAGCATGTTTTATACTATTTTAAAAATATACAAATAAAAAATCCAGGGCCTTTCTTATCTGAAAATCTTTATACATTATGTTGTCTCATAATTGTTCTTGTTTCCTGTATCGCAATCTTTGACATGCAAAAACTATTCTCGTGAACACAGAAATTAGGACGTGACCTGTATCTGTGTTGGAAGAAGGTTTACTTTACGTGCATTTATATTAGATCAAGAAGGAAGTGGGTTTTTGTGGATGACATTTAAAGGCATATCACAAAAATAGATTTCTGAGGTAGAATTTAGGCTTCACATTTCTCCTTCAGTCTATAAACCCTACACATAAGTCTTCTCTTATTGGGATGTAAGATAGAGGTGAACTTTCTTATTAAAGGGCTTTTTAAGCATCATTCCCAGTGAAATAGCCAAAGCAAAAGCAAATAAAGAATTAAGCCTTTTAATAAAAATGGAATAGATTCTAATTGTATTTACTTTGCTACAGCATGAAAAACATATGGTGTGACCAGAATGGGAAAGCAGGAAATTTTAGAATTGTAGTTAGAATAATTGTTGGATGTGCCTAGTTCAGATGACCACCCAGAAGGAATCTTTTTTTCACTCTCTTTATACAATGTCACCCTGCCACTGATAATACACTCACAGCAAGGACGAACTCACTATTTTTTTTGCTGAGGAAGATTGGCCCTGAGGTAACATGTGTTGCCAATCTTCCTCTTTTTTTTTTCTTGAGGAAGATTAGCCCTGAGCTAACATCTATGCCAATCTTCCTCCATTTTATATGTGGGTCACCACTGCAGCATGAATGATGAGTGGTGTAGGTCTGCGCCTAGGATCCAAACCCAGGCCTCCAAAGTGGAGCACGCCAAACCCAACAACTATGCCACAGGGCCGGTCCCCAGGAAGAAGTTACCTTTTACAAGGGTGCCCATCTAACAAAGAGTGGACTTGCTAAACTTTTGAAATTTCTTACCATGTAGTTATTCGATCTATATATACCTAGAGTGGCACTGGGTGAAGCAGTTAAGAACATGAGTTCTTGATCCAGAGAAACTGAATTTAATCTCTACTGTGGCTTTTACTAGCTCTATGACCTCAGGAAACTTTCCATCATCTCTGTGCCTCATTAACTTCCTCTTTAAAATGTGACAATAATAGCACCTACCGTATAGGATCATTCTGTAGGGTGTTAAATGTCAAGCACTCTGACCAGTGCCTGACACATATTAAGCATTATATGAGCCTTAGGTTTTCATATTTATTTATTTATTTTTCATTGAGCATCTCCTATGTGCCAGGCATTGTCCTAGGCATGAGGATATAATACATATCAAAAAAAAAAATCCCTGCCTCATGAAATGTACTTTCTAATTTGAGCAATTGTGACAGAACCTAAGTAGGTATTCACCAAACCTCTCTACTCTTCCTTCTATTTTTTTTTTTAAGATTTTATTTTTTTCCTTTTTCTACCCGAAGCCCCCCGGTACATAGTTGTATATTCTTCGTTGTGGGTCCTTCTAGCTGTGGCATGTGGGACGCCACATCAGCGTGGTTTGATGAGCAGTGCCACGTCCATGCCCAGGATTTGAACCAATGAAACACTGGGCCATCTGCATCGGAGCGCATGAACTTAACCACTCAGCCACGGGGCCAGCCCCTCTGCTCCTCCTTCTTGACAGACAGCTGAACTACATATCCTAATCTTCCTTACAGTGATGTCTATCCACAGGACTGAGTTCTAGCAAAAGGATTGTGCTAGCTGCATTGTGCTAGCAAAAGGAAATGTTGTGTACTATTTCCACCTATGGCTCATATATTTCCCACATACCACCCATTCTCTCTTCTATTGCCTGCTGGAGAAGGTAGGATGAACCAGAAAGCCACCTATCAAAGATGTCACTCTTGGTTTCTGAATGACTGTGTGGAGCAGACCCCCAGTCCCATCTCCCTGCTGCCACTAACCTTCAGACTTTGTACAAATAGGAAAACTATCTACTATTGTATTATGCTGCTAAAATAGCAAGGCTTATCTCTTACAGCCTTTCGCATTACTTCAATTAAGATGAAGAGAAGAAGTAAATAAATGTGTAGCATCATATCAGCTAATGCTAAGTGCTTGGCAGAAAAGTGGAGTAGGGAAAGGGAGTGGGAAGTGGAGGGGAGTCAAAGTCCTCACTTAGAAGGGAACATCTGAAGCAAAGTTTCAGTACATAAAGTAGAGAGACACATGCAGAGCTATTGGAAGAGCATTCCAGGCAAGAGTATCACAAGAGCAAAGACCCTGGGGTGGGAATGTGCTTGAGACTTCACAAGAAAACCAGTGTGGGCTGGAGTTGTGTAGCAAATGAATTTAGAGGCAACCAGGGGGACAGACGAGTAAGATTTGAGACCATGATAAAGACTGTAGATTTTACTGGATGATTTTCAATAGGGAGATGACACAATGTAATTTACATTTTAAAATAATCATTCTAGCTCCCAGGTAGAGGTCGGGTTAGGGGGAAAAAGGAAAGCTGAGATATTATGAAGCTATTACAGTCAATTTGAACACAACAAAATGGTGGCACCAAGTCTTCTCAGGTCATTGTTTCGAATTCTTAGATCTTTGTCCATTCATCATATAACAAAATTTATAGATCATTCACCATCCTGATTACTCCTCCCCTAGGAGCACTTGAATTTGACACCATCTTTTAAAAATTCAGGCAGAATTAAACACCATTCTTCACACACACTCCGCAACTTATACCTTCCTAAGGTTGGACGTTGCACTGTTGCATAATTCATCAAACTATGAAAATCTTGTTTTATATTTTCTATCCTTAAACCCTACCACATTCATGTCTCATTTCTGCAATTGATACTTTTTAAAATGCTTTCTAAAATTCTTTTTAAACAGAGCTAGTGCAACTTAACTGTTGACTGTATTTTCCATGTGAACGTGTGGCTATTTGGAAACTTAGCTTGACTTCTTTCTATCATCATAATTTAGTCCAGGCCTCGAAAGAACATGTTATAAAGGGAGTAACTAAGTTTGATGTAAAAAACAGTTTCTATAGTCAAATATGTTTTGGAATCATTGAACTACACAAAGTTAATCAGATCCCATTCTTATAGGGCAGTTCAGAGAATTTGACATGGTTTTATGCATCATGACTCTCCATGAGGTGAGCTATGCGGAGTATTTATCAA
This sequence comes from Equus quagga, assembly GCF_021613505.1. Classification (NCBI taxonomy): domain Eukaryota; kingdom Metazoa; phylum Chordata; class Mammalia; order Perissodactyla; family Equidae; genus Equus; species Equus quagga. The sequence continues at coordinate 21,769,613 of NC_060283.1, forward strand.
ATTTAATTGACTACAGAAGTCGGTCCTCCCCTTTCTTCGGCTTTTATAGACCATTTCATGGAATAGTTAAGTTGCACTAGCTCTGTTTAAAAAGAACTTTAAAAAGCATTTTAAATTTAAAGTTCTGCTGAATACATGCTACTGACTTCTGGCAGACAGCAGTTTTAAATAAATTTTAATCTGAAATAATCCCAAAGCAGCAACCTGTATGATCAAAAGCATAACTGAAATGGATATAAGAACTACCACTCAGCTCGTGTGCCCTCACTAACCTCATTCCTCAGAAACCTTCTCTTGATAATATTCCCATGATGAAACAATTTGGGAAGTAATTTTTAAAATAGCAATGACTCTGGAGAAATACTGAATATCATCTAAAATTTCTCCACAGGTCTGTATAGTATTTACATGAACCACACCTATTTACCTTCATTAAAAATAAAATTTGGGAGAGGCTGATGGAAAAAAGTTTGTACTATTTCTGGCCACTAGATTACAAAGAAAGAGGTTTCTGATGTTATAGGTTTGCAGTAGAGCAGAGATGTGACTCACGCAGTTACTTAGGGGCCCCCAGAAAGCCATAGATGAACGCTGCTTCCTGGATGTTTGTGTTCATCATTTTCTTATTCCCGTTTCAAGATAAGTAACCAGGTACAAAGGACCAGAGGGTGTTTTTCACACCTTTTCCTCCTCTTTATTGAGGTAGACTTCACAGCTCAAGTGTGACAGGTAGTGTTTTGGCACACCGGAGTCCTCCCAGGAACATATTATCTAACTCTGTAGGAGCTGGAGGCTTCAGATGGGTTCAGGATTGATAGACACCACTTTGCCATGAGCAATCTCTCTGTAGCCAGAGAAGAAGGTAGTGTCAGATATGCTATATTTTCTCTGGAAATTCTCTAGTAGTTGTCACAGACTACAGAATCCCTTATCTTTCCACAATTTAATGAACATAGCATGAATTTTAGAATAAAAAACAGCTCCAACTCCACATCTGTTAGTTGGGAAAAGTGCTTAATGTATGTGGATCTGTTTTTTTGGTCTTTAAAATGGGTAAACAAAACAAAACAACCTACTTCGTGGGGCTGTTGTGTGAATTAATGTGATTTAAAATTTGTAATATTCTAGAGAGTAAGTCCATCAGAGAAGGTACCTTGCCTGTATTTTTCTCTGCCTTACTCCAAGGTCCTAGAACAGTATCTTGCATAAAATATTCACCAAATATATATTTTTTAATTGTATTGATTGCACATACTTTGTGTACTGAAGCTCTTTTTGTTATCACAGGCCCCAACATAAACAAGATGACCAGCGATATGATATGGCTTTTAGCAAAAACTTTTTATTTATCATAAAGTACTAATTTTAATATTGGAAGTGTTATAGGTAACCAATTGGACAAATAGAAGTTATTAATTGTAATTATATTTATTGTCTTCTTTTTTTGTGAACTTTCCCTAAAAAGCAATAGTGAAGGGTAACTCCATGTTTTGGACAATTATAAAATTTAAAGGGGATTTTAGTACTTTGAGTAAAAAAGAAAACAGGCATTTACTTGGAAATTTGACATATGATTCCAAGAGAGTAAAAAACTAAAGGTGACATGGGTTTATGACTTTTGTCACTCTTACTTATGGTGTTTTAAGATGAATAACTGGAAATTTTATTTAAGAAACAATTTTATTAAAATTACTTATATTTTCTATTGGTCTAGTATATTCCAATTATTCTAAGTAACTCTCCACTTCATCCTCCCTCCCATCCTGCCCAGGCACACAGTTATTTCTACTTGTATACTATTTTCCAACATACAAAACTAATAGGTAAAAGAAACTATGTGTGTGGAATTCTGATTTCTCTTTTGTTCCCATGGACAGAAACATGAGAAGTTCACTATTGGACCAGTACAGAGTTCAAGTGTTGGTTAGAATTGTTTGCATTCTATTACTATAGGAAACGGGGAACAATTAGAAAATAACAGTAATGGTTTAGGATGTAACCATACACCTATTTTTACCCACCTAACTTGTTGAAAACTGCTCTTCTCCAAATACACTGCAATTAAGGGATGTGTGTGTATGTGGTTGGGGATAGAGTAAATTGGGATGAGAGATAGATAGAATTGTAAAGCTACATTTTTTTGATTATTTATCTCCATTATAATATAGCATATACGTAAATATAAAATATAATAAATACAACAAGAGTAGTCCTAATAACTTATTGTTTGCTTACTATGTGCAGGCACTCTGACAAGTACATTGCTACACGCTCTCATTTAAGCCTCCCAATACCACAACATAGAAATTTTACCTTTTTTTTTTTTTTTTAACGAAAAAGGAAATTGTAGATCAGAGTAGTTCACTAAGGTGTGTAATAGCATGATGATATGGCATAGCAGAGGTGGGGTTAAATCTCAGGCATGTTTATTCTTATTCCCTTTCACTAAAAATAAATGAAGTTTATCTTTACTAAATACAGAAGAGCAAAGAAAGGAAACAAAAATTAAATTTCAAAAGCCACAAAAGAAGACCACATGATGACATCTATGGTGGGAGAAGATTTGAACGTCAAGATTCTACCAGTAGGGATCAACTCACAAATCCATATATTCTTGTGAGATATAGACCATTCTGGTGGTGGATACAGCACAAAATTAAGAAAACTTTGAGCTCACCCAGGCCTTGAAAGGAAACTTGACTGTTTAAAACCCTGAAACCAAGTAATGTCTGATGTTCCTCATTTCTTTTCTCACTTAAAATATGTGACCTATAAAAAACTTTTAAATTTATATTAATTTTGTTGCCTTATCTTCTTGCAGAGTTCAAAAGACAGAAGCAAAGAGAGCCATCACAGTTGATACACCACTTTTCATATCTCATCTCGCCTTTGCCTGAGTGACTGAAAGGTTGGGGTTCAATTGTAAGAAGAAATATAAATTAACGTTCTTTGTACTTGGAAAATATTGGGATGGCATTGAATATTTGAGGCTTAACATGGAGTCTTTTCTGAGGTTTTCTTTGTCAATTATAGCTCAGTGTTATGCTTTGGATTTTGATAGAGATTATATTACAAGTGTTTTTTTTTAAACATGACAATGAAATCATTCTAAAGAAAATGTAGCAAAGCTTGTCTGCATCTAAGCCATATGGTTGAAAAATTCAAGAGTATTATTACGCAAAATTAACCATCTTCAGCTTGATTCCCAATATATTAATGCATAAATTTGGAGCAAATTTAAGTCTTGAAAATTTAATTTAAGCATTTAAAAAAGTAAAGGCTCATACATTATAAATCAGTGAGGGAAATACCTCTAACTCAACACAGAAATAGGTGAAGATGAAGAACCAATTGATAGAAAAATAAAGACAAAACATTCAAAAACTTATGAAAAAGTATGCAGCATCCCTATTGTAAAGAAGCAAGTAATAATGAAATACTGGCTTTATCTATCAGTTTTGTAATTTTCTTTTGAATGTGGTCATTAAAGCCTCCGTTCAAAGCACATTTTCAGAGAGACCAGTTGTATTTAAAGTGGCTCTCTTTTCCCAGTTACTGTCTATTTTATTACTCCATCTATATACTACATATTGCTAATCACACTATGTAATTTCCCTTTTATATCTATCTGTCTATCTGTCTAGCCTTCCATCCATCCATCCATCCATCTTTTTATATATCCATCTCTCCATTTACCCTCCTATTTTTCTTTATTACCTATCTTTTGCCAAATAGAACGTGGGCTCCATAAGCTCAGCAATGACGTTTCTCTTACTTGTCATCCCATCTCTTCCCTAGAATAATGTCTGAAACTTAATCGGTGCTCATAAAATTATCATTGAAAGAATGAGTACATGTACAGAATTAAAGAATGTATAGTAAACTGGCTCACTACTGTTAGAAATGCATCTTAGTAGAACCTGGCTTATATATACTTTGACAATTTTGCACAAGAATGAAGCCTTGTGTATAGGGGGTACATAATACAGTAATATTTGTAGTAGCAAAAATCTAGAATTAACCTACATTTATCAATAGGAGACTGGATAAACAAACTACTTGTTATCCACATGGTAAGGATACCATTAACCATTAAAACCAATATGGTTATTTGTATGGAGTGATAAATAAAGTTGTCAAAGTTCTATTTCTTAGCTTTTTTTTAAAGGCAAGATATAGCATGGTTTGTCTATAATACTCCTATTTGTTTAAAACTTTTATATATGTGTATAACATTTTACACATACACATATGTGCATATAGATAGATAGAAATAGATATATGCATAGGAATTAGAAATCTCTAGAAGGAAAAATTATACGTAATATTTACATTTGGAAAGTGTGAGGTCGGGTAAGAAAAGAGACTCCCTTTTAACTTTAGACTTTTTTGGTACTGCTTGAATGTGTCAATATGTTTATGTGGTGTTTTTATAATGATCATGCTGATTATAACAATAAAATAACATTTGAAAAAAGTATAATATAGACCCACATCTGCTATTTAACAAGATATCACACTATGTATTTTTAAATAAAAACAGCAAGTTGTAGGAAAAAATGTAGTTAAGTAAAAGAAATGCAAGAAATTAAAGGTAAGAAAGAACACACACATATCAATCTTAACTGTCCATTTATAGATCCATGCTAAAGTCTAAAAGATGCTGCAAGAATGTCTCTCAAGAGTTAACCACAATTAATTTTGGAAAAGAAATTGCAAATGAGGATGACAGAGAGATTTTCACGGTTTCTTTATGTTATGTATGATTGAAAATTTTAATAGTGAGAATGTATATACGCATTATGTGTCCACCTCTTGATACTTTGCAAATGAAAGGAACATCCTTAATAAAGTAAGGTGAACTTGAAAGATAAATATTAAATAAGATGTGGGACTTGAAGTTCAAAGTTAGTAAGTTTATGGCTCCAGCCCAAACTGTACACTCTACTCATGCCAGATTACTTCCCTAAATGAGCCAGGCTCCTTTAACTTTCTGGATTTAGGCTCAGCTAGTCTCTCTATCTAGAATTCCCATACTACCTTTTATATTAGGCACACTGATGTCTTTCTCTCTGATGACCTCTAACACTTCAAGGAAGAATTACGCAGTCCATGTTATGGATTGCTCCAGAATTTATTAAAGTTATCTTTATGTGTTGTTTAGCTTTATAGTCTCTGAGTACCTTGAAGCCAAAGACTTTGTGAGGGATGTCTTGGAGTCCCCAGCTCATTGCAAAGTCTGGTACATAAGTGCTTGGTAATTGTTGATGTGTTTGATTCTTAACTTCAGAGAGAGAGTGAAGACTTTCATGTGAGTATAGCACCTGTGGTCTCTGCTAACAACACTGCCTTGATATTTGTATACTACTTCCTGGTTTGCAGCTCTTACATCATGTTATCACCTTCAAGTATCACCACAAGCCAGAAACATAGGTATTACCACTCTTCACATTTTACTCTTGAAGAAACATATTTAGCATATTCATTTTCCCACAGGTCCCACAGCTCACAAGTGGCATAGCAGAGCTTGGCTCTCAGGCATTTTAAATACCAAACCACAACCAGTTAGTGTAAACAAAGGGAAGAAATGACACTGCTAGGTTGTTTTGGAGCCAATGTGCTTCTGGGAGCTTAGCCCCGGCAACCTTCTGCAGAGATAGAAGCCAGATAGACACCCTCTACCACTGTCACTCTTCTTCCTTATAGGCTTCTTTCCATTTGCAGCAGGGAGGGGGCATACTCACAAATGTCATGTCCACTCCTGCTCCCAACAGCTCAGACCACAGCCAATATGCAACTATACTGCCTCCTCTACCCAAACCCGTGCATAGTAAAGAGACTTGATGATCCAAATCTGTAGCTCCTTCTAATGATTTCAGTGTTATAGAAATAATAATAATAAAATTTAGTTCTTTCCTGCACACACAAGGTCAAAACTTGACATTATGTGACAAATGGAGGAGAAGAGAGAAAGAGGAAAATAGAAAAGCAGTAAGGGAAATGCTTTTCTCAATGTTAATAATAGCTAATATTTACTGAGCATTTGCTATGTAATACTTAAAGTGGATAGCATCAAATTATAGAGGTTAAGTGTGTAACCTTAGAAGTCAGACTGCATGGGTTTGACTCTCAGCTCTGAAACTCACTATGAGTCTTGGACAAGTTACTTATTGTTCAGTGCCTCAGCTGTAAAATGAGATTGATGATAATAGCATCTGCCTCACAGGGTTCAGAGTGCCTCACAGTGATGTGGTGTCTGCCAATCTCTATGGTGTAAACACTCGTACCAATGCCTATTACAAGCTATTAACAGTTCAACAAACAGCTCACAAAATTCTCTAATATTTAACAATCGGCTCTCATGAGCCAGAAGGAGATAGCTCCAGAACACCTCCATTGCTATGGTGATGAAGTGTTAGTCTCATAAGCACTGAGAAGAGTGTGCACTATGTTAAGCATTTGTTTTTATTTTTTAAAGAAATATTCGCATTAATTCATCTAATCCTCACATCATTCTAAGAGATTGCTTTAGTTATAAAAGCAAGAGAGATAAATGAGGTAGAAAGAGCTTCAGTGTCTGGCTGCTAAGGATAAAGATGGGACATGAGTAGCCAGCCACACTGTATTTTCCTCTTGCCCGGGTCATCAGGGAATCACGTCCCATTGTACCTATGCAAGAATTTGACTGTGCATGTTCATAAAGTAAGAGTAGAAAATCCTGGTAAAATAACACCCAGTGAAATGCCAATATCAGCTGTAAAGGGCCCTTTGGTCCTAGAGACTTTTCTACCACCTTGGAGGAAAATTGTTCATCACACTCTACAATGAGGAAACCATACTATTATGTATTTCCAAGAATGGAGCAGAGAATAATGACAACTGCCATTCCTCGAGTATTTACTATGTGCTTAACATTTTGTTAACCATTTGAAATGAATCATTTTATGCAATAATCACAGCAACTCCATAAAGAAGGATTGTTATTGTACCAGTCTGTAGATGAGAATACTGAAGCTCAGAGATGTTAAGTAACTTGTTCAAGGTCACAAAGCTGCTATTAAACATCAGCTCTATTTAATTTGGATACACTGCAAACCATATACTCTACTGCTGTCTATCAAATTCATGAAAACTTGTCAAGGAGTTTAGGATTACATTGATGCTCTTTAGAGGTGAAAGTATTATCAAGAAATTTAAAGTTCACACTAAAGCTTTTTAGGGTTAAGAGTAAGACCAATGTCAGGCCAAAGATAGGAGGCTGAGAGAAATTCATGCCTTCAGTGTGACTGCTGCTTCATTAAAAGTCTAGTTATATTTTATTGTCAAAGCCCCTCTACATTGAGTAGGTAGGTGGTTCTGACGCTCGAGGGGAGCAGGGCCATGAATTCTGTGCCTGTCAGAGAAAGTCACATTAGGAGATACCCAAGGGTCGACTGCAGGATACTCTGCATTCTGCTTGGCACCTTCATTGTATTTGGAAAAAAAAAAGAATTAATTGGTTCATTAGCCCTTCATTTAATTCAGCTTTTTATTGTGCACTTCAGTTCTCACGCAAATGAACAGACACAGTGCAAGAAACAGAATACATTTAATGGGGCTCTCAAAAATAAGCCGTTGTTGCTTCTGTTTCTTTAATAGACACAAATCATTTATTTCCTTCTATAAAACTTCATTATCCAGCAAAAAATAGAGTTTCTTAATAAATGCATATTTTCCCAAAATGGAAAACCGTCTCTCTCTGATACGCAGAGTCATTGAGACATATTCACAGCATATCCACACACAGCAAGACTGCCCACTGAGTTCTACAAAGCCTGCAAGCATTCTCTGTCTTTTGCATGTTGAGGACATAATATCCTGGGCATGGAACAAAAAATCACAATAAATTAGAAGTAGAAGGGACTTTAGCTCAAAGTAAGTCCAGTCTTCCCATTTTCAAGATAAGGGAATCACTTCTGGCAGAGGTGAGGTGATTAGCCCAGGGTCATGCAATTCATCATTTGAAAACTTAAATCAAGCTCCCCTCTCCCAACTCTAAATATAGCAGTCTCTCTCCTTTACTAGGCTACCTGCTTAATATTGATCACTGCCATGGTCCCACAGACTGACATCCTGGTATGCTTATCATCCAGTCCTTTCCAAAAATGCATGTGCATCTATAAAGAATCACTGGGCATATTTCTGTTTCCATATAAAATTGCTCCCTTTCCCTTTTGGAAAATACTCTGTACTCCTCTTTTTGATTGAGGTCTTTTGAGACTTGGCCTCAGGGAAGCAGTTTCATTTTTTTATCAAAATCTCCCAAATATAAGCTGGTGGCTGATTTGAGTTTCTATTGATTCTTCTGTTCACGCTTCTTCCCACACGATCATAGATACTGTACTTGCCTCATGTTAATGATTTTCATCATCTTAAAAAGCCATTTTAATTAATCTCCTTCTGTTTAACAAAAACAAGTCAACCTGATAAAATTTTAGGAGAAAAAATAAAGCTGGTGTTTTTTCCCTAGGTAATGTGTCAGGTAGGGTTAAGGAAAGATGTTGGCAGGTGATACAGAAGAAGTAATTCATTATGAACAATGGTCTAGATATGTGTGCTCATCTCAAAAGATCAGCACCCCTAAGTGGCCTTCTTTAGAATCACAAGTTGGCACGTTGTACGGGCTAAACATCCCATCTTCTGTGCCAGAGATAGAGCAAGCCTCTATTCTGGGGAACAGATCCAGGTGGTAAAAGTACATGTCACATCCTGGTTGCTTGGGAAATAAGCTGTCATTTCATTTTGAACTTCCTAGCAGTGTGAGTTCAGCTTCCTCGGTAGAGATAACATTTGTTTTTCCCAAAGCCATCCATTATTTGCAATGGGGATTCAGTGTTAATTTCACTGCCTGTCAATTAAGCTCATCCCTTAATTTAATTGGGATGTGTATACAAAACATCACAGTGCTAATTCTAGTCCTTAATTCATGCTTAGAATAAGCTACACCCTCTAAGCATTCTTGCCCCCAAACTCTCCATCTCAATTTATTCTGTGGCCAGATTAATCCTCTTTTGTACAGGTTTGATGAGATCTTCCTGTTTCGAAAATCTCTTGGATTCTTACTTACTACAAGACATAACGCAAGTTCTCTAACAAAGCAATAACGGCTGTAAACAATCTGAATCAACCCACCTGATCAGCTTTATTTCTTCTACTCCATTTCCATGAATGCTTTATGCCATCTAAAACTTGTCTAGTTGAAAATCAGAGTCAGGATTAAAAGAATGTCTAGCTAGTAGCCTTGTAATAGCCTCTCTCAATCTGACACAATAGTGCTTATGAGATTCAGGGGATAAAAGGAAATTCATGCCTCACATATACCGAATAGGACATATTTTTTGGAGCCTGTTGAATGAAAGTTAAAAAAAACAATTAAAGAAACATTTGCTGAAAATTAAGCTGGGTACTTTTTATATTTAAACAAAAAATATTAAAAACACAGTTCAACCCTAAACATTTCATACATCTATGAAAAATGAAGAGAATTCAGCTAATAAAAATGAAGAAAATATATGAAACAATGTGCTATAGACTGAATGTTTGTCCTCCACTCCCTGGCACAAATTCTTATGTTGAAATCTGATCCCCGATGGGATGCTGTTTGGAGATGGGGCCTTTGGGAGGTAACCAGGTTTGGATGAGGTCATAAGGGTGGAGTCCCCATGACAGATTGGTGCCTTTATAAGAGGCTAAAGAGCCCGGATCTCTCTTTCTGCCATAGAAGGATACAATGAGAAGTTGACAGTCTGCAGCCCAGAAGAGGCCTCTCCACCAGAACTTGACTATGCTGCCATCCTGATCTCAGATTTTTAGCCTCCAGAACTGTGCAAAATAAATTTCTGTTTTTTATAAGCCACCCAGTCTATGGTACTTTGTTACGGCAGCTTGAATTGACTGACACAATGGTTTTTAGACACTGGACCATAGACAGTGTAGGAGAGTAATCTCTGAAAGAAGGTAAACAAATGAGGGGATCCCTATGAACATCCTTACTCACCCCTTGGAGAGAGATTCCAGGTCTCTGTGCAAGGAGGAGGAATCTGACCAGAGCCTCTTGTTCCACCTGAGTTCACGAGACAGTGTTTAAAGTTTGAGGGGGCAAAAACGTCTAGAGTTTGAGAGACAGAATACCACAGAGAAGAGAGTAGCATAACAGGCCCCAGATATTTGCTGAATTTTCCATGAAAATGATTAGATGAGTACTGATTAGTACACAAGTGTGGGAAAACTAGCAATTCTGGAAAAAGACTCAGCAGAAAAAAGCGGTGGAAAAATCCTTGCTGCTCACACAGGAAGAGGAAAAGTCAAGTTCCCACCATACAGAGTGGGAAGACTTCCTAACAAATGGATCACTGAATAGTGACCTCAGAGGATGTTTCCTCAGAATTGAGATCAAATGAGCTGTAGATTAATGGCTGCTCTGAAACCACTAAATAAATCGTAAAACGATGTTTTAGAAGAAATTAAGTAGTACCATAACTCAACATCAAAAATATTAGGAGGAACAATAACAGGAAAAATTCAGTTACCACTAACGTCGAGTTTACACTGTCTAGCATCTAATAAAAAATTACCAGTCATGCAAAGAAGTGGAAACATCTGTCCTATAATTAAAAGAAACATCAGTTTACAGAAACAGACCCTGAGTTGACTTAGATAAAAGAATTAATAGACAAAGATGATAAACTGCTATTATAAGTATGCTCCATATATTCAATAAGGTAGATGAAAAGTATGAACATGTTACATGAGATATAAAAATGACCCAAATTGAATTTCTACAGATAGAAAATATATTGTCTCAGATAAAAATATATACCGGATAGGATTAGAAACAGATTAGACACTCCAGATGCAAATGTAACTTTAAGACATAGAAATAGAAATTATCCAGAATGAAATCCAGATCAAAAAGGATAAAAAAAAATTCAAGCCAACAGAGCATCAATTAGCTACAAGGCAATTTAAAGAGCCTAATATAAATGTAATGATGCCTCAGAACTGGGAAGCTTGGGCAGAAAAAATATCTGTAGAAATAATGACTAAAATTTTTCCAAATTTCGTGAGAACTATACACCCAGCTCAATGAAACCAGAGAAAATTGAAGAAAATAGCACAGAGAAACATCAGAATCATACTCCTTAATACAAGTAAATTTGATAAGCAAAGAAAAAAAACCCTATTACCTATAGAGGAACAAAAGATTAAAAAAAAAAAACAGAGACTTTTATTGGGAAAAATACAAGTCAGAAGAAAGTGGAACAACATCTGTAAAGTACTGATAGGAAGAAAAGAACCCAAAAACCAAAACTTGTTAACTTAGAATCTTGTAACCGGCAAAAATGTATTTCCCAAATGAAGACAAAATAATATCATTTTCAGAAACACAAAACCTGAGACTATACATCAGTATCAAACAGGAACCACAAGATATGTTAAATGAAGTCGGGGGCCTGAGTTCTTTTCCCAATTTTACTTCCACCCATGGAAGCTTAGAGAAGTTGCTTCCTCATTCTGTGCCTCCATTTCTCATCTGTAAAGGGCATTAGCCTTTGTTAAATGCTGTGGTTCTTTTAGGTATGTCCACCCTAATGTCTTTTCTTGACAAACTCCTGTCACTTGAGTTCCAAGGGAAAACTGAAGGCAAGCTTGGGGAGCTTCAGAGATTTTTAAGCAGCATGATATATTAATCAAATAAAGGAGGATTCTTTTTACACAATAGTATGTTAAGAGAAGAAGCAAATGTCATGGGTGGTGACTCAAGCTGATGATTGTCAGATATTCATGATGTAGAACAAAAATGCCAATCTTGACATGGTGAGAACAATTAACTTTATTGTCATCACGATTTTTTCAAATATTTATTCTATTTAAAGTACCTGAGTGGGTTGTATTAAGTATAGAGCTATCTCCATTTTACTTACTGTATCTGTCTCTGCAAACGAATACATACTATCAATAATATTTCAAATTTGTCTCAGTAGGAATACACCTTACATATTCTCTCATGCACACACTACAAAGTTAAGTTCAGTTCAACAAATATTTATTGGATATAAATTGAGGATTTCAATATAGTATATCAGAATGTTATGAGACCAGGATTTTATTTTCAGTACAACCAAATAGCTCCATTACTAGAAAAAGCCTTATTTTACTTTGCTAAAAGTGTTTTGTCTTCTGCAAAATGAGAAGACTAAATTAGATTATCCTTAAAGTCGCTTCCAGTTATAAACTCCTGTATGCGTCTATGTACTCACAAATGTACCCAAAACTGTGGAGAAATAAACCAGTATAAGACATGTTTCCTATCCTTGAGGAAATTGTGGTCTAATTGAGTAATAAACTGTATAAATATTTAACTTAGAATTAACTACTAAATATTTACTATGTTTAAGGTACTAGGTTTGGTGCTGCTTGAAACAATTAGAATAGGCTGAAACTTCTAGGAAGATATTGTCAGCCAGGAAGTTGAGATTCAGGAAAAAATTTATAGGATGAATGATGTTAAATTGAGGGTATTGTGAGAATGTGTTATCAGAGATGTGGTAAGATTTCAGAGAAAAACTTTAAAAGAATAATATTTTCCCGTATTATGTATACATTTTGTATGTATACTGAGATGATGAATGATGTATATATATATATAAATAGATAAGGCTTATAATAGATAATGTTTACTTAAATCCATTATGTGTGGGGCGAGATATATATCTGTATCTATATCCATATAGGTAGAGACATAATTTATGTACATCCACACACATTTCTCAAGTAAGCCATTTTAATGAGGAGAAAGAGAAGGAAGGCAGACTCAATGGGATGTTGCAATGCAAATAGTACCCAGATGTTCTCATTTCAAGTCCAAACACTGCAACTAAGTCTCCGATCTCATGCAAGTCTCTTTATATTTCTCAGTGTTGTTAGCTCTAAAATGTGGTGTGTGTGGGGGGGGGGGGGGGGGGGGGTAGGTAGACTAGATGAGTTTTAATGTCAGCATGAGTTCTATCACTACATACTGACAATTTGAAATAAGTTAGTGCCAACGCAGATTACTGCACTACATGTGTTTCTGCAATAGAGAGATACCCAGCTCCTTTCAGGAGATTCTAATCTGTTTTGGGAACCAAGACATAGATATGAAATTGATACTACAAAGGTAAATATTTAAACTCTGAGTGTATATTTACCTCCATTTGTGTAGCATTTAGATTTGTCTTGTTTTCCAGTGTATTTCTAGTGCACAGAACCAAGTACATTGTAGACATTAACTTCTTACTTAAATGATGTATGAATAAATTCGCGAAAGAACACAGGTTAACTAGTACCGTATTTAGAGCTTTATTGGTTGTTTACTTCTACTGATATAGAATAACACAGGCATATAACAGTTCACATACACTCATTTTTCCATCTTGTCTGATTCATTTGATGGAAACAGTTTCAATTGTTAGTCTATATTCAGATCACAAAAGAAGATTCCACCACCAAATCGTATAACGTGCAAGACTTTGATGTTGCACTAATACTTTTTAAAAAATTGTCATCATTGATTCTGTGTCACTGCATCGAAATGCACTGGGGCCATCCTGGCAATCTGGATAAGAAAAGTGAAGTGACATTAACTGAAAGGGGAATCATGAGAAGAAGGGAGAGTAGAAGCCACAATATTGTACCTAGTGTTCTTTAAGTATCTTCAAGTTATGAATCTACTTTTTTTTGAGAACATATATGCGCACATATCTTGTGTCTTCACCTCCTTCAACCTTTTGGTTAAAGGTCATGTTTTCAAGGAGGCCTTCCCTGACATTTCTATTTAAAATTGCAATTCCTGTTTTCCCTCCCTGCTTTCCTTTTTTCCATAACACCTTGTCTTCTAGAATATTATGTGAGTTACAAATGTATGTGGATATTATCTTACTCCTTCTACTAGGCTGAGAGCTTTATAAGCGCAGAGCTGTGCCTGTGTTTACATCTGTATCCCCAGCCTTTATGATAATGCCATCCACACAGTAGAATCTCAACCCATATTCAAAATTTCAAATATTCACTGAACTGCACCTTCCACCCCTGCACACCACTGATCACTGTGACAGCTGTGTTTTTATTCATGACCCTTGACTTTGGTCACAGATGATTGGCTTAAAGCAGGTACATTCTCAAAGGTGGCCCAGATTTTTATATTAACTACATAGTATAGAAGGAAAGATAGAAATTTTAAAAATCAACACACACAAATAATTGTACACTGCATTAAAGTGACATGAAATAAAAGTACAACAAAATGTGAGCAAATAATCGTGGGGATGCAGTTTACATTGGGAAGGTCAGAGAAGGTCTTTTGGGAAGAGAAAATTTTGAGTGGAGTCTTGAAAGGTAAGGGGACTGTGAACAGGAGGGATCATCTTTTAATTTTACTTAATGCCTCCTCAATGTTCAGATCAGGGCACACGTGATTTTCTGTGCAAGACTGAACCAAATTCTTCTCATAGCACCACGGACTTCTCCCTCAAGGCACTTAACACAGGGACATTTTCCATGTGCCTGTGTGATTATTCAATTAACTCCTGTATTCCCACTCGACTGAAAGCTTTGTAACAGAATGATCTCAGTTCCTGGGATCTCCCAATTTCTGATTTTGTCTGCATGTCTGCACTTCGGTTTCAGGATATAATTCTGAATTTTTATAATACAATTCCTGTTGTTATTATTTATTTTTTCATAAGCTAGCCTAAATGAGTTTCTGTTTGGTACAAACAAGAAGTTTCCCATAATATGGTATTTTGCTCTATAAAGACAGTGTTAACGTGAATGATACAGCTTCCATGGGCTTTGCAGACAAGCAAATCAGATTTCAAATCTGTCTTCTAGCATTTAATTGTTGTATCACCTTGGGCCAGTCTTTAAACACCTCTGAGCTCCAATTTCCTAATCTCCAACAGTATGATAATAATGCCTGCCTCAAGGGATATTGTAAGATTAATTAAATGAGTTGTAAATAAAGTATCTACACTGTCTTAGCAAATAGATGAGGCTCATAAAATGGTTAATGAGATGATAAGATAATTGTTAATGCATAATAAGAGAAAGGCAGAGGGGTTTTTATTTACCACATCCATTCAACAGAAACCCGTTGATGACTATTATGTACCAAATCTGTGTCTAGATGACCAGTGGCACAGTCACAACCAGGACAGAAGCCTGTTGCCAAGGTGCAAATCAGTTGACTCCACATGAGAATTACACAGAGACAGGAATTGAAATCAGTTCTATCCCCTGTTACAGAATTGCTGGCCCTTCTCTTCAACAGCCAGGGAGCAATGAAATTTAAGGACCCAAGCTTCTCTTTTTCTGTTATTTTCCTTCCTCTCATGATCCCATTTTATTCTGTAGGTTTTAAATAGTTATCAGAATGGTTAAACAGAGGAAGCAACCATCTAAACATTATTTCTAAAATTTTAATTTAAAGTAAGATGCATATATGAAAAAGAAAAAAGTGGCAGACTTGCCAAATGTTTTATAAGCAGTCCATATTGATCGGGGTATTTCCAATTTTCTTTTGTAGGGAGAAGCAGAAGAAATTATTTTAAAACAAAATGGCACTTCATAGGTCCCAAGACGATTTGCATTTGCAAAAGGAAGTTATAAAAGTGATTCCCTTTAAAATTCTTACATTTTAGTAAGGATGCAGGAGTTTTATTGGCTTACTAAGATAAATCTAGGCCTGAAAGGACCCACTAAATTCAACACCTGTAAAGACGGAGCTAAGGGCTGGCCGCCAGGGTTCACTAACACTGGCCAGATGGGAACTCACACAGACAGCATGCAAAATGCCAGCCAAATGTCCAGGACAGAGATGTCAATCCTGTCTGCGACATCTAAAACATTCACTGAAATCGCCGCTATAGACAAGAAAGAAGATTCTTCACGTCCCCATGAGGATTGATAATCAGGGAAGGTGTTATTTTGAGCAAGTATCAGAGTTAAACCAACTCCCAGAAGTTAGAGAAGCAAAGGCAGGGAAAAAATGCAGAAAACAACAAGAACAACAAAAATACCTTTATACAACACATATTGTAAACAGCCTTAACAAAATGCACTAAGAATAGCAAGGTCGAAGAAGGGCCTCGAAACAAATCTGTCAAGACTCAGGGTCATCAAGTTGCGATACAAAAATCCAAGAACATAAAATCAAAGTAACATATTGAGAGGGCTTCTGCCAGTCCACACTCTTCATCAAGACGTAAAACAAAGTTAGCAAATCATCCTAGCATGGGTTTTACAAGGGAGAAAGAGAGTATGCAGTATGCATTGAGAGTTTATTTTCCAAGAGACAGGAAATTGTTTCCAAAATAAAATAAAATTATCCAAAAAAATTCTGAAAATAAACATTAAAAGAAAAATGTTTTCAATTCATTGTAGTTATTCTAGGTTTTTATAGGCCCACCTTTTCGAATGGATCCTTTGTAAGCTTATTTTAGCAAATCCTTTGCAATGTTTTAACGTGGAGTGAGTCATATTCAATTGCCATTGCACACTGACTTTTTGAAGAATCTTGTCTAAATACAACCCTTAGACACAGAGACCCTCATTTTCGCATAAGAAGTGCTTCTTCCTAGATCACAAAGTCATCAATTAAAAAATTGTAGAAAATACAGTATAGGCACTTTTCCCACAAAAAATGAAGCATAGGGTTATTAGTTTTCATACTACTCAATTCCTAGTTTAAAAATTCCATAGACAGTTGCATCTGAACTTGTCAGTTTGATTTCTTTCAATTGCAAGCAATTCCCCAATATTATAAGCTGTAGTTTACTTCAGTTCAAGCTTGTCCAGCTATGGTCATATTTATGCTTTGGCCATATCTGCTCTACAAAGTTGAGGAGATGGTTCTTCCCAATTAGAGAAGCTAGACACCACATTTTGTACACTTCTGACCGTGCTGTTGGCACAACAATATTTCCTTCGGATGCATAGGTATGAACTTGGCAACTTTGGCCCAAGTAACCATATA
Source organism: Equus quagga (assembly GCF_021613505.1). Taxonomy (NCBI): domain Eukaryota; kingdom Metazoa; phylum Chordata; class Mammalia; order Perissodactyla; family Equidae; genus Equus; species Equus quagga. Next base: position 21,786,666 of record NC_060283.1, read on the forward strand.
TTATTTTAATGATCAATTCAATAACTACCACCTCCCAATGGCCTAAATCTCTAATCAGCATATGAATAATTATAGACCATGGTGAACTCCTTTGTTTTTGCAACTGAGGCCCCTCTGAGTTAAACAAGCACTTGGGCATGTTAACCCTTTCAGATGCACTCGTGGTTTTAATACACTGTTAGTGAGCCAACAATTATTTACCAGACTATGTGCTAGAAGATGAATATGCAAGATGAATCAGACAAAGTCTCTGTGTCTAATGACTTCAGAGCAATTTGCGGAGAAATGTAAAATTGCAATCAGTTCTAGGACAGATGTATATGCAAAGTGCTATGAGACTATTGAGACACAAATGGATCAGAACAAAGACACAGTGAAGGTTGAGGCTCCCAACTGGACAACATAGCTTGGGAAAATATTGCTCTTTCATTAAGCCATATGATCCTGGCTCATAGAATTCACTATTAGGTAGGTAGGGGGAGGAGAGGGAGAGATAGAGAGAGGTATGGGATTAAGAAACATAGAAATATAGCAGTATGCCTTAGAAACATGTCTAGAAATCTAAGAACCTTATATTGACAAGAATATGGGTGTGGCTTTCGGCTTATAGGATCAAATAGCTTTCTAAGAGAGTTGTATTGTCAAAGAAACTACCATGTCCAAACTAAAAAATATCTATGACTAAGACATAACGCAACCCTTAGGACTCAACCAGTAGGAAATAAGATGAGGAACGGCTCATTTTCAAAGGAGGTCAAATTCTTTAATACTCATTTCTGATATGGTTGTGGAAGATAACAGAAAAGGCACTCTCAGGAATGCAGAGTCAAGGACTCCAACAAGACAGCAACATTGAAGCCTAATCAAAGGACATTAAGGGCCTTCTTAGTGTCTGTCCAATGGGATTTCAGGAATTCCTAAGAGGTAGTGAGCACCAGGCAGACAACCACACGATTCTGCTCTGCATCATCACCCTTATTCTTCTAGCTGAACACAGTTCTTTGCATTTAAGGGCTTCTGAGATTAGATTGGGCCCATTCAGAAAATCCAAGATAATCTCTCTATTTTAATGTTTGCAATCTTAATTTCATCTGAAAATCTCTTATGCCATGTAACATAACATTTTCACAGGTTCCAGAGATTAGCACAGGGATATATTTGGTGAGTAGGAGGGGGATGGAGTGAGAAACGGACACACCTAGCCTACAATACCAGTAATCTTGAACTTTGTGCTTGATGACACATGCCTGGATGGGAGTTTTGGCTTGTCTCCCTTGAGGAGAGAGAGAGAGACAGAGAGACAGAGAGAGAGAGACAGAGAGAGAGACGGAGAGAGAGAGAGTAATATGTTGCTAGCAGGAGGAATAGTAAGCTGTATATAAGGTCAGAAATGTTGGTGACTAGGTATAATGAAAAATAGTCTGCTTTTTTGGTCACCAATTATAGCAGGGAGCCCCTGCTGACCCATAATGGATTGATTTTAAGCCATAGAATTTAGGATTTTTTAAAATTACAGTAGGTTGAATAACTTAGCCAATTATAGCTTGTATAGTAGATGTGCAACAAATATTTGTGTATGGAACACTGCTATGTCTGGCAATGGTGTGCTAGTTTTCCCCACATGCATGTCTGACTTTTCCAATAAAAGGAGACCTTCTTTTAAAAAAAAATAGTGAAAAGACAATTTAGTATCCATAAGTATAAAGTTCAATATTAGTCTCTACCTCACACAATACACAAGAAGCAATTTCACGTAAATAGAGACCTAGACTTGAAAGGCAGAATGATAAAACACATGTAAGATAATATAGGGAAATATTTTCATGACCTTGGGAGAAGACTTTATTAAACTAGACACAAAAAGCATTAACCATAAAAGAAAATTTGATAAATTTGATGATTAAAATGAAGAAGTTCTGGGGCTGGCCCTGTGGCTGAGTGGTTAAGTTTCTGCACTCCACTTCAGTAGCCCACGGTTTTGCTGGTTCGAATCCTGGGCATGGACATGGCACCACTCATCAAGTCATGCTGTGGTGGCGTCCCACATAGCATAACCATAAGGACGTACAACTAGAATGTGCAACTATGTACTGGGGGGTTATGGGGAGAAGAAGAAGAAGAAGAAAAGAAGATTGACAACTGCTCAAGTGCCAGTCTTTTAAAAAAAATGAAGTTCTGTTCACAAAAAGATATCATAAAGAGAGTGAAAATCAAGTAGCAAACTGAGAGAAGACACTCGCAACACATATAATCATAAGACATGATAGAACAAACAGAAGATAAGAAGATTCAGTAGGAAATTGACAATGACTTTAATAAGCACTTTTCAAAAGAAAAAACATCCAAATAACTAATAAACTTATGAAAGAGGCTCTAATAATTAGCACTCAGCATAACATAAATGAAACCAAAAGGATATATCATTACCCCTTCACAAGATTGCCCAAAACTAAAAAGTTTAATGAGGAGGTGGACTAAGGGTAATTCTTATTCATTGCTTATGGGAATGAGAATCATATAACAATTTTTGATAATGAATGGGAAGTTCTTATTATGTGGCCACAAAAGTTTCTAAATAAATATTTGTTGTGATAGTGGTAGTGGTTGTTATTATTATACCCTTCCTGACCCTCAGGGATAGGATTAGTCTTATTTATATTCAATATTCATTCATTAATTTCCTACTCTGTGCCATAAACCATATTAGACTCTGAAGATACAGAGCTGGATGAGAAACAGTTACAATTCCTGTGCCCAAATTGCTTACTGTTTAATGGGTTTAGTCATTTGTTTCTTTTTGACTTCAACTTTCTCCCTATAAATTCATGTCATAAAAATATGTAGAGCCAGCCCTGATGGCCTAGTGTTTAAAGTTATGCATGCTCTGCTTTGGCTTCCTAAGTTTGTTTCCCACGTGTAGAAGTACACCACTCATCTGTCAGTAGCCATGCTGTGGCAGTGGCTCGTATAGAAGAACCAGAAGAACTTACAACTATACAAAACTGTGTACTGGCACTTTGAGGGGAGAAAAAGAAGAGAAAAAAGGAAGAATATTGGCAAGAAATGTTAGCTTAGGGTGAATCTTCCAAAAAATTTAATATCTATAATTTATTGAATACTTAATACGTGGCAGGAAAACAGTGGGGATATTAGCCAAAACAAAGATTCTGGAGAAGTATAAATGTTTAAGAATTTGTATCACGTTTTTCCACATTCCTATCATGCTTTATTCTGAAGTCCCAGGTGTCCTTTTTGAGGAACAGTTCATTTAATACCCAGCAGGCATAGCAGAAAGAAGGAAAATCAGAAGTGAGGAGATTTGCTAAGTCTCTACAAGATTACTCTCCATCCTGTACCAAATGCTACTGTGTTATTAATCAGGGCGCTATATTTACCTCTTTAAGTGCCTCATTTATCATCAGGCAATGAATTTCAACATCCTTTGAATTTTAATGATGGGAGGAAAGAAAACTCCAAATACTTTGAGATCACTTCTTCAATCTCCTCATTCGAAAAATAAGAAAGCTGAAGCAGAAAGAGGCTACGGGAAAGGCCTAACAACACACAAGTGGAAAGCAACTATGTTTACACTCTTTCTACTCCTTTTGTGTTCATTTTTGAAAAATTGTAGGAATTATCCCATGTATCCCCTGAAATTCAAAGATATCTCCTGGTTGAGCAGAAGTCTCTGGTAACAGAATCAGATAACAGATTCATTTCTAAGCTCTATAGCTGACAGAGTTATTAAAAATTAACTTTAAGGGTCTATAATCAGATACGATAATGCACTTTTGGTTTTACTATCAACATATCATCTTAGAGGTAAAAAAGTAACACTGGCAAACTGATTCCAATACCCCTTTGTCAATAGCAGCAATTACACTGAAGTACTCTTTATAAATGAAATAGAGATGGCATATTCCAAATAAATAAGGTTTTGGGTATTTGGGGGATCTAACCAAAGAGGAAAAGGAATCTTCTCTTTAACAGCAAGAGAAGAATAATATCAAAGAACAAATCAACAGGTGGCCAAGACGAGGCATACTCACATCTGCAGCCTGGGTTCCTTTCCTGGTCAGGGACTCACAAAACCCATCTGCCAGTTACCATACTGTTGTAGCTGTGTGTTGCTGTGATGCTGAAAGCTAGGCCACTGGTAGTTCAAATACCAGCAGGGTCACCAAAGGTGGACAAGTTTCAATGGAGCTTCCAGACAAAGACAGACTAGGAAAAAGGACCCAGCCACCCACTTCCAAAAAAATTGGCCATGACCTTAAATGACACATTAGACCTGAAGGACTTAATAGATATCTACAGAACATTCCAACCCCAAACTGCACAATACATTTTCTTTTTGAGTGCACATGGAACATTCTCCAGGATAGATCACATATCAGGCCACTAAACAAGACTCAATGAATTTAAGAAGATTGAAATAATATCAAGCATCTTTTCCAACCACAACAGTCTGAAAGCAGAATGCAACTATAAGAAGAAAGCTGGAAAAGTCACAAATGTATGGTGATTAAACAAAACATTGCTGAACAACTATTGTGTCAATGAAGAAATAAAAAGAGAAATCAAAACTAACTGGAGACAAATGAAAATGAAAATACAACATACTAAAATCTATGGGATACAGCAAAAGCATTAGTAAGAGAGAGGTTTATAGCAATCTGGGCCTACATCAAGAAACAAGAAAAATCTCAAATAGTCAATCTAAAGGGCCAGCCTTGTGGCATAGTGGTTAAGTTCATGTGCTCCAATTTGGTGGCCCAGTGTTCACTGGTTCAGATCCAGGGTGCAGACTTACACACGGCTCATCAAGCCATGCTATGGTGGCATCCTACATAAAAGAACTAGAAGGAATTACAGCTAGGATGTACAACTATGTACTGGGGCTTTGGGTGGGAAAACAAAAAGAGGAAGATTGGCAACAGATGTTAGCTCATGGCCAATCTTCTTCACCAAAAAGCATACCTTGAAAAAATAGATAAATAAGCAATCTAAAATTACAGCTAAAGGAATTTGAAAAAGCAGAATGAATGAAATCCAAAATCAGTATTTGGTTGGAAATAATAAAGATCAGAGCAGAAATAAGTGAAATACAGACTAAAAAGACAAAGGAAAAGATCAATGAGACTAAGAGCTGGTTCCTAGAAAAGGCAAACAAAATTGACAAAGCTTTAGCTAGATTCACTAAGAAAAAAAGAGAGAAGTCTCAAATAAATAAAATCAGAAATGAAAGAGGAGAAATTACAATAGACACCACAGAAACACAAAGGATTATAAGAGAGTACTATGAAAAGCTGTAAACCAACATGTTGGATAATCTAGAAGAAATGGATAAATTCTTAGAATTATACAACCTTCCAAAACTGAATCAAAAAGAAATAGAGAATATGAATAGACAAATCTCTAGTAAGGAGATGAAAACAGTAATCAATATCCTCCCAAGGGGAGAGGGCTGTCAACATCATGGTGGAGTGAGCTCCTCCCCTAGTCTCTCTCCCCAAGATACAATGAAAAGGAAAACCATAAACCAACAGAAGATATTCATACAACACAATAGATGGCTGAGAGATCCACACAGGCATATGTCTGAAAGTGGGTGGTACTGGACCCCCCTGGGAAGCATGAGAATGAGTTAAGGATATCTCCTCTCCCTCCTCAAGAGGAGTGGGAGCTATCTAGGGTGTGGGACCTCGCACGGAGGCTGGCAACTGGCTCTGAGAGGCGAAGGTGGAAGAGGCATCCTTCCATAGGAATGTTTGCACTTTCAGAGTTGCCTCCCAGCCTGTGGGAATGCTCCAGTGAGCCAGCTCAGTAATCATGAGGGCATCCACACAAGGCCAAGCAGCCCAGGCAGGCAGGCAGGCAGTGAGTTCAGAGCATCAGCACACAGGATCACACACATTAAAGGAAGCACCCCTCTCTCCACTCAGTGCACCAGCTCATCCCATTGTACAGAGCAGGGTATCCCCATCACAGCACCTGCTCCTATATGTGTAAAGCAGTAGTGGCCAATGGGCAAATGCAGAAGGGCCCTGCTGCTTCAGCTTCCAACAGACAGGCACATCTGCCAGGGGTTACAGAATGCTCAGAAAACACAGCTCTTGCTGCATCCAGTGGTTGCAGGTGGAATCTGCAATCAGATACTACTACTGTGTGATGGCAAAGGTCCACCCAATCAAATAGCACAAAGAAGTATATTAACACTCCTGACCAGAAAGAAAATGACAAGTGCCCAGAAATCAATCCTGAAGTCAGAAATTTACAATCTAAGTGACACAGAATTCAAAATAGTCACCATAAAGAAACTCAACAAGTTACAAGAAGACACAGAAAGACAGTTCAATGATCTCAGGAATAAAATTAATGAACAGAGGGAATTCTTCACGAAAAAGATTGAAATTATTAAAAAAATCAGAAATGTTGAGGATGAAAACACAATGAAGGAGACAAAGAAAAATTTGGAATCCTTAAAAAGAAGAGCTGATATAATGGAGAACATAATCAGTAATTTAGAGGACAGAAATATAGAAATGACACAGATGGAGGAGGAGTGAGAACAAAGATTAAAAAGAAATGAGGAAATTCTCCAAGAAACATCCAACTCAATTAGAAAATCCACTGTAAAGAGTATAGGTTTTCCAGAGGGAGAAGAGAAGGAGAAAGGAGCAGAGCTTGTTCAAAGACATAATAGGTGGGAACTTTGCAAACTTGGGGAAGGATATGGAATTACATGTAAATGAAGCTAATATAACTCTTAATAACATCAATGTAAAAAGACCTTCTCCAAGGCATATATTAGTAGAACTGGCAAAAGTCAACAACAAAGAAAAAATATTAAGGACAACAAGAAAGAAGAAAATAATACACAAAGGAATTCCTACCAGTCTTTCAGTGGATTTCTCCATAGAAACCTTACAGGCTAGGAGAGAGTTAAATGATATATGCAAAATTCTGAAAGACAAACTCTTTCTATATATTCCAAGAATACTCTATACAGTGAAACGATCCTTTATAGACAATGGAGAAATAAAAGTTTTCCCAGATAAACAAAAGCTGAGAGAGTACATCATGAAAAGATCCCCCCCCCGACAATAAATGATCAAGAAGGCCATCATATGTGAAAAAAAGAAAGAGTTTGTGAAGCCTTGAGCAAGGTGATAAATAAGCAGACAAAATCATAAAATTGCAGCTCTCTATTAGAACAGGTTAGCAAACACTTATTAAAGATAAAGGGAAGGAAAGCATCAAAAATAACTATAATCACTTTATTTTAATCACAAACTCACAGCACAAAACAGAATTAGTTGTGACAATAATAACTCAGACTGGGAAGATAAAAGGGATGGAAATTGCTCAGACTAAAGAAGTAAGAGGCTATCAGAAAATGGACTATCTAATCTATGAGAGCTTTTATACAAACCTCACAGTAACCACTAAACAAAAAATCAGAACATAGAAACAAATGATAAATAAAGAGAAAGCCATCTTAAAGAAATATAAAACTGAATTGACAGTTGTAAATACACGGGACGACAAACAAGGGACATATAGAACAACTGGAAAATGAGTGATAAAATGGCAATAGTAAGCCTTTAGATATCAATAATCACTCTAAATGTAAATGGATTGAATTCTCCAATCAAAAGATGTAGATGGGCTGGATGGATTAAAAAACAAGACTCAATAATATTCTCCCTCTAAGAAACACATCTCAGCTCTAAAGACAAGCACAGGGGCAGGTCTGGTGTCACAGTGGTTAAGTTCACATGTTCCACTTCTCAGCGGCCAGGGGTTTGCCATTTTGGATCCCAGGTACAGACATGGCACCGCTTGGCAAAAGCCATTCTGTGGTAGGCATCCCATGTAGCAAGCAGAGGAAGATGGGCATGGATGTTAGCTCAGGACCAGTCTTCCTCAGCAAAAAGAGGAGGATTACAGTAGTTAGCTCAGGGCTAATCTTCCTCAAAAAAAAAAAAAAAAGACAAGCACAGATTCAGAGTGAAGAGATGGAAGACAATACTCCAAGCTTAAGGCAAACAAAAGAAAGCAGGTGTTGCTATGCTTATATCAGACAAAGTCGACTTCAAGATGAAAAAGGCAATGAAAGACATAGAGGGGCAGCATATAATGATTAAAGGGATGCGCCACCAAGAGGGCATAACACTTATAAATATAAATGCACCTAGCACAGTAGCACCGAAGTGCTTAAAGTAACTTTAACTGGCCTAAAAGGAGAAATTAACAGCAATATAATAATCGTAAGGGACTTCAACCCCCGGTTTATATCAATAGACAGATCATCCAAACAGAAAGTCAACAGGGAAATATTGTAATTAAATGAAAAACTAGATCAGATGGAGTTAATAGATATATGTAGAACACTCCATCCAAATCAGCAGAATACACATTCTACTCAAGTGCACATGGATCATTCTCACAGATAGACCACATGTTTGGAAACAAGACAAGCCTAAATAATTTTGAGAAGATTGAAATCATATCAAGCATCTTTTCTGACCATAATGAAGGACATTAGATGTTAACTATAAGAAAAAAGCTGAGAGAGACAAATATATGTAGACTAAACAACATGCTACAGAACAACAAATAGATCAATGGAGAAATTAAAAGAGAAATCAAAAAATACCTGGAGAGACATGAAAATGAAAATAAACCATACCAACTCATATGGGATGCAGCAAAAGCAGTCCTAAGAGGGAAATTCATAGCAATACAGGCACAACTTAACAAAGAAGAAGACTCCCAAATAAGTAATGTTAAACTACGCCTAACATAATTAGAAAAAAATGAAGAAACAAAGTCCAAAGTCAACAGAAGGAGGGAAATAATAAATATTTGATCAGAGATAAATGAAATCAAAACAAAACAGCAGTACAAAGTATCAATGAAACTAAGCGCTGGTTCTTTGAGAAGATAGACAAAATTGACAAACACTTACCCAGACTCACTAAGACAAATTAGAGAAGCCTCAAATAAATAAATTTAGAAATGAAAGAGGATACAACAGATGCCACAGAAATAAAAAGAATTCTAAGAAAATAATATGAAAAACTTTATGAGAACAAATTGGGCAATCTAGAACTTCCCAAAACTGAACCAAGAAGAAAGAGAGAATCTGACTAAACCTATCACAAGCAAAGAAATTGAAACAGTGATCAAAAACCTCTCAAAAAATAAAAGTCCAAGACAAGATGGCTTCTCTGGAGAAGTCTACCAAACATTCAAAAAAGATTTAATACCTAGTCTTTTCAAACTCTTCCAGAAAATTGAAGAAGACAGAACACTTCCTAACTCATTCTGTGAGGCCAACATCACCCTGATCCCAAAGCTAGACAAGGACAATGCAGAGAAGGAAAATTACAGGCCAATGTCTCTGATGAATATAGATGCAAAAGTCCTCAACAAAATATTAGCAAACTGAATAGAGCAATATATTAATAGGATCTTCTACCATGATCAAGTTGGATTTATACCAGGGATGCAGACATAGTTCAACATCAGCAAATCAATCAATGGGATACGTCACATTAAGCAAATGAGTAATAGGGGCTGGCCCAGTGGCCGAGTGGTTAAGTTCGCGCGCTCCGCTGCAGGCAGCCCAGTGTTTCGTTGGTTCGAATCCTGGGCACGGACATGGCACTGTTCATCAAACCACGCTGAGGCAGCGTCCCACATGCCACAACTAGAAGGACCCACAACAAAGAATATACAACTATGTACTGGGGGGCTTTGGGGAGAAAAAGGAAAAAAAAATAAAATAAAATCTTAAAAAAAAAAAAAGAAAATGACTAATAAAAACCACATAACCATCTCAATCGATGCAGAGAAAGTATTTGACAAGATCCAACATCCATTTTTGATAAAATCTTTCATTAAAATGGGTCGAGAAGGAAAGTCCCTCAACATAATAAAGGCCATATAAGACAACCCCATAGCCAACATCATCCCTAATGCTGAAAAACTGAAAGCCATCCCTCTGAGAACAAGAACAAGACAAGATTACCCATTCTCACCCCTCTTATTCAAGATAGTACTGAAAGTTTTTACCAGAGCAATTAGGCAACAAAAAGAAATAAAAATTATCCAAATTGGAAAAGAACAAGTAAAACTCTTGCCCTTTACAGACAACATGATTCTAAATATAGAAAAGCCCAAAGAATGCATCACAAAACTATTAGAAATAATCGACAACTTCAGAAAAGTTTCAGGGTACAAAATCAACTTATAAAGATCAATTGCATCTCTATATTCTAATAATGAACTAACAGAAAGAGCTCAATAATACAATCCCATTTACAATAGAAAGAAAAAGAATAAAATATCTAGGAATAAATTTAACCAAGGAGGTGAAAGACCTAAACAATGAAAAGTATAAGACATTATTGAAAGAAATTAATGGTGATATAAAGAAATGGTATGATATTCTATGCATTTGGACTGGAGGAATAAACATAGTTAAAATGTCCATACTACCCAAAGCAATGTACAGATTCAATGCAATACCAATCAGAATCCCAATGGCATTCTTCACTGAAATAGAAAAAGAATGCTAAAATTCATATGGGGCAACAAAAGACCCTGAATAGCTAAAGCAATCCTGATAAAAAAGAACAAACCTGGAGGCATCACAATCACTGACTTCAAAATATACTACAAAGCTATAGTAATGAAAACAGCATGGTACTGGCAAAAAAACAGACATACAAATCAATGGAACAGAATTGAAAGCCCAGAAATAAACCCACACATATATGGACAGCAAATCTTTGACAAAGGAGTCAAGAACATACAATAGATAAAGGAAAGTCTCTTCCATAAATGGTATTGAGAAAACTGTACAGCTGCATGCAAAAGAATTATCTTTTGCCATACACAAAAATTAACTCAAAATGGATTAAAGACTTGAAGGTAAGACATGAAACCACAAAACTCCTATAAGAAAATATAGGCAGTACACTCTGTGACATCAGTCTTAGAAGCGGCTTTTTGAATACCATGTCTACTCAGTCAAGGGAAACAAAAGAAAAAATAAATGGGATTTCATCAGACTAAAGAGCTTCTGCAAGGCAAAGGAAACCAGGAACAGAATGAAATGACAACCCACCAACTGGGAGACGATATTCGCAAATCATATCTGAAAGGGGTTAATCTCCAAAGTATATAAAGAATCACACAACTCAACAACAATAAAACCAATAACCTGATCAAAAAATGGGCAGAGGACATGAATGTACAGTTTTCCAATGAAGACAGATGGATGGCTAACAGGCACATGAAAAGATGTTCAAAATCACTAATCATTAGGGTAATGCAAATCAAAACTACAACGATCTATCACCTTACACCCGTTAGAATGGCTATAACCAGTAAGACAAAAAGTAACAAATGTTGGAGAGGATGTAGAGAAAATGGAACGCTCATTCACTGCTACTGGGAATGAAAACTGGTGCAGCCACTATGGCAAACAGTATGGAAAGTTCTCAAAAAATTAAAAATAGAAATACCATACCACCCAGCTATCCCACTACTGTGTATTTATCCAAAGAACTCGAAATAAGTAATTCAAAGAAATTTATGTACCCCTATGTTCATTGCAGCATTATTCACTCTAGCCAAGACATGGAAGCAACCCAAGTGCCCATCAACTGATGAATGGATAAAGAAGATGTGGTATATATATATACGCACACACACACACATTGGAATGCTACTTAGCCATAAAAAAAAAGACAAAATTGTCCAATTTGGAACAAGATGGATGGACCTTGAGGGTATGATGCTTAACGAAATAAGCCAGGCCGAGAAAGACAAATATCACATGATTTCACTCCTCTGTGGAAGATAAACAAACATGCAAAGAGAGTAGATTAGTGGTTACCAGAGGGGATGGATGTTGGGACATAAACATAACTGGTAAAGGGAACATATATACATGGTGACTAACAAATAATCGTGTACAACTAAAATTTCACAATGTTATATACTATTACGACCTCAATAAAATTTTTTTTCAAAAAAACCTCCCCAAAAGCACAAGTCCAGAACCAGAGGTCTTTCTCATTGAATTCTACCAAACATTAAAAATAGATTTAAATCCTATGTTTTTCAAACCTTTCAAAAAATTGAAGAGGAGGTTATGCTTCCTAAATCATTTTATGAGACCAATATTACCCTGATATCAAAGCCAGACAAGGACAAAACAAGAAAAATTACAGGCCAAAATCAGTGATGAACATGCGAAATTCCTCAACAGCATATTAGCAAATCATATACAATACTTTAAAAGGACGATACACCATGATCAAGTAGCATTTATTCCAGAGATGCAGGGATGGTTCAACATCCACAAATCAACCAACATGATACACCACATTCACAAAATGGAGAATAAAAATCACATGATCATTTCAATAGATTCAGAGAAAGCGTTCAACAAGATTCAGGGTCCAATTATGATAAAAACGCTCAATAAAATGAGTATAGAAGGAAAGCACCTCAACATAATAAAGGCCATATATTACAAACCCACAGCTAACATTACACTCAATGGTGAAGAACTGCAAACTATCCCTCTAACAACAGGAACAAGACTAAGATGCCCACTCTTGCCACTTTTATTCAACATATTATTGGAAGTCCTAGCCAGAGAAATTAGGCAAGAAAAAGAATAAAAGGGATCTAAACTGAGAAAGAAGACGTAAAGCTGTCACTATTTTCAGATGACATGATTTTACATATAGAAAACCCTAAGGAATCTACAAAAAACTATTAGAAATAATCAGTGACTACAGTAAAATTGCAGGGTACAAAATCAACATACAAAAATCAGTTGTGTCTCTATACACTAACAACAAACTAGCAGAAAGAGAAATCAAGAATACAATCTCATTATAATCCCAACAACAAGAATACAATACCTAGGAATAAATTTAATCAAGGAGGTGAAGACCTGTACACTGAAAACCATAAAACATTGTTGAAAAAAATAGAAGACACAAAGAAGATATTCTGTGCTCTTGGATTGGAAGAAGTAACATAGTTAAAATGTCCGTATTACTTAATGTAATCTACAGATTTGATGCAATTGCTATCAAAGTCCCAACAACTTTTTTCATGGAAATAGAACAAAGAATCCTAAAATTTATATGGAACAACGAAAGATCCCAAATAGCCAAAGCAATCTTGAGAAAAAGGAACACAGCTGGATGCATCACACTTCCTGATTTCAAAGTATACTACAAAGCTAAAGTAATCAAAACAGCATGGTACTGGAAGGAAAACAGACACACAGATCAATGGAACAGAAGTGAAAACCCCCAAATAAACCTACACATATGTAGACAGCTAATTTTTGACAAAGGAGACAAGTATATACAATGCAGAAAGGAAAGACTCTTCAATAAGTGGTGTTGGGACAACTACACAGCCACAGGCAAAAGAGTGAAATTAGACCACTATTTTACCTCATACACAAAAATTAACTCAAAATGGATTAAAGAATTGAACGTAAGACCTGAAAGCACAAGACACCTAGAAGAAATCATAGGCAGTATGCTCTTTCACCTTGGCCATAGCAGTATCTTTTTGAATATGTCTCCTCAGGCAAGCAAAACAACAACAACAAAATAAACAAGAGGGACTACATCAAACTGAAAATCTTCTGCATGGCAAAAGAATCCATCAACAGAATGAAAAGACAATCTACCAATTGGGAGAAGATTGAAAATCATATATCGAATAAGAGGTTAATATCCAAAATGTATAAAGAACTCATACAACTCAACAACAAAACCAAACAACTCAAGTAAAAAAAAATTGGCAGAGGATATGAACAGACATTTTTCCAAAGAAGATATACAGATGGTCAACAGGCATCACCTCACATCTGTCAGAGTGGCTATTACTAAAAAGATAAGAAATAACCAGTGTTGGGGAGGATGTGGAGAGAAAAAGGAAAACTCATACACTGCTCGTGGGAATGTAAACTGGTGCAACAATTATTCAAAACAGGATGGAAATTCCTCAAAAAATTAAAAATAGACCTACCATATGATCCAGCCATTTCACCTCTGGGTATTTATCAAAAAACACAAAAATTTTAATTTGAAAAGATATATGTGCCTCTATGTTCATTACAGCATTATTCACAATAACCAAGACTTGGAAACAACCAAAGTGTCCATAAATGGATGAAAGGATAAGGAAAATGTGATATACAATGAAATGGAATACTACTCAGCCATAAAAAATGAAAGCTTGCCATTTGTGAACAACATGGATGGACCTTGAGAGTATTACACTAAGTGAAATTAGTCAGATGGAGAAAGTCAAATACTGTACAATTTCAGTCATATGAGGAAGATACAACAACAGCAGCAACAAACACATAGATACAGAGAAAAGATTGGTGGTTACTAGAGGGGAAGGAGTTGGGGGGAGGGCAAAAAGGGTTAAGGGGCACATGTGTAAGGTGACGGATGGAAACTAGACTTTCGGTGGTGAACATGAGGCAGTCTGTACAGAAGTCAAAATATAATGATCTATACCTGAGAGTTATATAACGTTACAAACCAATGTGACCTCAATAAAAAAAAAATGACCATGAAAACCCTATAATAGCAGCAGAGCATTGTCTACTATAGTGCCAGAAGGTGAGAAGATGGCACAGAAAAGATCAGGCAGGGTCCTGCTCTGCTGTACGGGGTCACTAGAAGTTGGAATCAACATGGTGGTACTAACAACAAATGAATCAACAAACTCTACCTGACACTGCACAGTATCTGGATGAAACAAGCATAGCCCACAAAACCAGCTTAATAACTTGGCTTTTCCTTATAAGAAGCACCAGACCTACATTAGTAAAATGCAAACGTTCTTCCCAAGGTATGACATTCTGTAGCAAAAAACTAGGCTAGAGCCACGTGGATATGAAAAGTCAAGACTTAAAATATGCAGCAGATTCTAATGAAGTTGAAGTATTTTAAGACAAAATGTTTATTGTGACCACAGCACAATTATATGAAGTTTCTGAAATAATTTTGCTCTCACATTTGACCATGCTCGACAGTTCCTGTCCTCAGTGAACTGATCAACTACTGGGAGTAGCTAGGCAGAATAGCAGGGGAGTTAAGTGTATAATCTCTACAGCTGGGAAGCCTAGTTTCAAATCCCAGTCTTCACTTCCTAGCTATGAATATTACAGTTACTTAATCTCTAGCTGAATCATTTATCTTTAAAACAGGGACATTAAAAATAATTATCTGGTTACCATTTAAACCTGGATGATTTAATTTATTTAATGCTTTTCGGAGAGTCCTGGAAGGTTGTTAAGTATGATCAGTATTGTTATCAACTAAAACTCTTACGCAGGAAAGAGAGAGATGAACCAAGTAATTAATAATAACATGATAAGGATAATTAAGGGTATGTTTTGTCATTTTTACTTCTCATATCCGTTTTCACAAATATGCTTTGTCTGCAGAGTCATGGTTTAAAAGATTCAAAAAATCAAGATTAAAATAATATAATATCCACTCACGATACCCCCTTTTCTCAACCTTTCCAAAGCTGAAATGGAGCTGTAGTCAACAGCCTCAAGCAAGTTAACTTTTTAGAAGTTTTCCAGGTCAAGAAACTGAGTACATATTTCATAGATCTGATTCCCTGGTGCCTGTATATGGAAACAGAAAGGAGTAGAGCAGAGCAGACAAGAAATCTGTTTGAATTTCTTTAGAGTGTGAGAAAACTTGAGAAACTGGAGAGAAATATACTACAGCCTCAAAAAAACTATAGGAATTTATAGACATCTGGTTTTGCCATATTTTTAATACGATTGTTAGTCATGGATCTAAACCAATAAACTCCCAGAGAGATTAAACAGCTTTGCAGCCAGATGCTGTAGCTCAGTGCTTGGCATGTACGAATTTGATGAAGTTACCAACTTTAAAGTGAGCAGGGGAGTTTGCAAGTGTTCCTTAGCACCCAGAGACAAAAACAGGGACAGTGTGAGCATTTCAATGCCTGTGTGTGTGAGTTTGTGTGTGTATCTGGGGCAAGGAAGTTAAATTTGTCCTTTACCTGCACAGTGTTCTGTATCCTTAGACTAATGGGTATTACAAACTTGTAGCTAACAAAGGAGCCACAGGAGAAAATTAGGGGATTCCCCGAGGAACAGAACAAATACATGCTTGAAAAGGACAGGGTTCCCAACTCATATATCATGTTGGTTTGTTCAAGTTTATTTTCCTGAAATACAGCTATCTATGACCACTGGCCATGCTTCACATCATATTAATTAACACATCTTATTTCCAAAATAACATTTATAGTCCCTCACTATGTGAATAATGTTTCATAAACAGCATAGTGTGAGAGAAGTCAGTGAAAACATAAGCCAATGAGAAGACATGAGAATGGAAAACAGAAGAGATTGTTCAAATCATGCCTTTAGGCTAGAGTTGATGGCCTTTGAGGCCAGTAATGCAGCCTTGATTTGAAAATTCTTAGCAGAGTATAATGACATATAATGTCATTATATCCTTCAGAGGCTCTCACTGCTATCCTTGTCTGGTGTCTCTCCACGTCATCAACTACACAGTACGAAAAAGATGTAGCACCATTATTTGATAATGGTGATGACAATGGTATGTGTTATACAGTACATATAATTATGAAAAAACTTATTATTGGTACTTTCAGAGCCATTGATTAACTTATGCCATCAACAATATTTTCCCTAGCGTCTTTGTGTTACTTGCTTGTTTCTTAATGTTGGAGGACCTTTCTCTGTGGGCCACATATGCAACATTTCTCTTAAGCTGTATTATATCGGATTAACTTTTATTACATTTTGGTGATGGCAGAGAATAAGGAGGTATACTAAGTTTGATCATTTTCAAATTCATAGTTCTTAGTATGGTGGTTTAAATCCAAATTTTTGTAACTTTCTGTATTGAAATAGACCACAGACTGGAATAGTATGTCTTTTTCTTCTGGAAGAAATTCTGACACATATCCTAAAGATTCCAGGGGAGAGAATGTGTAAATTATACAAAGAATCTGGAAGCTTTTTGAGAGAAAAGAAAAGAAGAGGGCACATCATTATTTAATATGGTAGTTCTCAACCAGGCCAATGTTTTCCCTCAGGGCAAAATTATCAATGTTTGGAAACATTTTTAGTTGTTACAACTGGGAGGGTGCTACTGGCATCTAGTGGGTAGGGTCCAGTGATGCTACCAAAACACCCTACAACGCATAGAACAGATCCAAAAAATAAGGGATTATCCAGTACAAAATGTTCATACTACTGTGGTTGAGAAACTCTACTGTCATAAAAAGTTAAGAAAACCTGATAGAGTAGGATAGACTTCCCATGATATATAATAAACTCAAAAATAGCAACAGATGGAGTCTTTGCTAATCTGGGCCTGTTAGGTTCTTGGGCTTTGAACTGAGGATTCACTTGGTAGGGCACCAAGCTGTAAACCTAGACACCCTATTATAAGCATATCAGTTCAGATCATATACCAAGAAATGGATTGACACAAGACAACCGAAAAAATTGATCTTTGGATCTTTTTTTGGTGTTTAGTGCATTGACTTATTTCTCTTTGTTAACTTTAGGAGTAATCACGGGAAATTATCATAAATATAATTTAAGTATGTGATCAAAAATTCTCATTTCCATGAACAATTAGATTAGGAGTTTTTGCCTTGTAGGCATATTAAGGCCAAGTGGGATCACCCCAAAAGTTATTTATTAATACTGACTCATCTTTTAAGACATAGTTATTGGAGTATAGATGTTAAATGCATTTCCGTGAAGTAAATTAGAATTAATGGAGGAGCAAACTTTATAATATTAAAATATTTATAATATTAAAATAAATATATTTCTAAAATTCAATATTGACCACCTATTAGACAGCTTTGCAGAGTAGTGAGCATCTCATCATATGTATTGTTCAGTAACTGCATTGTCATCCATCCTCCTGGATGACAGATTAGGCTTAGGCAGCCAAAAAAGTCCCTTCCAATTTGGAATTAATGATTCTGATTACATTCCTTCATTGTGAAAGGACTCAGAAGTAAACAGCAGGCATAAAACCCGTGTTTGTGCTATAACCGCAGATTATAAATTCTCTGTCACACTTGCTTTTGCAGAATGCAAAGAAGATCTGATATGGAATTGGGACTCATAAATATATGGAGTTAGAAATAAAATATAATTGTGTGTATGTGCATGTGTGTGTTTCCCATTTCCTTACTGAGAGATATTTGACAGGTACAAAAGCCTTGGTTTATTCAGCTGATATAAATGAGGAATTAAACTTCAAACATACCAATGGAGGAAGTATGAAGTAAACAGATAGTAAAGTGAAAATGACTAACATTAGCTCCTTCTGTAAAACCTACCTGGGAAAGAGATAAGAAATATGAAGAACCATAGTACCTCAAAGATATATGGAGGCGGGTATGGAGGTTGTAGCGGACCCTAAGACAAAGTTTGAGGAGGACAATATCCTACTGAGTCTAAATAATATCTACCCACCCAGTCATTTTGGTCATTTAAATAAAACATGCAAATCCAATTATAATACAAAATATGAAACTATATTTTTGAAGAATATTGATTAATTAATTTGATTTCATACAGGCCGAGACAACTATTTTAAATCTAATCATTTCCATAAAGTGCTGAAAATCCAAGTCTAATCCCTATTGTGTGATATTTACCGCACCAAAATTATGCAAATGAAGTAGTTTTTCTATTTTTGATAAACGCATCAAAGTACCTAAAGACTCAAAGCAGAAGACACAGAAATCTGAAGTTCTTTTTTTCTTTCAAAACTAAAAGTCTGCCTTTCTTCTTCCTACTCTCAGTTCAGAATAACTGGTTATGAAGATTGGAGAGGAAGACGAAACCATTATGAGTCTCTTATCTATGATACTTCATTCTCTCTGGTTGGAATCATTTTCAAATCTGATGGCTACAATTTCATCTTCATACTAAAAACTTATTAGCAACTTGTTCTGAGGAATAAAGGACAATATAGAGTAAGGTATTCATTTAACATGTTTTTATCTATCAGCTGATACATACATGGTCTCAAATTGTGGCCCAGGCCAGCAATATCAACATCAACTTTGGACATGTTAGAAATGCAAATTCGTGGGCTCCTACAGAGTCAGACCTACTGAGTCAGAATCTCTGGGTGGCAGGACTCAGCCATTTGTGTTTTAAAGAGTACTGGATGATTCTGATGAGTGGCGAAGTTTGAGAACCACTGTGCTATATGTATATATATATATATATTAAACAATGGCCTCTCAGGCTGGCCCTGTGGCGCAGCAGTTAAGTGCGGACTTTCCACTTTGGCGCCCAGGGTTCGCAGGTTCGGATCCCGGGTGCAGACACGGCACCGCTTGGCAAGCCGTGCTGTTGTTGGCGTCCCACATAGAAAGTAGAGGAAGTTGGGCATGGATGTTAGCTCAGAGCCAGTCTTCATCAGCAAAAAGAGGAGGATTGGCAACAGATGTTAGCTCAGGGCTAATCTTCCTCAAAAAAAAAAAGAGGCCTCTCACACTCCATAGAATTTTACAGACTCTAAGGAAAATAGTTCTGAAAACAATTTGTGTTTCAGTGAAGCCGTCTGCAAGATACAAAGGTCATATAAGGGGAAAGAACCTGTTTTTCTTATGTGATCAGGAAAGACTTCACAGAGGAGGCTATGCTTCAATTAAAACTTCAGAGAGCAGGAGTTTTCCAGAAAAATTAGTGAAACAGGCATTCTAGATAGACGGAACTAGAATCAGAAGGTTCAAATCTGGACAGCAATCAGGGAAGGATTTTGTGGTAGTCGAAGTTTTCAATCTGCTATCTGTTCTTGATTTGGTTTCAGAATTTCAGTGAAGTCTTCATCAAGTTTGAAGGATACACTAAGAAATATCTAGAAAACAAAACAGGAAGCCAGAATCTATAAGAAGGCAGAGTAACATAGTGGTTAGAGTTTTGAATCAGAGAACGAACTGGGCACAAATGTTAATTTTTGTACTTGCTTCTTAATACTTGGGTTTCATTAATGGTTGTGTGTCCATAGACGAGTTGCTTCATTTCTATGCTTTAGTTTTTTTACATGTAACTAATAGTACCTACTTTTACTAAAGATAATAGTACCTACACCATAAGGCTGTTACTTGTTGAGATGATTAATTGAGATAATACATGTAAAGTATCTGCTGGCCTCCTTATCTCTTTTAATCTGTAAGATTCTCTGCTGAGATTACATCAGAATAAATATATTCCATAATAGTATCTGCTATGCACTTCATGGAAAATTTATTGGAATCAATGGGCTCTATTGTGAAAAATGCTATTAAAATGTAAAATATTATCACTGTGCACAGAAAGCATGCTGAAGAAGTTAACGTAAATGAAATCTGTGTTCACATACACACGCACACCCTTACACGCCCCTACACACACAATTAGCAATGCCCTTAAAGAGAAAAGAGATCTTCTGTCTATCTGACATATATTATACAAACTGATCGACAGTTTGTGTGTGTGTGTGTGTGTGTGTTCATACACCCTGAGCTCAATATTGCAGCACACTGGATATTGACGCTGTTTTCCAGACAAACACTCAAGCATGGATAAGTATCTCATGGCTATGGATGATTGTACAATCACATTTAATCCCATGGTTAAAAGAATGAGCATCCACAAGCCTGAGTCAATGGATTAATTTGATTTGAGAGAGGAATTAGTCTCCTCTGGGGAAAGCATTAACCACTTAGTAATGTACTGGGAAAGTTGAAGCTGATTTTAAAGTGGAAAAAGAAATTAAAAGTCTTGATAATATGAGAATAGAGAGCAATGGCATGGCCAATCTGAGGTAGATAATTGGTTTGGCAAATACAACCATAAATTTGTCATTAACCAGTTGAATCTACCTTTAATTTCTCTTCCATATTCCTTCTCTAGAACAACTGTAACCCAGGTGAAATATAATGCACGAGGATATTTACCACAAGTATATGGAAATTTAGCATGTTGAAATCTGCTATCAACCTTCAGCATTTCTTATCACTGTCAAATAAACATTGTCTCTAGTCTTTAAAATCAGTTAGTTTATTCTGTGTCATAGCAAGTATTTCATGAGAGCATATAAAGAAGGTGAGGAAATCTCAGTCTCTGGGACATAAACATCATCAAGAGCTCACAGGAATATGCTGTATAAAGGGTCAGTTGCTGTCTCTGAGCTTGGGAACTTGAGTCTGTTCTTGTGTGCTGAGGACAAAGCTCTCTCTATGCTACTGATGGCTCTCTTTTTGTGCTATGGCTACCACTATATCACTGGCCAGGCATAATATTGAATCTAGTTGCTCTGCAGAAATTCAGCCTTTGGGTATCGGAATACTGAATGAAGGTCCCACTGGCTTGAAAAGTATATGATTAGAAATCATTCATTATGTAAATGATCAGCTACAATTTTAGAGAACAATTACTGAGGCCCCTATATAAACTACCATAGCATTTGGACAAAATGCTTCTCAGCTATGGTGTGTTCTTAGAATCAAGTGATGTTTTATGACAGGGGAATTTCCTAGGAATGTCTTTGCTGTATAGTAGGGATGGGAATGTAGAGATGATGCCTAAGGAGAGGAAATCTTAGGATCATAATTGGGGTAAAGGAAGGAGTGGGGAAAACAAAAACAGCATTGAAATCTTGTTTGTAAAATTATTACAAAAAACTATAGCAAAATTTATTGGTAAACAGTAGAAGGTATATCTGTTGCTATCAATCTCTTGATTTGATCTCATTTGATGTTGTCCTATGAGACAGGCACTATTACTATCCCTATTATGTAAGTGAAGAAATGAGTTTAGAGAGATTTTGTGGTTTTTGCAAAGCCATGTACCTAAAAGCCACGATTCAAACTCATGGCTGGTGGGTCCAACACCCAAATTATTCTCACCACACTCTTCTATTGGGAAACCATCTGTCAGGACCACTAAGAGTCTCCTAAAACTAGATATCTCAGACCCACTGAAGAAATAGACTTCTTGCGCTTGACCTTTTCTTTCAGTCTCACATTTTGATCCCTCTAGAGTTGCACCATCTCAATTTGTATATTCTCAACCTTTTTTTCTTTTTTTGTCTCAAGAGATTGTTTTAATCAAATTAGAAATCCACTCTTGACAGGTTCATTATATTTTTCTATAAACAATATGACTCTTTGGATAATTCATTACTTATTAGATTTCCACTGGGCACCTTTTAATAAGTTCTGGAAATTCCCAGGCAAAAGTAAACCAGTAGAGGCAAATTCCCCAAAGTTAATAGAGTCTTTTTAAAAAACTATGTTTTACCACATTCTTTTATGTATTATTTAGTGTACTAGTTAGGTATATTTCAAAAAATTGACATCAAAATATGGATAAAGAAACATATTTAATTACACCATCTGTCCGAGAATATTCAGTATAAATACTTTCAGCACTACACTCAGAACTATTGAAGTGGGCTTCCACAGACATGGCTTTCTAATATATGCTCATGTGGGCAACAGATGTGTGTTCCTGCCATTCCATGATGACATCTGAAAATCGTCCTTCTGACTCTGAGAAGGAAATCTAAGAGAACAATGATTAATTCATTTTACTGGGGGAAAAATTGTCATCTCAAGGAGAGCTGCATTAATAATAAAATACGGATTAAAACAGAGAAAACTTTTTTCATCTATTTAAGGAGTTCCCATTAGAGTGTTCCTGCTCTATCTCTCTAACCCAAGTCCTTCTGAACATATGTCAAAGGGATTAAGGTTCAGGAACATTTAGAAAATTGAAAAACTACAGGAGTGAAGTATGTCACGTGGCAGCACATAAGAATATCCAAGTGGTCCTAAGATGTTCTCAGCATTTGACAATATCTTGAAAAATCCATGTGTTACAAACAAGAAGAATGTAATAGAAACTTCTTGAGCTTTAGAATCAGATCGATCTGGGTCAAATTCCAGTGCTCCTACTGAGCAGTCATTTGACTATGGCTGACTTCACTAATCCTCACAGAACCAGATCTTTATCTGTAAAGCGGAGGCAAGAACACCAAATTTACAGGGGTATTGTGAAGATTAAAAGATTTAGCTATAAGATAACTTAATGAGTTTCTTCAATTACATTGGGTTGTCCTCTTTTCCCACTAGTACTTCTGGTAGGCTGAAAGGTACTACAGGCACTTAAGGAAATTTCAAATAGCAATTATTTGCTGTGCTCTCTTCCATCATTTATTCTTTTTTTCCATTCTTACTCTCTCTTGTAGTTTTCCTCACTTTTATTTTTGTGATATCAGATGTGCTAAAGTCTCAGTATAATACTTTAGGCTCTTTGAAGTAAAAATATTATATAATTATAATAAACAAATACATGGTAATAATAGCAAAGTGTCTCTTACCAGATGGGTTTTCCTAACTACTCTTTAAATTGGAAAGCCCACATATGTAATTCAAATGCGGGTTGCTTCCTTGGGTTAATCATTCTTGAAAGCCCTTAAGTTCCATTGAGTTAATTAAGCTCTTCTATATTATCATGTATATATATCTGTGTCTGTTGACTCACTGGTTTGATTCAATGTGCAATTAATAATGATGCACTTTATTACCCAGCAATATCTGACTTATCTTGGATATCATCATTTGCACATTTTTCATTGCTTGCATTTGATGGCAAGATGAATCGGAGAGTTGGAGAAACAAAAGCACATAAAATTGTTTATTTTTCATTCTTATTCTCTCTCCCAGCTTTCTTCACTTTTATTTTTATATCAGTTTATGTATAGGGATGCGTGATGCATATATAATAAAACTGTCTAGTAATACTAAAAAGACAGAGATTCCTGGTCTGGGCTTGAATGAGTCACTCCTCCTAATTAAATATCTCAGTTCCCTGAGACTGTTACTCCTTAAAAGAGGTCAAGAATTTGACTCAGTTATCCACAGATTTCCTGGGATATTTCTCACTTTCTTCTGGCACTTTCTAGGCAGAAATTGCAAAACAGGGACCTAAGGATAGATGGAGTCATGTGTTCCTTTCACTCTGTATCCACAGCACCCATGATTAACTCTTGAAGAGAAAAAAAATACTTTTTATAAAGGGTTCATTAATTTTCCCCTTACGTTGTTTTGATTTCTAACTGCTTATCACTCATTTAATAGGGGGGCACATCGTAGTGATTGTTGTAGATATGGAAGCAAATCTAGGGTCATTTATTTCCATGAAGATGACAGTTTCCCCAGTGCTATGATCATATTTGGATCAAAAAGAATAGTTCATGTGTCAGAAAAAGGTATGGGGGAGTAAATTAGTAGTGATTTTTACTGGCAGCAACAGTAGCAGTCCAAGTTGAATGAATACATTCTTTCTTTTTACCAAAGTAACTTTGTAAATGATTGGTATAATATTTGCATTTGTTGTCCTTTTTGAATGCTGACCTTCAAATCTGCAGTTGGACTGGCTTGCTGTTGGCAGCATTTTGTGTTTTAAAGGCTCTTTTGAGGCCAGGTTAATTTTCACTGAGACTTCCTTTCGCCTCAAACATTCCATCTCATTTTTACCTCCTGTGCTTGGTGCTCATTACAGCATGATTGACTCAAGGATGAAATATGGCAGCTCATAAAGGTATTTTTTATCCCCTAATAAACCTCCTCAACCCTTGATCTGATTTTATATATATAGTAAAATATGCATTGAGAAAAGCAGCCTACAAATGATATGCTTCTCCCTGCATGTTGCTGACTGACTTAACCTTCCTTGGAGAAGAGAGACTGTTTTTCCCAATTTGACACATTCCCATCTATAAAAGTGGGTGAAAGAGGAGGCTCAGGTAAGATGTATTATCAGGCTACTTGTCTCTTGATCCACTGGTAATTTCTGGAGGCCTTTCAAAATGTGACACCTCTTTTAAAGAAGAAATTATGTCAAGTTCAACTGCCCTGGTTTTATTGAGCTTACGGCACCTGTAAGTATACCATAAAAGTGTTATAGGCTGGTAGGGGAAGCTACAAAGCTATTACCTGGTCCAAGAAGCTGGAATTCAAGTGATGCTTGGAGAGATGAAAACTTTGAAGACACTCTTCATGATATCCCTTCCCAAAACTCCAAGCTTTCATTTGGAATCACAAGAGAGTCTAAACATCTTGTGGAAGAAAGAATTCACTGGGACCCTGATTCCAGGGCTAGCAATTATATGGTTGAGTGAAACAATATCACTGTTTGTAAGGGGCCAATCAAGGAATGTCCAGGTGCCAAATTCCAATGCCTATGGTCTTCATTTTACTAACATACTAATAGCAATCTGCTAACTGGACCAGATGCGAGGCAACCTGAATTGATCCTAGAGAACTGTGCAAATTGGCCAGATAAATTCAGTGTGAACATTGAATCAGCTTGAAGCTGTTACTTGTGTCACCCAATCTCATTTGTGTGTTTTTGGCTTTGGGTCAACTCTATCTGTCCTCAGAGATTTCCTGAATTTCCAAGGACAAGGTACCCCAAAGTTCAGATTTCAGCCTCTCCCCATTTCTTCAGTGACCAAGAGTGGCTCAATATATTTATTTTGTATTTTTATTTGTATGTTCACCTGTTTTGCATTGCTTTTACTATTGTCCTTCAATTTTTTAAGCTATGAGAAAAGAGAAGAAGCTGCTGCTTAGTTTTTCCTTTCCTTGAGATATACTTTGAGTACTAACTATTGGATGTGAATGAAGGGAGAAAGAAAGAATGAGCCATTTATTATTTAGTAAACTAAAGGTATACATGGGAGAATTTGGAACTGCAGGAGGATTTTTGAAAAGGGAGATAAGTCAGAGATCCCAGCAGGCGTGGTAAACATGTGAGAACTTACTTGGGCTACCAGAAAGCAAAGTGATAGAGACATTTTTGGGTATAGAGGAAAAGCTCTCTATGCCATTGAGAACAGAGCAGGGTGTCAATAATTCCACACCGTACCCCGCCCCTGCAACATTCTAACCTGCTTAGAATACTGGGGGTGGGTTAGTTATCAAGAACTCATAGTAAGGGGGGGGGTTCATTTCCCATGGTGTATTAATCATCTCATGTATGCCTCAAAAAAACCTTTAATTTTATAGTACCATTATTCCTTTTTTAAATATGTGGAAACTAGGAGGTTAATTTACTTGTGCAATAGAGATGGGACTTTAACCCAGGTGGGGTAATATCTCACCCTAGGCCCAAGGAGTTGGTAATAATCATTACTTTACCTTCTTTGCTAACACTCTAAATATAGACCTTCAAGGACTAGAGGGTATGATCATCTGGTAAGACTTAGACTAAGCCACCCTGCTAGTCTCTGTATTTTACTAAAGCCTCCTTTATAGCATTTCAGGAGGACCTTGATATGAGTGGCTGGGAAAGGGGCACAGTCAGGAGAAGGACAAACCTCCACACATGCAGGTGAGCAGGGAAGGTTTCTTACAACAGGATGAGAGGAAAGACGCAGGATTTCCTTTGCACCAAGAAGTCCTGGCTGATAGAGTGTTGGAGATAGAGGTTGCCCCTAGTGCAAGATTCTAACTCAGGTTTATTATATTTTGCCAGGCTCAAAGGATCTCAAATGACAATTTATAATTGCATCAATGAGCATTTATAATTGATGCCTCTATTTATAGGGAGCTATCACAAGGCTAAAATATCCACTCTGATCTTATAGCTGACATGTTGAAAAATCAAAACACATCAGCTCATGCCATGAATAATCTCTGTTTAAACAGTAAAGCAAATAACCTTTGATTAGTATGGCTGGCATTAATTTAGACATCACACTTCTGTCAGTGTTTAGCTGTACAAGACAGTTACAGAAGCATCAAGCATGTCTCTTTAAATAAAACAAGGAATTCGGCTAAATCTTGAGTGTTAAACCAAATTAACTGGATCCAAAATGTACTTCTGATCTGTTGATCCCCATCTCGCAAATTGTTCAGAGTATCCTAAACTTATAATTGTCTCTCTAAGGCTAGGATCCCCGTGAACAGGAAACTTGAAAAAGCAGTTGTTTCTCATAACCTAGAATCTCTCTAAACTACCTGATGAAAACTCATGGATTAATAATAACAGCTAACATTTATTAACCACTGATTGTGTTCTAGGTGATATATTAATTATGTCATCTAATCCTCACATCTACCTTAGGAAGTAAATCTAATGTCTAATATATAACTAAGAAAATTGAATTGAGGGGCCGGCCTAGTGGCACAGCAGTTGGATTCATGCACTCCACTTTGGCGGCCCAGGGTTTGCCGGTTTGGATCCCATGCACGGACCTATGCACCGCTTGTCAAGCCTTGCTTTGGCAGGTGTCCCCCCTATAAAATAGAGGAAGATGGGCACAGATGTTAGCTCAAGGCCAATCTTCCTCAACAAAAAAAAGGAGGATTGGCAGTTGATGTTGGCTCAGGGCTAATCTTCCTCAGGAAGAGAAAAATTGAGTTTTGGAAAAGATAAGAAAATTACAGAAGTTTCCACAGTGAGGTGGTGGTAGAGAAGGGCTCCAGATCCAATTCTACCTGACTCTGAAGTCCTCGAAGATAGCCCTTGTATAAAATAGGTTTTTGCGCCACATGTCAGAAACCTGTTGCTTTCCCTTGTGAAAACCCAGATCTCCGACACACCAAATGGAAATGGCCTCTGTACTTCTTTGGAGACACTTATTCCTTGAGGAAAGGGATTCTTGGTTTTCCCTCAATATCTTAAATATCAGCATAATTCCTGACTCATATTAGTGCTCAATAAATACTTGTTGAGAACGCATGAACAAATAACAAGCTGTGTTTATTTGCTTTTGAAGTTCATCAGATTGATACTTTACAACTTTTATTCTATGCACAATTCTGATCACATAGGAAGACCTACACCTACATAGTAATCTCTATTTTATCAAGCACTGCTCTCAGCATTTTATAAATGTTACCTCATTTAAGCATCTAAACAACCCTATGACATACCATTATCATCCCCAGTTTGAAACGAGGTGAGAGAATTGAGGCAAAGTTAAGTAAATTCTCCCAGACGATGGAGTGAGAAGGTAAAAAATCAGTATTTGAACTCAGCCCATATATTCTTTGAGCCTACATACTCAACCACGGCACAATATTTCCCCTAAAAGCCAAAACTACAGTTGATGGACGTTCCCAGAATATAACCCCCCTGTTTTCACTAGCCAAATGTTGGTAAGTATTGTATCTAAAGTCAAAAGACTTATCATCACTTACTGCATATTAGCATCATCAAGAATAAAATGATAAATAAATAAAATTTTTTTAGCCAAATGAGTTGAAAACCTATGTCAACACAAAAACCTGCCTGTGAATGTTTGTAGCAGCTTTATTCACAAATGCCAAAAATTGGAAGCAACCAAGATGCACTTCAATAAGTGAATGCATAAACAAACTGTGGTACATCCATACAATGAAATATTATTCAGCAATAAAAAGAAATAAAGTATCAAGCCATGAAAAGACAGAGAGGATCCTTAAATATGTATTGATAAGTGAAAAAAGTCAATTTAGATGGGCTACATAGGTTATGATTCTCAAATACATGACATTCCGGGAAAGGCAAAATGTAGAGACAGTGGAAAGATCATTGCTTGCAAGGAGTTCAGCAGAGATTTGGAGGAAGGAGGGACAAGTAGTTGGAGCACAGAGGAATAGGGATTTTTAGGGCAGTGAAACTATTCTCTACGATATTCTAATGGTGACTACATGGCATTATGCATTTAGCAAAATCCATAGAACGTATAACACGAAGAATGAAGCCCAACATAAACTACGAACTTTAGTTGCTCAGAATGTATACATATTGGTTCACCAGTTGTCATCAATGATAAAAAGTGTACGATACTAGTGGAAGATGTTAGTAATAGAGGAAACTGTGTGTGCAAGTGCATGGTAGGGAGAGGGGCATATGAGAACTCTGCACATTCTGCACAATTTTTCCGTAAACCTAAAACTGTTGTAAAAAGTAAAGTCTATTAAAATTTTTAAAATAAATAAATGAATTAATTTACAAAATTAAAGAACAAACCATTCAGGTGATCTAGAGTGTTCTTGAAAACATGGACCTTTTTGTTTGATCAAGATAAAGAAAGGCTTATGAGCAGCTCTCATCATAAACACTTGGTTATAATTTTTCATTTACATGTCCAGCTTTAAGTAGTAAAAAGACAAAAAAAATACAGTGTCTAGATTTGTTGGCCCGAAAAAATATTCTCAGAAGAAGCAAACCCAAGTGATGAAAACAATTATTTGTTGAATATCTACTATATGCCATGCTCTACTGGGAGATAAAAACAAATGATTATTTGTCTTTAACACAATTTCAGGTCAAGAACAATTTGCTGAGTGTGCACAAAACTCCAGGCTGAGTGCTCCTTGCTAAGATAAAGGACCAAGAGTTCCTAGTCATTGTCTTGGGGAGTCTAGCCATCAAGAATGGGAAGGAGATATCAATAAGTAGCCCACTACAGCCACCAGGCACTTGCTTAAAATAAAAGCATGTATAATAGGTTGTAACAGCAGAGAACAAAGCTCTCAGAGAACATGCATACTTGCTAGGGAGATAAGACAAAGTCAGGAAAAAGAAAATAATGCCAAGAGAGAGTGTAATCCAGTGACAGACTACACAGCCCTCAGAGTTGTCATGCATAAGCAGTTCAATAGGAATTGGAACTTCCACAGATAAGTGAAAGCTTACATTTTATAAATAATAAGGATGTTTTACCACCTCCCCTGTAATATCTTATGTATGATGCTTTTCTTGAATTAAATAATTTCACTATAAATCATTTTAGATAGATTTAGGTAGCGAATTCAACAACATTTTGCTTTAAAATACCCAGATTAGAAAAACTGACTTTTTGAAGAGACATTGAGAATTTATAAGGAAATTGAAATGAATATTGACACATTAAGAATCCACTTTGCCTTGATTCCACCACAAGTCTTTCAGCTCTAGCTCTTTTTTGAATGACCAATTTAACAGAATCAAAGACAGGAAGGAAAAAAAAAAGCCTATGCAATAATTCTTTGGTGCAAAAGAAGACGGCAATTGTAGGGGATAGCAGGGTATTTAATTTCAAAATATGTGAACATTGACTCTAAACCTCCAGCAATAATGAACAAGGTCCAAAGAGTGACATCAAAACTCAAATGAAAAGAGATTTGCAATGTTGATTAATATGACAGGATGCAATAGCTCTTTAGTGAATTCTACACTATACCTGTAACAAAGGATTGGAGTTACGTGAACTCAGGGCTGTGCCTTCTGTCTCCCAAACCAAAGCTTCCAGAGCAAAGGACTTTACGGGATTTGATTTTGGATTCTCCAAGCAAATCATAGAGATATGAAAACGAAACCTTGTTTTTGTACAGACACAAGACAGCAGGATCTGGAGTCACACGTGACTCTGAGAAAAGACTGAATCAGAGACCTAACATGGATTTGTATTTTAAATTGTCCTGCAATAGACAAGACATTAAGAGTAGAAAGGGGATAAAGATCGAGTAAACTGGAGAGACATAAGAGATAAAAGTGAAAGCAAGGGAAGATGGGTAATCTTATATGGGTAGGGTTGGGAATATGTACGGAAGAAAATGGAGTGACAGCACCGAGGTAGTTCAGGACCCTGTTGCTCCAGGCTTCTGGAAGTTTTGATGATAAAAATGGTAGAAAATCAAGTCCTCCCTATGCTCAGTCTCATCCCAGGCACCTTGAGAAAGGACACAGCTCTTGTTTCTATACAGATAATGCATCTTCCTGGCAGGATAACCTTTTCCTCCTAAGGGAACAGAGCAGACCATTGACCTTCAGTTAAGAATTATCTTGAGGGGACTAGGACGAATGAGTAACTGGACATGGCCAGGAGCTGCAGCTGGTGAAGTAAGAGAGAAATCCTCCTTCTGAGAGTTACTTGTCCATTTCTCTCCATCAGAGATGCCTTCCTAAACAGTCTGTCAATAGCTGACATCAGATTCCTGCTTTGTCCTTCTAAGACACTCTCAGATAAAATAACCTACTGTACCAACCCACCAGTCACCTCTTTGATCCATCCTGAAACTAGTCTCACCTGCCACCTCCAACAACCCAAAAGGTACTCGGTGGTTCATGGCCTACTCTCTTGACCTTGTGACCTACACAGCAGGTAGAGAATAGGAGAGAGAGAAGAAAGAGAAAGTGGAGGGCAGAGTGGGAGAGGCAGAGGGAAGCAAAGTTTGAGTACATTTTGGCAATGTTTCATATTCTCAAACGGGTTTTACTATTACCCAAAGTCAGAGGAGTATACACATTATATGAAACTACGTTTTTGGGAAATGTAATTTCATGCCATATTGATTTCTTTTTTAAATATATCTCCCATCAACCTTGATGGTCTCAACGGTAAACTTGAGCCTTTACCAATTATCCAAGTCTTAGCCGAAAGACACTTAGCTTTTTGCTTTTGTTTTCTTTGTTATCTATTTATCAGAAGTCTATAATGACATGACAGAGATGGATAAAATTCACAATTATTTTTAAAGAAAGCAACCTCATACTCTTCATCATTGGTATGCTCTAAGGCTTAAAATGGGTTTAGTCAGAGAATACTTCTTTTATTTAATTTAAATACTTTATATCCAAGACAGTCCTCCTCTGCATAGATATTTGGTGATAAATGTTTGCATTGCTCTTTTGAAATTACCAGTATGAACTGTGACAGAAACCCTTCACCCCTACTTGTGAAATCCTGTGCTACAGAGGACTGCTCAGCTAGTCATTTTCTTCTGGTGTCTTCAGAATATCTTCCAGGTACCAGGTCCTGTACCAAATGCAGTTCAATATCAAAGCCAAAAAAATATGAATAGATATCCAGTCTAGCATTATAGAAAGAGTAGTGGATTGGGACTCAAAGACCTGTTTTTGGGTTTCAACAGGTCACACAGGTGGATAAAACTTGAAGATATTGCTTAAGTTTTCTGTTTACTAAAACTGGATTCTAACATATTTGTTTGAAATTTTCAATTGCTTAGGAATCCTCTGACGTGCTTATTAAGTTACAGATTTCTGTGACCTACACCCAGATATGTTGTCCACTTGATCTTAGATAGGGCTCAGGAATATGGGTCCTATCTCATGCTCTGATGGACGCAGCTCCTTGTCCACACGTCATCTCCAGGTTGTCCTGAAGCAGATCAAAGTCCATGTAGAAGTTGCTCATCCTATAGCATAAGAATTAATCCTGGTTCTAGTCTGACTTTTTTTTCTGGTTCCTTAATACACTTCAGAGGCCTTGGTTTTGAAATCTCTGAATGATTTAATTGGGTCTTCTCGCTTTTATACTTTCCTTCCCCATTATCTTTATCCTACATTTTACTTCTAAGGAAATGCAATACTTCCGCTCCTCTGGCACATAATGACCCCTCTATTTTTATACTTAAAATAAAGATTTGTTCACAGCTATGGAAATACTCTTACTTGCCTTCGGACGGATTCTTTTAATTACTGAAACTAAAAGAGCTTAGAATGTAGAAGGAATGGTAACGGAGAAGAATTACAGCAATTTTGTAAAAATAAAGTACAGATGGATGCCAAAATACTAGAGCAGGTATAGAGATTTAATAGAGAAACATCTTAGTGAAATTGGACATCTATTTTTCATATTATAGCTTACTGATATGTACAAGATGCTTATCCTTTTCTTTTAAGTGGCAAAAAAATAAGATAAATAGAAGAAAAAAAAACCTGTGACATGATTTTGTTAGTAAATCTTTCACTTACCTTTCAACACATAATTTTACGAATCTGTATGTAAACACATTCTAGTGACCTCAAGATTATTTATGATTTGTCACAGATGTAAAAATAAAAAAGAAATACAAGTTTCCTTAGAGAGTAATCTATTTGAGTTATAATGCATCTTAATGTTCTGTATAACATAAGTATTAATAAGATACAATTTTTTTTTATATTGACACATGAACCATGCATAGAATCAACACAAATATATTAGGGAAAAAATAACGTGAGCTTTAACATACTGTAAATTGAAAATATACTTCAAATCTGAAAGACATCTAAACCTTGCTTGGATTTTATTGGGCTTGCCATTTAGATCAACTCAATCCTATATACCATAAGATTCTGATATCCTGTGATTTATAACTTGGATTGAAATGATCAGAATGATTTATCATCTCCTGCCCAAACTCTGGAAACATTTCAAATAGACATCATTTAAAAAGAGGTTTTATCTTCTAATCTCAGTGTGACAGAGAGTGTTCATAATGTTTTGATGACGAGGTGGAGAAAATTTTAACTTCAAAAAACGAATTCAGGAAATAGTGTAATTAAGCAAAACATATGGGATGATAGAATACTACTGGCAGTCATCCTAGACATCAATTTTGAAGTTAAGTGAAAGCGAAGAAAGTGAAAGATCTCTGCTGTAACAAGTAAAGAAAACTTTTTAAGAACTTAGATTTTGATGAAATTTCCAGCTCTGAGTAATGGAACCCTTTGTACCAACATCATCTCTCTGTGGTTACTAAATAAAAATTAAAATCTCCTTTGCTCCTTTTTTGTCCAAGGATAACTCTTGACAGGTTGGAAGATCAGGAAGTAGTGAGTGAGTAAAAGGTTTGTTTTAGACAGGGAAGCTTCATTCATGAGGGCAGAAATGGAGCAACCCTTGACCCTACATAGAACGACGCAAATTTTGTCTGGCTGGACTAATGTCCAAATGACATCTGATAGCAGCGGGCTGAGAATGAGAAGCATGTGGCCAGGATGGTGAAAGGCTTAGCAGCATGAAATATTGGATAAGTCAGAAAGAATTTTTAAGAAATAAAATTTAATTAAATCATGACGCTCTAATTTTCCTTTCGGAAAATATAATGATGCAATATTTAAGATGTGCATATAGGTTTAATGATAAGGATGATTATCAAAATGATCCTTATAATATGGAAAAGATAGAACTAGCCAAAATTTCCAAAAATATGGCATTTTTTATATGCAATTATAGACTGTGGAGTGATTATAATGATGTTGCACAGGACTATTTTTTACTTACAAAGTTTATGCTATCTTGGTTAGTGGAGATACAAAGATGGCTTAGCCATATAAAGAGTATGGCATAATTTTGAATAAAAGACAAAAAGAAATATGCAGGAGAAAGTATTCAGAAGAATATAAGCCAACCTACGATTACTATTTCTTATTATATTTATGGTACATATCATAAACCGAAAAAAATGTTACTTGTTTATCTGTAAATTATCCACTTCACCAAATAGAATGTAAGCTTTATGAGTTCAGAGACTATGCTTGCCTGGGTCACCATTGTACTTCAGTGTCTGGTATGGTCCATCCTAAGAACTCAATAAAACTTTGTTGTTGTTTTTTTGTAAATGCTCATTAGATCTCTGTTGAACAAGTGACTAAACCTAACAATGTTGTATCTAACAATGGAAACTTGTGGCTGAAATTCTGGTTATTTCTGTTTTCTTATGTCTGATTGCTCCTATCTTCTGACTTGTTACCTCTAATGATCTATTCCATGCCATGGAGAGGAAAGCATCACAGTCAAATGAATGACCAACTAGAGATGGTTAAATCAAGCTTAGATACTCAGGTCAGGACTCAGATGAAGGGGGATGAGAAGCATTTGGGTACTTGGCTATAGATACCACACTATGAAAATCAAAGTTAATACACATTAACTTTTATACACATTAGGATTTTAAAATTTTAAAAATGCACTTTTAAAAAAAAGGGGATTTTGGGGGCCTGCCCGGTGGCACGGCAGTTAAGTTCTCATGCTCCACTTCAGTGGCCCAGGGTTCACCGGTTTGGATCCCAGGTGTGGACCTGGCACTGCTTTCAAGCCGTGCTGTGGTAGGCATCCCACATATAACATAGAGGAAGATGGACACAGATGATAGCTCAGGGCCAGTCTTCCTCAGCAAAAAGAGGAGGATTGGCAGCAGGTGTTAGCTCAAGGCTAATCCTCCTCAAAAATAAATAAATTAATTAATTAATTAACAAAGAGGTTTTTAAAAATGGTCCACTAATCAGTCGTCTCAACAGATCAGCAACAACAAGATCCAGTCTCAAGATGGTATCATAGGTGGACTCTGGATTCACCTCCTCCCATGGACACAGCAAATTTACCAGTACTCTTGGAACAATTATACCTGAGAGAGAACTGAAAACTGGATGAAAAGAACCCCCACAACAGGGGCCAGTGCTGACTGAGGTGGAAGAGGCAGAAATTCCTCACTGGAGAGAAAGAAAGCCACCTTTGAGCCATGGTGCTTCATGGCTGGCCAGGAGAAATCTTAAGGTATGGAGCCTTGCATGGAGGAGTGGGGAATCTGAGTGGGAGAGCATTACCACAATAAGCAGATTTTGGACTCAGCACAACTGAGACAAGTGTTACAATATCTGGCTTTGCTGGCTATTAACAACAACAGGGAATATCCCAAGAAAAGCTATCAGATATAATGGGGAAAAAAAGCCTGCTCTTAAAGGGCTCTTGCACAAATTCACCTGTTTTGGAAAGCAACCTATAATCACCAGGAATAAAGGCGCAGAGTCTCTTGGTGAAAAGAAACTTTCTTGATAGGCTCTTGGTGCATCTTGGTGAGAGGTGAGACCTCCTCAGGCTGGGACTGCCTCCCCAGGGACTGAGACATTGGTGGCAGCCACTATTGTGACCTAGTACAGGCATGCTGACACAGGCTCTGGAAGATGCTGTTGGAGTTCTTCCTCTCACCTGTTAGCCCAGGGGTCTGACCCACCCACTAGAGCACCAATTCAATCCATCTCAGCCAGAGCAGGCAGCCTGCCCTAGGGACAGGCCTCACCCAACAGCAAGTCCTCAGGCAACTTGCGGGCTTCATAGGCAGGGTACCTAGAATCTCTGCAGCTGGGCAAGTGGCACCACCTCTGTGGGGCAGGGCATGTGTGAGGAGTAGGCCTGCACTGGCAGAATGTGTTGGGCTTCTGCAGTGGGGGGACTCAGTCTGCTTCAGTGGGTCAGGGCACATACATAGGGCAGGACTATGTTGAGGGGGTGTGTGGCCCTGAGGGAAGTAGGCTAGGGCTTGTCAGCTGCAGCAGACTTGTGCTTCTCAAACACCTATATAGGGAACCTACCCCACCTTTCAAAACCTGAAACAATCGGGTGTTCCCATGCCTGGGGCTGGCACCACTCAGCTGCACTCCTGAGAGAGCTGACAACAGCCTTACAAGTGGGAAGCCTACAGTAATTGCAAGCCCCTGAGCCTAACAACCAGTCATGCTGGGGGCCTGCTCACTTAAGAGAAAACCTGTAACAAGAACGTACTATTAGCCCTTGCAGCCAACTGTGCTGAGGTTCCTCATGCCTGATAAAGTGACTCAAGGGACCATAGCAGCCACACACAGCTGAGCATTACAACCAGCTGGTCACGGGGACAGCCTAGCCTCCCTGAGAACGTGAAGCAAGAGCAACCCTGCTGCAACAGAAGGACACATGTAGCCACACAAGGGACACTCCTGGAACATTTGGAACTGGTGATAAGAGGGAACCACACTGCTGGGCCTCATAGGCAACATTTTGATAAGGCCACCTCTCCAAGATGGAGAGATGTAGCTTATCTACCTAATATATAGATCTGAACACAGACAAACAGGCAAAACAAGGAGACAAAGGAATAAGTTCCAAATAAGTGAACAGGACAAATCCTCAGAAAAGGAACTAAATGAAACAGAGATAAACAATCTACCTGACAAAGAGTAAAAACTAATAGTCATAAGAATGTTCACTGATCTTGAGACAAGACTGAATAAACTCAGTGAAAATTTCAACAAAGAATTGGAAAATATAAAACAGAATCAATCATAAATGCAGAATATAATACTGTGAATGAAAAATTCACAATCAATAGCAGAATAGATGATATGGAAGAATGGATAAGTGAGCAGGACAAAAGACTAGAGGAAATCACCCAAGCTGAACAGACAAGAGAAAAAAGAATTAAAAAGAACGAGGACAGTCTAAGGTAACTCTGGGTCAACATCAAGCCCACTAACAGGTGGTTATAACAGGTGTATTATAGGTGTCCCAGAAGGAGAAGAGAGAAACAAAGGGGCAGAGAATCTATTTGAAGAAATAATAGCTGAAAACTTTCCTAACCAAAGGAAAGAAAACAGACATCCAGGTACAGGAAGCACAGAGAGCACCAGACAAGATAAAGCCAAAGAGGCTCACACCAAGACACATTATAATTAAAATGTCAAAAATTAAAGATAAATAGAGAATCCTAAAAGCTGCAAGAGAAAGGCAACAAGTTGCATACAAAGAAATCCCATAAGACTATCAGCTGACTTCTCAGCAGAAACCTTATATGCTAGAAGAAAGTGGCATGATATATTAAAAGTGCTGAAAGGAAAAACCTACAGCCAACAATATTCTACCTGGCAAGGTTATCATTCAGAACGGAAAGAGAGATAAAGTGTTTCCTGGACAAGCAAAAACTGAAGAAGTTTATCACCAAGACAGCCTTACAAGAAATACTAAAAGGACTTATTTAAGTGGAAAAGAAAAGACCGCAAATAGGAATGAGAAACTTATCAAAAACAAAACAATAAAATCACTAGTAAAGGCAAATATACAGTAAAGGTGGCAGATCGACCACATATGAAGCTAATGTGAAGGTCAAAAGACAAAAGTACTAAAATTATATATTTCCATGTTAATTGGGTAACAGACACACATACACAAAAAGAAGTTAGATGTGATATCAAAAACATAAAATGTTGGAGTAGAAGAGTAAAAGAGTAAAGTTTTAGCAAGAAGTAAAACTTAAGAAACCACCAACTTAATATAGATTCCTGTATATGTAGGTTATTATATATGAACCTCATGGCAATCATAAACCAGAAACCTATAATAAACACACAAAAAGTTAAGAGAAAGGAACCCAAACATAATACTAAAGAAAGCCATCAAACCACAAGGGAAGAGAAAAAGAGAAGAAGAAAGGAAGACAGAACTACTAAAACACTCACAAAAAAAGTAACAGAATGGCAGTAAGTACATTCTTATCAATAGCTACTTTAAATGTCAATAGACTAAATGCTCCAATCAAAAGGCTTGAGTGGCCGATTGGATGAAAAAACAAGACCCATATATATGCTGCATACAAGAGACACCCTTTGGACCTAAATACACTCACCAACTGAAAGTGAAGGGATGAAAAAAGGTACTCTATGCAAATGGCAATGAAAAGAAAGCTAGGACAGCAATACTTACATCAGGCAGAATAAACTTTAAAATAAAAACCGTAACGAGACAAAGAAGGGCACTGCATAATGATAAAAGGAATACCTCAACAAGAGGATAAAACAATTGTAAATATCTATGCACTCAACATAGGAGCATCTACATATATAAAGCAATTATTAACAAACATAAAAGGAGAGATGGACAGAAACACAGTAATAGTAGGAGATTTTAACACTCCGCTTACACCAGTGGATAGAACATCCAAACAGAAGATCAACAAGGAAACATTGGCCTTAAACGACACACTAGAGAAGATGGACTTAGTAGATATATACAGCACATTCCATCCAGAAACCATAGAATACACATTCTTTTCAAATGCACATGGTACATTCTCCTGGATAGATCAAGTATTAGGCAACAAAACAAGTCTCAATAAATCTAAGAAGACTGAAATAATACCAAGCATCTTTTCTGACCACAAAGGTAGGAAACTAGAAATCAACTACAGAAAGAAAATCAGAAAAGTCAAAAATAGGTGGAGATTAAACAAAATGCTACTGAGCAATGATTAAGTCAGTGAAGAAATCAAAGGATAAATCTGAAAAATATCTGGAAACAAGTGAAAATGAAAATATGACATGCCAAAATATGGGATACAGCAAAAGTGGTTTTAAGAGGGAAGTTTATAGCAATGCAGGCTTATCTCAACAAATGAGAAAAACCTCAAATAAACAATCTAACAGTGCACCAAAGGGAACTGGAAGAAGAAGAACAAACAAAGCCAAACATCAGGAGAAGGAAGGAAATGATAAAAATCAGAACAGAAATAAATTAAATGGAGACTAAAAAAACTAGAAAAAATCAATGAAACTAAGAGGTGGTTCTTTGAAAAGATAAACAAAATTGACACACCTTTAGCTAGACTCACCACAAAAAAAAGAGAGAAGGCTCAAATAAATAAAATCAGAAATAAAAGAGGAGAAATTAAAATGGACACCTCAGAAATACAAAAGATTATAAGAAAATACTCTGAAAAGCTATATGCCGACAAATTGGATAATCCAGAAGAAATGGATAAATTCTTAGAATCATACAACCTTCCAAAAGCGAACCAGGAATAAATAGAGAATTTGAATAGACTAATCACCAGTAAGAGATAGAAGCGGTAATCAGAATCCTATCAAAATGTCCAGGGCCAGACAGCTTCCCTGGTGAGTTCTACCAAATGTTCAAATAAGACTTAATACTTACTCTTCTCAAACTCTTTCAAAAAATTGAAGAGGAGGGGAAGCTTCTGAACTCATTCTATGAAGCCAACATTACCCTGATAGCAAAATGAGACATGAACAACACAAAAAAAAGAAAATTAGATGCCAATATCACTGATGAACATCAATGCAAAAATCCTTAAGAAAATACTAGCAAATCAAGTACAACAATACATTAAAAAGATCATACACCATGATCAAGAGGGATTTATTCCAGGGATGCAGCGATGGTTCAACAACTGGAAATCAATCAACAGGATACATCAAATTAACAAAACAAAGAATAAAAATCACATGATTGTCTCAATAGATGCATAGAAAGCATTTGACAAGATACAATATCTATTTATGATAAAAATCATGAATAAAATGGGTATAGAAGGAAAACACCTCAACATAATAAAGGTCACACATGACAAACCCACAGCTAATATCATTCTCAATGGAGAAAAACTGAAAGCTATCCTTCTAAGAACAGGAACCAGACATGGATGCCCACTTTCACTACTCTTATTTAACATAGTATTGGAAGTCCTAGCCAGAGCAATTAGGCAAGAAAAAGAAATAAACAGTATCCAAATTGGAAAGGAAGAAATGAAACTGTCACTATTTGCAGATGACATGATTTTACATATAGAAAACCCTAAAGAATCTACCAAAAAACTTTTAGAAATAATAGACTAATATGGTAAAGTTGCAGGTCACTAAATCAACATACAAAAATCAGTTGCATTTCTATAGACTAACAACCAAGTAGAAGAAAGAGAAATACAATCCCAAAAGAATACAATCCCATTTATAATTGCAACAAAAAGAGTAAAATATGTAGGAATAAATTTAACCAAAGAGGTGAAAGAACCCTGCACTGAAAACTATAAAACAATGTTGAAAGAAATTGAGGAAAATACAAAGAAACGTAAAGATATATCATGCTCTTGGATTGGAAGAATTAACATCATTAAAATGTCCATACTTCTTAAAGCAATCTACAGATTCAGTGCACTCCCTATCAAAGTTCCAATGACATTTTTCACAGAAATAGAGCAGAGTCCCAGAATTTATATGGAACAAGAAAAGACCCCAAATAGCCAAAGGATTCCTGAGAAAAAAGAACAAAGCTGGAGGTGATACATTCCCTGATTTCAAAATATACTACAAAGCCATAGTAACCAAAACAGCATGGTACTGAAACAAAAACAGACACGCACATCAATGGCATAGAATCAAGAGCCCAGAAATAAACCCACATATATATGGACAGCTAGTTTTCGATGAGGTAGCCAAGCACATGCAATGGAGAAAGGAAAGTTTCTTCAATAAATGGTGCTGGGAAAACTGGACACCCACATGAAAAGAGTGAAGGTAGACCATTATCTTACACCATACACAAAGGTTAACAAAATGGATTAAAGACTTAAATGTAAGACCTAAAACCATGAAACTTCTAGAAGAAAACATAGACAGTATGCTCTTTGACATCAGTCTTAGCAGCATATTTTCAAGTACCATGTCTGACTAGGCAAGGGAAACAAAGGAAAAAATAAACAAATTGGACTCCTTCAAACCGTAAAGCTTCTGTACAGCAAAGGAAATTATCAACAAAACAAAAAGACAACCTAACAAACATGAGATGATATTTGCCAACCATATATCAGACAAAGGATTAGTATCCAAAATCTCTAAAGAACTCATGCATCTCAACAACAAACTAAGAATCCAATTAAAAAATGGAAAAAAGATCTGAACATTCATTTTTCCAAAGAAGATATACAGATGGCCAACAGCCACATGAAAATATGTTCAATATCCCTAATTGGCAGGGAAATACAAATCAAAACTACAATGAGATGTCACCTCATGCCTGTCAGAATTTCTATAATTAATAAGACGGGAAATAAAAAGTGTTGGAGAGGATGTGGAGAGAAAGGAACTCTCATGCCCTGCTGGTGGGAGTGCAAACTGCTGCAGCCACTATAGAAAAAAATATGGAGCTTTCTCAAAAGAATTAAGAATAGAAGTATCATATGACTCAGCTATCCCAAGTCTGAGTATTTATCCAAAGAACTTGAAAACACGAAATGCGTAAAGATATATGCACCCCTATTTCTTTGTAGGATTATTCATATTAGTCAAGACTTGGAAGCAACTTAGGTATCCATCAAGGGATGAATAGATAAAGAAGATGCGGTGTATATACACAATGGAATACGACTCAGCCATAAGAAAGGATGAAATCCAGCCATTTGTGACAACATGGATGGACTTTGAGGGTATTATGCTAAGCAAAATAAATCAGAGGGAGAAAGTCAGATACTGTATGGTCTTACTCATAAAGAGAAGATAAAAGCAACAACAAACAAACATATAGAGACAGAGACTGGACTGTTGGTTACCAGGGGGAAGCAGGGAGGGAGGAGGGCAAAAGGGGTGATTAGGGTGATGGATTGTAACTAGTCTGTGGGTGGTGAACATGATGTAATGATGTACACATGAAATTTATGTAATGTTATAAATTATATAAATATATATATTTATATATATATTTATTTAATAAATATAAAAATATATATATTTATATATATATTTAATTTAATAAATATAAAAATATATATATTATATTAAAAAAAATAAAAAAAATATATTATGCTTAAAAAAAAGCAGCAAGATCATCATCATCATTATTGTCAACCGGTGTGAATATCTCACGGATATGTAAAATGCCAATTTCTAAGCCAATTCCCTGCATACATTAAAATTGCTTCTCAACATTTACTGTTATAGGTAACGCTCCAATTAATATTTGGTAGAAAAATCTATTTTTCTTTTTTAAATTAGATCCTAACAGACATCGTAAGGAATGAGGTTTCTGAGTTGGAACCAGTAAAACAGATCAGAGTGTATTCAGGTGACAATAGGCAGGATGGGAGGGGGATTAACAGAAACAGCCAACAGTTTACACTAGAAGTTACAACGGTAACATCATGTGCTAATGGCTTTCTCTGTCAATCTGTTTGTCACTAGTAATGAAAGTGAAACGGAACCCTCACAAACCTTCATGCCACGTGAGTAATGGCTGGAGGAACTGGAGCAGTTTATTCTATCAGACTACACAAAAACACCCAGACGGGGCATTTCATCACTTCAAATTACACAGCACACTGACATATGGAAGAAATTTTAGACTTTCCAAAAACATATGGCTACCAGGGAGGCCCAGTGGTGTAGTGGTTAACTTCATGCATTCCACTTTGGGGGCCCAGGGTTCACAGGTTCAGATCCTGGTTGCGGACCTACACACCACTCACGAAGCCATTCTGTGGTGGCATCCCACATAAAAAGTAGATTGGCGCAGATGTTATCTCAGGGAGAATCTTCCTTACCAAAACAAACAAACAAAATGGCCACAGAGGATAAAATCAAGACCAGTGGTGAGAGTCCCAAGAAAATTGCCCCAAATCCATCCCAAGGAATCATTTCAAACAGTAGAAGATAATCTACAGATGCACTATATCCACATAATTTTTATAGAGAACAGAAAAATATTGGTATATCTTTCTCAACAGGTTGAAAGGAAGCACCTCGAGAGGAAAAATGTGATGTCCTGACTGCCTTGCAATTTGCTCAGAATAGCAACTGTACCTGGCACACGTGAACCCACACCAACTCTGTGAGGGGTGAGTAGATGTTTCCCATCAATGGGTTGTGGCTTCAGCATAGGTTCCGACATCAGCCAGTGTTAAGACTCATATTAAAAGCAAATGTTCTATTTTCTTTAAACATTTCACCAAGTTCTCTAAATAGTTGTTGTCTTCCACCTTGGTGTTCCAAGAAATATTTTAAAACTGTATTTAAAGAATGTAAGTGTGTTTATTGGTACTCAGAGCAATTATTGGATTTTACTATAGTTTATCTGACCATGCCATTTCTTAATTCAAGATCCTGCAATATCTCCTCATTACTCTGGATAGAAGCCAATTTCTCTATCATTTAGGATATGTTCTCTGCCTACCTCTCCAGTTCCATCTTCTCCCTCTCCAACATGGATGAACCTCCAGACACTCTGAATGACCCTATCTCGTCAAAACATTTCATGCTTTCTCGCCATCACGCTTTTACTGTTGTTTAAACTGGTAAGGTAATCCCTGCTTTCCCAGTTTCTCTGGCTAACTCCTAGGTTTTAGTTTGGATATCACTTCCTTCTAAAATCTTTGCTAATTGCAAAATCTGGATTAAAAGCTCTAATAGCACCCTATACTTTCCCTGTCCCGCACTATAGTGGCTCGGATTTCTTAACTTTCTTTCTCTCTTACCAAGCAATAAATTCCAGGAGGACAAGTATCATGTCTATCTTTTTAAATTTGTTTATTTATTTATTAGGAAGATTAGCCCTGAACTAACATCTGCTGCCAATTCTCCTCTTTTTGCTGAGGAAGACTGACCCTTAGCTAACATCCGTGTCCATCTTCCTTTACTTTATATGTGGGACGCCTGCCACAGCATGGCTTGACAAGCAGTGTGTAGGTCCACACCCGGGATCAGAACTCCGCAACCCCGGGCCACCGAAGCAGAATGTGCAAACTTAACCACTTTGCCACTGGGCTGGCCCCTCTATCTTTTTTTTTTAATGAATAAATATGACATGTAACATTGTATAAAATTTATGGTGTACAGAATCTTACTTTGATACATTTATATATTGCAATGTGATTGCCAATGTGGCGATATTTATCACATTACATAATTATAGTATAATATTATTGTCTATATTCATTATACTGTGCATTAGATCTCTATGGCTTATTTTCTACTCATTACAAATTTATACTCTTCTTTTTTTAAGATTGGCACCTGAGCTAACAACTATTGCCAATCTTTTTTTTTTTTCTGCTTTATCTCCCCAACCCCCCATCCCCACCCCGTACATAGTTGTATATCTTAGTTGCAGGTCCTTCCAGTTGCGGGATGTTGGACGCCGCCTCAATGTGGCCTGACGAGCAGTGCCATGTCCGCGCCCAAGATCCAAACCCTGGGCCGCCGCAGCAGAGTGCGCGAACTTAACCACTCGGCCACGGAGCCGGCCCCCGAATTTATATACTCTTAACACCATGAATTTTATCTGCCTCCCTATCCCCCGGTAATTACCATGTTATTCTCCATTGTTTACAGGTCTAACTTTTATGTGATACCATGTGTATTTGTCTTTCTCTGTCTGATTTATCTTGCTTAACTTAATGTGCCCAAGGTCCATCCATGTTGTCGCAAGTGGGAGGATTACC
This sequence comes from Equus quagga, assembly GCF_021613505.1. NCBI lineage: Eukaryota > Metazoa > Chordata > Mammalia > Perissodactyla > Equidae > Equus > Equus quagga. The sequence continues at coordinate 21,831,573 of NC_060283.1, forward strand.
TTTTTAAATATTGTTGTCTCTATTACTTAGCCTAGAGTGCCTCCACACAACAATCACTCGATAAATATTTGTTAAATAAATGACTGATTGTTAGCTGTTCACAAGGCTTGAATCAATGAGCTCCCAGAGTTTGAATCTGTGCATTCTCTTTCAATGTCATGCTCTAGCGCAGGAAGAAATCCACCTAATAATAAGAATTAGCTTTAATATTTTTTTAAAAATTGTTTTACCTGATGTATTTCTTATATCCTGGCATCAATATGCAGTCAATCTCTCTCCCTCTCTCTCATACACACACACACACACACACACACACACACAGAGTAAGCTCTTATCTTACCACAAACATCTGCATTTGCTTGGAGAACACAGAACAGACAGGGCATTCACTTGAAATGTTATATTGACAAAGCAGTCTGTCATCCTGTGTCTGCTCTGAACTCACTAATAGGTATGTAGGATGCGGTCCACAGAACCATGTGGCTCTTTTTGGCTATCACTTAGTCTTTGAGTACCTTTGGTAATTGGCTGTGTTGACAGAGGCAACCAACATTTCGTATTAGAGGTTCCAGTGGGTGCATGATGTGCTGATTGCTTTCTCTGTCAATTCATTCTGGTTGCCCAGTAATGAAATTGAAATGAAACTATCACAAATCGGTAGCTCATCAAATCTAAAGCCAGACAGACAGCCCATTTCTTCTGACTGGGGAATATTCCACGTGAGTGTGTTTTACACTCTATAGCCCAAAGCACATGCACGGTTTCTGGCAGGAAGGCGAAACCTAGTGAAATTAAAAGGGTGTGAAATATTCTTCAGTATATGAAGACTGTGTGTAAATTCACGGTCTGATAATTCAAAAGGAACTAAGCCAAATCCATTTTGTGTGTCTGTGTGTTTCTTGTTGGATTTGGAATCTGTGACAGTCCATATATAATACATCTGAAATATCACATTTCTCCCAAAATAAATAGCTATACCTATGTGGTCTTCAGACAAAGAGGAGAGGGCCTGAAGAAAAGATGGAAAAATGAGTAGGGAGGTTGAAAGTGAAGGAAATTCAGTTAACTAAACAACAGATGCTGGGGTTTCAGCGCCCACAGGACTTAAAATCATTTGTTGAAACTTCAGATAACCATTTGAGAAGAGAACACTGAACAGAAACAGGGTTCAATGTTCTCTTCTCACATCCAGTACTGAAGGAATCATTTTTCAGGATCCCAACGGCAAACTGGATTTCATGATGTGCTTATATGGTGTCCTTTTTGTCTCTATTTGCCAATGTAATAAAAGGTGGTATCACATACTGCCTGATTGTTTGAAAAATATTTATTCTAGTTATTTTAATAACAAGTTTATATTTTTGTAGATTATTTGGTATTTATTTTCAAAATCGTTTATGTGACCTTTATAATTACCCTGTAAAGTTGGCCAGGTAGATATATTTTATTCTCATTTTAGAGAAGGAAACTGAGATTTATGACTACAGAGTTTACTAATGACAAAATGGAACTTTAGAATCCAAATCTCCTGGCCCTGTTCAATTCTTTAGCTATTAATTTTCCCAGAAGATACATACTACAGCATCTAGAAATGTTACATGGATTCGCGTGGACAATTGTCAAATCAGAAGTATGGAGCTTTCTTCACTTTATCAAAATACATAACAAAAAATTTGTTCATTTATGTGTATCCTCCCCAGAACAATAATCAATCCAAGACCATTCCAAATGAGTCAGAGAGCTGAAGTACGTGCACGTGCAAGGGAGAAAGGAAAGAATTAAACACTTTTGGAGAATGTCTTATGGCCTGAGTTCAATATGAGGCACGTCAAAGAGAGTAAGTAACTTGTCATAATAGCTGGTAGAAGGTAGATCTATGATAACAGTGCCAATTCCACCACATCACGTTACCTCCAGTCTACACACAATGGCCTTGGCAGAAAATATTCTTGCAATTTCTTGCCTATTATATATAAACAATCTCTTATTCAGCGGGAAACAATATGACCTTAGTCCAGGCTGATTTGGGAGATGAAGTTGAACTTGGGTGTGAGTTACAATTTGTATGGTCTTCTCACCATATGACTTGACCAATATGCCTACATTTTCTTGGTGTTATTTTATTCCAGGAAAATGAGTGATTTGAATAAGATTATTTATATTGTTTCTTATAGCTCTAAAGTCACTTCATGTGATTTTTATATAGTTCCTTGACGTGTAGTACACAGTGTACACTGAGGGGTTATGGCAGCATGAGTTTCCACTGTAGCTTATGTCATAATTAGGCAGGGATTAAAATGCCAACCTTAGACAAGCAAAGTTAGCTGGTCATAGATTTATAAAATTACTAAACAGGTCACAAATGTAATCTAGAAAATAACCATCTTTGATATGCTTCCTCAAGTTGTGATGAACAGTAAAGAACACTTGTTTCAAAACTGTTATTTATCAGGTTGTTTTTGAAATTGAAAGTAATGCAGAATAAGGTCATTTATGTGCTGACTAATGCTGATGCACTAATTTCTATAAACAAACATTCACATAAGGACAATGTGGCATATCACAATTGGACAATCAGTGCCAGGTTGTGGAACTGCAGATCGTTAGAACAGAAAAACCTAACAAAATAAAGACTCTAGCTACTCCAATTATTTTTTTTCTCCTCCACTATTTAAAAGAAACCAGATCTGATAGTCCAAGTTTCAAAATGGCTTTTTGTTTACACTACCTGAAACAAAATACTAATCAGTGAGTATCATAAATCTTAGATGGAAAAAGGTCATTGGGACTTTTTATTGGGACTAATCAAGCTCAGTCTCTGGGGATGCAGAAATGAAGTCCAGGGAGGTGAAATCATGCTCACAATTATACAGAATTGGTTCCAGGAAAGAAACTCCCCACTCCCTATCTCCAAATTCAAGTCTAGTGAAATGTGTTCACTGCACCGTGTGTGTAGTTTCCTGTCAGGTTAACAGATACCTGCAGTAATGACCCTCAAGATTTTCATGGTTCCCTCCCACACTGATTGGATGCAGCCATGTGCCATTCATTGCTCTATGAGACTCATGCATACAGGACACAAGCAGAAACTTTAAAAGTGCTTGTGCATAGAGCTGCTTCCATTTTTTATTCTCTTGGAATCTTCTGGCATCATATGAATTAGCCCAAGCTAATCTGCTGGCTGATAGAAAAACTGAGGCTGAGATGCCCTTTTCACACCAGTTCATAAGCAGTCACCCTCAGAATCGTAGCTGACCCACAGATAGCCTAAGATGCATGAGTCCAGCTGAGATTAACAGAGTATGTCTTGGCTGGGCTAGGCCCAATTGACCCACACAATAATGAGCTAAATAAAGAGTTGTTATTTTAAGCCACTAGATTTTGTGGTGATCTTTAAAATTATGCAAAATCTATGGATATAATCAGTGAATGGCACCAACCAACCAGACCAAATAACCAGTTGCCAAGCCAGACATCATGACTTCTCACTCTCCCTCACCGTTATCCACCACATTAAACTGTGCATCTAGGCCTGTAATTCTGCCTCATTAATGACTCATTCTGATTCACAAATGAACTGCTCCTTTTCTCTGAATTCCTCTGCCTCTTCCCTAGCCCATGACACCATTATCCCTTGCCTGCATTTTTTTGTCACACAGCCTTCCGTCTGGCAGATCTGTCTCCATCCTTGTTAGCCTCTAATTCATCTTCCACTCCGTAGCCAAGGATATGTTGTCAAATTTGTATCTGATAATAATATTCCTTTGTTTAAAATTTTCAATGGCTTTCCATTATCCTTAAAATACAATTCAGCCTTCATGTCATATTGAGGCAAATATTTCCCTGTTTTTCTTTTTAGTGTAGAATCTGTCTTCCAAAATTTAAGACAGCAGACATTCAGCGCTCCCAATTCAAGATAACATTTCCCAAGGTGCTCACATGACCAAGTTCTCAAGAACAGAATGTATACAATTTCAGGTCAGTTCCTTAAAAGGAAATTGTGTGTTGTCTACTTCCTCACTTCTTCCTGCAGAGTGGAAACTAGATGTGGTGCAGGCTAACTTGGACCATGTGATTATGTGAACAACACCCCAGGGCATGAGGGAGCCACAAGAAAGAAGGAACTGGGGACTCTAGATGATCCAGTAGAACAGAACTGCCTACGCACGCTAGACCAATCACCTTTCTCTGTATGGTTACGTGAGCGAGAAAAGGTCTTTCACCTTGTTTGAGATACCATATATACGATCTCTTTTCAGGGTTTCTTAGCTTGTACCGTAATTAATAAACATTACTTCCATGGATCACTGGAGTATGGCTCCTATCACTGTCTTGGTCCTGCTTTTTTCAAATCTCTTCTTCTTCCTCTGGAGCTATCATCATCATCTGCTATTTGCTTCCTAGAACATCTGTCAGAACATTTCCTGAGCCATTCCTCTGTAGAAACACTTTGTCATCTTCTTCCTCCCTCTTCATCTGTGTACCCAAACTTAGGCCTCAGCTTAGAGAGTATTTTTTCAATAAAGCCTTCTCTGCTGTCCCATCCCTCAAGTCTGGGCTATTTTCTCCTCTCATGCGCAACCATCACATCCTGACTCATTCTGTTAAGGCACAAAGCACTTTACTTTCTACTAGTTTATCTCTCTGACTAAACGGTAACAAATTCTGTGACTACAAAAACAATGTCCCTTTCATTCACCATCATATCTCCAAATTACAGAGTGATGCCTGATGTGTATCAGGCATGATAATATGTGAATTGAAAATCAAAGCAAAAGTATGGAAAAAAGACTGGAAGGAAATATATTTTAAAAATAAACAGTGGTGATTTCTGGGGAGTGGGGATGTAAGCGATTTTTGTACTCTGTTTATTTCAATATTTTCCAAAGTCCCCAGAGTGTGCGTATGTTAGTTTTATAATCACAGAATACAATATAACAAAATATTTTTTCTAAAATATTATGTATGGGAATCAAAAGCTTACTTCTGATTTTGATTTACAGAAAGCAGGAATGTAAACATTAACTGGCTAAAATACACTTCTGCCTCCAAGTTAGGATAACCATCGTCTGTCCAGGTTAGCAACGAAAAAATATAAAATACTGTAATTAACCAGTTTTGAAGGTCTATCTGCAGACAAAGGAAGAAAATCGATACTCGCTGTTCCTCCCTCTCTCTAAGACAAAGTTTTTGTAATAGGAGACACACTGAGGGCGATGGATGTGGGCTACACATATTCCCTTGGTGTTTGTTGACAAAGGCCACTTGTCCTGCCTTCCACCTAAGTTTTCATAAAAGGGTTAGGGATTAGGGTTGTTTTGCCACTGCAATTTTACCCTCTGGAGAGACTGGGAGAGAATCTTATGGTCTAATCCAAAAGGACATTTGCATAGGATTAGATTTTATAAATCGAAACAGTCAAAACTACCCCATTTCTTCTAGCCTTCAGAACAAAGTTGTAAATGTGCAGTTCATGTAGATTTGAGAAGGAAGAGCATCTATTGGAAATATTTGCTCCTCACACATGGGGCCAAACTGTAGCTCAGACATGTTTATTTCTTTGTCAGCAGCTGGAAGATGCTCTCTACTTTTCTCTTTTTTGCCATTGAAATAGTTAGGCTGATCTGATTGATTTAGGTTGGTGTGCATTCAGTTCTGGATGTCTCACTGCTAAACTTATTTTTCAGGAAGGCAATGTTTCATTGCATGGAATTAAAGGAAATCTCCCTGAAAATCATCAGTTTAATGAAGACCGGTCACTCATTCTGATGAGTATTCCTCATTTTCTCTCAGAATGAGGACAAATGTCATAGATCCATTATACATAGAGAAAGGCTGGGCTAAGGCAGAAGCAGAAATTAATTTAACCTCCTGCTCTAGCTTCAACTACTTACATCATTCAAACCAGCAACAGCAACAAAAAATTAATAGCTTGACGTACTTTTGTATTTAACCTTGAAATATGGTCTGGCAATTTAAACCCATTCAACACACAAATTCAATCAGTATAAAGAACCCATTAGTGATTGAGACCAATTTATTAACCAAAGAAACGTAAACTCAGTGTAATTGCATCACACATGCTAAAGTTATAACTCAGCTGAAGAGCATGAAAGGAATTGACAAAGAGGATAAAACCACTGAGGGAGTATTTATTAAAAGTATAGCTTAAAATATTAATTATCAAATTACTTTCAATCACTGGTTATTTGTTCAGAAAAATTTCAGATAATTCACTGTTAGTACATTGATAGATAAAAGGAAGAATTATGCCAATTTACTTCCCATAATCTCATTTCCTTGTGTTAAAAGCTTACCATAGTCTACTACCAAAATGAAAAGAAATGCAATCAATCAGATTTGAGATTCCTACTAAGGCCCTTTAATGAATTTGATTTTCAACATAATAAATTGATTATTTCTATGATAGAAGTCAGAACTTGAACTCTGAGAAGTTTTGTTCAATTTTCCCCCGACAACATTTCAACTAAAATCGAGTTAACATATGACAAAACAAAAGCATGCGTTTGGGGCTTAAAGGGGAGTTATTATACATTTAATTAAACCATATATCTGGTGTTTAATTTTCCTCTACAAAATCGTTTTCCAGAAATTTCCTTCTGTTTAAACACCTCTAGTATCAGGAAATTTACTACTTTTAGAGGTAGTTTATTTTATTCTTGGCCAATTTTTTTTTTTTTTTTTTGAGGAAGACTAGCCCTGAGCTAACATCCGTGCCCATCTTCCTCTACTTTATATGTGCGACTCCTACCACAGCATGGCTTTTGCCAAGTGGTGCCATGTCCGCACCTGGGATCCGAACCAGCCGACCCCAGGCCACCAAAGCGGAACATGGGCACTTAACTACTGCAGCACTGGGCGGGCCCCAATTCTAAGCCAATTTTACCTTTTCTTTTTATCATGTTGTGAAGTTATTTGCATACTATCTGACTTGAAACTCTAACAGAGTAGGGGAGACTCTATAATCAAGATATAAATATGACAAGTTTTAGATGAGGATATAGATTAGGCAAGTACAGTAAGGGTCAAAGTTAATTAAGTGCAGCGTAAGATCTAGAACATGAGTTGGCAAAGTGTGGCCCATGAGCAGCCTGTTGTTATACGCGAAGAATGACTTTTGCATTTTTAAATTGTTGGAAGAAGATCAAAAGAAAAATAATATTTCATGATAGATGACAATTTATGGCATTTAAGATTGAGTATCCATAAACAAAGCTTTATCTGAACACAACCTCATTTATTTGTTTGCATATTGCCTGTGGCTACTATCACACTGCGATGACGGGGTGGAGTAGTTGTGGCAGAAAGTCTAAAATATTAAATATCTAGATCTTTACAGAAAAAAATTACTGACCCTTAGTCTAGAAAAATTTGTCCAGTAGAAACATATGGATTTTACATTTTTCAGTAGCCACATTAAAAAACTGTAAAAAGAAACAGGTAAAATTAATTTTAATAATATATTTTAGTAAAGTCAAAATACCTCGAAATTTATTATCTCAAAATGTAATCAATATAAAAATTATAAATGCAGTATTATTTAACATTCTTGTTTTCACACTAAATCTTCAAAAATTAGTGTGTTTTACATTTATACTTCTTCCCAGTTTAGACTGGCCATATTTCTGGTACTCAGTAACCTCCTATGGCCAGCAGCTACCATATTGAGCACTCTAGGTCTAGATGGCAGGTCTTCTCATGCTCAATCAGATCTCCAGCTACTAAATAAAAAGTTAACATGTGACTGAGTTCATGTTTTCTGCCCTAATCTCTTTGATTCCCCCTTCCCTGATGGATGAAAGCCTGAGTCAAGGGTGGTTTGCTGGGGTCGGAGACTTCAGTTATCAAGGTGTGGGAATGAGGCACTTCTGGTGTGGCTGTGCACGGTATTGGTGGCAAAATCCTGAATGTGCACTTGTTTATTTATACGCAAGAATTCTGCCCAAATTCTGAACTGAATCTAGTCATTTAGGTGTTGTCTCTCCATTGCGGATGAGGAAGAAATGTCATCTCTGTTGCTCTAAAGATGAATTGCTGTTAATGTAATCGAAGTTCAATTAGCTTTCTTGGCAGCTACATCTCATCGTTGATTCTTATTACACCCATGGGAAAATATCACCTCTATATCTATTTTTAAAGTGTTTCAATTAAAGCCACATAAGGCTGTCTTACTCTCAAGTAGGGCTTCTCCTTGCCTTTCTTACTTCTGTGTTGTATTCAGAAGCTGCGCTCACATGGAACACTGGTGGTTGACAACAGTGCTGTGCTGTCCAGCTACAAAAAAGTAATGTCATATTCTTATTTTGAAGAGGAGAAAAAGAGAAATTGATTGATAATATTGACTTAATTTTATGTTATTTTACTATGTGCTTTTCTGAATTTCTGTTGTTAAACATGATCATGAAAAGATAAAATGTATAGCAAAAATTATTTCTAGAAAGAAAAAATCACTCATGCTCACTTGGTTCAAGCACTTTTATTTTTTTGTGGCCTTCTGTTCACAGAGCTGTGATTTTATAATATTTTTAATTTGCACAGTAATGTTTTAATGTACTAAAATTGTCCCCAGATTTTAAGATGGAATTAAACACATCAAAATGTATGTCATTAAGAAATTTAATTTGGTTGTTTTAGAAAATGACACCACATTTTCCAATATCTGAGCATGTTGAAGATCCTCTGTTCTAGAATATATTTCATTCTTCTTTTTCAATATTACCTTATTTTCTCTTTCTTTACTGTTTTTACATCAAACCCAGAGTGCTGAATGGATAAGGAGGAATATAAATCCTTAATATAACAAGTATACAAATAACTTCCTCTTTCTCTCCATCTCAAGCCATATGATAAAGCATATGTTAGCTGCTGTAGCTTCTAGGAAAGGATAGTTGAAGATTATTATAATCATGGTTACCAAACAATAATTATATGTTACTTCTCAATAAATATTAAGTACTCTCCTATTTCTCCAGTGAGGCATAGACTGTCAGGAAACTCACTGAAAATAAAACTTACAGTAATAATATAATAATGGTAGCTAATATTTTTATGTGTTTACCATATGCTACACACTGTGCAAAGATTTTGTATATAATATCTCATTTAATCCTCACAACTCTATGACATTAGGCCCAATATTGTTACCATTTTACAAGTGGGGAAGCAGATTTATTGAGGTTGAGTAACTTTTGCAAAGTTAAAAATCTGTAATAATATTGATTTTCTCAAGTAATATACTGTTTTTTTGATTATCCATTGAGGAACCAAGGGTAAACATCCTTATTTTTGCTATGATAGTCTGTCCATTTTTAAACAATATTGTTGTGAAAATTCTAGTTTTCCTTCTAGAAGTTTAACAAAAATAGCTTTTACATATACTGCTTATTTTTTCAAAATGTCATAATTTTGTCTTGAAAAAATATCTCTGCAAAACCAGAATACACATGACAACAACGACACATAAAAAACTGTATTGTAAAAAGTGCTTTTTCTCTACGGAATAAAAATCACAAAAGGATGTCACACTCAGACTTGTGTAATTTATAAATAATAAATAAATTGTGTTATTGATCACAGAATTATCATCTCCCCTATTGAACTTGCTTCTTTCCTGGTTTTCCTTTTTTTTTTTTTTTTTCTGAATGAAACTATCCTCCTCCCAGTTACATGGGCTCAAATTCTCAAAATCTTTCACTTCTCTCCTCCCCACATGGAATAATTCATCATCTGTCATCACTTTTAATCCTAGATGAAAGACAAATACATCCTCTTTTTCATTTTCACCTCCATCACCATAATAGAGACACTCGCCGTGTCTTTCCTGTTACAATTGCCTGCAAAGTGAGGTCGCTGACTTCAGCCTCTCCCTTCTGATTCACCTTAGAATTTTCTCCCAAATTAGTTTTTCTGAAGCACAATTCTGCACGGTAGTTAAGAGCATCTATCCCAGAGTCAAGTTACCAGGGTTCAAATTCTGTTTCCACCACTGACTCACTCTGATTCTGGTCCAGTCCCTGAAACACTAGGGCTCAGTTTTCTTATTCTAAATCAGAATAATAGTATTGCTTATGCCGTTAGGTTGTTCCAAAGACTACATAAAACAAAATATGCACAGCACTTAAAATAGTGCCCATAAAAAAATTATTAGCTATTATTATTATATTCAGGGAAAAAGGCTTCAGGGGTTTTAAGTTTCCAAACATGGCATTCAAGACCCTTTATATCTGGTTCCAATCCATTTTAGCAATCACATTTTCTCATGATTCTAACTCAATTCTATTCAACGTCTGTTTAGCCAGAGCCATCTACACAATGGACAGGGGTAAAAGGCCAGACACAGTACCTACCTTGAAGGAACTTGGAATCTGGTAAGACTACCAGGATCATCAGTAGATAACCATTGAATAACACATCAGGTGCCATGGTGCAGCACATAACAGGAATGACTGGTTCTTGTGAAAAGGCATGTTGGGAAGAGGCAGAGAAGGCTGCATTGAGAAGGCAATATTTGGACTAGGCCTCCTCAGAAACGAGGATTTCACCAGACCAGGGCATTAAAGGCATGGAGGAGAGGACATCCAAAGCTTTCACATATGGTATCCTCAGCCACATAGGGCCATATTATGTACTTGCCTGAGTCTTCCTGTCCTCAACACTTCTTCTATCCTCTCTGCTTAGAATTCTCATTTTTCTCTCATCTTGAACACTTATAAATCTTTTCCACCTCCCAAGGCCCAATTCAAACATTGTTTGCTCAAGGAAGCCTTAATTTCACTAGCTGGAAATCCTTTTCATTCATCGTTCCCGTGGCATGGTAGCTAAAATCTTTCTGTGATGCTTCATACATTCTATCTTCATAGTTATTTGTGTATAGTATATAAGCTCCATGAAATTAGGAGCTATGTAAAATTTATTTTTATACCTCTTGTAACACTTGGACAATCTCTAGTAAAAATCCAGATGATGTTTGTGTGATTAAATGAATGTTGTTCTAAAGCCAGAAGGACTTAGGATGGAACAGCGACTTGCTCAAGTCACTGACCCTGATTCTAAGTTCCTTGATGACAGAAATTATGTTTGCCTTGCTCATCACTGTATTCTTGACATGATATGCCCAAACAATTTTGAATTAATATCAGATCATACCGTTGACAGAAATACTGACCAAAATCCAGTCTTCACAACTTCAAGGTCATTTGCTCCTTTAAATTATGAATTTTGGGGGGCCGGCCCCATGGCTGAGTGGTTAAGTTTGCACGCTCTGCTTTGGCAGTCCAGGGTTTCGCTGATTTGGATCCTGGGCACGGACGTGGCATGGCTCATCAGGCTATGCTGAGGTGGCGCCCCACATAGCACAGCCAGAGGCACTCACAACTAGAATATGCTACCATGTACTGGGGGGCTTTGGGGAGAAGAAGAAGGAACAAAAAAGATTGGCAACAGATCTTAGCTCGGGTGCCAATCTGTAAAAAAAAATATATATATGAATTTTTGTACTATTTGAAATCTAAGAATTATACACACTTCTCAGCATTGTATATTAATTTCTCTACTATATGAATATTAGATCTAAATTTATTCATTCCTTTGACTTTATAAAGATGATTATTTACCAACATTTATATGTAGTAGTGTCTCTTCTTTTATGGCTAAAAATAATGAAAATGTATTTGTGTTTAAACATATCCTTGTCCATTTAAAGTTTATGGAAATTCTAGATTTACATGACTAGATGGATTCTTTTGAAATCAAGTTGAAAAGGAAGAAATCACAGGCACTGGGGACCAGAGGATTGTCCTTTAAATGAGGAACTTTTGCAAAGAGGGTCAGAATGTGAGTTTACAGATTTTGCTGAACATTAAATTTGGCTAAAAAATAAACAAACAAATCTCAGCACTTTGGTGTATTTGAATAGTATTTCCAAATCCACTTTCATTAATTAGCTAGAGTGCTGAAGGACCCAGCATTTTAGGGAGGAAATCCATTTCCAGGAGCTTATCAGTGACAATGATAAGCCATCTTAAAGTCTGGGTTTATTAGAAATGACTGAAATGCATTATATTGCAGTGGTAACTGTAATGGTTGGTTTACCGACCAGTGGGATGGAATTAAAAATGCATTAAAATTTATACAAAAGAAAGCAAATAGCAGTGAGTCTTGATTGGTTTTGATGTAGTTAAACGAACAGTCTTTTGCTTTGTGTGGCTAATAAAATAAGACCTGAAAAATAGAAGAAACATTCCGTTTTGGAACTTGAGCAACGTGAAAATCTGCTATTAATGAAATGGACAGCTTCTTTCTTTACACATGTGAGTGGTGGTGCATTCATTAACACACACGCACACACACACATACACACACATACAGTTAGAAGAAGGAATCTTCTCTTAGCATGGACGGCAATATCACTGATTCTTTTTATGACTAAGGTTTGACCAAGCAGAGCACATAGAATTAGAAAGTGAAACACAACCCCAAGGAGGAGAATAAACAGCTATGGGAGGCACCTATAAATTCTAATTATATACCCTACTATTAACACCTGTCATTAATTTCAAGTAATTCTTGAAACTTTTTCATGATTTCAGGCTCCTGGGCTTTGCATCCATGCATTCCATCTCCCTATCTATGCATATTCCCAAAAATATTTACTAAGGAAAGGTGAATAAGAAATATAAACTCACTGCTCTCATTCAGTTTATGGATTAACCATGGAGAATGTGATAAACAAATAATTTCATGAATGTATTATTACAAATGCAAGGAGGTATTCAATGAAAAAGCCCAGGATGCCGTAGGCAGGGCCAGCTTCCCAGGCACAGGATCTGGGCAGTCTCAGGAGAGCTCACGCTAAGACAGGCTGCAGACTTGGTTTAAGGTTTTTCCATTGCTGTCTTGAAGTTCTTGATAATTTTGTGTTTGAAATTGTGTGCTACAATTATGTTCAATGGTATAATGGAACATACACATGAACCGAAGACATCATGCAAAAGAGAGTCCACCATTCCTTGCTGCCCCATTCATATGCAGCACAGAATTCCAGTGGGCCTATGATAGGTGAGAGTTCAGCGATACTTAAAGTAGTATAATGTAAGTATTTTATATCTAGGACTGAGTAAGCAGGCATACTGACAGCCCCTAGAAGCAACGCTTTCTGTTCTAACCAGAACTTACTTTGAATGCAGAAAAAGACTAATGGCATTAAAAGAAACAGGAACAACCAGGAAAGCCTGTCATAGACTTTCTTACTCATGTGACTTCCCTGTATAGCAAACCACTGATGCTGACTATGATGGCAGTAAAACAAAGGGGAAGACGGTGTAACCCATAGTTTCTTTTCCCTTCAGTCCTTCTTTATCCATCAGTGAGTTGAAAGTAGAGAGTGTTGGTAGAATGTGTGCCAATCAAGAAGTGAAATAAAACCATCCAAATTAATTTTGTGCAACAGTTCCACTGTTCTGGAAGAAGGAAATACATATGCATGTATGAGCTACCAAATAGGAATTGTGTAATACCTATTTTGGCATATGTGTTAAACTCATATTTGCAATTAAAACTGGTTTTGCACACTATGAGGATGAATGTCAGACTATAAAAATTTAAATTTTATGCTATAATTTAATTTATAACCATTAATGCTAATAATTTAAAATTTTAATTTTTCTTTACTTAAAATAACATTAAATAACAGAAGGGAAAATATTTATGATCTAGTACTTTAAAAATGCTGTTGCTTTGCTTTTTAATGAGAGTTTCCGCATTTTCATTTTGTGCTGGACTCTGCAAATTACATAAATGGCCTCGGCTGTAAGAGTGTATAGGGAAGACGTAACTTAGCCTGGCAAGGGTCATGAAGGAGTTCTTGCCAAGTGATAATTAAACTGAGAGAAAAGATGAGCAGGAGTGGGCAGATGAAAAAGACAGTAGGAGATCTGGGAGGGGTTGGGAGGACTGGATGTTCCAGGCAGAGGGTCAGATCCAAAGACACTAAGGGAGAAGGAGCAGCGAGTGTTTGTGCAGCAGAAATAAAGTCAGTGTGGTTGGAACTTAGTCAACAGGGAAGGGATTGCATGGGACAGAGTTTACATCTGTACAGTGTTACATCTTTGTGAAGAGGAAAAATGAGAGAGCTGAAACAAGGGCAACTGAAATACCCAAAATTGATTATAACAAAAGCCACCCAAGATCAGGGCTGCTAAGTGACTTACTGACATTGCTTTTTGGTCCTCTAAGAAGAAAGCAAAGTGAGATTCACTGGTTTCATTATTCAGACAAGGAAATATGAGGCTCATTTAGATTAAGAAAATTGTTCCAGGTCATATAGCCAGTGAGTGACATGGTCACAGATGAAGCACTTCTTCTGAATATAAACTTGAATGTAAGCCCCAGGAGGGTAGTGGCCTGGCCTATTTTTGTGCTCCTGGGTTCTTAGCACATAGACCAATGCTGCCACATAATAAGCTCTCAGTATTTGCTAAATGAAGGAATGAATGACTTGGGTCAGTCTTAATTGGCAAATTCATTGTGTCTTCACGTCTTCAAATGAATTTTGGAGTATCTGGGTGGGGTTTTGTGTTCTTTGAGAACTAGTAATGTTCTTTTCAAGTGAACTATAAAAAGTGAAAAATGAAAGCAGCGTGGTTTAGTTGAGAGGAAAGACAGGAAGGCAGGGTATGGGCTTTGCCTTTATTAACAACTGTGCGACCTTGGGCGAGTCACTTCCCTTCAGTTCTTGGTTTTTTCAATGGAATAGAACAGGTAATGTGTGAAGTTCTTCCCAGTTCTCACATATCATGGTTTGATTATTCTGTGAGTTGTTTGGCAATAATAGAACTCAATGCATAAAGTTCCTATTTTACGACAGAAAGGAAATATAGAATATGATACACAGAGTTCTGAGGCACCAAATTCCTCAGACAAGCTCACTCCATTCATTCATTCATTTTTTTAGCACACCCCTCAAAAAGGTGTACTGTATGCCCACAAGAAGCTTCCTGCTGCAATGATGAAATGGACAATGATTTCCATTTCTAGAAGTAAGAAGATGTTGACACAGTAAAACATGGGTTCGAGTTTTTCTGCCACTTAGAGATGGTAAAAGTCATCTATTTGCACTTTGAATCACGACTCAGATATCAAGCTGAGCCAATGCTGCTGTAATGTGGAATAATAATGCCAACACCCTTTAGAATAAATTCTGATGTATGACTCATTTGACTACTTTTCCTCACTTTGACTTTCCCTTAGTGAAGGAGCAAAGGCAGACAGCTATAAAACATTCTACGCAAAATAAGGTCTGTGCTATCCATCCATAAAGCCAGTCTCATTGACACAGGGACAAGCATGTGATCCAAAGGATCAGGGCAGGGATGATGGTGGGTTCTGGCCTCACAAAGGGCCCTGGAGGCAGGTCCCATGGAGACAAGACAGACATAATGCTCCTACCTCACGGTATGGCTTTCCTGGCAGAGCAGCAGATGTTTCTTACAGGAAGTGAGCACCATAAAAGGATGAAGAATGAGGCACCACGTCCAGATGTTTTGGGAAATTTTAATGTCTAAAATTTCTGAAGGATAAGCAATGAAGAAGGCAAGTTTTACTCATGAACAGCTTATGAAGAGTAGATAACATCAGAAGGATGCAAACAAACAGTCAACGCTAGCCAGCACCTGGAGTAGTCTAGCAAATATTATGAATAGATTTATTTTTAAATTGACAGATTGAATGAATTAATTATGGTTAAAACATAATCACACATTTTAAAGGCAAGGAGATTGTGGAGTCCACGAGAGTGTGCCTCACAGACCTCCAACTTCAGAGGACTGAACTCAAGGGACCCAGCTGCTGTGTTCTGAAATCAATTGCCACATTTGTACCAAGGCTATGCTTCCACTCAAGCTGCTTCCAGCCAACGCTTGAGCACAGTGGGCTTTTCTCTGTTAGACAAGGGACTCCTCTGGTAGCTGGCTCTGTCCTAAGGACTCCCTGACAGCCTTACTGAATCTTCCCTGGTCTGCACACTGATCTAGGATGCCTCCACCCAACTTCCTTTCTCTCTCTCCTCCACTTGGGATCAGAGGTGCGTTCTAGTCTGACGGTTTCCCCAGCCATCCTCTCAACTCTGTCTCCATTTTCTTTTAAAGACCTTAAGTTTTAGAAAATCCAGTCTTAGTATCCGCTTCTTGGGAGACCTGGACTAACACAGAGAGACAGCTGGTGGAGAAACACCCTGAGCAAACCACTCCATAGTCCCAATCAGTGAATGAGTTACTGAGGAACACAATAGCTTGGCACTTATTGGATTAAAAGTAATATGAACAAGCTGAAATGTACTGAGTACTAATTATGTGTTGGGCACTGTACTAACTGCTTCTCATACTTTATCTCACTTAATCCTTTCAGCGACGCCATGTAGTAATTTCTTTATAAATCAAACTTTGGCTTGCCACATTATGAGTGTTGGAGCCAGAATTGCAAGACAGATCTTTATTTTATTTTGTCTAAATTTTGAATTTTATGCTTTTAACTACCCTAAACTACAGCCTTGGCCAACAGTTTCCTTGATAGCTTTTCAGACAGTAAGAAAAAATTAATAATATGTCTGGAGAAGAAAAACATTCAATCAAACACCACGAACACTACCATCATTATCATCATCGTTGTCGTCATTACCCTCATCTTCTTCATCATCATTGGTCACAACTCAAAAGAGACTTGCAGTTATAAAGCATTTATACATGCATTCTACCCTTTAGTGCTCATAATTTCCCAGCGAATTAGGTAAGCTTTGGAAATAAAGCTCAAAGATGTCTTTTCAACCTAACTCCAGCAATGTTTTCACCGTATCGTGCCATCACCTTCTCAATGCTCCTTCTTTGCCCAAGGTGAACTATAGATGTTGAGAGTCTAATACTTTCTTAATATACTGATTTTTATCTGCCAACAGGACACTTGAAAACTTGGTTTAATAGCTGGACTCAGTAGGACAAATCTGATGTCCTTGTTCTAGAAAAAGCTTTCTCTCCAGGACCAGGAGGATTGGGCAATTTGGGTGGTATTATAGGAAACCTTTTGCCTCTGGGTCAAAGTCACTGGGCTCCAGACCAAGTCATTAGTAATCAAATGCAAGTCTGTTTGACAGCTGTCTGGTGGCCTTCATTATAGGCCCTCCAGCCAGTCATTTGTGGGCAACCTTCCATGCTTCATTTGGCACCTGCTGCCATTTGTAATGACGGGCACAGTAGAAAGGTTGGAAGTTCAAATGGGCATGGAGACCCTTGGTATCCATTATTCGAGATCAGCACTTAAACCATAATTTAATAACATCCCCCAAACCAGTAGCAATTCTTTTCCAAAAGAAGAGCCTTTCTCTGGCCCATCTGCCCCACTCATCATCCCACAACTTTCTCTTTTCCAAAAGTGAGATGAAAATTTACCTTTGAATTAAACACAAGGTCAGATAAAATAAGTCACTGCAAGTAGTCATTATATTTTCTGTCACCGGACCAATTAAGATTTCCAGCTGTCAGTTTCTGATGTTGCAGCTCCATAAAAAACGACACTGAGATGCATTGATCTGTGTCAAAGCTGCTTCACAGGGAAAATTGGACCAAAAATAATGATAATTGTCATAGGATGTCACACCATTAAATGAAAACATAAAAAGCAAAATGCTGTGGAGAATCTGCAAAGTCATCTTGCTTGTTGAAGAGAGACCACATTACGCCAAAGCAAGCCCACTGTTTCAGTGATACCTGTAGTGGATACCCTTAGATATCTAGTCTCTACGATAAATTCTGCCCAGTTAATGCTAATTTGAATTCAACTGGATTTTCAAGCTAACTATATAAATATATATATAATCATTTGAATAAGAGAATCTTGCTGGAATCTCAAGATTTATGCAAAGTAGGATATCTTTTTCCTACACTTTAAAAAACTTCAGCCCATTGGATTCATATTACTGAACATGCAGATTCCATCCAATCTTTGTATGACTGGAGCCTAAAATTCTTTTTGTTCGTCTACCTTGAGGGGCATATACATATATATTTTGTTAATGGAGTTCTAGTTGAAGAATAGTACAGCATTTACTCGAAGTGAAAGGAGAGTAAGTAAAAGAAGTTAAAAGTATATATCATAATAATCTTCATAGGAAGAAATGGAGTGTTCCAAGGACATGGAAGAGGAAGGATGTCCCCCAAGCAATTGAAGGTACAAGAAGCAGAGCTTAATGAGCAAAGGTAGATTGGTGAGACATGATTGAACTTACCACAGGATGGAAAAATGGATATGACCCTATAATGATCTCATTATTTGAATATTTATTTCTTGGAAAAAAGAGTTCATTATTTTACATTTACCTGAGCCTGGAACAAAAATGTAAAATTTCGAAATAACTTTAAACTCGAAGAACTGTTTTTTGTCTGAACACATTGTCGTGTGCAAAGTTGGTTTCTTGTTAGAGGGTATGGCGGTGTTTCTTTCCTTGGGATACTGTCCCCCTTTACTAGTGATTTCAATTTGGCTATTCTATAAAACTAATAATTTGGATAAGATAAGCTTGCTAGAATTTTAAGATCTATGCAAAGTAGGTCATCTTTTTCTTATCCTTTAAACAGTTCTGCCAATTAGATTCGTTTTACCAAAAATTCAAGCTCCTTTCAGTCTTTGCACACCTGGAACCTAAAATTATTTTTGTCTATCAATCTTGAGGGGCATGGAGAGACAGTTCTGAATGTAGTGGATTTTACCCTTTGGAAAGTGATGAGATACAAACTGGTAGTGAGTTAGAGCCACTTACATAGGCTCATAAGTTTCAATCATCAAACTTTGAAGAATTTTGTGAGCCAGTTATTGAATACTGTCGTTACTAAAAATGAAATCATATAAATTTAAAATGAAGTAAATTTTATTAAAAATAAAGTAATATAAATTCAAAACTCATCACTTCCTGAAGATTTTCATACTTTTTACTATTATCTATGTCTACTGTAACCTATGGAAGAAATACTTATACAATGGTGTCCTACTGCACATCTCTTCCTAGCTCTGCATCCAGTAACATCATCTTGGTAACTTTGTTTCACTTTGTCTGTTAACATAACTAAGATAAAACCAACATTCATGTTGGAACACACTCCTGTGCATTGCAAACAGATTGGCCATGAATACAAGAGTTCCGTCAAAATCAATGAGAACATTGTATGAGAATCAATTAGCTATTTAGAATAAAGTGTATTGCATATTTTGTAAATAATTAGAAATTCCAAGCTACATGTGCTTTACCTCAGTAATATTTATAATAACCCTATGTATGTGTATGTTCATATTATATATTTTTATATATAAATACATATTACATATATTTTTTACTTTAGTGGGGAGGGGAACCAGTTGTTTAACATTTATCAGCAAACCACTGGATAAAATTGCCTAGCCAAGTAACATGTGATTATGGAAGGCCTTACAAACAAGGCAACGTAAAATACATCATTGCCTTACAGAGGAGTGGAAATCACCTTAATTAATCTTTGAGTAGATCCATGAAATTTAAGTGGCTTCACAACATTCAGCACATCTGCTCTGAGAAACCTGGGAAATGCATTTCACTGTTTCTTTCAAGACTGGTACTTGAGTGACGCATGAACTAACAAAGATCTTTGATGAAGGTAGGGTTCTACAGGAAACTGCAAAATGCAGAGCAGTCATATTTTCATGGGTTTTCTTCTGCACATTAAAGCTTCTAAAATGCTTTTCGCTTCCTGTAATTTGCCTCTTCTCCAGAAGAAAAAATAATTAAGTATGATCCACCTTCTAGTACCTATGTTTTTGGAGTTGCATGAACTGAGGGGTGTTTTGCGGCTGCTTTCTCATAGATTCCTTCTATACGGTCCATTTTTAAAGAAATAATATGAGGTGCTTCGAAAAACACTTTCAAAAGATTTCAATCATCACCAAATAGATTTCAATGCACAAATATGTATGCACAGGAATTTCTTGCATCATTTGCAACAATGATAAAGTGGAAAGAACAACAACAAAGGACAAGCTAAATATCTCACAGCAATCCAACCAGATAATATTATGTAATCATTAGAAAGAATAAGGAAGATCTATATGCTACAACATGGAATAATGTCAAGCAAATAAACGCAGCTCAGTCTGCGTGGTTTGAATGCATTATTTAAAAAATTATAAGTATACTATCTTTGATTAAGCATAGAAAAGTTTTTGGAGAATTCATTTTAAACTAACACTGATAACCTCTGAGGAATAGGGAACTTGGTTTTGGGGCTTTTACATTTTATTTTATCCTTTTATATAGTGCATGTGTGTGTTTTCAATGAGCAAGCATTAATCTAATAATAATGAATGCCAAAAAGTCATCTTAGAAAACAGATGTTCCAGGTAGATTTTCGTCTTTGCTTCTTCTTGCGGGTGGAAGTGGGGAGGGAGGGATTACAGCACTGACAGTCTAAATGTTATCAAGGCAAATACTTGCCATGGCGTGCAAAACCTCCAGCTCCTGCCAAGGTCATTAGAAACCTCTCAGTCGGAGGAAAATGAACAAATTTCACCTCTGTGCAAAAAAATCTCATGGTGTGGAGGTGCTGAATCATATCAGTATTTAAGATCCCCAGAGATCTAGTAAAATCCAATGAGGTATCTTCCTTTTTCGTGATGCTGTAATATCTGAACTAGAGGTTGCTTCATGAAGTTAATGGCAGATAAATTAACCCATGAAAGGATTGGCCTCTATATGTGTTTAGCCAGCAGGGGAATTTACACACTCCTCCAAAGACACAATGAGACAAATAGAAAGGGATGGGTTATTTTTGATGACTGGAGTAAATTTTGCGTGACCTTGTTCTTTACAGGAGTTCAACAGTATACACCTGCCTCTCATGATCTCAGCTCTTTCTTGGAATTCTGCTCTTAATCTGAAACTCTTTAAACATAAATGAAGCACTACTACACAGTGTCTGTTCCACAAACTCATATTATCTCTGCTTGAGAAGTTAGAATGCAACAGAGATGGGAGTTGAAGGAAAGAGCAATAAACGGATGTGCAAGTGAGTAGTGGAGACGAAAATGAAACAAGTATGAATTAACCAGATCAGACAAAGGGACACTAATTATTTTATCGCATGATGTACAACACTGAACCTGATCTCTCTTTCACCTCAGAAATATTTAAAACAAGTCCAATTCATTATCGTGTTAGCATATATGCAAATAATTCACCATCTTGTGCAGCAGGTGTAACTCCACTTCCCCTACTCTTCCCACTTAAAAATGGCAGGAAATGCCATTAAATCCTACTCATACTTCCACTTGTTTATGCAGTCATTCTTTTAGCATGTAGTGAGCACTAACTCTACGCCAGGTACTGTCTACCGCTGTGATAACAAGAGTAAGTCAGATGCATTCTTCACAATTTGAGCCACCATTACTTCTGTGACCTCATCTCCTACAACTCTCCCCTCTCTCACTTTGATTCAGCCACTTTTTTCCCTCCATGATGCCATCTGTTCTTACACTTTCAGAAATGTGCACTGACAGTTCGCTCCACTTGGGATGTCCTTTCCCTAGACATGCACATGGCTATCTCTCTCACTCACTCCCAACCAAGTATTTGCTCAAATGCCATCTTCTCAAGGAGGCCTACCCTGGCCAGTTCTTTTAGTTCTGTAGCAATTGATCCCTTAGCATTTTTTCCTTAGCATGTACCTTCTGAGTTACTACTACTTTGTTATTCATTAAGTTTGTAATTTATTGTCTCTTTCCTTGCTCTACAATGGAAGGCTATTAGAAGGGATCTTATGGATTTTGCTCCTTGATGTACCCTAACAATGAAAAATAGTGCCTGGTACATAGCAGTTGTCTAATTAATATTTTTGAGTAAATTAACTTGATATACACAAGGAATGTTTTCAATTTCCCACTGTTACTTTGTTTTTGAAAGACCTTCCTCCTGTTTCTGACCTATACTAACTCAACACTCACTCCATTTCTAGTATCAGACTATACTTCTTGTGGTCAAGATGTTTGCTTCTTTTTGATACTTGGGTCCAGTTCTTTTTGTCTACTGAGTCAATAGCTTTCTACTAGCGTGTTCCCAAAGCCTATGAAGAATTTATATTTACAATCACTTTCTGCAATATTTAAGTAAAAACACAGCAGTGTGCAGCACAAAGAGACTATGGATGAGATGCTTGGGGAACACATCGGTAAAATTTAATATTTAGATAATATAGAGAGAAGGCTAGGGGCTTGGAAAATATCCAGAAAAACTGAGATGGAGAAAAATAAGAAGAAGGAAAGCTTTGCCAATTTTTTGAAGGAAAGTTGAATCACAAATTCTCACACAAAATGACTTGTCTTAAAGTTGTCTTATAGTAAAGTCTCTACTCTTCTCTCAAAGATTATCTGATTTTCTTTTTCCTCAGGAAGACTGGCCCTGAGGTAACATCTGTGCACATCTTCCTCTACTTTATATGTGGGACTCCTACCACAGCATGGCCTGCCAAGCGGTGCCATGTCTACACCCGGGATCCAAACCAGCAAGCCCTGGGCCACTGAAGCAGAATGTGCGAACTTAATGGCTGTGCCATTGGGCCGGCTCAGATTATCTGATTTAAAAAAATATCTAATAGATACGTTATGATGAGTCAAACCTCCGTAAGATATATTACAAGGCCTTGTGTGTCAGAAAGACTTTCATTCCCAAGAATTATTCCCTTCCAAAAAATAAGTTCAAATCCATAGATGTAAGTGTCCTTTGAACACCAGCCCTGTCGGCCCCCAAGAACAGAGTATATAAAGTCTCTCGAAGATTAGTGGTTTCTGAACTACTGCTATATTCCAGCCCAAAGGATGTTAATTTTTAGGCTTGGATTAGACAATCTTGATTCCCTGAGCTAACACATAGGCCTTTTAGGATTATGAAAGGAGGGTGATATTGATGAGTTGGCTTGGAAGGCTGAAAGTCTCCATAATTCTGCTACAGACTTGATATAAGGCCTTGGCAAAGAAATTATCCTCAGTGAGTCTGTTTCCTCATCTGTAAAATGAACTAATTTGGAATAGCTGATCTCTAAGATCTCTCTGATTTGGGATATAATATGATTTGACAAAATAATTTATGAGTTGTGGGAAAATTATCCATCCAATTGGGGAAAATATTTTATTCAAAATAGCTGCATTTATATAAATATTTTCTGGGAAATATGTTCATATTTCCTTTTTTTCTATTCTTCTATTATTAGTTTATTGAAGTTATATTGCTTTATAACACTGTGTACATTTCAGGTGTACATCGTTATATTTCAGTTTCTGTGTAGACTGGATTGTGTTCACCACCAATAGTCTAGATTTTATTGATTACCATACGTACATGTTCCTTTATCTCTTTCACCCTCCCTCCACCCCCTCTTCCTCTGGTAACTGCTAATCTGTTCTCCTTATCCATGAGTTTGTTTATCCTCTACAGATGAGTGAAATCATACTGTATTTGTCTTTCTCTGTCTGACTTATTTCACTTAGCGTAATACCCTCAAGGTCCATCCATGTTGTCACAAGTGACACAAATTTGTCTTTTTGGTGGCTGAGTACTATCCCCTTCCATTCATATTTCTTTCTCGGAGAATTGAGAAATATGTCTCCTACTTCTGTAGCTCTGGCAACATAAGCAGGAAATCCCTCTTCCCCTAACTAACAAGTTACTTGAGTAAAGTCATTCGCTGAATAAATAACAGGACCAGCATTCCTAGCTCTTAGCCTAGTCATTTACTGTCAGTAATTATGTGCTGAGAGTACTTTTCAGTGCTCTTAGTGCAGTCAGCAGAGATCAAGGAGTAAGAAGGAAAAAATCAATCTGAGAATGGAAGAAAAGGTAGTTACGCTTATATGAGTGTTAAGAGCTTTTATTCCTATAATTATGAAGGGCTTGAAGAAAGGAGGAAAGGTCCTAGGAGTAAGCTGCTTACCATTAGTTCATTTAAATCTATAATGAATGGAAAGGACAACCTCAACTGTGAAGGCTCTAACATTCTTTAGGACAAAATTACTGCAAGTCAAACTAGCACATTTTCGAAGATCATCACACACCTCTTACAGGTTTCCTTTTGGAAATAAGGTTGAAAGTTCTCAGCAGGATGCTGAATGTGCCTCCTCTAGCTTCCTAGTTGCTGAGACCAAAGACATCTAAAATTGAGAACTAAAATTGCCTTTGATTTGTGTATAACCTTTTGTCTCAAAGCATGAGACCTTGAGAGGGAGTCTCTAACTTTACATCCAAGTGACCTTGGACAAGTGAATTCAACTATCTGAAACTCCATGAATGGTTAGTATAGAGTTTGAAGTAATTTTTAAGACAAATGCCTGCTCTTTCATTCTATCATTCTTGACAACTTCATTTCCCTTAACATCACTTTCCTCCTGTGTATAATGAGAGATTTTTTTTCAGTCAGTAGAAGGTTCTGAGAAGCCATAAGAAGCCATGCCATCACTATCAATGGTCCACTTACCATCTCATTTCAGGTTTGACTGTTCTGCATCCTCAACAGAGAGGGTGAGACCAAGCAGGCATGACCTCCACCCCACCGTCGGTCTCTGTCTTCTGTGTCCAGAAAGCAAGTCCAGCACCAAGGGTAGTAGCACAGAAAATGGTAGTCTAGGAGGCTCACATTGGAAGGATCATGGCAGGGAAAAAATGCCATTGCAAGGAAGATTTTAGAGGCAGTAAATGGTTCAAACTGATATGATGTATTCATCGAGAATGATATCAAGAAAGGCTTTTTGGAAACCAAACTGCCATAAAATACTCCAGAAAGTTCCATTATATTATAGGATTTAAAGAAATTGTAAAGAGTGGTGATGTTGAAAAAGAAAAGTGTGTGGAGGCAGGTCCTAATTGGTTCCAGTGCCAGACATTAGCAATGCTGGAGACTGTAGACATTCCACACTTTATTTATGTCATTGGGCTTGTCTACACAATTGCCAGCAAAATTATGAGAAGATAAGAGTGGGGAAAAGAGGGAAGAAATGGAGTGTACTCAGAAGGTCTTGGCATCAAAAGTACTACATGCAGAAACTCAACAGGTTTTGATCATAGTTTTCCAACCCTTAGGCAGGCAATAGTGACATATAACACTGACAATCAGGTTGTAGAATAGCAAAGTGGGCCAGTGAGCCTCAATGTGTATTGGGTTATAGACCAAGGCTCTGCAAGGGACATATGGAAGTGAGGTGGATAAGGAAATTCTAGGAAATGAAAGTCAACATGAGGCATCATCTCAACACTGGTAGCTCTAAAGCTTCAAATGTCCAGCCAGATATGCAAAATTCTTAAAACCACCTGATGGTATAGAACCAAAACCAAAAACTGTCCACAAGCTGAAGATATGCCCACCTCTGATATTGAGCAGAGTGGAGCTTTATCAACCCTACTATTATCGAAGATATCCATTTAATAAGAAGAATATGGAATTCCAGTAAATAAGAACTATAAAATAAATTTGAGCTAAAGATCTCTAAAGTTTGCTTTAGGCTCATTGACTGGATAACCACAACTATTTTCGTTAAATATCTATATTATCTACACACCATGGTTATGGATTGGATGATGTGTCTTGTTTGTTCATAGTAAGGTAATTTCTCTTCAATAATGACAAGCATGTTACGAAAAAACCTGATTTTTTTAATTCAACACACCTTTAAAAGCCATCAAGTAGTTTGACATCTGGTAAATTGATTTTTGCTTTTTTTTAAAGATTGGCACCTGAGCTAACAACTGTTGCCAATCTTTTTTTTTTTTTTTTCTGCTTTATCTCCCCAAGCCCCCCTCCCCACCTCGTACACAGTTGTATATCTTAGTTGCAGGTCCTTCCATTTGTGGGATGTGGGACGCCGCCTCAACGTGGCCTGACGAGCGGTGCCATGTCCACGCCCAGGATCCAAACCCTGGGCTGCTGCAGTGGAGCGCGCGAACTTAACCACTCGGCCACGAGCCGGCCCCTAAACTGATATTCTTAAAAACCTAATTTTAAAAAGTCGTTTGGAATAGAATTTTACAAATCATTTTTTTCCAAATAAAATAAAACCTACAAGCAACTATTAAAAATGGTTCTAAATAATTGTAAAACATTGATAGTTTTATTTCATGAAACCAAAAGTCCTTTTGTTCTTCAAAATTCTGCTTTTCTAATTCTTGAAAATGATATTAAGTAAATATAGACAATAATGAAAATAACAAAATACTAGCTAGTAATATTTATTCAGGTGTGGTGAACTCTTAAACCACTTTTACTTATTTAATATTTACGTCCATCTTAAGAGGGGGGTCACACTTATTTTCATTCACATTTGAATTGCTTTGACTTTGATTTGCTTTAGAATAGGAATTCAGTCTAGCATTCATTGAGCAAGGATTCACCATGGATCTGTGAACCTCTTTGAATCAGGTTAAAAAAATAAATGTATAGACGGATGGATAGTGTGTGTGTGCATAAGGGTATGTGAATTTCTAACGATTGGGATACATGGTTTTCTTCAGATTCTCAAAGCGCTCTATGACCCTTTCTTTCTACAAAGGTTTAAGGATCTTATCTAACAGATATTTAGAAAAACTAATTTGGTCCCAATTATAAAAGATGGTGGCAAAAGTTTGTGGGAGAACTGGGACGCATCGTAGGAGATTTTAGCGAGCATTTATTGCATTTTGAATGAATATGTCCTTTGATTAGTGCGTGTGTAGATTTTTGAAGGGTATACCAACTTTCTCCTTTTGCTCTTTTTCTCCAGTGTTAAATACAATGCATGAAATATGACCTAAGCTATTAATCTAAACATTATTCTCATTAGTTTCAAAGCACAGTTATTGCTCCAAAGTATTTTTACAAATGGCACCCTGCTTCATCTTGGTTCTGCTTTTACATTCAAGACCAAACAAAGCTCGCTATCCCCTCTTCGCTTCGATGCTGAGCCAAAAAGCAGAGCTTGGTATCTCCAATCCAGCTGTGCTTTTATTGTGCCTTAGATCAATCAAAGCTTCAAACAGATTCCAGACAGATTTTTCTCAGTTTTCACATCAGAAGGGTTTGCACAAAATCACTGTGCAGTAGGGGGGGCACTGATAAGAAATCTCTGAAGGAAAGAAAGTGTATGGATAGGGAGGCTCTGGGAGAGAAGGTTGGTGAAGGATTATTAATGTCCCAGAAAAAGTTTTCTAATGCAGAAGCAGTAGAGTTTGAAGTAGAGTGAGAGTCATTTACAATAATCTACAATTTTTCAAGCAACATTAGATGCTCCAATGGGCACAGTGGGTAATGAGAAGGTCGAGATTTATGTGGTCAAATGAACCCATTTGAGCTCCTGTTACATAGGTGCCATCGTCCACTTGAAGGACTATTTGTATAAAACTAGTTCTTGTTTTATAGAGATGGCAAAAGAAAGCTCTGACTATAGCTAGCTGGTCAGCACAGGAATTACTTCCTAGCTTTCTTCTAAGTCTTTTTAAAATTGGAGTCCCAATTACTAGTATTCTTGTCTTCTACTGTCACAAATCTCTCTCTCTCTCTCCCTCTCTCTCTCAATAATTTGTAATGTTCTTTTAATAAATAAATCAGGAATTCTCTAGTAAAAGGTATTTTGGGGTTTTCCAGTGCTGCCTTGCTAAGCAAATAGCCCCCAATTAAGCCTGCAGTAGGATTCTTCCTTCTATCCTTTTCTACCACTGCCTCCTCCTATTTTTCTTCCCCTTATTTGGTTTTACCTCTCCTTCTGCTTTTTCTTAACTTTGGTGTTAAAAGCCCACTAAGTATTAAAAACTCGGTAAAACATTTTGTCATCTGCCTATATTGAATCTCTGCAATGTCCTAAGAACTGTATTAAATACTTACTATGCATCATTTCCTTCTCAGCAATACCACCATCAGAACTATTACCCCAATTTTATAGATGGAGAAACTGGGTTTGAGAATGTGATGCCCATTTTGCAGTGTTACACAATTTGCGTAGTTGTAGAGTTAGGCCTGCAACTTAGGACCTTCTTATTCCAGAGGGCTGAGCCCATCCTCACTATGCTATGATAACTCAAAGTCCTGAAGAATGGCCATGACTGACCCTTGTAGGCAAGATCCAAGGAATTAGGCCAAGATCTTTAAAGGAAAAAGTCACCTCAACTTCTTAATTCTCACTTCACGCCCAACAAGATGAAGACCTGTGTGTGAGCACTGGTTCTACCAGAAATTCACTATAAAACATCAGGCAAGTAGTCAGACTTCTTTGAGTCTGTATATCAGCTGACAGAATTTTCACACAACATTGATCCCTTGTCAGGCTTATCCCCTATTAACTCATCCACCCACACATGCCATTCAATTTCACCTTCCTTGGTGTGCCCCGTGTTGTTTATCCTGCCCAAGAATACTCCCTTAATGTTGATGCATCTGTCTTTTAAGATACAGTTGAATCTTCAACATCTCCTTGAAATATCCTCTGACTATTTCAGCCCACACAAATCTCTCCCCATGTACTAACCACTCACAATACACACTGTTAACAACACATACCTAAGCGCTTGATTCAGTAAAAGTTCCTCCTTGGCAAAGCTGGAAGTGTCTTAAGCAGCCATTTTATACGCTTTAGTCTCTCCTTTTAGTTCTTAAGATAGTTCTAAACAACACACTGACAAGACTGGAGCTCTCGATCTGAAATCTGTGTTACTTTGGAAAAGGCAGGACTTGCAGAAAAATGACAGAAACTGTCCAACTGCTGAAACTGTTTTCATTATGATTGCAGGGCATTCAGTATGAATTGGCCTTCCCCATACAAAGTAACGTGTGTGTATCTCCATGTTTGCCCAGACCCCCAGGAATCTAGCCCTTTCTTTCTCTCTGGACCCCTCAATCTTACTTTTGTCACTTGACTTATTAAATTGTGGTTGACGTATTCATTCACTAGACGAATGTACTCTCCATCGCTATCTTGTCAAAAAATCCCCTAACTGAGGACCCCAAACAATGAGCGACCATAATGAAGAGGGCATTTCAAAGAGTTATTCTTTACCTGAGATATACTTCTCTTAGACAAATAAATTAGCACTGAATGTAGAATCAATAAACTCATTTATTTTTCATCTTCAATCAATATAAATAGTTTTAGTTTTATGTAACAAGTGCTCCTTCAAGAAAATTTAAGATAGCACAATGAGTCAAATAAAAGTCACAATCCGGAGGTAATTATTTAAGTCACTTTACTGTGTGTATTTCCAAACACACATGCACACACACAAGATACCAAAATGGGATTATACTGTACATTTTTTTCTACGGCTTCCTTTTTCACCTACTACGTAAATAGCATAAAGTAGAAGTTTAGCTAAAATTCCATAAATGTTTTTAAAGGCTGAGTTGTAGATCTGATCTATTTGACATTACACTATTTCTAAGTGTTTTATATGCTATATATTATACATAAAATTGTAATGTATTTTAAATAACACAACAATGATCAATTTTGCTTAGATGTCATACCTCAGAAATTAAGAACACAGAAGTATTTTAAGACATGAATTGGTGAGATCAGATATGGCGTGGGGGTGAGGAGATTGTTTGAAAGGAGGATAAAAGTATTAAGGAAACTATTTCAGAGCCTATAGCAACAATTTGGGCAAGACGGTATAAGCGTTCATAAATCTTAACTTCCAGACTTCGCATAAAATTGGGTGGGCTGGGAAGGGAGAATGAGAGGAAGTTGAAAGGTGGAAAAAAGTCACACAGACACTAGCTTGGGTGATGAACATACAGTGACAGGGTCCCTGGCCAAAGTTTGTCTCTTAGCACCAGATACCTGACAGGAGAGGACTCGAATGGTGAGATAAGTGTGAGAACACACACACACACACACTATCTGTGTAATTTCAAGATATGTAAATTCATTAGATTTATAAAATTTCCAACAGAGGATGTACATAAAGAAGAGAAGTGGTCCAAAGATTTAAATAAAGGTTGGGAAGATAAGGAGCAATTAGTGAGACAGGAAGAACACTAGGGAAGTGAGGTGTCCTGAAAACCAAGAAAAGAAAGTACTTCAAAGAGGAAGAAATGACTGGCTTTGTCAAAACTGTATTTGGATCAGAGAATGTGATGACTGAGGGTCTTTCAAAAACTTGAATGAATGCTCAATTAAATAATTCCAAAATTTAAAAACCCTAGTGGGGAGACCAATAGTGTTCAGGCTAAATGAAAATAGTGGTCTGAACAGGTTTTTTGCTTCTTTTCTTATTTATACGTATCTGTGAGTTTAGTTGGAAATTCAGCAAATCTATCAACATTGATGCTTTGATTATTTCTTTAGTCTTAGTACTCAGTATTTCTTAGCACTCTCATGGTCTCCCACCTATAAAATGTCGATAATAATACTTGCCACTTAGGATTAGTTGATAGAATGTTGGCAATGCATGCAGGAATCTTGGGATGAAATACTCCAGGCAGACACAATATTTTATTATTATGCTCAGCACTGTTCATTTTCCTATTAGGAGATTGCTTATTTCTCAGCTACCCTAGAGCTTTGACAGGGGCTTCTGGGAGGGCAAGCTCTATTCTGCTGCTTTCTGGAAGAGTGTGATAACTGCTAGCCTTGCCAACGAGGCAAAAATAGCTGAAGCCAGGGCATCTCTTCATCTCCTTGGAGGGCTCTAAGGTGGCAAGGAACACAACTGCTCAGCATCCAGTGAGTGGAGAGGTCTGAATACAGTCTTTCCTGAAGACTAAGATTCAGAAACAAAAACTCCAAGGGAGTTTTAGAAGCAACGGTAGCCCGTGATTTTCAGCAGAAGCCTAAGGACCCAGTCAGCTGGGGAAAGAACACCAGACCTGCACTTATCTTTTCTGCTGCACCCGCAGTGTCCATGCATAAATTGTTCTTCAGAATTACCACTGAATGTAATAGAGCTATATGGCCAGCACTGTGTAACTAAAGAGAAAAATAGGCAAACCACCAGAACAATTTTGGCTAAAGTATTATATTTGGTTTAACTGTACCTTTTCAGAAAAAGACATGCTTTGGATTCCTAAGTTTTATTTTGCTTGAATTTTAATGATTTTGAGAGAGGAAAGAGAAAGAGAGAAGGATAAATTAATAGAGACTTATTGGTTTGTTTAAAAAATGTAACACTATTAAAAACAATCTTGGAAGCCTTATTAATTGATCATTAACTATTTTTGCAAGGTGCTGGAAAAAAAAACAATCAACATGCTTCTCCCAAATCACAAGGGCATTCTCCACCACCTCGCCTGCCAGATACAGCTGAATGTCAGGAGAGCTAAACATCTGGGTGGGAGTAAGATAAAAATATCTGAGATGCCACCACCATATGTTGCAACAAAATGGCCAGCCCCATTCATCCAGGCTTTGTTTATGCTTTATATTAATGGACTCAGTCAGGGTAACCAGGCAGCCAACTAGCAGCATATGCTGCTCAGACTTCAGCTGCCTTGATTCCATTTGCAGAGGCAGTGCATGGGTAGACATCTCCCCTCTGTGTCCAGTCACCTAAGCTGTGACAGCAGTAGGCACTTGGTCCAGCTGCTGGATGTTGAGACATTCACCATACCTGCTTAACGAATAGAAGCCTTCTGAATGGATATTGATGTGTTTTGAGAAAGTTCAGTAGAAAAGGTGGGGAGGGGCAATGGGAAGATTATGCATATGATTCCATCTGTATTTATTTACTAGACATTCTCCAGTTCAAACTTTCCCATTGGCTCCCCAGTGCTTACAGGATAAAATCCAAACCTTCGCTGTAAGGGCCATGGTGAGGATGGTGGCTTCTACTCCGAATGAAATGGGAAGTGATTAGAGGGTTTTGAGCTGAGGAAACACAGGCTCTGACTTATAATCTACAAAGATCACTGTGGCTGCTCAGTGGAAAAGTAGCCTGTAGGAGCAGAAGTAGTGAGAAGAAACACAAGGTTAGGCAATTTTAATATGCATATACATCACAAGGATGCAGTAGTGAACCAACCATTGTCTTGGGTTTAGTGTAGGGACACTGTCAGGGAATGAGGAGAGTGGGAGGGGACAAAACATCCAAAGATCCATGTATATATATTGGAGTCACTTTGCTCATTTATCCCTCCCTCTCTCTGCTCCTCAGCATTAGTGACATCAGGTGAGTGTCCTCACTGCTCCCATTACCCTCAATATGCCAAGCTCACCTCTGCACCCAGAATTTCTTCCTCTTTTTCTTTCCATCTGAAAATCCTTTCCTCTCCTTAAACTTTATCTATCTTTAATGTCTAGCTCAAGCCCTACTACCTAAAGAAAATTTTCTCTCTCCGCTCCATCCTGGGAATACCTGTGGATCATAATCAAATTCACATCTTGTGTATTGGCCTCTCAAAAATAAATGGTTATTGGGGCCGGCCCCATGGTATAGTGGTTAGATTTGGCGCACTCTGCTTCGGCGGCCTCAGGTTCGTGTGTTCGGGTCCTACACCACTCGTCATCTGTGCTGTGGCAGCAACTCACATACAGAAGAGGAAGATTGGCACAGATGTTAGCTCAGGGCTAATCTCACTCAAGAAAAAAAAAAGAGAGAGAGAGGAAGATTGGCAACAGATGGTAACTCAGGGCGAATCTTCCTCAGCGAAAATAAGTAAATAAATGGCTATTTTAGTCCAGGCTAGACTGCTAACATGGATAAAAATGAGATATTCTCATGTGTTCAGGAGATAAACAATGATAATAATAATTAAGCATAAATGGAAAGCTTTTAGGAAGCCCCTGGGAAGGCTTTTCAGGTAGCTTGAGGCATTCCATTAATTCATTAATTAATTCATTCAACTTTTAATAAGAGTGCATGTAAGGACTGCAGGGATTTCAATGCACATGAAACATGGGCCCTTTCCAAAAGGAGTGTTAACCTAAGGAAGTAAGAGCATGAGCTGAGGAACAAAGATGAACTTCCTAGTCAGGGAGGAAGCAAAGCCTAATAGAACATGCCCCAGTGCAGACACACATTGATGGCAAGAGTTAGTCACACAGAATCTGTCAAACTGCTATCTCTCCTGTCCTCCTGTTAGAGCCTGGTGAGTGTGCCCAGGAAAGAAAGCTTTAACTCACGTGCCCCATGGCTCCAAAGATCTGTTACAGACTGATTCATATCTGAGATGAACCTTCAATGCTTCAATGGGAAGAGGCTGAGACAGAGTCTGCCAGAGGCCGCCCAAACTATAACACACCAGCTGAGCTAGAGACAGTGGCAGCAGGGATTTCAGAGTGCTAGACCCCAACGCAATGAAGAATGGCACTGTCGGCCACTATTCTGCTGAGGGCTTCAGCTGCCCCTGGAATTCCCAGCTGAGGTTGTTGAGTTCTGGTTGCCCAGCTCCAAAGAATGTGCTCAACGATAGAAAGCCTCACTGAGAGGCTGCTAGGGATGTAACGGAAGGGAAAAATGTTCAAAACGTCAAGGCTAGAGGAATTTTGGGACGGGCAATTCCAGGGGTCAGGGGAGGGCTGCCCACTTTCACCCCAGGCCATTCAGGGATGAGCAGCTGCAATGGTCAGGAGGACACTCATTTTTGTTTTATTTTTTGGTTGGGTTTAGCTTTTCTGATATTATTTTTAATTTCTGGAAACCAAAGCAAATCATTTTCTCCCAATTTATAACGGATCCAAGCACTAGGAGTGGGTGCTTATTATGCAAGGATCTTTCTTTTTCCCCACTAAATTAAGTGGCCCAAGACAAGGATTAGGTTAACCTGCATAGCTGTTTCACCACATACTCACATTGTAATCATAGATCTCAGTACTCCGTGCCATCTCCCTACGGTCTATTTTCCTCAGAGAAGCCGTGGTGATCCTTGTAATATCTAAGTCAGAGCCTGTCTCTCCTCTGCTCAGAATACTCTAATGACTTCCCATTTCCTTAGGAGTAGAAGGCAAAGCCCTTACAGTGGCTCTCAAGGGTCCATGCTCTCCAGGTGTCACTGCATATCCACCTCTGGCTCTCTCCTCTTAGTTCACTCTGATCCT
This sequence comes from Equus quagga, assembly GCF_021613505.1. Taxonomy (NCBI): domain Eukaryota; kingdom Metazoa; phylum Chordata; class Mammalia; order Perissodactyla; family Equidae; genus Equus; species Equus quagga. The sequence continues at coordinate 21,865,641 of NC_060283.1, forward strand.
CCTGATGCAATAGGCTGCCTGCTATTCCCTGCATGTCAGCATAGTCCCACTTCAGGAACTTCAAACTTCTTGTGTTTTTTTTGCATAATATGCTCTTCCCCAGCTGTCCCCAAGGCTCACTCTCTCATCTGCTGCAAGCATTTTCTTAAATGTCACCTTCTCAGTAAGTCCTTCTGTAACCATCCTCAAAAAACAAAACCAACTGCAACCTCCCTGCCCAAAACAAATTCTCCCAATTATTTTTCTCCCTTTTATTCTTCTCCAAACTCCTATTCTATATTTTACTTGTGTATTCTGGTTGTCGTCTCTATCCTTCTACTAGAATCCGGGTGCCAGGAGAGCAGAGACATTTGTCTTTTTAATTCACTGCTCTGTCCTCAACGTCTAGAACAAAACCTGGCTAACAGTGGGCAGTCAGTAAACACACTGAATAAGCTAACAAAAACCTTATCTATCTGATCAGAGTCTTCCTATCTGGTACAAAAAGATATTTTCTAGATCTTTGTGTCTTTTGTGTGCTCCACAGTGCTTTACACACAGACGGATCCAGACTCCCCATGCATGCATGCAAGTATTCCTTGCCTGACCAGGCAATATTCTTAGATCATTGTTCTAAGTACTCTTAATTTATCAAATAACAAAAAACCTAACTTTTTCTGATTTTACCTGTGCAAAGGTCATATTAATAATCAAAGTAAATATCTACTTTTTAATAATTTTTACCCAATACTTTAGAAATCAAATTGGGATCAAAATGATCCTATTTCATCAAACCTACAGGGTCATGCTGTGAGTTGCTACCTTTTTATTTATAGAAGCCAAAGAGCTATGGAATTGAAAAAAAGAGTGATGAAGAAGCACAGGATGTGCCTGTTATAGGGCTCCCTAGTTTACTGGTTTCTGAATTTACAAATGAGGGAACTAGGCTCAGAATTCAATGATATTTCTTAAGTCCCCACCAGGAATACTAAGGCCTGTTGTATGCATTATTCCATTTAGCCTTGCACCCCCACTGTAAAGTGGTTACTGTTAATAACATTTAAAACTGCAACAGCAAATTTGGACGAATCAATCACAGCTAGTTATGCGACAGAGCCTCAGTCAGCAGCCCACTAGACCAGGGCTGCAAAATATGGCCTTCAGCCAAACATGGCCTGCGGCATGTTATTTTTAAATAAAGTTTTATTTGAACACTAGTATGCCCATTTGTTTATAAACAATTGATGGCTGCTCTAGTACTACAATGACAGAACTGAATAGTTGCACAGAGACGATCTGGCCTGCAAAGCCAAAACTATTTACTATGCGGCTTTTTACAAAAATAGTTTTCTGAAACCTATTCTACACTGTAAGCTGCATGAAAGCAGGGATGTTGTCTGTTATGTTCTGAGCTGCATTCCTAGCACCTAGAACATTGCCTGGCATAGAATAGGTGCTGAGTGAACTTTTTTTGGATGAATGAATCAATGACTCCAGATCTCTGTGACTCCAAATCTCAAAATCTTCACTTTAGTCCTTTTTTTCCTTATACATTTTTTTTTCCCCTAAGTTCCAAACTGGTTTTCTATAAAGATCGGCTTAAACAAAAATCCCATCATATTTAGAAGGAACTTACTGCCAAAATATAATTAAATTAGAATATGTATAGGAATGTTCCATTTTCAACCTCAATCTTGGTAATGATTAACAAAAGGCAAGGGTAATATTCCAGATTTGGTGAATTTCTCATACTCCCTCAAACCTTTAAAATTCGATTGTGTTCTTGAAAAATAACTTGAGAGACATGGAGGGATTTCCATATTCATTGTCTATCGCTAATGTCCTAATCTACTTGCTTCACTTTTGAAGTGATAGAGGGATTTTTATATTGAAAAGTATTATTTACTCATACAGAATAATAAAGATATTAATAAATGGTGATTATATTATAGCTCTTGCTGTGATCTGAAAATCCAGCTGTGTTCTCTCCACCTTCTTTATAGCTAAAAATAATAGATGCTGTGCAACTCAGTCAATAGTTCTGCTGATGATGCACTGGGCTGAAGGGACCCTTTTCCTCTTGTGCACAGCTGCAATCTCTTAGCAAGTACAGTTTTTTTTAATTGTTTTTTTTTTATTTTGATTAGTGCAGCAAACAGATAAGATAGGTTTGTGCAGATTTGCTGTTTGAACAAGGTGATTTTTTACTTCACATTCAAATTGCTAAACTCACTATTTCTTAGATTTATTGGAATGGCCTGCCTACCAACAAGTGATGTCAAAGAAAGTCAGTAGGGTTCCATTTGATAATGTCTGAAAATTTGGAAGATACGATAGTAGAAGCTGTTCTTTAGCCCAGTATTCAGCCCTCCTTCTCCTGGAAATGGTACCTGTGTTTTCACTGGGGAAGCACTCCTCCTCCATTTTTAGTCCAGGTCATTATGTTGGGTTTGATGTCACAATAGGCTCAGGAATCAGTCCCTCATTCAGTTGTTATCAATCACAGGACTCCATTCTTATAACCACAGTGACTGTGTCAGTGGTGAACACACGACCCAAGTTGGGTCATTGAATGTCAGATCTTGGATATTTTCTCAACTGCCACTCTTTCGGTTGCAAAGTTGTGACAACTCTGTAGCTGTTGGTGGTCATTTTGCAAATTTCAAGGGAATTTAAAGCCAATTCAGAGAGGAATTGGTCCAAAAGATGAGGAAAGCAAAAGAATTATTTCTGGTAACCTCATTTGAGTTGCTAGAATTAAGGGTGCCTAAAGTTACATCCCTAGACTATTTATTTTTGTGACACAATAAATTCTCTCTTTTGCTTAAGGCAGTTTGAACCCGGTTTCTTCCATTTGCAACCTAAAGAGCCTTTACTGATTTAGAAATCTGATTCATTTGAGGATTTATCTTTATGGAGAGTTCAAATGTTTAAAAAGGGCACCATTTAGAATTGAACAAGAACTAAATTTGGAGTCAGAAAACCTCAATTCAAAATTGTATCCTTTTGATTATCTGAGTCTTAATAAACCCATCTGCGAGAAGGCTGTAATAACTTCTGTACACGCCTATATTATAGGGTTGTTGTGAAGCTCAAACGAGATGATGAACGTAAGAATTTGCCAGGAATTGAAAGTATTGCATAAAAGTAATGATAGATCAGTTTTCTTTAAAAACTGCAGCAGCTCATTGTATTTCATAAAGAAATGCATTGTCTAATACCCCTTTATTGGAAAAGTCATTACAAAAGTACAAAGTGCCTCATTATGAAGTTATCGAGTGTATTAATTTGACACCTGTCACAAGTTCTTACGAAAGTTTTGTGGCAATGGCAAGAAAGGGTGGGAAAATATCAAATGTAGGATTCAGGTGGGAACATCACTTATTCATTCATTCGGAAAACATTTGTAAGCACAACTACCAAGTCAGGTACTAAAAAAGACCCCAGAGATTTAGACAGTAAAAACACTCCAGGTGCGCTGGGGAGATAGACTAATATATAAATAGTTGAAAAGTGATAAGATAAATGCTATGATAGAGATAAGAATCAAATATTACAGAAGCAGAGAGATGGAATCCACTGTCAATGCTTAAAGATACTGGGGAAAGTTTCAGCAAGAGCTTGACCTTTAAGCCCTGTCTCAAGGGATAAAATATAGTGCTCCGGGGAGACAGAACTGAAGGATATTCTGTAAATTTCAGACTAAAAAGTGACTGTGGAGATCAAATAAGCTTTGAGCAACAGATATGATACTGAATTTCTATTGAGAACATTTGTATTGTAATATCAATTCTGCTGATAACTCACTGTGCCACCTCCCCAAGTTTTCCTCATTTCTCTGGTCTAACATCTCAATTTAGAAAGGAAGGGATTTAGGTGACCATTAGTGTATGTTCCAGCTGAAAGCTTATACTCTCTAAATGAAACCCTATTTCACAGATGTAAAATTTTGAGATCTAAAAAAAAGTAAATGACTTGTCCAAAGAATGGATACGTATGTAGAAGACAAGAATGACTCCAGTCATAAACTCCAATAGAAAATTGTATCCATGTTCAAAGTTATTGCATTTGAAATGAATTTCTTCTTATACGTTTAATTTGTTCAGAGGTTTTTTCTGATTGGCGGCCTGGGACCCACAAGAAAGGCTGGTTCAGCCTGATGAGCAATGAGGCATCTGGCTGTAGTCTGTACTTTGTGTATTTTTATAGATGGGAGAAAGAACAGCCTACTGTACCAGGAAATTATACCTTTGTGTCCTGGCACCATAGGAATTTTCCCAGTAGTCAGGAAAGATCACACAACTGTGAGAAGAAACAGGATATTAGTCTGAATCTGTATCTGAAACCCCCTGCAGTGGAGCTCTGGTTACTATTAGGAACGTAGACTTCAAGTAAATTCCTGTTCCTGGTCAGAAGTGTTGGACTTTTGAATAGACAAATTCCTTCACCAATTTTGTTCGGTCTTGTAAAATGATGTCACAGATGAGACTCATATTCTAGTAATTCATATATCACCTGGGGAAGTGTTCTCAAACTGGGCATCAGCACTTTCACAGTCAGATTTCAACATGTGTCAAAAACTCTCCAAATATTCATCTCCAATGGCCAGTTGGCCATTCTCAGTAAAGTACTCTGAGGGATAGACACGTTTTTAAATAGCAGATCTTCATCACTCAATGGCAACTCGCTAAATGTTAATTAAATTGAAGTGTTACCATTTCACTCTTAAGGAACACCTATGGGATGTACATTGCTAAGGTAACAGCAAGGAGCAGTGTTTTGCCAGCCATCTTTCCTGGGCCAGTCACATTTTGAGAGTAAGTATATTCTTTGCACCCTTAACCACCCTTCACCATTAAATGGTACACTGGTATTGTTCATCTTTTAAAAAACATAATATACAAAAATCTGAAATTTTATATATTATAAAATTTATATTGTAAAAGTGTTAGTCTACCAAAGATTTACAGCCAAATTCCATTCAATACAACAAATTCTGCTTAAAGCTTTACTGTGGCGAAATTACTTAGGGAAGGCCTTACAGGGGGAAAAAAGATGCATAATATCAGCTGATATTTACTGAGTGTGCCTAGCACTGTTGAAACACTGTATATTAATTAATCTAGCCCTCCCATAAATGCTATGAGGTAGATAGTATCATTAACCTATTTTTACAGTGAGAAAACTGAAGATCAAAAGGGTTACCTAAATTTCTCAGAGTACATGGATAGTAAATGATACAGCCTGAAATGAACCCAGGCAGGCTAATACCAGAGCCTGTTCTCCTAACCCCTGCCTTAGTATTTTTAATTATTAATGTTATCATGGTTTTAGAATTATACCAATCAGGATTGCCTTACCCAATGATTCCTCAATAAAAACTTATTGATTAATAACTGTTGAATTTAACTGAATTGAAGTAATTCCAGCCAATATCAGTTATATAGATGATAATAATAAAACAAATCCAGAATAAAAAGGAAAGAAGACTCTATACTCTCTCTCATTTGTCTAATATTTTGTTTGTTTGAAGGTGTTTTTTTTTTGGTTGAGATGGATTTATTTATCTGGATTAAATTGCCTGAGTTTCAAGGACCATTGTTAATATCCACTTAACTTTATATAGTATTGCTCCCTCAATAAATCAGGGGTCTCTTATTTGTTTGTCTGTGTTTGTATCAAGCTATTAACAAAAGAATGCCACACGTGGCTTCAGAAATACACATTAAGTACCAAAGATAAGACTCAGGAAAACTGTGTTATTTGGAAAGTGAGCAGTAAGAGCTGGAACTTTGGATAATTTTCCCATCTGAGCAAAGCTTTCTTCCTCCACGTGAAGGCTGCTGCATGGATTTCAACCCTAACACATGCAGAAAATGTGGATCCACCTTGTTGGTTTCGCTGTGTGAGCTCGCCTGCCAAAGATGCATTCTGGACACTCCTGCCAAGCTACTACCAGCTCAGTTCCACAAGACCTTGCTTAACTGATTGGAATGCTTCTAGAGAAATCCACAGGGGACAAAAGACATTTTACTTAAAGTTCCGGAAAGTTCTGATCTTATCTTTCTTCTCACCTCTTAAGCATTCAGCTCTACTTATTCCAAATATTGGAGCAGATCTTTTTGTTTATTTGGTTTTTTGTGGGGTTTTTTCACTACTCAACTAAAAAAAAAAAAAAAAAACAAAGAACAACTATTAACCAAATAAACAAACAAAAATACCCCAAGCTCTTTGGGTTCCTGGGAGAAAGCAGATCCCTTTTAGAGCAGAAATAAATAGGGAAATCCTTTCTTTTTAACTCTCACTTACTATCATGAAGTCAAAAAATTGTTAAACATAGGTTTTCGGAGATTACTTAATCCAAACCCTTTATTTTATTTTATTTTATTTATTTATTTATATATTTTATTTGAGGAAGATTAGACCTGAGCTAACTACTGCCAGTCCTCCTCTTTTTTGCTGAGGAAGCCTGGCCCTGAGATAACATCTTTGCCCATCTTCCTCTACTTTATATGTGGGACGCCTACCACAGCATGGTGTGCCAAGCGGTGCCATGTCCGCACCTGGGATCCGAACCAGCCAACCCCTGGCTGCCAGAAGCAGAACGTGCTCACTTAATAACCGCTGCACCACTGGGCCAGCCCATACACCCTTTATTTTAAAGATAGGGAAAACTGAGGCCCCGAAAGTTAATTTGTCCAGGGTCACTTGTTTAGTTAATATGAATCAAGTTTTTACAACTAACTTCTCAGCCAGTTGCCTATGACTTGCAATTATGTCTCTCCTTCCAGGAACCCACGCTCCACTCTGGGCGTCGTTGAGGAGTAGTACCTTTAGCTAGTATAATTTTGATGCTTTTATCCTTCTTATAATGGCATCCCTAGCGAAAAGGGAGCAGCACTATCTTGAAATTACACATTTGAACAAAAAATATATAGTAAGTGCTCTTGAGAAGAGAAAGCAAAACAGCAATGATAGTCAATGAAAGCTAATTATCTGGAGAAATACATTTTCTTCTAAAGAGTAAGCTCTCAGAACTCACCCTGAGAGACATGAGGAGGATGAAATTCAAGTTTAATTTCCACTTCGGCAGTTACCTTGGGTCTTCAATAAACTCTGGTTAATTATCCTTAAGGACATAGTCTTTTTAGATTGGGTATTATTTTCCATATGTTTCACTAATTGTATTCATCATCAGGGATAAAATAACACCATCAATATATTGGTATTAAAGCAATCTTTTATCATTGTATGTGGGCAGATGTAGGACAAGGGTCAGGGAGAAGACCCATTCATACTATACACCCTATTCTCCTCCAGCTGTTCCTGTCTATATCTATGCTGGATTAGTTAATATATAGGATCTTCATGCTCGACAGTGACACGAGACAAGTTATTGATGTAAAGGAACTTCCAGGTCATAGCTTTTCTGTATATGTATTAAATAGTTTGGTTGTTAATTAGGGTTAAATAAATTATATCTTTATTTCTCCTAGAAGAAGAAAAATAAGTGTGTATAATATAATATATATACAGATGGTCCTTGACTTATAATGGTTCAACTTACGAATTTTCAATTTAATTATGGTGTGAAAGTGATATCCATTCTGTAGAAACTGTACTTTTAATTTTTAATTTTGATCTTTTTCCAGGCTAGTGATACGTGACAGGATACTCGCTCATGATGTTGGGCAGCAGCAGTGAGCCTCAGTTTCCAGTGAGCCACACAATCAGGAGAGTGGACAATTAATACACTAAGAACCATTCTGTACTCACACAACACTTCTGTTTTTCACTTTCAGTTCAGTGTCCAAAAAATTACATGAGATATTCAAAACTTTATTATAAAATAAGCTTTGTGTTAGATGAATTCCCCAACGTTGGGCTAATGTGGGTTATATGAGCATGTTTAAGGTAGGCTAGGTTAAGCTATGATGTTCGGTAGCTTAGGTGTATTAAATGCATTTTCAACTTACGATGGGTTTCTCAAGATAACCCCACAGTAAGACAAGCAAGATCTGTACTTATGTGTGTGTATGTGTACTTATGTGTGTGTGTATATTTACATACACACACAATAGCTATAAAGATATAAATATTTATCTAATACATTATTGTTGATATAGATAAAAATATTAGCTACAGATATCGAGGAAACAAAGGTCCAGTGACCTTAAGTGATTTACCCAAACTTCAAAATTGAGATAAGAGAATAGCTTTTCTGATGAATGTGTAAATGAATATACTGATATTTCCTCAGTGCTATAATCGCTTAGCTAAGGCCAGGTACAGAAACTGTTACGAAAGAGTGCACATTATATAACTCAAAACATTATAGTTATCAAGTCTTAAAGCATACCTCAATATATTTAAAGGGTTGAAATCATGCAAAGTAATTTCTCTGACCAGAACAGAATTAAATTTGAAATCAAAAACAGGAATAAATTCGGGAAATTCATGAATACAGGGAAACAAATCAACAGACTCCCAAAGAAGTAATGAGTCGAAGAAAAAACTCACAAGAAAATTAGAAAATATCCTGAGATAAGTGAAAATGAAAACACAACATATCAAATTAATGGGATGCAGGAAAAACAGTGCCCAGACAGTAGTCAGATGTAAATGTCTATATTTAAAGAAATCTTAAATCAATAGTATAACTTAATACCTAAAGAAACTAGAAAAAGAAGAGCAAACTAAACAAAAAAATAAGCAGAAGGAAGAAAATCGCAAAGTTTGGAACAGAAATAAATAAAATAGATGATGAAAAATAAAAGAAAAACATCAATGAATCAAAGAGATGATTCTTTGAAAGATCAACAAAATTGAGAAATATTTACATACAAAACCAAGAAAAAAAGAGAGAAGACTCAGACTACTAAAATCAGGAAGGAAAGAGGTACGTCACTACCAGTCTTACAGAAATAATAAGGCTTTTGAGGGAGCATGACAAATAACTGCAGGCCAATGAAATCGATTACTTAGATAAAATAGACAACTTCCTAAAAGGCACAAACTATTAGAGTGACTAAAAAATAAACAGAAAACCTGAGTCAACCCATAACAATTTAAGAGATTGAATTAATAATTTAAAAACTTCCCATGAAGAAATTCCAGCCCCTTTTGGCTGGCAAATTCTACCAGACTTTGAAAGAAAAGTTAATACCAACTCAATTAGTATGAAACTCTTCCAAAAAATACAAAGAAAGGGAACTTTCCTATCTCATTTTATCATCGCAATATTACCCAGAGACCAAAACCTGGAAAAGATATTCCAAGGAAAGAAATCTACAGATCAATATCATCTATGAAAAAAATGAATAAAGATCTCAGCAAAATACTAGCAAACCATATCCAGAAACAAATAAAAAGGCTTATATCTAGACATTACATAAAATGTTCAGAATAGGGAAATCTATGAGAAAGAAAGTAGATTTGTGGTTATCTAGGACTGGGTGTTTAGTGGAGAATAACTACTAAGTTTTACAACAATTCTTTTGTGAATGATGAAAATGTTCAAAATTTAGTTATAGGTAATGGTTGCACAGCTCTGTGAATATATTAAAAGCACTGAATCGCATACTTTAAATAAGTGAATTTTATGACGTGTGAATTATAGCTCAATAAAGATGTTAAAAATATTATGGCTATAAACAGCAAAGACCTCTCGTAGCATGGTTATTCTTCAACGAGCAGTGCTATAAAGGGGGTGGATCTATGAGATTTATTGAATCTTCTATCTTTAACATTTGATTTTCTTCTGACTTAACCATTTTCTTTGGAGAATCTTTCCCTAGGATTTTACCAATATGATTACGAAATAATCATTTGAAAGCATTCTTTTTGCTCAGACCAGTGAGTGGTTTGTCACCAACAGCTATAAGCTAGTTGTAATGCTCATAGGTAACTCATCATAGCTAAAACAATGTTCTAGATAACACTTAATGATACCCCTACAATCCTGTCATCCTTGCTCACTTGTGCCCTACTATATTTTCTAATGTGAAGGAGCTCTAGGTTAGTTACAGGTAGTAAATGTAGGGAAAATATTTTTGTATTTCTTTCAGCACGTCTACTTTTGCATCTAGAGTAAGAACTTTCAACATCTCACAAGTGTTGGGAGGAGATTTCTGATCATCTTTCTAACTTACTTGCTTTACACTATGAATAAATTAAAGAATAATTCATCTGAAAAGTAACAATGGGAGAAAGAATTTGTGTAATTCAACCTGTTCTTAGTTCTCTTGTTTGGACTTGCCTGTCCTGTTTGTGCATTTTCTTTTGATTTTGATTCAACGTGGTAAACACACCTAGGCCCACACTTCAGTTTGTCTTCTATATGGGTATATGAATATTCATCCTCCTCTAATCCTGCTATTGAGGCTGAAAGTAATGAAGCAAATATTTCTCTTTTACCATTCCAGTTACATATCTAATTAGCAGACTTCTCCTTGGATGAGCTGGCCCAAGGACTAAGCTTAAAGATCAGAGTGGAGTAGGGAGACTTAAAGAAATCCATGTATTTATTCTCCAATATATCTATATCAGTAGTAAAGCTTATATTTGATTATTTCATTTGTCAAGTGGTTCCAAAATTGGAGAGGTAAAGTGTGATATATTCACGATCTTCTTAAATGGAGGATGTCAGAAACAGCACAAAGCCTTGGATGTATTATGCCTGCGAAGGTCATCTGTCATGTGTATCACAACAATGAAAACAGAACACGATTGGCTTTAACCCATTGTTCACACTTGTAGAAAAGTAGGTTACCTCCAAAATGACACCAGGTGACAAGTTCGTGTACTAAAATACAAATTACCTGGACCATGTGGGAAATACAATGCTCCTGAAGCCTACCCTCCACAATGGAATCATGCAGAGTATCCTTTGAACAGCATGGTTACTGCCTCTGTACGAAACGAGGTATTCACTGGTTCCAGATGGAAGCAGGCAGACACTGATTCTGTGTCCATCCTTACTCCTGTGTCCCTGCTCTCAAAGGATAGGTATCCATCTGTCCAGAATTATTTAACTAGAGTTCTGCCTGGAGGTAGGAAGCTGGAAAACATGGCCAGACTTATGTAATACTCCCAAAGTGTACTTCCACCCTATTAATTTCAGTGATAGGTTTGAGATTCCCGAAGAGAGGAAGGGAAGGTAAAATGGGAAGAGTCTGGGTTCCTATTTCCCAAATACTTAATATTCCATGCTTGAATTGTTCATCTGTCCTTATTCTCTTTTCCCTGAGTCCTAATTTCATTTTACACTCCCAAGACAGAGAGAAAAGGGTCCATTCTATCACCTTCCGCCAGGCACATTCTTTTCTGCAGACACTGTTGCTTCCAGAATTCATCAAAACCTTGTATGAGGTTCTCCTTTAAATGTCCCTTTGCAACCCTTTGTATTGGTGACATTGGTACTCTTACTTCAGACCTGTAATTGAAATAAATAGTGCAGAACTGTATTCTGGGCATATTTTTTTCTCTCTGTGCTGGCCAACTCATTTTATCTGCAAAATTGAAACTGCATGGAGATGAATATTAATGGCCATATTAGCATGTAAAGGTGGCATAGAGATTGATGCATGGTAAATGCTCCAAGTAGGAAGTGTGGAATTGCCTATTTCTGATAATTCCATGTTCCCAATACTTAACTAGACACTCTTGAAACCTATATCTTTTGTTTTTATTCAACCGGCATACGACCTCCTCTCATTTGAGAAGCTACCTGAGGAAAAATGTCTGTCCAATTGCAGAAGAAACCAGCGCCCACCATCTATATTAATCAACCCAGATCTTCCCTTTAAAGGGATATAAATCATCAACTAAGGGTTACCAGAAATTTAAGAAAAAATGCTACTGCTAAAGAGGACTCCCCAGATGAACAAACAGTATTAACTCAGAAGGAAGTTTAATTTAAATGGGTATTGTCTATCTATATGCATATATGTCTATATATATGTATATTGTAGCAATTTATTAAAAGCAATCATGCTATTTTAAAAAGTAGGAGGTACTGTGAATCCAAATTATGATTATCAATAGAATTTGAATGAAATCCTGAACCTGATTACCTAAATGGAGATCTGAAAGATAAAAACCAAGGAAACTTTCCAGAAGCCAGAGCAAAAAGAAAAAAAAAAATGATAGAAAATACAGAAGTTAATTCAGAAGTATAGAGCTGGGTGCTCAATAGGATATCTAAAAGGGGGTTCACGATAAGAGAACAGATACAGCAGAGGAAAAGAAATAATAGTAGAAGAAAATTTCCTCAAGTTAAAGAAAATCTCCTGTTATAAGATTGAGATATTCTCTCCAGTGTCCAATAGGATCAATAAAAGTCTATCTGTACTCAGACTTATGTTGGAGAAATGCAAGTAAAAATAATTTTAAAAGCTTTTAGAGAGAGTATGTATGGGACATGGAGGGAGAAAAAAAGGCCTTGTAAAAAAATAATTGATCAACTTAAAAATTTTAATAAAACTATGAATCCTAGAAGACAGCAATGCACTGTCTTCAAAGTTCAAAAATAATTTTGAATCTAAATTATTAAATCTAGTCAAAATAAGGATGTTTGTAAAAGTCAACAACTCAGAATATTTAGTTTTCGTGAATCTTCCTGAAAAAGATGTCCCTTGAAGATATACTACAGAAAAGTTTAAAGAGGAATTTAAAAAGCACAATAAAATAAATTACATGTTGAAAGACATGAAGCAGAAAACACTCGGGAAGATTATAAAAGAAAACTCTAGAACTACAGAAAGATGTCCTCAAGAAGAAAATCCACCCTTTGAATAAACATATAAATAAGGATGAAAGGGTTCTAACCGTATGATGAAGGCACATGTTTCTATTAAAAAGAAAAACACACTCAGCTGAGTGTTGTCTGCCATTAGATTTAGGATCTCCTTCAGGGTAGGTCACTGGCGTCATTTATCTTTGCACCCCAAGTGCCTGAACATTTAGCACATGTGAACATCCCTTCGGCATTTCTCAGTTTAACGTATTCAAATCAAATTTCCTCTTTCATGGTCATTCCCTTAGGTATCACCACATCTGGCCTGGGAAACTAAAAATGAGAGTTAACTTCAGTTCTTTTATGCGATGCGATCAGAGAATCACCAAATTTTGTTATCTCCACCTCTTCAAGGACACTTCAATCTACAGAGACTTTTATCTCCATTGTCCTAGCTTGGCCACTAATTATTAACCAAAGGACTGCTCTGAGAGGATCTTAACTTGCCTCCCTTCCAGATAGGTCTCTTGTTTTGATTAAAGCCATCATTTACATGCAAAGATTTGATATTATGCAGCAGAAAACAGAAAATAGAAAATTTTATACTGCATCTTATTGCAGAAACCACTATTTTTCTTGCAGTATCCATTCTCCTTTTCTTCCACAACAATATAACTCATGAATTTTACCTAGCCATGTGGCTGAGTAGAAAAAAAATTACCTTTCCCTTTTGCAGATAGATGTAGCCATGTTTTAGCTAGAAGAATGTAAACACAAGTGGTTGTACAACTTCCAGGAAATAATGTTTAAAAGATGGAGGATGTCCTTCTGCTTTACTCCTTTCTGAGAGGTTGGAACAGAAGTAACCATACAAGATAAAAAGTTCTTAGCCATATGTTGAGGAGGAAGAAGTTGGAGCTTGATGACAATAGAATCATCCTTACTAGCCATGGACTGTCCATGTTTACGTGCAGAAGAAATAAACCACTATAATATTCAAACCATTATAATTCTGCGTTTTCAGTCACTCATGTAAATATTTAATACAAGCTAATATACCTACGGAATAATATTAGACTTTTTCAATGACCATCAAAGCTGTTTGTAATATGTCTTAAACCTGCCTTCCAACATTGTGTCCTACTACATTCTATCATATAACATGTGTTCTTGCCACTGCAACAATTCACCATTTCTTTTCTTCTTTCTGTCATCCATAAAGTGTCCCTAGTCCCTCTGCTGTCTTCTTCTCTGCCTACTTCCTCTCTAAGCCTTTGGTTTACCAATCATGCTCAGGTCATTATTCAACAGACAAATTGAGTAAAGATCAAATAGCTTTTCTGGTCCGAATGTGTTTTCTTCTGTACACATAAATTTCAACAATCTACCTAAAGATTAAGAGATACAGAATTCCTAATCACTTTGAAAACCAAAAAAAAAAAATCCCATAAAATGTAAACCTCACTGAACTGTTACTATATTCTAATATATTCACCTTTACTTGTCTTCAAACAACAAGAAATGAGTGATGAATTTACTCTCATGTTTTTTGTTTGTACATCTTGTTACAATATCTCTTCCTGAGAGTGTTTATGGTTTATCTGTACATTCTTTGGAAACTTAAAGGTAGCGAGATGAAAACAGCCCAGATAAGCAGACACACACACAGACTAAATCACACACACACACGCAAACATGCAGGTGCACCAAATATAAATGTCTTATACTCTTCATATTAATTGTCTTTACATCTGGGAAAACCAGTCTTTGGATATTTTCTGTGAACTTCCCCTTCCAAATACGTATACACAATCGCTGACTTCTAATTTTATGTGTTCTCTTATTCAGTGTTTTAGTACTCACTTCCTGTTACTATTGAGTCCAAATTCAAAATTTGATGAATACATTCCAATTACATCCAATTTGGAAGGCTTATGCGATTTATTTTAAAGATCTATCACTTTCATTGGCACTCATTTGTGGCATCATCGTACTCCTTCTCATCTGCTGGAGCGCTGATTGTCAGCACTCAGGAATCTGTCAGTTGGCTTAAGGGTGCCCATCTCAATCAGAGGGGAAAAAATGACAAAAGGAAGCATTATGTCTCATTAAATGATATTACAGACACCGCCGTGCTCTAATCTGTAATTGAAAATAATTTCAAACTCACATAAAGAATGGCCTCCTGTGAATTTTCTAACACCTTCAAATTCAGACCTAGTTTTAGACATTTAATGATTACATTATATAGTCAATCCATCCAAGCCAGAAAAGCTGGCTCTCTCTGTTCTTTGAGCTGGAGCAGGTACATTAGAGACAAAGGAAAACCATCATGAGAGAAGAAAAGTGGTGACTCACAGAGCATTACCTGAGAGTCAGAATTTGGGAAGAGTTTTGCTGCTTTAGACTGATGTCCACTACACAAAACCTTCATAACCAGGGATCCCTGTTGTTGGTGCTACAGAGCAGGACCAGCCACCTGCATGCGTGCTGACTACCCTTTCACCTCTTGAGTTGTTTGTGCCAGGTGAGAGTTGAATCACATCCCTGACGCAGCACGAAGTTTGCATTATGCCTGCAAAGGCTGTTGAGCATTGAGACAGACAAAAGGCTCTCACTATCTCTGGCTGACAATCAAGCTCCTTTCAGCAGCAAAGCACTTTCACAGGAGGAAAAAGCTGAGAAAAGAAAGTAGTAAGACAATTGCAGTCATCATTTCAACAGTTGGAATAGCTGGAGTGGTCTGCTCTTCCTCACATATTTCAATCTCACTTTCCTCCTGGAAGTGGTTAGCGGCGTCAATGGGACCAACTACAGCCACTTGAATTGAATTTCCTTCAGTCTTATATTATTTGAGCAAATACTATACATCAGACCATGTGCTATATGTTAGCAATATATGGTTTCTTTACTATTAAAGCTAGTATCTGAAGGGAAGGCAGGAATAAAGAGAAGTTGGGGCAGAGTAATGCCAGGTTTGAAATTAAAATCAGCTCATGACAGACAAAATAAATAGTAAGGATACTGAAGAACATGTTATGCCCATGGGTAATAAAATGGCAGAGATGTAGAGAAAGGGACTTCGGTGAAATGATTTATTTCTTTTTTTGGTGAGAAAGACTGGCCCTGAGCTAACATCTGTTGCCAATCTTCCTCTTTCGAGTTGAGGAAGATTGTTGCTGAGCTAACATCTGTGCCAATCTTCTATATTTTGTTTGTGGGACCCCGCCAAAGCATGGCTTGATGAGCAGTGTGTAGATCTGAAGTGGGAGGGCACGAATTTAATCACCACACCACTGGGCTGGATCTGTGAAGTTTTTTAAGTAGTATTTAGAGGAAGAATATATTCATCGGTTGAGACAGCATTCTGGACGATTTGGAAGGACTTTCCTATATTATTATACCTCATACGTCAACCAGAGCCTGGAGAAATTATACATTCTTCTCTTCACAGTCACATTACAATTTAAATACGTCTGTAATAAGCTGAGGTAAGCAACAATTAGTCCACCCAATTTCATCACTGTTGAAGGATATAATAATATCAAATCTCCAGACATTTCTAATATAGATACGCACTAGAAATATGCTTCATCTGGGACTGGAACTTGTCGTTATCATCAGCTCTACCCCCAGGACTTAAAACACTACAGGGTATATATTACTGGCTTGATAGTGAATAAATGAATGAAAGAATGAGTGGATGCATGAATGGAGAAGGCCTTGCTGCAGAAATAATTGTAATGAAGTATGAAGCAATCAAATATATTGCCTCAAAATATGAAAAGAATGGTGACATAACTTTGTTTGCAGTTCCCGTCTACTGGCAGCAAATCCAAATGCTATTTCCAAGGAAAATATACCTATGGTAATCAGAGATTTCCAAAACAGTGGTTCTGTGACTAATCCTATGCTCAATCCTAAACTTTTTTTTTTCCCATGGATTAAACTGAATGGGCATAGATTCCCAAAAAAAGCTTTGTTAATGAGGAATTTCTGGAGACCACCTCAGTGTTAACGAGTTTGTTCAAGGGCACACTATTCATGGCAAAGCCAGAAAGAGAACTCAGAACTTCTGAACCCCAGAGCTTTGAGGGAGGATGATGGAAAGCACATGGCTTTAATGCAGACCAATCTAGGAGTGAAAGCTGCCTCTGCCATTAACTAGTAAGATGAAGTCAAGCCTCGTCCTGGGCCAGTTTGCCTAGCTTTGAATCTCAGCTCTTCCTTTTGCTAGCTGTGTGGCTTTGGGCAAGATATGTAACTTCCCAAGAGCCTTGGTTGCTTCATCTGTAAAATAGACATAATAAAAGAAACTACTTCAAAACGTTGCTGTGAGGATGAAATGAGTGAACACAAGTAAAGTGCTTACTACAGTACTGACATAGTTAGTGCCAGGAAATAACTACAGGCAGTTCAGTGTGCTTCTTAAAGCTGTTTGATGACTAAGTGAAATACAGTAGTCCCCCCTTACCCACAGTTTCACTTTCCGCAGTTTCATTTACCCATGACCAACCGCAGTCTGAAAATATTAAAGGAAAATTCCAGAAATAAATAATTCATAAGTTTTAACTCTGGAGCCATTCTGAGTATTGTGATGAAATCTCTCACTATCCTGCTCTGTCCCCACCAGCACATGAGTCATCCCTTCGTCCAGCATATCCACAATATGTATGCCACCCGTCTGTTAGTCACTTAGCCGTCTCAGTTATTAGATCAACTGTCTGGGTATTGCAGTGCTTGTGTTCAAATAACCCTTACTTTACTCAATAATGTCCCCAAAGCACAAGAGTAGTGATGCTGATAATTCAGATATACCAAAGAGAAGCCATAACGTGCTCCCTTTAAATGAAAATGTGAAAGTTCTCAACTTAATAAGAAAAAAAAAATCATATGCTGAGGTTGCTAAGATCTATGGTAACTTTTATTACAGAATATTGTTATAATTGTTCTATTTTAGCATTAGGTTACTGTTGTTCATCTCTTACTCTGCCTAATTTATAAATTAAGCCTTATCATAGGTATGTATGTACAGGAAAAAATATGGCATATATAGGGTTTGGTACTATCTGCAGTTTCAGGAATCCACTGGGGGTCTTGGAGTGTATCTCTTGAAGATAAGGGGAAACTACTCTAACTCTTAGTTTAAACTCTTATCTCGGTGCCTGTAAGGAGCGTATAATGCTTTCTCCACTTTATACTCTCCCATTATACTATAACAATCTTCCTAAAAATTTCTGTGTGCAGTTTTACACAAACCTTCTATTGGGTGGGGATAATTCTTTTAAAGTAAATAGCAGGTGGGAAATAATCACTGAGAAAGGTATGTATGAAATAAAGGAAGAGAGAAGCCTGAAAATTGGAATTGGGTTTTATAATAAGCATGGACATGATCTTAAAAGAGAAAAGAAAAAAGAAAGGAGGAAGGAAGAAGGAAGACCGGGTAGTCCACTTGTTAGAGTGTGTCCTTTTATTCCACTTGTCCATGGTATCTCTGAACATTCTTTACTAGGGTGACAGACACAATAATTTTCCTGAATAGAGAGTCCACTATATTTTCAGTATGGTCTTTTAAATGACCCAAACTGAAGTCCTCTCAACATTGCACTTTATTGATGATACCAGTTTGTGAATTCCGTTTGTTAAATATTGATGCTATTAATGGAGGGTGAAACTGAAAATCCTTTCCATTCATAGCTTGAGAGTTTATTTAAAATCTTGTCCGGAAACAATCATATCAAATGCTCATGGCAAAGGAGGAGGGAGGGGGCCACAGAACACTTTATGTGGCTTGTATATATATATATATATTTTTTTTTTCCCTCTCCAAAGCCCCAGTACATAGTTATATATTCTAGGTGTAAGTCCTTTCACTTCTTCTAAGTGAGCCGCCACCACAGTATGGCTCCTGACAGACAGGTGGTATGGTTCTGCACCCAGGAACTGAACCCAGGATGCTGAAACAGAGTGTGCCAAATTTTACCCACTAGGCTATCAGGGCTGGTGCTATGTGGCTTATATCTTAATTATTTGGGGACAATTGGAAGCACAGATTTACTTCTAAAGTTCAGAAACAGCAAATAGTCCAGGCAACTTAGTGCTACCTAAATTAAAGGTATAGGTTTCAGATTCTTCATTCTTTTCTTTAAAAAGACTGTTCACAGTGTAAAACTGACATGAAGCTCCAATAGATTAATTTTTAAATTCAACAAAATATTACTGAATACTAATTATGAGCCAGGCATTCTGTCTTGTAAACATGTAGGGATAAGAACATAGATAATAGAATTTCTACTTTCAAAGAGCTCATGTAGGGGGGTAGAAGGAGACATAAATAGACACAAAACAACGATGTATTATCTAGTAAGAGAAATTGGTTCAGTTAGGAGACTTTATTTACTAATCATTAAAATATAGACTTAAAAACGACAGGGAACAGAAAGGAGGATTATTGACTTACAGCTATAAAATAGAAATGTAGGGTTGACTTCAACTAGAATTGATCTCCTGGCACAAAGGAGCAGGTTTCTTTCTCTTTAATGCTATCATTCTTATCACCAGAAGCCCCTTTGCTCCTACTCATCCAAAAGTCTTTTTGTGGTCCAAAAATGGCTGGAGAGCCTGTGAGTCTCACATCTTCCTTTTCCTAGATTATTTGTAGGAGAAAGTGTGTCATAGAGTAGTCATCAAACAAGGCCTAAGATTTGCTCTCCTGCTGGCTGTAGTTGGCTCTTGTGCCTATCACTGAACAAACACGTGACTAAAGAGATGGGACATGCTGATCAACCCTCAGAGCTTCGGTGGGGTAAATTCTCCCAAACTGCTTTGCTGACAACGAGGAAGAGGCATATTCCTCCAGGAAGACAACAGTACTAGTGACTAGCGAAAGATGTGAATGTGTGTCTTAGTGGAGGAGACAGGTGTTTTAGCAGGACCTTGTGATGACATATGGATCCTAGGAAGACAACTGACAAATGCTCACTATAGATATTGAGTTCAATGTAAATTGGCAGCAAAAAGAGAAAGTGGTCTTCTCAGTGGGGTGGTGAGACAAAATTTCAAGAAGTTGATGTTTGACTAGTGTTATCAAGGGTGAATAGGATCTCATATGATCGTTATCAACTCGGGGCTGGGAATACATTAAAGTAAAGGAAAAGTCTGTAGAACTCTGACCACTTCTTTCAATTAGATCCTTGCAAAATCTCCCAACACATGTGCTAGGAAAGACTAGCCCCTCAAAATGTTTGATGAACAAAGAGTTACGTGATCAAACGCATTAGAATTATTGCATTCTATATCTTCTTTTGGAGACTCATATTTAATTTATTCCACCTAATTTTTATTTTGTATCTTATTCCTTACTTCCTCTCTCCTTCTCCCCCAAAACAAGTTTTGTTCATTTCGGTTTAAACCACAATGCTTTCAAGTCACGGGCATGGAAGTGTCTTGTTTAATTTACCAAATGAATATATGATCATCTATATTTTCATAAACTGTGCTTTTGTTTGATGAGGCATGAATGTTTGATTTGATTCATATGAGCTTCAATTTTCTTTCAAGGGAAAGATGTGGCCACACTGCCATTACCGAGGAGAGAAAGCTGTGCATCTTTGGGAGAAGAATTGCCAAATGCCTGGAACCTCTCTACGTCTGCTTTGTGATTGGCTGTGGACTCTGATGCAGCTTTAGAGAGGCTGGCTTGGGGAGTGGAGTGCAGTAGAATTGAGATACTTGTGTAAGAGGCACAAAGTTTCAGAATAAGTTGAAAAACCTGTTTTTCTCCTCTTCTGTTTTAAAACCTCTTCCATCTCCCATTCTCCTTTTCGCTTCACTTCTGTGACTGATTTCTTCTTTTTAATTATCATTATTATTTTGAACTGCATGTCAACTATTTAAGGGGATGTGCGGGGACACAGGTCATTTCACATGCGTCTATATCTCATTAGTGCTAGTACAATATTATTAACGTGTGGAAGCTCATAGCATAGCTATGTAAATATATATGATGGGAGGGGAAGGAGAGGAAAGACTGAGCTTTAAGACTGGAAACCTAGGCACATAGCCTGGATACTGACCCTGCTGTGTTTCCCAGTGGAGAATGTGATCTTACTAGGGCTCAATTTGTTTCAAGAATCAAGAGAATGGATGTTTGCAAACAATTGCAAACAATACCCTTAAACAAAAATGAATAGATTATTAGGGGGAACTTGATGTAAATAGACAGTAGTATAATAATAAGAAGTTTAATATTTTCAAAATTCTGGCAGGACTCCAAAATACCATCTCTTGGTGCAACATGCCCTGTGGAAAACATAGAGGTAACAGAAAAGCCAGGCCAAGTAAGTTATATTGAAATATAGACATATCTCCCTCCTACTATATCACGCCTCAAATCACTGTGGGTTTTTTTCTTTTTTGAGTAACTGACAGAGTTCTTAGGAAAGTCCCTGGAGGCTAGATATGACAAGGATGTGCAAATTTAGTGCTAAGCAAGCATCTGAGTGTACATTTGTGCTAGAAGCATCTGCAGATTCTAATAGCCTAGAGCCCAGGTTTAATGGGCATTGCAGTTGGGAGGAAATACAACTTTACTTCTGCATTTCGTAACCACTTTGTGTACTAAAATCTTAGCATTTCGTTAAATAAGTTTAGAACTGTATCAGTTAGAGTTCTCCGGAGAAACAGAACCAATAGAATAGATAGATAGTAAGAAATAGAGAGATTTGTTCTAAGGAATTGGCAATTCCGTAATCTTCAGGGCAGGCCAGCAGGAAATTCTGGCAGGAGTTAAGGTTTTACTCTTGAGTTGAGTCTGAAGACAGAATCCTTTCCTCCCTGGGGGACCTCAATATTTTCACTAACGGTCTTCAACTGATCAGATGAGGACAACCCAAATAATGGAGGGTAATCTGCTTTACTCAGTCTACTCATTTAAATGTTGGTCTCATTTAAAAAATACCTTCTCAGCAGCATTTAGACTGTTGTCTGACCAAACAACTGGGCACCATCACCTAACCAGTTGACGTATACAATTAACTATCACAGGAACCAATAGCAGAAATGTGTGTGTGCATATTTGTTTGCATTTGTGTATATATGTGTGTATATGTTTGTAAATCAGAGACCTCTTTCCATTCACACTGTAATCATAAACTATAGTGTATGTCTGTCTGTCTGTACATATGTCTGTATAGACATACCTGTCTGTCTGTCTAATCTTTTGAAACAGATTGTTATTTAATCTCAACCTCATAAGTGAAACCATGTATTAGGAAAAAGGAAGCTGCAAAAAACTTTGGGGAAATATTTTTAGGTGTCTCAGCTCAGTTTGTCAGAGGCATCATTTTTATAAAGGCCCATCCTTTAATAGGCTGTATTCTAATAGCTGAAGACTGGACTGAAAGAAGACAGAATTGAAAAAAAAATGAGGTTCAAATGTCTCCTCTCAGCCACACATTCTCCTATCTGTAGAGTGTAGACGATACTACAGTGTTAGGTACTCAGCCCCACCAAAAGCCCCAGTGCTTTGGGAGAAAAGAGAGACCATAAATATTATGGCTTATTTAAACTCTTCTCATCTTAGACAAAAATCCTACGAAATGTTTTCTAATTTATCGTGCCCTAGGATAGACTTAATTAATATTCACCAGATGAGTCAGCAAGCTTATGTCACCATGGAATACATAGCGCAAAAAACGGGTTGATGCTTTTTCATCTCTATCCTTTTCAATTCCAGCAATAATTCAGTTTAGTTCAGGTCCTAAGGCCATAGCAGTTTGATTTATCCAAGTCGAAAACTAACAGTCCATTCTGTTCATGCGTTACTTTCATTTTCCCCAGCTTGTTCCATTAATTTTCTGGGATTCATTTATAAAAGGAGGGGTTGAACTGGATGCCATTGAAGGTCTCTTTTAGCTTTGATTCTAGAATTCCTAGTCATCATAAGTGATATACTTTTAAGTGGAAAGGAACAATGCCATGTGCTTTATGCTCAAAGATGGCGCTATTGAGTTTGGGAGGAGATGGATGTTAAGGAAAAAAACCAGACTACTTAACTCAGAACAGGCTGCTTACCTTCTCATTCAGTAGTTACGTCCTCTCTGCAAGAAAGTAATTAGGAGAGAGATGATCCAGCTTGGGTAGGACTGTCTGTTCTCAGCAGGAGTCTCTCTTAAACAGGGATGCGTCAGTGTGCTCAGTACCCATCTGCCTTTGTTTTCAAAATAATAGTTATTTTCATTGTTGCCCTCTTTTGCGTTATATCCCTCTTAAGACAAGGTCCCCAATTGTTTATTTCCTTGATTTTCTCTAAAATACGGTTTGATTTCCTTTCCCTCTTTCTTTTATATTAATTGGCGTTTGATTTTCTCGTTTGCTTGTTCTAGCCTCCATACGTTTTTGAAAGTTTATAAGAGGAATTCATCTTTGTGAAGCCCTTAGCAGCCACCTTTACAGCACAAGTGTCATGGAAAGAAGAGCAGTTTTGCAAACTCTCGGGACACGTGGATTTTGGTCTTGATTTGCCACTGATTGTGAGGCTGAGAACAAGTTACTTTGTCTCCCTGGCTCTCCTATTCCTTATCTAAAATACAGGAGTGTCAAGTGTCAAGTTCTCTGAGCTCTCAATTTCCTTTGTTCTAAAAACTTGTAATTTTTTGCGTATCAGCCTTGTAAGACAACAGGCCCCAACTTGAGTCACTTACATTAAGCCCCATATCACCAAACTGAGATTTAATTACAGTATTGGCTCTCCCAGAAATGGAATCTCGAACCAGTCAATCAGGAATCACCTGATCAACTAGTTAGGTAATCCACCTGCTAGACCCCTGCCAGCCCCTAAAGGAAAGTAACCTTGCAATAACCAATCTCCTTTTTCGCCTAGTATAACTTCATCATTCCTGCTCACTTTTCCCTATAAAAGTCTTTCTTTTTGTACAGTCCTCAGAGCTCATTTCTAGCTGCTAGATTGGATGCTGCCGGATTCATAAATTGTTGAATAAAGCCAATAAGATCTTTAAAGTTTGCTCATTTGAATTTTGTTTTAACAGCCTAAATAAAAGCAGAAATCAAATAATAATCCAATGTAAACATTAATCTAGACTGCAGTAGTATATTTCTCTGAGGATGAATTTTTAAAGTCTTCCGTTTAAGAGGATGTTATCCTATGGGCTCTGACTAGAAACTTTGGCACAGCAAAAGGTGTTCACACAGAGTGGATCAGGACGCCTCAGCCCGTGCTGTAGCTTCCCGGGGTCGTCTCTGCAATTGGGTTTGTATGTTGAGACTTCGTTTTTTTAGGGTCAAATAAGGCTTCCGAGAAAAGGCTGGAGAGGTTACAAATAAAGGTTGCTTATTCCCCATTCTGGTTAGTTTAGGAAATTTAATGTTTATTTTGGGTCCTAGAGGAATGGGGAGAGAACCTACTCAAAATATTAAGGAAAAAGAACATAGGGCAAAACAAAAAAGGCTTCCTTGAACACAGAACTAATTTAAATTGTTTTTTGTTCCTTCTTCCCTTCACTCTCGAATAGATGTGTATCAACGATGAGGCGGGAGTATTGGAGGAACCAGTGTAATGAGGCTTTTGAAATATTAATAAAGTTTTGGAGGGGTACATTCCATTCTGTTAATATTGGTTACTTCAGAGAAATGGAATTGCATTGCCCAGTAGAAGGGAGGAGAAAATTATAAACATTTAAATACTTTTATTTACTGTTTTCTTTATTACTGGGAATGATTAATTCAAATCCATATTTGTTTTTCTTAAGATTGTATTATTTATCTATTGTTGTATATTTGACAGAATTGTACTTGGACCAGGATGCCCAAGGTAAATAATTATAAGCATCAAATAGGATGGTGGACATAAAAGCATTTTGTAATCTTATGCTATACAAAAAGTAAAGGTTTATTGTTTCTAGAAGCACTCACTGAAAGCATTGCATTGCAATCTTATTAGTTTAGTAATGCTATTTGGCATAATTCTTAAAGTATGATATACAAATGTCTTTCATTTAACTATTCATTCATTTTTCTTTAAAACGCACTTAGTTATCCAACTAAACTTCAGAAGGATCTGCTGTGTGCTGGCTTCTCTTTTAGGAATGTATTCCTCTATGAGCAAGCCAGACAAGGTACCTGTCCGTCTGGAACATACATTACAGGGAGGAGAGAGAACAGATATGGAAATATGCAAAACAAAAGAAAACAACCTGACAGCTACAGGTATTGAGTTCTCTGAAGAATGACGATACGATAGAGAGGGACCAGGCCAAATTCGGGTGGTATATACATGTCAGGGAAGAATCTAATCACATGTATCTGTGATAAAATGAAGGGAGTAAGTTGGAGCAGGTTAAGCTGACAGGTAAACACCAGGTTCTTTCAAGCATTGTGTTGTGCTCAAATCACAAACCCATGAATCCCTTGAAAGGTGTGTTCATATGTAATTGAGGTTAACTTATCATTTTCTTTTTCAAGAAAGAAAACCCAAAGTTTGTTTTCTTTCAGAATTTTTATGAAAAATGACCAATAGACAGATTGAGGTAAGAGGTACCCATACGGTTTCCTTTATTGGGAAGAACACAGGCTTGTGATATTGGAGATCTGGCTTCAGGCCTGCTGATTTAGAGGAAGAACCAGGGGGGTTTCCATGTCAAATACATCTGTGTTAAATCCTGGAATTGTCACTACCACCTATGTAATATTGTGCAAATTTTTTCTTTTTTTTTTTAAGTCTACTTGGAGCTTCGGTTTTCTTATCTATGAAACAGACGCTATGAATAAATGAGATGGTGTTTTTACTATGCCCAGCACAAAGGAGACAGCCAGTAAACGCTAACGGTAGGGTACCTCACTTAGCATTGCATGGAAGAGTGATATTTTTTCTAGCACCTGTCAGTGAGGACGGTAGAGTG
This sequence comes from Equus quagga, assembly GCF_021613505.1. Lineage (NCBI taxonomy): Eukaryota > Metazoa > Chordata > Mammalia > Perissodactyla > Equidae > Equus > Equus quagga. The sequence continues at coordinate 21,891,273 of NC_060283.1, forward strand.
AATTCTCTTGTACACTATCATCCATCAGGCGTAACTGTTCTTGCTTCTCTTTGAGTAGCATTCAGCAAAATGCTTCATTGTGTACAACACAGTAGCCTTTCTATCTGTCATTAATATGTTATGTTTTGGCTAATGGTCATGAATACCAGCAATTATTTTGAGGATTTTCCAAGGAATAAGCAAACAAAACATTGTTTTAGTGTTTTGAGCACATACTGGATGTGAAATGTAATCTTATTACCACCAGAGACAGTTGAGTGTCAGATCGGTAAAAATCTTTCTGTAAATTTAGAAATGGCTACCACTTGTACCACAAGGACAATTATAATCAATGCTCAAAAGGGGCTAGGCAGTAAACGTCTCTAAATTTCTGTTGAACATAAGTAATACAATTTTCATAGGGATTAATTTTTAAGTATAACATATAATACTTATTCATTTAATACTCTCATTTTCTGGGAAATATCTCTTGTGATAAATTAAGCAGAAACGTTATACATTTTTAATGTACTTGCTTCTTTTGTTTATGTTCCCTTATTTTTGGTATATTCTTGTTTCTTTGTTTTTTTGGTTCATTTCTTTTGCTTTACTCATTTTGAAAAGTTAAGATATCAGATGATCCCAAAAAAGGAAGAAAATATGAGATCTTTAAAATCAGATACTTAAAAGAGACAGCTAAGTGGCTGTCTGAGTGACTCAGCAAACATCAAATTCTTCACCTGTTATATGGGAATAATCTTTTCCTACCAGGTAGGAATGTTGTAAAAATGAAATGAAATAATTACATGAAAGTGTTTATAAATTAGGAAGTACCAAACAAATGAATGATTACTACTAAAAAAAGATAATGAAATAAACTCCATCAATTGTACCATATAATACTTGGTTCATTAGAGAAGTAAATTTCACTTGTTAGCTTGATGATAATCATAGGGAACGTTTAACTCAAGAATGGTCTTCTGTGGCTGGGAAGTCCATCTTCTATAACCAATGAAGTGGATACAGGAGTCATCACATGAATTAATGACAGCAAAAGGAGGACACTTGCCACCCAGACGGATTGGCCAAAAAATCTTGGGCCAGTATTACAGCCAAAACAACAGATAACACATTGATACTTCTAGATTAATTTTGAATTATAGTAGAACGCAAATTTAATCCTTTAAAACAAATTCTAATGAGTTTTCAAGTAGGGCATAGGGAGTTGAATGAGACTGTTTCTTCTACCCTAACAATCAGAAAAGGCCAATAAGATTAAAAAAATAATAATAATTAACTACAGCTTCTAAAAACCCATCAGATAGCTGAAGGCACAAAAAACCTAAGTACCATAAATTCCAGAAAGAGATTATCTCCTCCTAGGAGAGAAAGACCTATGTCTGATCTCCTTACTAAAAGAATGGCAAAAAGAAGAGAAAATGTCCCAGGAGTGGTGGTAAAGAGAAACAAGCCAAACGTATTGTAAATTTTCAATGTCTCTGTTGGGTTGGCACAGTGTCTTACAATTCAAAGGAGCCTCATTCACAGGGTAAGTCTCTGTTCACCTGAACTTCTTTCCCCTGGGACCTTGGCTGAGTATAAAGTGATAGCGTATCTAGGGCTGACACAGGGAAATCCCTTCCAGTTGTACCAGACCTTCACGTCTTCAAGGTGGTGACTGAGGCTGCGGTGAGGGAACGAAAGCTGAGAGAAAACCCTGAGGAGCACAGAACATATTATCTCACGCACGGCAGCAGCTCACTGAAGCTGGGGACAAAGCTGGAGGGAGGAGAGATCTCTTGACGTGATGAAAGTTCAGGAGGGAATTAAGAGGAAAAAGAATTCATCAGAGATTCAAAAAATCTGGTGACTGTAGTAAAAAGAGGACTCGTCCATGATTTGGAAACATGGTGGATGGGCCAAAAAAATAGAGAGCTCTCAAGTCTTGCTGCAAAGAAGCAAGAGAACATGAGCCATGATTTAGAAACAGAATCAATAGAAACAACCGCCATGAATTAAACAAGCAATTTGCAGATGTGAAAGAAAGCACACATTAGAAACTCAAATACTCTGAACAAAGGTGGATAAAAACAAGAAGGATGAAATAGTTGCTGACTAGCTGCAAGAAGAAAAAATGGAAGAAAAAGGCCAAGTAATCTTTAAAATAAAAAAATGACTTAAAAGGAAACCAAAGGAAACCATATTCTACCAAATGGGACATTGAATATAGAAATGAAAAGAACTCCAAATAAATGAAATCAAGGAAAAGTAACAGGTAAAAATGATACTTAAATGTAATTTATTATAGAAGATAGGCAATGAATATCCAATATGCACATTACATGATTCTTTGAAGATAAAAAATATAAAACTTAAACTGATCTAATATTTAAACCAATAACCAAAAACATCTCCAGAAATAAAGAAAACACACTTCACTGTATAATAAAAGCAAATAGTCCTAAAATGTATAACAAGGTGCTAAACTTAACTCATGATAAGTACTAAGTAAACTAAAACAGTACTGAAAAATCATGCCAAATGCATCAATTTGGCAAACATTTGTTTGGCAATATTCTCTATTTGAGAGGCTGGAAAGAAATAGGTATTCTCATCTATCTCTGGTAGAAGTAAAAAACGTAAAAGTCCAATGTTTGAAAAAGTTTTAATATCTAATAAAAATCTTTTTGTCCTTTGGTCCAATAATCTCACTTCTAGGATTTTTTTCCTGAAGATATAAATCCAAAAGTATAAAATAATATATGCATAAAGTTATTCACTGTAGCATTAATTGTAACAGTAAAATATTTAACAGAATCTAAACATCCATCAGTAGGGGACATAAAAACAATGGGATATTGTGGCATCCTAAAAAATAAACACACAAATAATCAAACCAATCAAGGAAGTTTTCTGTATATTGTTTTGGAGTGATTTCCAGGAGAAAGAAGGCAAGATAAAAATCAATCTATCTAGTGGTAGTTTTTTAAAGAAAGGAATGGAAATATGGATATGTTAGGCAAGAGATATCAAAGGAAACATAAACAAGAAACTGATGATTACTAGCTATAGGATTTGGGACGGTAGAAACTGAGATGGAAGAAAAGGAATAGAAAACGAAACGTTCCTGAGGCTGTCTTTTTGAACTCTTAAAATATTTTATAAATGCAAAAAATAAAATGAAATTTAAAAGGTGCAAAACTTTGATTTAGAAACAGAATAATTCATCTTACCTGAAAATCAAGTTTCTAATATATCCATTGAAAGAAAAGAGTTAGTCCAAGTAACATAAACACAGTTCTGTGTAGAACATATGAAGTGGAAAGAAAAGCAAGCGCAAATAACCAAATGCACTTAGAAAGCATAGTGTGAATATACTATTGACTATGAAATTGCAGTTAGTCTTTGAATCTCATATAGTACAACAAACAAGTGAATATTTATTATCAGGAAAAGACGTTTTGGTGTCAGAGAAAAGACATGCTAATTTGCTAGCACTATTTACTAGAGGAGCCAAGAAACAGTCGCATCCCAGAAGATGGGGAGTCCAGATCTGGCTAACTCCAAGCGGGGAAATTACAAGGTGAACCTGGGACTTCTTGCTGTGCCTGGAAGCAGGGAGGGCTCACAATCCATGTATAGGCATATCAGACAGACTCAGAAGCTAGTTTAAAGGGGCGTTCACTGGTCAAATTTGGCATAACTTGAGTATGAAAAAGAAAAATGATGATACTTCATTTTAACCCATTGAATAAATTCAAAAATATGGTAGTAACGAAAACAAAAGAGGAAAACACACCCCTACACACACATTTGCCATCAGTGAAAGTGGTTGTTATACAAATGTTCAACTACGAAAATTAGTAATAAAAGGGAAATAATTAAACGTTACTCTTTTTTTTAAGATTACATATTCATTCCCAGTTGTTGTGGCAAAGTTATTTCTCAGAAGAATATCAGCTAATATGTGAAAGGAATATGATAGAAAAAACACTATTTTGAAGCCCCTAATGAACTCATTGTTTCAGAAAACTAAAACCATTAGGGTCAGCAGTTTCATGGTGCCAAAGAATTGTCCCACTGGTTACCTGCTAAGAGCCAAGAGAAAAACAGATCTGCTCGTAGAAGTTATCTGACAGCTGTACAATCACTAATATTGACACAACCTGACAATATGTGCCTCTTGTTATGATGCAAAATGAAATATACTGCATTGTTTTTCAAGTCTTTTTGCTAAAAGACAAAAATAAAGACCTAACTTACAATTTACAACATAAAGTAGATTGGGAAAAAAAAAGAAAAAAGTTAGGATACTCTACAAAGAAGCAATCTGACAAAGTCAAAATATAAGATATTTTACAGGACTGGTCTAATTTCTCCAAAAAGTCAATATCAGAGGGAAAATGAGGATTTATTGTAGATTTAAAAAGACTGAAAATGTTCCAACGAATATGATGCATAAACTTAACTTTGATTGGCTCTCTATTTTTAAAACATATTGGGTAAGATTTTTTTTGAGACAAAGTGGGGTAGGTAATTTAAGCATTAACACTATACTAGCTAATATTAAGACATTATTGTCAATTTTCTTAGATGTGGTGCTATTGAAGTGGTATAGAAGAATATTAATTTTTGTGTGTGTGAGGAAGATTGGCCCTGAGCTAACATCTGTGCCTATCTTCCTCTATTTTATGCGGGATGCTGCCACAACGTGGCTTGATGAGCGGTGTTAGGTCTACGCCTAGGATCTGAACCTGCAAACCTCAGGTCACTAAAGCGGAGCATGGGAACTTCACCACTATACCACTGGGATGGCCCTGAATATTCTTAATTTTAGAAGAACCTTATCAAAGTATTTAGGGGTAAATTATCATGACATATGCAACTTACTTTCAACATTTCAACTGGTTGAAAAGATTAGCTAGGAAGACAGATAGACAGATGACAGATAGACAGAAGACAGATTATTCAAAAACAAATATGGCAAAATGTTAATTTTTTAATATAGTGGTGGATATATAGATAATTATTACTATTCTTTTAACATCTTAAAAATTCTTTGAATGTTTGTACATTTTCATAATAGAAGTTTTATTATGACTGCCTCCAGAATAAATAGCTCTGGAGGAGAAATTAAATCTTCTTTGGGTGATGTTCAAATTAGAACAGCTATCTGGTTCATTTGGCTTTAACTGTCTAATCAGTATCCATTCTCTCCATCTTTTTGGTATCAGAAACTGGAAATTGCTCCCCATTGAAAACCTCCTTTGCACATACAGAAAGCCAGTAAGGGTTAAAGTTATTTGGTGGAGTACTCCAGAAAGCCCTTTAATCCCTTCTTCTCTTGTTCTGTGACAATTAGAGCATAGACTAAATGGCTGAATGAAGCTTTAGCTCCCGCCTTGGTCCATGAGCTGACATGCCAAAGATTGCAGAGGAAGAAGATAGATGCCTGATTCCCGTATGCGTGTGGATTTTCTACTGTTAAGACTAATGAGAGAAAAATGAAACCTTTGTGTTGAAGCCAATGTAGTTGCGAGGCTTCTATAATCTTCAGTTTAGCCTAATCCTAACAAATACAACAATTATAAAGTATTTTCCTTCCCAGATTCTGGTTGTGGTTGCGTGAGGAAAATTTTTATGGCTATCTGTTGTAGACAGGTTAATGGCCCTCACGTGATATCCACAATCCATGTCCTAATCTCTGAAAACTGTGAGTGTTACCTTGTATGGCAAAAAAGGACTTTGCGTATGTGATTAAATTAAGGAAGTTGAAATGGGGAGGTTATCCTGGATTAGCCACATGAGCTTTAAATGAAATCACATGTGTTCTTATATGGGCGATGCAGAGAGGAGAGGGCATTGTGACCATGAAGACAGACATTGGAGTGCCGCTGTCACAAGCCAAGGCAGCACCAGAAGCTGGAAGAAGCAAGGAAAGGATTTTCCCCAGAGGCTCCCAGAGCACGCAGCCTGACCAACGCTTCCATTTTAACCCAGTGAAACTTACAATGGACTGATGGCCTCCGGAAATGTGAGACTATAAATTTCTGTTCTTTTAAGCAATGAAGTTTGTGGTAATTTGTTACAACAGCCACAAGAAGCTAACATGACACCCATTTCCACATGTATAAAGCAATTAGCCAGTTTTATGCTTTGCATTTGTTTCACGTTTATAGCATCCCAACTAGATTGTAGTGTTCTACAATCTGCTTAGATATCCACATTCAGATCTAACGGAAGGCAAGTTCTGGAGCAGAATTGAAGAGCTCTACATTTCCTAGAATGCTTACCAGCAACAACAACAGGTAATATTCCCAGATTGCTTTCTCTGTGCTGGTGCTTGCTTATACAATATCTCAACTAATCTGAACAACCAAATGAGATGGAGACTTTGTTAGTTTCCTCTTTCCGAATGGCGAAAAAGTAGCTCACATCGCTTAAGAACCCATGGTCACAGTAGCGGCAAAGTCCATCTCAACACCAGAGCTGTCTGCTGTATAGCCTATGCTTTTGGCCACTGTGACTCACCATCTCTGAAAACAAGGAATTGGCCTTGGAATTGAGTCTACCCTAGGATACCTGGGACATGTGTTATCTTCTTTTTCAAATTCACAGATAGCTATTTATAATTTGATACTATTAGCTGACATACTTCTTGGTCACAAACTTTTACCAAGCACTAGAGAACGATCAAATCTCAGCAGGTTGAAGACCTTATTAAACCTTAATTAGTGTCTCTGATAGATGAAGACATCTTTGCTGCTCTGTTAACAGCAAAGCTAGCTAGAATTTGACACCTGAAGAGTTAGAGAGCAAAGAAATTACAAAATGAGTGCAAAATGCAATCTATTATCTTGTAGGGAATTTTGGAGTGATTTTCAAGTAGGGAAACAGGTTATAAAACCTATCTGCTCGATCAAGAGACATAAATTTTCATTAGGAAGGAAAACTTAGCAATGGAATTTATTAAAAAGTTATAACAAGAATATATTTTAATGACCAAACTTTCTTTAACTGTGCTCATAAAAACTAAGCTGTATAGATTTTTTGTTTGATTTTTTTCAAAATTGTATTGACCCCCTCAAGTGCAAGAATTTATTAAAAGAAAAAACAAATTCATCCTGATCTATGGGACAATTATAGATTTTAATGCTATTCATTTACTTCTCAATTTATTTGATACCTACCATTTTTATTTGTGCTTTGCATTTTGCTACACATTCTCACAAATTATACCATCTCAGACTCAGACAACATTGTAAGATGTGTATATTATTATCCACACCCATATTATGGATGGATGAAGTGAATTTCAAGATGTTAACTAGCTATCCATAGTCACATAGCAGGTAAATGTTGAACTATCTCTTCAACCGAAGTCTTTCAGATTTCCAGACTTCACAGAATTTTAGCTGTATCATATTGTCAGGGAGCTATAAAAAAAAATCCCAGAGATGGGAAAATATATTAACTAGAAAAGGACAAACAGAATTTGCATGTATGAAAGCCCTTGACAGATGTAAGTCCAATTCTGCCGGCTTAAATTATTTAGAATTAGAAGGGGAGGAAAAAAAGGGAAAATATCTGCCACAACCTTCTTGGCATCTTGTCTTTGTCACTCTGTACCTTGTACAGCAGGATCCACTAAATCTCTCTGGGCATCTGACCCTATGCAGAGCAGGAAACCACATATTCTCATGGGGAAAATACAGGAGTCTTTTGTCAGCAATTTATTGTAAAGTAACAGTGAACCAACCTTGCTACCAGCTTTGCATAGACTTTGGTATTCTAGTTCTCCAAGAAAGATTTATTTCTTATTCAACAGTAATTAGGAGCCTGTCTACTATTTCAAATTTCTCCCATAGTTGAACTTGTTAGCTAGCCTTGGCTCTCTGACTTCTAGTAACTGACTCTTCTCTTTCTGCAGCTGGTTCTCCCCAAACTTGCTTACCTGTTTGGATTTCTAAATGACTGAATCCTAAATGGATTTCTCTGTGTTATAGCTCGTAATTCTGTATTTTGGAGTCACGTTGAACTTTTCTCTTCCTATCCTTCCCTCTTTTTGCATCTTGAATCTTTAACTGGAGCTTTCCATCTGCCTCCATCTTTCCACTTAGCTGCTCATGTGCTCATCCTTGACTCACCCAACTTTCCACAACTAACTTGAGTTCTATTTTCAGCTTTCTTGTGTTTGAATGCTCTTATGGTTGCCCAGTGGTATCATGAAATTTTCTCTTTTATTTATTTTTTAAAGAATACGATGGAGTATGATAGAACTGTGAATGCTTTTACAGCTTGTGAAGGTTTCTTCTTTATTTTTTTAAAGAAGAGGGGGCTGTCCTGGTGGCATAGTGGTTAGTTTAGGCACGCTCCAGTTTGGTACCCAGTTCACGGGTTCGGATTCCAGGTGTGGACCTACACAACTCATCAGCTATGCTGTGGCAATGACCCACATACAACTTAGAGGAAGATTGGCTACAGATATAGGCTCAGAGTGTATCTTCCTCAGTGGAAGGGGAAAAAAAAGGAGCATGATACAAGAGAAGACTGCATCAAAGGTTTTGGGCTCAGATAGGCCTGGGTTAAATTCCCTGCCTGCCATTTACTCACTATGTAACTGTGGAAGCCGCTTGGAAATGTTCCCTGTCTTCTCTGTTGGGTTTACGCACCATGTTTACAGTCGCTACATCCTATTTTTTCCTCAATTTCTGTCAAATCCAACTCCAGTGATCCCATCTTATTGCACTGTGTTAGCCCAGGCCCTTGCGTTTCCCACCTTTATTATGTAGAAACTTCTAACAAGTCTTCCTGCTTGGAGTTTTGCTCCTTTTAAAGTTCGTGCTCTTCACTTCTTCCCTGATCTCCCGTGTCTTTACAAGCTACTCTCTGCCTAGAATGTCCTTTTCTCTTCTACTGAGAACTAACTCCTACTTGTTCTTCACGTGTTTTTTTCTATCTTTCTCCTTTTTACCTCCAGTTATGAGAGTCTAATATGCCAGCTTCCACTAACTGTTTGATTACATTTGAAGATATACTTTAAGGCAGGTAAGTAACATAATTTTATAGACTAGATTTCATGTTTTTTTCTCTAAGTCATGAGTGAATGAGTCATCCCTTTTTCCATTTATTCATTTAATATACATTTATTAAGCACTCACCCTGTGTCTGGACCTCTTTTAAGGAGCCATGGGTATCAAAAACAAAAGGAAGGAAAATATAGTCCTTCAAGCTCATAGTCTAATAGAAATATATTGTTAAAAATACCCACTCTCCCTCCTCAATTGCCTTATGGAAAAGGAGTTCCTCTTTATCATTATGTCATTTTTGTTTCAAACGTTACCTGGCATATAGTAGGTGTTCAATAAATGTGTTGATAAATAAAATCTGTAAATATATGCATTTACATACACAAATATATATACATATATCAAATATATAAATGTATAAATAAATAAAAATAAGATGTAGTAGTTTTACATCAACTATTCAATCCCAGAATTTGGAGCTTACTCACAAATTTGTGTATTTTTTCCCCTCTGCCTTTCAGCAGTACTTGGCCATGCTCACATTGAACTTTGAGCTATTATTAGATAAAGCACTCATCTGCCTTTTCACCACTCCTGCACCCAAAGACATCACCTTACATTAGTGTACATTGGACATGACACAGGGTCAAGCTGGACTTCTCTAATGAAATCCTAGCTGTCTCTGGGATAACCTATAACTCGACCTTTTAGTGATGCATGTATGTGGTACATACCTCCTTTTGAAAATCCCCATCCATAATTACTTAGCTAGTCAGATTGCTAGCGCAACAGAAGTTTAAAGAAAAAAAAAATCCAAAGCCCTTTATTTTCTTACTTTCCTTATGTTCTCTACCCTCTGTTAAGCCCTGAGGCTGAAGAACGAATTGCACTGTAGCTTTTGACTCCAACATCTGAGGAAAATGCTTCTCCTTTTCCACTGATGAAGATTCCAAAGGGAGTAATACTAAGAATGGAACTCCTGATCAGACTTTACTCTTTATTTCAAAGTTCTGAACTCAAAAATGTGCTTTAATCTGGAAACACAATTAATAGTGCAATGAATTTTCAGGATTATAAAGAAATCTAATTTAAGAAATGCAAAACAAATGTGGAAGGAGAAGTTTTATTTTTATTTATTTAGGTGAGGAAGATTGGCCCTCAGCTAACATCTGTAGCCAATCTTCCTCTTTTTGATTGAGGAAGATTGTCCCCGAGCTAACATCTGTGCCAATCTTCCTCCATTTTGCATGTGGGATGCCAACACAGCATGGCTTGATGAGCAGTGTGTAGGCCCGTGCCCAGGATCCAAACCAGTGTACCCTGGGCCACCGAAGTGGAGTGAATGAACTCAACCACTACACTATCAAGCCAGCCTTGAGAATTTTTATTTTTTAGGAGAATGCTCATGAATAGGATCGCTTTCTTTTTGATGTCCAGATAGCTCTTATGTGACTTCACTGCTTATCTCAACACCTACTATTTTGAGAAGTGGAGAAATTACATATGGAAGTAGCAAGTAACTTTCTAATATCAAAATATGGATTAGCCAGGGTCTGGCCTTGTGGCATAGTGGTTAAGTTTTCACGTATATGTGTGTGTGTGTGTATGTATATATATATTATATTAGCCATGTTTATTGTTTTCTGTTGCTGTGTAACAAATTACCACAAATTTAGCAGCCTGGAACAACACATGTGTATTTTCTCACAGTTTCCATGGGTCAGGAATCTGGGCACAGCTGACTTCAGTCCTCTGCTCAGACTCCAACAAGTCTTCAGTCAAGGGTTGACTAGGGCTGCAATCTCATCAGAGGCTCAGGGTCTTCTTCCAACCTCACCATTTGTTGACGGAATTCATTTCTTGTGGTTGTAGGGGTGAGACTCTCAATTCCTAGAGCCTGCTTATGATTTCCTGACATAGCGCCCTCTGCACAACGTGGCCGTTTGCTTCTTCAAGACTAACACATGCACATCTGCTGCTGCTCCTTATTTCTTACTTCTAGACCATCTTTTAAAGGGCTCACCTGATTAGGTCAGATCTGGCTAGCCTATGCTTCCTTTGAATAACTCAAAGTCAACTGAATATGGACCTTAGTTACATCTGAAAAATCCCTTCACCTTTGCTGTATAATGCATCCTGTTATGAGCATGATGTCCTATCATATTCATAGCCCCACCCACCCTGAAAGGTAGAGGTTATACGAGGAGAGTACACAAAGTGGCAGGAATCTTGGGGGCTATCTTAGATTTCTGCCTACCATGTCATATTATACCACAAGTTTTAACAATTCAGAGGGCTTGGTTCAATGCTCCCCAAAGCGGATAGATTTATATTTTAGGCTGACACAACTCATTAAGCCTAGAGAATGTAGTGTCTTGCATATGCTCTTAGTTTTTCTAGAGACTTTCTCTAAAGAGATGGCACTAGAGACTTCAGATACAAAATTTAAGAGGTTAGGAAGCACCTTATTGCACACATCACTGAAAGTGTTTACAAAACAAGCAAGACCATAGTTTTATTTTGTTGGTTTGAAAGATTTGTTGGATTCAATTGTAATTTTGCTTACACATTCATCGCTCTACTACAGTGCCAGAACTTTAATATTATTTGAATCATATTTCTAGAGCCTTTTATTACTTTAATGATTGGTTAATGGTTAAGATTCATTTGCAGTAGATTTTACAGATACACAAATTATGACTATGGAATACCATTTAGCTTTTAGCTGCCATAGTTAATGTGCTTTATTTACTTCCCATTTTATTTTTAAGAAGTTTCGGAGAATGTTTTATTTCAAAGGTGATTTGTTTATGTTTTGAATTTTCTTTGATATCTTTTAAAATCTTTCCTAGTAACTAAGCCACCTTACAAGTTATTGTCTGATTCCTATCTCTTCCTTCTGCACCTAGAATATTGACTAGGTGGATTTCAAATAAGTTATCTATTTCCTACCAGACTGACATTATCTCTCTTCCCAGAGATCCTTGTTCATAGTAGAGTCATGTCCCTAAAACTTAGTTTTAGCTATATACCTCAAAAAAAGTGCCGTGAAATATCCAGATGGGTAAACAAAAGCAAAATATCAATAGCTGTGACCTATGCCACACCTGTAAGAGTATTCTTTCTCTCTGTCTGTGGTGATTTATCCCATGATGGTGAAATGGCCCAAGGTAGGCTATAAGAATCATTGTAGAGGCTTTTGCTAGAAATACTGGAGGGTTTCTCTTTCTGCTGAGTTGCTGAGATTTTAATTTTTCAACTTTTTTTGTTCCATTTTAACTTTGTTTTCTCTTTTTATTGCTTACTGTAAGACATTTTTTTAGCTTTTAGATGCACATCATAATATATTTCGAATTCTGTGTAGATTACATCATGCTCACCACCAAAAAAGCACATCATAATATATTTCGAATTCTGTGTAGATTACATCATGCTCACCACCAAAAAACTAATTATAGTGCATCCCCTCACATGTGAGCCTAATCACACCTTTTGCCCTCCACCTCCTTCCCCTACGGTGACCACCAATCCAATCTCCATTGCTATCTGTTTGTTTGTCGTTGTTTTCATCTTCTACTTAAGAGTGAGATCATACGATATTTGACTTTCTCCCTCTGACTTATTTCACTCAGCATAATACCCTCAAGGACCATCCATGTTGCTACAAATGGCCAGATTTCATCATTCCTTATGGCTGAGTAGTATTCCATTGTGTATAAATACCATATCTCCTTTATCTACTTGTCCATTGATGGGCACCTAGGTTGCTTCCAAGCCTTGGTTATTGGGTATGATGCTGCAATGAATATAGGGGTGCATGTATCTTTATGCCTGTGAGTTTTCAAGTTCTTTGGATAAATACCAAGCAGTGGCATTGCTGGATCATATGGCAGATCTATTCTTAATTTTATGAGGATACTCCATACTGCATTCCATAGTGGCTGCACCAGTTTGCATTCCCACCAGAAGTGTATGAGGGTTCCTTCTCTCCACATCCTCTCCAACACTTGTTCTTTCTGAGATTTTAGACCATCACCTATAACTGCCAACAGCCAGCTTTGCAAGTGAAGTAAGTTTCTGAAGTGAAGAAAACTCACTTCAGAATAAAGCCAATACAGAGGAAAACAGTGGCAAGATGTAGATACAAATATAGATATAACATGTATTTCTATTTGAATGTAATTACAAATATAGACATAAAGATAGATGGATAGATAAGTAGATAATAGAGAGAGAGAGTTAGAAAGCTAGATGTGTCTATACTTATACATATCACATAAGAAAAAGAACAATTATGACAATAGTTTTGAGCCTCTAAATTCAGCTCTACCCTATTCCCAACTATAACTGTGTGATTTGAAGATATGCAAGCCAATAAAGTCTTTTCTTTAAACTAGTTTAGATTCCATTTCTGATATTTATAACCAAAAACATCTCAACCAATACAATAATCATACCATCTATTGGTCATCAGAACATAAAACTCTACTGAACTAGAAAAAGGAATACCAAAGAACAACTGAGACAATTTTTAAAGCAACTGGGGATTTGCTCATAAAGATGGTTGAGAGCTTTTCAGACTAAACAGATAAAGGTCAAGAAGCAAGTACAATGTGACTAATGTGTACTCATATTTGTTCAAGTTGTTCAGACAAGTTCTATAATGCTGGAATACAGGGAAATTCTTAGAAGCTTGATTATGAAATATTAAAACAAATAAAAAGAACTATCTCACTCAAGTGGTGAATTACAGAAACACTTTATAATGTGCTACACAATGATAGCATAACTAAATTCTGAACCTAATCCTGAGCAATACCAACTACGGTTATTAAATGTACTTAAATGGAATGCAGTATGAGCGATTAGGAAGATGAAATTATCTCGGGTGCTGACTCTCTTCTCTTAGCCTGTCTAAATCTACTCTTCAGTCTTCTCCATCCTACACTAAATTCTGAGAGGTAGACCTTGAAGTTTTCCTATACTTGGTTCCCTTGCTTTCTGGCTTCTTTCTGGGTTCAGGCAATGGAAGTTTCTGGAAGGACTTTCTGAAGTAGGAGGAGGATGACATCAGGGAAATAATTCCCTCCATCCTTGTTAAAACATTGTTATTTGGCTGTATTCATGTAATGAAGGCCAAGGCTTCTATCAGGTAGCCCACTCTATATAGCAACCGTTCGACTGACCATTCTCTCCACTTCTTGCAGGCCTAGGAGTAGTAAGGGCTCCCCAGTATTGAGCCTCTTGGAAACTTCTTAATTTCTCTAAACTTTGCTTAAATTGCTCGGATTGAGTGTTCCATCTGTTTTCTCACAGTACTCAAGTTATTTTTATTTGTCCTTTATCATGCATGCTGTAATTTCAAAATATTCTACAAAGTTCATGCATTGCTTTTAAAATCAGAAAACAATGAATTATTTTTGAAATATATGTTTTAGAAAAGGCCTATTGAATATTTCTAGAAACTTACAATTCAAGATACAGAATGGTGATGATGTCTGAGGGAAAGGAGCTAATAAGTTTTGACATTTTTATACCAGGCGCCACATTAGGGGATTTGCATAAATTATCTTATTTATGCAAAGTTAGCTTTCATCCTATTTTACATGTGACATAAAAGAAACTTTGGTCATACACCTACCAAGCAAAAGTGGCAATTCAAGATTGTGCCACATACATAGATATAATCAGTTGGTACGTAATATGCATTGGTAAAGAGAATGATAAATTTATGATATATGAGGTAAGGATCTCTCCTTTTCAGGGGGAATAAGCACTATTCCTTCTACATTTAAAAGAGTAAAGAGCCACTGTGGAAAACAGTATGGCAATTCCTCAAAAAATTAAGAATAGAACTATCGTATGATCCAGCTAGTCCCTATTTGAAGGAGGTGGGGAGGATGAGATGTCAGCCTTGGCAGAGACTGCGTACATTTGATGTCAAAACTGACAGTACTTAGGTGAACAGCATGTCCTGGCTCTGCTGTCCAAAGAAAAAACCTGTCAGATCCCTAGATTGAACTTATATGACCTCCATTTGGCCACCAGGAAAACATACTGACAGTCAGAAAATTAATCTGCATTTTCTAGCATTCTTTTCAAAGAGTGTCATATGATTGGAGGGAACCAGCACATCACACATCTGATTTCTGCATTAGGGCCATGTAACTGACCACCGGAAAGAGTGAATCCCCCACAGTCCATAATTCCTTCTATGAGTAGGATAGAAACTTACCTTTTAAGTGACTGATTTTCACGTGCTTGCACATCACTGATATCAACAAAAATTGTTCTCAATTTCTACTCAACGTAATGATGATAATGGAAATAATGATATAGATATAATCAAGCATGCTGAGAAGACACCAAAGGACCTATTTGAATGATGGCCAAAAAAACACATGGAAGGTGAAATGAGTGGATCCATTGAGGGGACAGGCCCTAGGACTAACAATAGAGTTAGTCTCTGAAACTTACGGGAGTGTGATAGATGAAGAAATAACTCACCTCCTTAGAGTGAGAGTGAAGCAGCGCAGTGAGATCCAGGCCAGGGATAACAGATGGAAATCAGAGAGAAGGGAGGACTGATTGTTCCGTGGTGGGCATGCCCAGCTTCCTACAGACTAGTATAGGATTCTGGGGATTGGGTGGAAATGCCTGTAACAAACAATGATTCTAACAAAAGGGCAGTGTCCACAGTGGGAAAGGCAGTGGGTTCTGGAACCAGAGACAATTGGTCTATGATTTATTAGGTATTTCACTGTGGACTATTCACTTAACCTCTTTTGATTCACAACTTAATCAGCCGTATGGATCACAATGCCAACTTCAGAAGATTGTTGGAAGGATTAAATAAGATAAAGTATCTAGAATACATAACCCAGAATGTGATAGATATTATCCATTGTCTAATAAAGAACATTTATGATTATTTGCATATATGTATGCATCCCTGTACATATGTAGCTCTACTCTATGGCTCACAGTGTTATGAGTGGTCTATGACATCTTTCACTCCTTAATCATGACTTGGTTTGATTCTCTGCCTGGTTAGGGGGCTATCCTCTTCTTCATCTAAACTATAAGTAAACAATTCCCACTCAGGAAAAAAATGTGACTTTCCTGATGGAAGGCGTTCTCCATAGGGAAAATTGTTGCTGAAAACGTTCTCCCTGACTTCAACGAAATAAATATTAGGAGAGATCACAACACCACCCATAGCCTTGACAGCTTCAGACTTATCAAGAGGTGTCACAGCAGTGACCTGAGAGTTGAAGAGGGAGGAACCCAGCACCGGGTGAGATATGTTTCATTCATGGTCTCTAATACTTGAGACAAACTTAAGAGCACAAAGATGCTAACACAATGTCAGCTGTTACTCAGCTACTAAAATATCACTTAGATGTAAATGTAAGTCTGTTGACCCAATATCCATGCTTTCCCAAACACCGTGCTGGCTCCTAGTGCATGGCTTCCATGCTGTTTCAACCTCTCCCTTTTCCCCCTCTGCCCACAGTTTGTCTGCCTGGTAGTTTCAATTTTGGCATACTTCTACTTTTGTCAAGATATATAAAAACATCACCTCAGTGAAGCCTTCCCACACACCCCAGGACAGAACTAACTGCTTCTTCAATTTCAAAGCACCTTTTGTTAAACCTATAGGAAAGCATCGAACACAGCGTTAATGGCTCTATTCTCAGTGCCTGGAATGATGCCTAGCACATAGTACATGGTCAATAAATATTGGTTGAATAAGTGAATTGCATTTTAGTCATTTATATACAGCCTCTCTGTCTATAGACAGTGAACTCCTTAAAAGTAGTGTATAACCAATTTGCTAAAAATGCTGAACTGGTTACTGTCAAATCCTGAAAGAGTTTTATCTTATTTCCTGTGCCCATTCTCAGATATTAAAAAGCCAAATGCAACCGAACACCAAAACTTCAACCTTTTATTCAGTTTAAAGCTTCTCCACTTCTTGTCACAATTCTTAGCAAGATGTAGATCTTAAAGACTGAAGGGCATAAATGAGCATGTTCTGGGTGTACTGTCTTCCGTGAACCACGACTTTACCACATTCTCATATTTCTAATTCTGTCTACTCAAGGGTTAGGCTCAGCAGGGAGTGAGAATTAGAGGAAAAGTGGTTTTAAAAATGCCTTATTTCATGGGTGCAGTTGCAATCTGGATTTGATGCCCCTGAAAAAACCAGGCATGATGTCCAGATGCTGGCTTTTTCTCTCACGAGAAACTTTGCAGGCTCTTTTGTGATGTCGTGTGGATGTCTTAGTCAGTTCAGGCTGCTATAACACAGTACCATAGAAAGGGTGGTTTAAACAACATACATTTATTTTTCATAGTTCTGAAGGCTAGGAAGTCCAAGATCAAGTTGCCCACAGATTGAGTGTCTGGTGAGAGCCCACTTCCTGGTTCGTACATGGCCATCTTCTCACTATGTCCTCACACAGCAGAAAGAGAGAGCAAGAGTACTCTCTGAGGTCCCTTTTATAAGGGCACTAATCCCATTCATGAGGGCTCCATTCTTATGACCTAATCACCTCCCAAAGGTCCCACATCGTAATATCATCACATTGAGGTTTAGGATTTCAACATGTGAATTTTGGGGAACACAAACATTCAGTCCATTACAGTGGATATTTTTTGCAACATTCCATGGTTCAGTACACTCTCTAGCTCACCACCTGTCAACTCACGCCTCACAGAGGGTCTGGCAGTAAACACTGGCCTCTTGTGGCGAAGAGGAGACATGCACAGCCCTCCAATAACCCTCTCTAAGGAAACTGCCACTATTAATCCTCTTCCTCATCTATGCGTATTCACACGATGAAGATGGGAGACAAACACTTCTCTGTTATTCTTGGCCACAATTCCAAGACTTAAAACCTCCCATTAGGCATCAATAACTTTTTCCTGCTTGCTTTAACTTTTACCATCTGGCATGTGGTAAAACATCCTATAAATATTAAATGAATGGTTAATAAATGGATAAATCAATAAATGGATGGGA
The DNA here is from genome assembly GCF_021613505.1 of Equus quagga. Classification (NCBI taxonomy): domain Eukaryota; kingdom Metazoa; phylum Chordata; class Mammalia; order Perissodactyla; family Equidae; genus Equus; species Equus quagga. Next base: position 21,909,309 of record NC_060283.1, read on the forward strand.
GAATAACTCCATTAAAGAATACAATCTTTGTGAGCTTGAAGAAATACCAATATTCTCTATATAAATCCTTCTGAGAGAGAGTCACTTGGGGGTGAAGCATGTAGTGGAGAGTAAGGCTGATGCCGTTGAGAGGACTGTTGAGGAAAGAATCATAATTGTCTATCTTCATTTCTCATGCATACAAGCTTGGATGAATAAGATATGTCAAGGGTCTGCTTTCCAATGGTCAATATCCAAGAATACAAGACCCAGATCTCAGTTTAATGACTGAATCCATACATGAGATTCTTAATCCATTGGAACGAAGGCTCAAGACTCGAGGTTGGAAATTAGGCAGAAATGATCCTGAAGAAGGAAGATACTTTGCCAGGGCTACAGGATATTTCAGCTATATTATGGATGAAAATAACTATTTTGGCCTAGAATTAATATTAAATTATAATTTCATAATCTTTTTTTTTCCTTTTTTTTGCTAAAGAAGATTTGCCCTGAGTCAATATTGGTTGCCAATCTTCCTCTTTTTCCTTGAGGAAGATTTATCCTGAGCTGACATCTGTGCCAGTCTTCCTCTATTTTGTATGTGGGTCACTGCCACAGCGTGACTTGATGAATAGCGTAGGTTTACACTCAGGAACTGAACCTGGGCCGCCAAAGTGGAGCATGCCACGCTTAACCACTAGGCAACAGGGCCAGCCCCAAATCTTCCTCTATTTTGTATGTGGGTCACCACCACAGCATTGCCACTGACAAGTGGTGCAGGTCTGCACCTGGGAATGGAACCTGGACCACCAAAGCCAAGCATGCGGAACTTAAACCACTAGGCCAAGGGACTGGCCCCTCATATTATTTTTTATTTGCTCCTTTTTCTTTAACTGACTAAAATGTATTGTTTTCACAGCATTTCTCATTGCCATTGTATGTTTTATTTAGAGGATAAAAAATGTCCCCTCTTCCTGGACAAATGCATGAAAGTGTGACTTTTCTGGCTCCCTGGCTCCCTTTTAGATAATAGCAGTCCTAGGATAACTTTAAATAACACAGTGTTGGCATTTTCAGTCCAAAATACTAATCAAAACTTCACATTTGAGTTAGCATAAATTCTTTTTTTTTTTTCCTTCCACTGTCTGGGCCTCTTTGGGCTCGAGTCTTGTAGTGGAGGAGGCAAAGTGTATGTTTTCTCCGGTGCCTCTTCCTCCGCTTTCTAACTGCTGATTTGATTGGAACAGGTCAAATTTTGGTATTGGGAGGAGCGTACAGAAGGAAGGGAAAGAGATACTGTGACATAGGTCAGTCTCCTTCGGCTGGTGGCTTGTAGTTGTTTTGTGAGGCAAGATGGTTAAACCTCTAACCCTGGGTAGGCCTGGCTTATGTTTTCTCTGAGGGCAGAGGTTTCCATTGGCTTCTTGGGTTTAAATGGTGACTTCCCACCTCCTTCAGTTGCCTTTTCCTGAAAAGATGCAACTCTATTCAGCTACCTGGTGGTTTTTTTTCTCTACCTGTTGCCCTCCAGTAATAGACCTCCAGCCTTTTTCTGCTCAGGTCTCAGGACTCAGACAGCCCTATTGGACAAGGTTCAAGACAACAACTTGTTGGGTTGTGGCCCACTACAACAACTCTTACATAAATGCGCCCCATAAACTCTGGGAATGAAGACCTACCTCAATGAGGGGCATTCTCTTGGTCCTCCAAATAAATAGCCTTTCTTTTGTCATCAAGAATTCCAGGGCAGGAGTCAAATCCCACCCCAGAACTGACTTCCTTTCCCAGGTGTAAGTCAGGCATCAGCCCCCAAATGCAGGAAGCACATTTCATATTGTCTGGGGGATCCTCTTGAAACCCATTCTGCTAGGTTTGCAGTGGGAAAGAGCAAACCTTTATTCTCCTCTCAAAGAGGAAGTGGAACTCAAAGCCTGACAGTAGCTCCCGTCAAAGAAGTCTTATTTTCAAACTCTCCTTTTCTTCACATTCTCACCTCTTCCTCTTATAATTTTTTGATTGGAAGACTCCAAGAAGCCTGAAATTAGTTTCCCCTTGAAAATCTACACATGGAAATTTGGCTTTGGAATTTTGCATCTCTTCTGTCTTGGAGTTTTCATGGAAGTATGGTTTTCAACACACTGTTATATAGAGAATAGATACATTCAAGTTTCAAACTACAGATTTAGATTGAACTTTCAGAAATCAAACTATATGTAAATCAGAAATGTTCTGTCTTTGTAAAGGTAGCCAAACATGTACTCTTTCTCCAATTTTTACTTGCATTTAGTGGCTCCAATTTTTTTTTTAAATTGGGCTTTAGTGCTGGCTAATTCAGTTAATTCTAGTTAATTCGACTTGTAATGATGAGATGAAGTGGAAGGCATTACATGCTCTGACTCCCCGATTTCTCTTTGTAAGTTATTTCCTTGCCTTTCCAGTTTCTTTCAGAATTCAAGAGCTAGCAGATCGTAAGCAGCTGTGTGCCTTTTCATCTGAGCAAAAATCTTAAACTACTAAATGAAAATTTGTTCTTTTTACTCCCTCCATACAGTTTCAATAAACTGAATTAGCCTATTTCATTACATGAAAATTCCCTCTGATGAGTGAAATAGCTACTAATGAATAAAACTGTCAACAATTAGATAAAGCAAGTTGCTAAAAATCTAAACTATTTATCTGCTTCAACAGCCAGCGGGAATGTGGCCAAAGGAAATTGTATCTGTTCTCTTCCTCTACTGTCCCAAGGTTTAGTTGTGAAAATCCTCATCAAACTGCCATTTTTTTTCCTCACTTGAAAAAAATAATTCTAATTTTTACATGGAAGATTAAGATAAGAGTAGCCATGAAAAAAAGAAGAAAAGACATTGGATAAAATTAACCCTACCGGATGTAAAGAAACTCAGAATATTGCAGTAATTAAAATAGAAGAGCAGTGGCACAGAAAGAAACCAGCAAATAAATGGCCAAGACCTTTTAATTTAAATTTACGTAATAATGACTTCATTTCAAACCAATGAAAATTTAATGAATTATTTAAGATTATTTAATGAATAATGCTAGAACAAGTAGCTATTAACTTGAGGAAGTATACACATATAAAACATATGGGACAGATGTGCTGAAATATATATCTTTAGTGTTTTACTTGACAGTAAATTCTAGTTAAATCGAGAGTTAAAGCTGAAAAGTGAAACTAAGAGAAGTTACTAGAATAGCAAATAAATTTCAAAAATAATGTTAAAAATATTGGACTAGGAATTGTGTTTATAGGCATGACAGGAAGACCAAAAAGCTTCAAAAGAAAAAAAAAAAGATAACTAAGTCTACATAAAAATACTGAAATTTCTAGGGGCGGCCTAGTGCGTAGTGGTTAAGTTGGCGCGCTCCACTTTGGCAGCCCGGGGTTCGTAGGTTCGGATCCCAGGTGCAGACATACACATCACTCATCAAGCCATGCTGTCGCAGCATCCCACATACAAAATAGAGGAAAATCGGTACAGATATTAGCTTAGTGACAATCTTCCTCAGCCAAAAAAAGGAAGATTGAAGACAGATGTTAGCTCAGGGCAAACTTTCTTCATGAAAATCAAGAAGAATGCTAAAATTTCTCAATAGCAAGAATTATAGAAATATAAAAAAAATTACAGCCAATAATAACTGGGAAACATGCATAATATATGATAAGACAAAGCACCTACTTTAGATGTATACAAAGAAAGCATACATATCAGGAAGAAAAGTCTAAAAACTAAATAGAAAACCAGGCACTGGGTATAAAAAGGCAGCTTTCTAAAAATAAGATCCAACTAAGTCTAAAAATATAAAAACATGATCAACCGCATGGTAATTAAAAACAAATTACAACAGTGAGTTTTTTTCACCATTGAGATGAGCAAAAATAAAAACTAATGAATACATTCAGTGTGGGTTAGAGTGTGAGGACAGACCTACTGCACTATTGGTGGATATGTTGGAAATATATTTTTGAAAAGCAATATGGTAATGCCTATCATAATTGTAAATGTGAATCACCTTTGACTCAGTTTTTGTAGTTTAGGTTTTTTTTAATGATCCACTTTTAGCATTTTAATCTAGAAATATATTGGTCTATAAAGATATGTATTTTAATGTTGGCAGTAACTCTACTGGGGAAAAATTTAACTGTTCATCAATAATGGGCAAGATTTAAATTCTTATATCCCCCCAAAGGAATACTCTGAAGCAATACTGTACAATAACAAATGAGAAAAGCACGTAACATATTAACAGGTATAGAATGGGCCCAATTGTGCTAAAAAATATGCTTAGAAAATACCAAAGGATTAACCCCATACAGCTAATGGTGGCTTTTTCTGGAGACAGGGCAAAAGGAGGGGCTATGTTTTATTTTTATTTTGAGCATTTCTGTAGTTAAATTAATTTTTGAAATAAGAATGTGTCACTATTATAGTAATCACATAAAACACAATGAAACAGGGGCAGATAGAAGGCTTGGCAGAAACAATGCCTAGATTTAAATAGGACATAGCATTTATAATATAGTACTGTGTGATGCTAATGTAATTGAAATTATGGAAGTCTATCCAAAAAATCTTAGCCTGAGAAGAAACAAACTGCCTAGTCAGCAGCTAGCTCATGTACTCACCAGGCCAGGATGAAATAAGACCTTGTTATCTTTACCCAAAAAGGATTAGTCCTAGGGAACAAATTCCTTTTCTTATCAACTCTGAGAATGGCAGGTTTTACTGAAGAAATTCACCGTAACTTTGAAACTTGGAGGTCTGTGTGTGAATATTTGTAGAACTAATCGTTATGCTTTGTGACATACTTTAACAATTACTGGTTCCCCTATTTATCTTCCAAGGCTGCTGGGGATATTATGTGAAATAATAAATGTGAAAATGTTGTCAAAGGGTACGTAGGAGGTAATTATTATTGTTCAAGTGTAGGCTTAAGGCACAAAAACATCACCATAAGTAATAACCATGAGTTTTTAAAATTGCAGCTATTAAATTAAAATAAGGAAATACTGCTTTGGCTTCCCAAACTGACAAAGCTTTAAAAAAGAAAAACTTGATGAATGCAGTGTTGCGAAGGAGTAAAATTCGTTGTCTCTCTGGAAGGCATCTTGGAAATATATGTTAACATGTCTTAAAATAAGCAGATCCATTGAACCAGTAATTCCCTTTCTAAGAATATATCTTGAGGAAATAATGTATAAGTATTTCATCCCAGCATAATTATAAGGTAGCAACAAATTAGAAATAATATAATGGCCAACAACAGGAGACTGGTTAAATAATTACGGTATTACATGTACTCATTACAAAAATGCTGTTGGAAATTAGAAAATGTACATGAAATGTTATTAAAGATTAAACAATTCATGTATAATATGGTTCAATTTTGCCAGAAATTTTGCTTTAAAGATAAATAATAAGGTTGACATGGCTAAGATAACTTACCCATGTTAACAATGTCATTAAAATAGATCTAGTGGACTTTCAAACTAACACACATGTGTGCACACAACAAACAAAATGTGTATAATAAAGACCATTTAGTTCAGTACTCACTGTGTGACAGGAAATTTTCATACAGCATCTAAAGAAATCCAATAAAAATCCTGTACTTTGCTCACATGATTTCAGAGATGAATAAATAGAGGTTCAAGGAGGCTGAGTGTCTGCCCCACAGCCAAATACAAAAAAACAAAACAAAACCACAATGACCATGTGGGCCCTTCTTCTTGATAGAAAGTCCCTCTATCTAGGCTTAGAGCTTTCCTGTGATTGGAGACCTCAGCTGAGCCTACACAGAGCCTTCCAATGTGAGTGCCTGGAATCTGGTAAGCTGCTCACCCACTCAGTTGCCTAAGTTAATAGGCAAGGGGAAAAACACTCTGGGACTTTGTGGAAGATATTTTCACAGGAGTGTTAGAGAGTCTAGAGAGATGGGGAAATGGAGACAACAATATAACATTTGAACTCAGGATGGCCCTTGCGTGACAAGAGGCAGATAAACTACAGAAAGAAAGGTTTAGATATGGAGCAAAATTTCCAGAAAAATTAAAGAAGCTAACTGGTATGATGGAGAAAAACAAAAAACAAAACTGTTTCTCAGCCCAAGTCTTTCCCAGGAAAGCATTCTGTCAGGAAGAAATGGCTTCAGGGCAAAGAAGAACTCCAGGGTAGAGGTGTAATATGCTCTATTAATAAATGATAATAACGGTATACCTCTTAGGCAATATTTGCTAAATAATGAAGGGTCTCTGAATATTAAGGGCATTTTACCAGAGCGCCCTCACATGGGAAGCAAAGTACGGCATAATTTGTCTAATAGAAAGAATTACAATTTAATACACTGAAAGCCCACAAAGGCTTTAAAGGAATTATGTCATTTTATACCCAAAGTGACAGAAACAGTACAAAATGAAAAGAGGCCTGGGACACCCAAATTACTGTGGTCAGTAAGTGAGCTGTAAAAACTGTTCAGCTAAAGACATGGGTCACTTTTTATGGAAAAGGATGGATGGTCCAGAAGGAGAAACTGAGAGTTCAAAGAGTGGAGCCATGAGTTGCAAAAGAGCATTCGTAGGACGGGAATGGGCCCTAATTGAAGAAGTGAGATTACTATGAACCAGGGCCTGTTCTACGCCTCCAGTCTGTACTATGGGGGGAAGGATACCTTCCACATTTCTGCACAGAAAACATCATGAAACCAATGCAGTGAGGACTGACAGCAGCACGATGCTTGCTTGCTATCTCATGTGCTTTGCATAGTGGTGAACACCGGGAGAAGGAATCTTGGATAGAACAGCATTCTCTCCAAAGACCAGAAAGTGAAGCACCTGCAGACAGCATTACATCCTCAGTGAGTTACAGGTAGTGCAAGGAAGGACGATTCTAGAGTAGTCCAGGGGACTTGCTCGTATGCATGTGTGAACAACCCTCTGCAGACTCCCAGAGATATCAAGAAGAAGGGCTGCATTTTGAAGGGGATGAGGCCCTGCCATCAGCAATTTTGGCACTAAATAGAATTTGATATTACATATCAAAGAGACCCTTATAAAATGTACAGCCTAGTAAGGCAAAGTTAATTTAAGTTACCTGTGTTTAGCATGGAGGGTGCAGAAGAGAAGAAAATTCTTAAAGTCTGACTCTGACGTCTTTTCCTACATCCTGAGTAGCAAGAATCCAATCATGAGGAAAATAGATTAATCTACGAATTCCTCAATTGTTTTTATGCGCCTCTGTCTCAGTTATCTATTGGCGTGTAACAAGCAACAACACTTAGCAGGTTACAACAATAACCGTTGCAATGTATTTCACAGTTCTGTGGGTTGTTTTGGAACAGATGGGCACTTCTTTCTCTGGTCTTACTGGAGTATCTTATGTGGGTGTAATCAAGTGGTGGGTGAGATCAAAGTCAACTGAAGGCTTGACTAAGACGTTGGAAGAGGTGGCCTCTCTTCCTCTTCGTGTCGTCTCAGGGCCTCTCTCCTCTACATGGAACATGAATTCTTCACAGCGTCTCCCTAGAAGGGTGTCTGGGACTTTTTTACATGAAATCTCAGTGTTCTCAACAAGCGCAAAAGTGAAAGCCACCAGACCACCTTGAGGATTAGTCCTAGCACTGGCAAAATATTATTTCATACACATTCTATTGATAAAATGAGTCACAGGGCCAGCTCAGATTCGATGTGGGAGGGCACCAGCCAAGAACACGAATGTAGGAGATGGGGTTCTTTGTGAGTCAACCTTCGGGATCAGCTACCCCATGACAGTAGCCACTATGTGTCAGGCACTGTGCTAGGGTGAGGTATACAGTAGAGAGTAAACTCACATGAGCTTGCAGCCTTCAAGGAGCCTGAAGTCTAGAGGGGAGATAAACACCAAACAAGAAAAATTGCACAATAACAATTGCTCCAAAGGGGAAATGCTGTTGTTTTCAGGTGGATATTGATGCTAATAAAGGAGGTCAGAGAAGACTTCTTGGGGAAATATGGCTGGAGCTAATGAGAAGGGTAGATAACAATAAGCAACATGACTAGGGAATGGAGTAAGAATTCCAGCAAGGGGAAACAGCACCAATAAAAGCCTGAACAAGTACCAGGCACTGAAAAAAAGGACAGTGAAGTTATAGCTGAGAAATTGTGGTGGGCATCTTGATGTAAGAGCAGGCTGGAGAGGGAGCTAGGAGCCTTGCGTAGTCTTCATTTTAGAGCAATGGGAAGCTATTGAAACGTTTCAAAAGTAAGAGGTGACAGCATCAGTCTTGCATTTTGAAAAGATCCCTCTGGCTGCAAGGTGGAGAGTGGCTTTAAGGGTATGCATCAGAGATGACTTTATTTCACCTAGGAGGATATTGCAACCCTCCAGGTGAGAGGTGAGCTTCTTCCTCTCTTTTATTTATCTTAGTAGTGCTGGATTGATGACGGACAGGCCCTGGAAGAATTGCTTTCATTTCTTTTCTAATCAGTTTTCAGGCTTCTATTTTCTTTTTCTTACTCAGATAAAAGCGATTCTGGGTCCAAAACAACTTACAGGAAAGTGTAATCGAAACCAATCAAATGAAGTAAAGAATATCTTAAAAGGCAGGCAAGACAGGGAGCCAAACTCGACTCACCTTAAACTCTCAATTCTTTCAGAGTCATCACCTCCAGTAGGAATCCTCTTAGAATCTCTAATAAAGCAAACCGCAATGCCTAAATTTTCCTTTTCTTTGTTTTCTTCAAACTCAAGTCCTAAACCTTCTTATCAATTTACTTACTCCTCCAAACAGAAGTGTTGCTTGATGCAGAGTGACACAGATATGGGTTCAAACCCTTGCTCTGCTGAGTGAACTTACATAAGTTTGTGAACTTCTCTGAATGTCAATATTTTTATCTAATAATAAAATAAAGAGCTTAATAGAATATGTCCAATAAGTTGCAAAAAAGTCAATGAGATGATGCACGCAAAGGGCTTAGCCTAGTGCCATACATCCTAGTGGTTACAAGACACACCTTGGAGTTAAATCAATCTTGGCTCAATTCCCAGCTCTGCCATTTATTAACTGTAGGGCCTTGAGTAAGTTATTTACTGTACTGAAGCTTCAATTTTTTCTTCTTTGTAAAATGCATATTAATATAATATCTCTTTATGGTGTTTTTGTGAGGATTACTTGACAAAAGCCATAGAAAGTACTTAATAGAGTGATTGGCATATAGCCAACATCTAATAAATGGTAACTGCTATTATTATAAAAATTATTAGCTCTCAATCAATTTAATTCAATTCTTCCTTCTCCCTTCACCAAGACCTTTTTCCCATGCATTGTCTTCTCTTAATTGCCTGCAACTTTCCTTACATGCTATGCATTCTCTTTTCTCTCTCTCCTTCTCTCTCTCTCTCCCTCCCTCCTTCCACCTTCACTCCCTCTCCTGTGCTCTCTCTCTCTCTCTCAAAATCTGGACAACAAAAACAGTGAAATAATACAAACAATTGAAACACCTAAGAATTCAGAAAGTTAATTTTGGAAAAGTAAATTGTTCGAACACAGGGAAATAAGTCACAATTTAATAATTTATCAAATTAATTTAATTCTTAGTATAGGACTAGAGTTTTATAAATCCCCCTATCTCATCTATTATCACTGGACACATCAAAAGTTTGGTATTAAAGCATCCACTCACTTTCTCCCATAAATAGTTTGCAGAGTACCTATCAACCAAGAAATGGATATGATTTAAAATTTTTGTGGAGTTAATAGCACTTTTATATTTACTCTAGGTTCAGATATTGTTATTTAGATTCCAAAAATAAAACTCCTTTCATTTCTATACAGTACTTCACTTTAGTGTCTAAGTCCCATAGTGAACAAAACTGTCTTGTAAAACTTAATTAACACATAAGCATAAACCAGGTCTTCTTTTACGTTTTTTCTCATATAAGGAATAGAGGAGACACTTTGCAATGCCAAGCATATTTTTCCTTAGTTGTAAAAGGACAGCTGTTTTTGAAATACAGCTGCCAGAAGGAAACCCTCAGAGAACTCTGATTTACTGTTAAAATTGGTGGAAAGTGTAAGAAAATGATCAAAATATTTTAAAGTCACAGTCAGGAAAAAATAACTTTGCTTTCTATATATGAACGGTAATTATACTGTTGAACCCAACTATGAAAATTTGTTAGCTCAGGTTTTGAGATGATGCAATATTGAGGTGTCCATCTTAAAGATTTTTATCCCATGGAGCATGCTGATATGACAGATCTCTTGGATCACGTTTGACTTCGTGAAATGGGCTCGCTCTCTCCGCTTTTAATTGTACAGTTCTAATTATGTTCAGTTCTGTTTATATTTATACCAGACTATAAAACTTAATGAGCCAAAATACAAAATAATCTACCTAGGATATTTTTCAGAAATAAAATAGCTCGTATTTTGCGGAGCAATATCTTCAGACACAGCAGTTTCTAACAAGTATTGGGGAACAGCTGTTCTTTGATCCCTCTTAAATATTGTCAGCCATATTTGAAGTGAACCAATTAGGACTTGTGAAGTTCTACAGCCAAGAAAGGGCCTTTAATGTGTGTGATATTTAAGTGATGTAATTTCATTATTAAGTACAATGTTAAATTGACGTAGCTCTGTCCACGTGATTAAAATTCCTCTTATGATGGCACGCATCAAACAAACTTCGTTATCTCAGACCCTCTTCATTCAGAATGCGTGATAATTAAAGAGAGAAGAGGCTTGAGATTATAGGCACAGTTACATGTGAAGAAATCTTTTACTGAACAAGGGAGATGGGGGGACTTTTTCCTTTAAAAAATATTTGAGAAACTAAATTATTCTTAGTACTCTAGCAGTGTTGACTTGCATGATTAGCTTAATATTAGCTACTGTCACTGTGATGGAAAATGTTCCATGTATTTTATTTATGTAATCAGATTTAACCTTATGAGGTGAGGATAATTAATTTTAGCTTATAAATTTAAAAAACTGCTACCATTTCCACGAGTTCCAAGGACTTATCCCAGGTTATTCTGCTGTCAGGAAGGAGTCGTCTTCCAGCTAGCTCCCTAGTGCATTATTTTCCAACTACCCTACCAGGTCTTCCATTTAAAAACAAGATTGCTAAACTAATGAAATATAGAATTTTAAACAGGACAATCAGTGCCTCTACTTAGCATTGCTAGACATTCAAAAACAGTCCATACATTTGATTAGTTTATATCCACCTTCTGCCTCTCTTAATAAGTTCTAAAGAAGGAGATGGTAGCATTTTGCATAACTGGTACTGACAGAGTTTAAAGAAAACCAGGCACATGGCTGGGGAATATTCCCTTTTTACTTCTTCCTGCATAATTTTCCATGAAATCAACAGGGCCCCATGCAAGAAGTAAAGCAGAGGTATTCAGACAAGGACATAAGCACCTGAGAAGCCAACCCAATTTCCCTTCTGCATAAAATTACCTGTAAAACGAAGCTAAAAATAAACTCTTAATGCAAAGAAATGGTTGGAGTTGGCATAGGACCTTTAAGCCACATTCTGATTACCCCTTAGCGCTATGTGAAGTGTATCTTGTTTCTAACTCACAGGGGGATTTGTCAAAATGTGTCAAGCAGATACTCTGCACTATTTATCGAAAGTCCACACCACCCAGAGCATTGTATAAAGAAGGGCGTGTCCCTTAAATAGGCCAGAACGAAAGACTGATTGATCGCCGCACGTCCCTGAGCAATGTGGAACATGGCTGCATAACAGTCACATTGGCTCCGTCTGATAATAAGCAAGACTCAAATCTTAAATTTAATGAAATAGTGTATTACTTCTGAAAATTCTAGAACGCCTCTCTCCAAAACACAAATTTTGGGAGGTGTGGTCATGCATAATTGACCAGCAGAAAATACAACCTGCTAATGTATATGTGAAATAATTCAAATACGGAGTGATAGCACCATACTATAATCTCTTTTAATTTAGATTCATTGCAAAGTCAAAGAGAGTGGGACAAGAAAGAGTTCACAATTGACAACTTTTCCGTTGTTCTATTGATAATGTCTACTCTGGAAGGTACTGATCCAGGAAAACAGACTGTCAAATAGGAGAGAGAGATACCAAATTTGTAATGTTTGAAGAAACCAAGACTGAATAAGGGCACAATATGAATTTCACAAGGTTATATTACACGTCCGGGAAGGCAGAGGTGGGTAATCTCCTCTCCAGATTTCTCTGCAACTGGGTGTTTTAGAAATAGCTCCTACTTTTCAAAAGACCTGATCAGATCACACTGACAAAGGACTATGAGGGTCCCATTCATCTTTAGACATTAGCTCTACCTACAACGAAGCCTGAAAAAGTAGAAATTCCTGGGACTGTGAAGTCAGACAGATTTTAGATTTAATCTTGGATAAGGGTTTTACAAACATATGACGTCTAGACACATACATCATTGAAACATAATATACTTTACCTTTTGGAGGACACAATGTTTCCTTCTTTGAGGAGCTATCGCTAGGATTAGGTGTTATGTGTACAGCACACCTAAGACACGCAGTATTAGATGATGGCTCTCCTCTTCTCTCTTTGTATCCCTCTTCTAATTAATAAATTTTCTTTGTAGTGGCACTAGATACTTTGCCGTAATATTGCTTTTTTCTCGTGCAGTCACTGTATATTGATGGTATACATTCAAGCGTGGCATAGAGGTGATTGGCATTTTTGTAATATATGTTGCTATTCGTATAATTTACTGTTTAAAAGTAGAAATATTCAAGCCAAATCCACTGTTTATATAAAAATATATGCATATGCAGGAGAGACAAAGAGACAAGAAGCATTAACAAAGCCTGTGACCATTTGTGGAGTGCAGAAGAAGGAAATTTTCCCCCATTTGGAGAATAATGAAACTCTGGTTCACTATGGGAGCTGAAAGGGCAATCAATGTACAAAGCTAATCATGCTAGCTCTAATAAAAAGCAACTCAGAAAGGAAAAATTGACAAAATATCTGCAGAGCTTGCACTTCAGATATAATTTAATTTAGAAAGAAGGGTCCATGAGACATGAAGCATTTAATATAATAGTAAAGATGATGAGTCATTTAATAGTCCTAATGAAGAGCAAGTGATAAGAAAGTCAGCTTGGAGGCTGGGTTTATAGCAATCAGCTATCCTTTGAATATTACGATGCTTTGAATAGTTACTATTCATGTTATTTCATTCACTCATTCATTTCATTCACTTGTTACTTGTTCATTCATCAAATAATTATTGAGGGTATATTACGTGACAAATACTGGTGCATAGACTATGAAAGGACATACGGTCATTGCCCTCATGAAATGCATAGTTTAGTAGAAGAAACAGACAGACAATTATGAAGTAAACAAAGACACGAATGGGACCTTTGTTTCCCATTGTGGCAAGCATTTGCAGGAAATAAACAGGGTGACGAGTTAGTGGATAGTTCAGGGACACCATTTAGGTTGGAATAGGCAAGTAAGGCTTCTTCTGAAAACATGCATTTGTACTGATTCCTCGGGGAGTCAAAAGAGCAAATCATACAGATCTATAGAAGTGAGCATTCCAGCCAGATGGAAGAGGAACGTCAGATCTGGCGAGTTAGAAAAACATCACAGAACAGAATGGCTTGAGATTTGTGAGCAAGGTGGGAAATGCTATGAAAATCATTTGGAGAGGTGGGCGCCTCCCTCAGATCCTCTTGACTATTTGTTGAAAAATGACTGGGAATGGAATGGGATATGTAGAAGCAGGGAGGGCAGTAAGAAGCTGTTGCAATTGTCCAAGTGAGAGATGGTAGTGATGTGAACTAGGGGGCTGAGAGTGGAGATGTATTTTAGTGTAGAATAAACATCTATTTGCAGAACAAAGAGGATTTAGTGATTCAGAGGAGAGAAATCAAAGATGCTGCCTTTGTTTTTAAGTTGAACAATTGGAAGGATGAAGTTGCATTTGCTTAAATGTTAATGACCAGTGGAGGAATAAACCAGAATGGTAGAAATGAGTCAAGTGATCCTTTTGGACATCTCTGGTTTGACAGGCATATTACACCACCAAAATGGGCTTCCCCAAACAGTACATTGGTTTTTGTGGTGATAGAGGCGACAACCAGCAATGTTGTTTTACAGTGCTGCTTTTGTAAAAATGCTTCACATTCAGGAAATAGTTTGGTTTCTTAAAAGATTTTGCTTGAAACCTTGGGACGTAGACCATCTAATTGGCCAGAAGGCCAATGAAGCTCCTAATTTGGTTTACGAGGTAAAGTTCTTCATAAACCAAATCAGGTAACCAGACACAGACATATGTATTTGCCTAGAGTTCACTGAAGTATTATAATAAAGCCAGAAGTCATCATTAATACTAGAAAACACTGGAAGCAGCTGCAAAATGTTAAAGAAAAAGTCATTAGAAAAAACGTCAATACCTAGGAAGGAATCCAAGCTCCTTCGCTTATAAGACCCATAACTCCTCAATCTCGGTTTTCTTTCTATAAAATAGACATAAATTCCGAATCCATTAGGTTGTTTCGAAGATTAAATAAGATAATGATGCACAAGTATGTAAAAACGCAAAAGAACTATAGACATACTTAAGATAATTCATTGGAATAATGCCCTGGGTTATATCAAACCTATGGCCCTAAAGAGACACAGCCTGTTACTGTATTATCTTGTTATTTCATTTTGCCAACATGAACTTAATTTGTAGTTTCAAAGGAAATATTGCAAACCACAACCTTTTTTTTTTCATTTTGAACTACATTTATTTCAAAGTTCTGATAAATTGATAATTAGCCCATGTTCTTAGGTACTTTCTATTTCACCAAACCTTTCTTAGTTTTGTGATTTATTGAAATGGGTATACTTCCGAAGATAATTTCATTTGAAATATTTCCACAGAAAACTAAATTCTTAGGAATGGCTTTGGGACATAGAGAAGAAAATGACGGGATGTGTTGACACACAGTATTTCTATATCAGAGGTGCCTTCAGCACTTTGGTGTGAACTCATGATAATATCATCATGGCAGGGTAAGTAGATGGTAAACAATACCATTAAAAACAAAACACACGATGTCTGCTTATACTCAGGGTTCTCAGTCCATATGCATGACCTATGTCATCCAGGAGCTGAACCCTCATCATGCTCAAGAATCCTGCATTTAAATGCAGAGAACCTAGATTGCTCTAACAGGAAAAAGAAGACAGTGTGATGACACTCATAGTGAAAACGAAGTGCTTATTGTTTTATTCAAAATTAACTGAGACTATTATCATTTAGAGTAAGTTAAGCCTGGATAAATAACACACCAGTATGCTCAAGCAAGATATTGGCAAAGGTGAATATTACTTGCGTTCTTCTAAAGCTCCACAAGACTGTCTTATTTCATAGGTCCAAATTTCGAATTGAATGCTGGTATTCTCTCTTCCAAATTATGATGTTCTTTTATTCAGATAGGTACACAGAAAATGGTGACTACAGAGTAAAAATTCCTTTCTTACTGACTGACTGACTTACTGATTGAATGACAGGCTGGAGGGATTGAGGGAGGAAGAAAGGAAGATATAAGGAATATTTCATTAGAAAAATGCTCCATCTGTGTGATACAGAAACAGATGAAAAAGACTAGGTTTTTCAGTTCCTCTCATGTTTTATACCTGCCAAGAGTGGTTTAAACCATGTTGTCCACTCCTAAGACTTCCCTTACTCTACTCACCCATTATTTCCTCCCGACCCTAAAGTTATTCACATTGCCTAGAGAAAAAAATCTCTAAACATTGATATTTCTCTTAAAAACGGTTATCATCAATACTTAAAAGTGTTAGAATGCTGTCGTAGGTCATCATCATTGAGAAGACATGACCACTGGTTGACCCTTGAGCTGGACCTGGGCAATCAGAGGCTCTTCACTCCTCCCCTGTCCTTGGAATGTTCATTCTGCCCACTGTTCCCACAGTGGAAGCCATTTTCAAGGATTCAGCCTTGAGAGAGTAAGCTGTTGTTGAGACAGTTTGGACAGCATAGGGACTGAAGCCAGTTAAGACCTCTACATAAACTTTAAGATTCTGATGGGCTGGTGTGGAGATCTTCTCATCTTGCAACTGCCTCAGACAAGCCTCGTATGTAAGTTCCCTTGCGTATGACAACTGCCATCTACCATTCTGGAGTGGTCTGTCTCTCTCTTTGGTCTCTCCTTGCCCTCTGTGTAAGAGGGCCAGTTTGTGAATCAACAAATGTAATAGTTTGTTTTACTGGTGGGGGTCTCCTTCTGATTTGACATTCAGAATTATTAATGATATTTATGGTTTTAGACAAAATAATATGAACTAATCATACTCCATATCAATTTGCAAAGTTGAAGTCCATCATAACTCAAAAAAAGAGAGCATTTAAATGAATTGCCAACCCTACACATTATAGTGACGTGCAAATTCTCAAGAAGTGATATAATTCAATTCCTGTAAGCTAAGCGTGACTCTGAATATTGGCTCTGGGCTCTCCTGCGGCTCTCCAATCTGTCCATAAATGCATCTATCAGTCATCATCAATTTAATGCCAATGTTAGATGGATACCTCCCAAATTTATATCTAGTCCTGACCTTTCTCCAGATTCAAATATCCAATTGCCTAATGTAATCTTCATATGAATGTTCCACAGAGCTCTCAAACTTATCAAGTCTAAAGATCTTTCAAGTTTTCACCAAAACATATTCCTGCCCCCCCCCTACTTCCAATCAATTTTTTCTCAATAAACTGCACTACTGTTTACCTAGTTACTCAAAATAGAGTCCATCTTTGTCTTGTTCTTTTCCTTGCCTTCATCTAATAGATTAGCAAACTCTATTAATTTTACTAGTCCCCATCCCCCAGAAGTATCTTAAATTCTCTCTCTTCTCTCCATCCCCACCAATATCTTCTGGTCTGAGATACATAACCTCGTCCATGGAATACTGTGGATCACTCTTAACATTTTGCTCTATTCCCACTCTTACTTTACTTTTATGTATTTGACACAGAACGCAGCTACGCCCTTTTCTTAGAACATACACTGAATCTCACGTCTCCTTTGCTTCCGCGGCTGTCCATTTTTCTCATGATAACATCCGAGCATTTATCACGGCCTGGGTGGCACCACATGAACTACCCTGCACTGTTCAGTGCAGTGGTCACTAGCCACATCAGACTGTTTAAATTCAAATGAAATTCATTTGAGATTAAATAAAATTAAAAATTCATTTCTTCAGTTATTCTAGCCACATTTCAATCGCTCAGGAGCCCTACATGGTTAGTGGCCACCATTCATGTGGAAAGTCCTATTGGAAAAATGCTGATACGAGCTGCTGTTCCTTGACTCAAACTGATCCCATGCCATTCTTACCCTGGCTCACCACCTCCTAGTCACACTGCTCGTCAGATTTCTCACCATGCCAAGCTCTTTCTCAATTCAAGAGTGCACACAGGTTTTCTTCTATGCACGGAATGTTCTCTTTATTCAATGTATGGGTACTCCATCTTCATCATTTAGATTTTAGCTTAAAATCTACCTTCACAGAGAAGACTTCGTTGCTCACTCCATACAAAGCAGGTCTCCCTTTGTTGGTATCTAGCTTAGCTCCTTATTTATTACTTACATTACGGTCATTACAATGTGAAAAATAATTTACGTATTTGTTTTCTTTGTTCCTGTATGACTTCTTCATGAGAATGGAAGCTTTAGGAAATCGGACTTCATGCTTATCTTGTTCACCACTACATACCCACAGTCTAGCACAGTTCCTGACACATAGGAGGCAACTCAAGAAATATCTATTGATGGAATGAAAAGAGGGCAGGAATTTAGCCATTCATAATGGTTTCTCATAGCCCTTACTTTAATATATGCTCACAAGTTTACACAATTTTGTTCAATTAAATCATATACTTCATGTCCCATGCTTGCCTCTCACATGCATGTTGTTAAGATATGCGCAAAAAGTAAGCATTCCCCAAATTAACCTCTACAGAAATATAGCTTTACAGTAAATATCAGTTTTCCTTATAACTGGCTTGCTATTTTTCTTTAAAAATATTTACTTAAGGCGATGATACCATAGTTTCACCTTTTTTATTGTGGGAAAATATACATAACATGAAATTTACCATTTTAATCATTTTCAAGTGTACAGTTCTGCGGCATTAAGTACATTCACATTGCTATGTAACCATCACCACCATCCTACTCCAAAACTTTTCATTTTCCGTAACTGAAACTCTGTACCCATTAAACACTAACTCCCCCTTCACCCTGCACCCATCCCCTGGCAATCATCATTTTGCTTTCTGTCTCTACGAATTTTACTACTCTAGGAACCTCATATAAGAGGAATCACAAAATTTTCCTTTGGGGACTGGCTTATTTCACTTAGAATAACGTCTTCAAAATTCATCCATGTTGTAGCATGTGTCAGAATTTCCCTTCTTTTTAAAGTTGAATGATATGCCATTGTATATACCACATTGTTTATCCACTGATCAGTTGATGGAACACTTGCATTGCTCCCACTTTGGGGCTATGGTGAATAATGATGCCATGAAGATGGGTATACAAGTATCTCTTTGAAACCTTGCTCTCAATTCTTTTGTTATACAGAAGTAGAATTGCTGGACCATATAGTAATTCTACATTTAATTTTTTAAGGAAGCATCATTCAATTTTCTATAGTGGCTGCATGATTTTGCATTTCTAACACCACTGTACAAGGGTTACAATTTCTTCACATCCTCATCAACATTATTTTCTGTTTTTTTGATAATAGCCATTCTAATGGATGTAAAGTGGTATCTCACGGTGGTTTTCATCTGCATTCCCTTAATGACTGATGGTCTTGAGCATCTTTTTGTGTGTTTATTCGTCATTTGCATAGCTCCTTTAGAGAAATGTCTGTTCAGTTTCTTTGCCTACTTTTAAATCAAGTCGTTTGTTTTTTGTTGTTATTATTGAGTTTTAGGAATTCTTTATGTGTTCTGCATATCAATCTCTTATCAGATTATTTGCAAATATTTCCCCCCGCTCTGTGATCTCAATGGTTTATAATAGCTTTTAATATGTGTTGATAGCTATGTCATAGACAGGTAAAAAATATTTTGTAAAATGCTGTTCATTTATACTTGATTTCCTTGAGAAGACTATATCGTCCCCCACCGCCCCCAAACCCTGCCCCGACCACCATAAGAAGAGTGTTAATGTTACACCTGGCTCTCCTCTTTCTTGCCTTTCACTGCTCCTTTTGGGGAGAAGACGAATTTATCTAAATGATGAATCACTGAGCATCTAACATTCATTACTTGCTTGGCTGAAATAAATGATTTAGTAGCCATATGCATACGTATTTTCACTCTGTCCCTGCATGAAGTGCCCTCGACCGGGAGGAATCAAAGTTTCTGATACTCATGTTTCCCTTTCAGGTGGGTCTAGACTTCAGAGGAAGTAGTAATAAGCCTCACTTTTCATTGCCTACAAAACAATACTCTCCAATGTAGCTTTAATAGCAATAACGTTGTTATTTTGATCCCTATCTGATGACTCTGTTTCTTGCTTGATTCAGGATCCAGATGGGAAAGGGATGTGATTAATTATCACTCTCAAAATCCCCAAC
Source organism: Equus quagga (assembly GCF_021613505.1). NCBI lineage: Eukaryota > Metazoa > Chordata > Mammalia > Perissodactyla > Equidae > Equus > Equus quagga. The sequence goes on from NC_060283.1 coordinate 21,928,933, forward strand.
GAGTAACACTGAAGTAAGGCATTTTCCCTATACGTGCCTCATTATCCCAGTCTCACTGCTGCTCATGCGAAGTTTCCTGCAAATGTTTATTAGTTCACTATCAACATCATAGGTTTTGGATGGGACAAAACAAAATTCCTGACATTTCAAAGGTCCAAGTTGAGTCTTGACGATTTTATTTCAGGTACTCTGTGGAGAACATTCCCATAGTAGACAGAGAGCTAGACCCGATGATGATGGAGTTGTTTTTCTACACAAATTTATTGAATTCTATTAAATTACAATTAAAATTACAATCATCAGCCACGACCTCAGAGATTCTCTGGCCTTCTTGTTAAACACACACACACACACACACACACACAGAAACACACACACACACACACACACATATATATATCTCTCTTCATTTATTTTAAGCTTTAGTGTAAAATTCCTATTAAAATGATTATTAAAATTTTTATGATTCAGTACATAATTTTTTACAAGTTTGGAAGATTAGAGAAGAAACCATAAATTCAGACATCAAGTAGTATCATTGATCTGGACTCTGATGATGTTTTGTATTTTGTATTCTTTACAAAGAGGTGGTGAGGAAAGTTTCCAAAATGGGAAGAAGACAAGGATTGTCTTATATTTGGTTCATTTCTGTACTCTCAGGACCTCAAACAGTGCCTGTAAGGAAGTTGAAACTCATTCATTCCTGCATTCATTCATTCATTCATTTAAAAAAATCTTTATTTGGCCCATACTATGGGCCACATGCCTTGCTAGGCCCTGCAGATAGTAGACAAAAAGAAACAGATGTGGTCCTGCCCTTACAGAGCTTACATAGGCATAAATCAAATAATTACAAAGACAAGCATAAGCTTTCACTGTGATAAACAATATGAGAGATGATTAGGTACTCTACAGCAGAATAAATAGGAAGATTGTATGTAAGTAGGTAGGTAGAGGAAGGCATCCCTGAGGATATGAAATCCAGCTGAAGTGTAAAGAATGAATAGGGATTAGTTGTGTGAAGAGGGAAATGCAAGAGGACAGCATTGCAAGAAGAGGGATGGTCGAAGACAAAGAATCGGTAGAAGTACAGAAACTTGAGAGAACGAAAAAAGGCCAGCGCATATGGAACAGTTAGAGAAATTAAGATCAAGAATGATTGGACAGAAACAAACCCAGAATTCTATTCTTTAAAATAGCATTAGAAAGTCTAATACCTAGGAATAAATCTAATGGAAGATGAAAAAAGCCTCTACACTGAAAACTCAAAAGCATGATCGAGATAAATTAAAGTAAACCTAAACGATGGAGGGATTATTTTGTTTATGTATTGGAAAAATTCAGTATTGTAGGATATAAATTCTCTTCAAATGGTTTATAGAGGCAATAAAATCCCAAACAAAATTTCAGCAATTTATTTTGAGATTGACAAACTGATTCTAAAATGCCAATGGAAATGCAAATAGCAAGGCAATCATGAAGAACAATGAACTGTAGGAGCTAAATTGCCAGATATAAAGATTGATTATAAAGCTATAGAAATTAATACGAGATGATATTGGTGGGGGTATAGATCACTAGACCAATGGATCAGTAAGTCCAGAACAAACTCACACAAAAACAATCACTTGATTCATAACAAAAGGAGTATTTCATTGCTGTAGGGAAAGACATGGTCTTTTAATAAATTGCACATCTATATGGAAGAAAGAGTTTCTTGAACAGTATTATATGCCTTACAGAAAAAAACAAAATCAATCCCAGATGTAGTTTAGATCTAATTGTGAAAGGTAAGACAATGAAGATTTTAGAAAAAAGCAAACACTATTACTTACTTTATGTTGGATAAGTAAAGATTTATTCGATAGGACACGGAAAAGACTAACCATAAAAAACGATAAATCAGAATACACTAAACAGTAACCATTATTCATCAAAATGCACCATTAAGAAAGTGAAGAGGAAAGGCACAGACTGGGAAAAAATATTTGCAATATTTATTTCAACAAAGAACTCATAGCCAGAATATATGGGGGAAAAAAGCAACAACCCTCAAATTCATTTGACATTGTCAACGATACAATAGAAAAAACGAGCAAAAAGCTTGGACAGCCACTCCATAAGGAGAATATCCAAAACCAATAACCAAATGAACAGCACTCAAGTTCTAAAATCACAAGGGAAGTACAAATTAAAGCCCAATTTGATATGAGTGCATAGTTACTGTTAAAATGAAAAGAACAGAAAATGTCAAATGTTGGGACACTGAAACTCGATACAATTTTGATGAGAGCATAAATTGGTATATGCATTTTAGAAAATATCAGAAATATCTGCTAAAGCAGAACATATCCATGCCCTATATTTAGATATAACCTCACAAAATAGCATAGGAGTATTCATCAAAAGACATGTACAAGAATGCTTATAACAGTATTATTTGTAATAGTTAATACTGCAAATGACTCAGATCTTCATCAACAGTAGAGAGGATTTAAAAAGTGTAGTGTGTTCATCAAATGAATTCTATGCAGCAACAGAACAAATGGCACGTTTGTATACACAACAATGTATGTTGTTGGCAGAGGAATAAAATAGATCGATGATCCTGAAAAGTTAGTACAGAAATAAACCAACACATACATAGTCAGCTCACGTATGATGAAAGAGATGTTTCAGTATAGTGCAGACAACTTAATTTTGGACAAAAGCAGCCAGATTTATAAACTACACATTGTACATTCTCATGTATAGAAAGTTGGAAAACAGGCAAAAGTAATCTGTGTTTCAGAGGTCAAGATAGTGGTCACCCTTGTGGGGTAGTGACCAAAGGGGACTGAGAGGACACTTCTAGGTACAGGAAATATTCTGTTTCTTGATTCTGGGAGCTGGTTCCATGGGCACATTAACTTTATGAGAATCTATCAAGCTATACACCTAAGATTTGTGCACTTTTTTGTACCATATTATACTTTAATAACATGTTTATTTAAAAAGTTAAAGAAAGATATAAGTCAAAATTGAAAGCACAATTTTGTGATGCAGACAAAGCACAGAGTTAAAAACTATGATATCTTTATCTTTTATCTAAGAAATAGAGAAAATAGTTGAAAGGTTTTAATAAGGAATATTGGTCTTATCAGATGGCAGTGACAGGAGAAAAGAAAAAATATGGACAGAATAGGGATATTTGGCGGGTTAAATCAACCAAATGTGCTGATGGACTCGATATTGCAGGAGGCAGAGGGAGCAGTTGTCACAATCCCCAGCCTTAGGCTTGCATACATGGATGGATGGCAGTACTATACTCTTTGAATTCAAATTCTAGTTTCCTGGAAGGAAAATTCTGAATCGGCCTTTGGAAAAATTAAACATGAAGTGCCGTTGAACCATCTAAATGAATGATGAGTAGACAGTTGAATGTAGAAGTCTACACCACAAAGAGAAGTCAGTACCAGAAATATATACTCATAAGTTATCTGTGTATGGATAGAGGGCAAATTGAATAGGGAGGCTATCAATAACGTGAGAAAAGTAGAAAGGCTGAATCCCGAGGAACTTCAGCAGTGAATGGCACTGTAGTGAGAAATGAACAAGTACATAATGCAGAAGTGGTCAGACAGGTAGAATAAAATCTAGGGCACAGGTGGATCATAGAAGGCAAGAGAAAGAATTAAGAAAAATGGGAAGGCCAGTAGCGTTGACTGTTGTTGAGAGGTCAAATAAGGGGGAATTCAGATTATACATTTATTCAGCAGAATAAATAATTCTTGAATGAATAAATAAATTATTGAAGTTAGATTTTCTGTACAGTTAATAGTGTAAAAGAAAACCATTGCTTTGGAAAATACCGGATTGAAATGGGTGAAAGTAAACAGCACATCATTCACAGAGTGGAGAATGGATCCAAACAGGAATTCTTTACACTTTGTGTTTCTAGTAACCTCATGTTGATCATCTTCCAAAACCTCACTATAGAAAAAGGTTCTAACTTGACATTACAGAATCTGGTCTTTTAGATGCATGCTTACAATTTTGGTTTAGTTGCCTAAAATGAGGTTCATGAGTCAAAACACATTGCAATTTGCATTTAAACCAAATTTTAAAGTCCCTATTTTGACATCCTGAAACTACTGGTTTTTAGGAGAGCAATTTAAAAATGTGTAAGTTTGGCTGAAAATTTCAGACCAAGCATAATAAAAAGCAAATGCCAAGAATTAGAGTCATTCTTAAAAACATTTTCTAAGGTGAAGGGTTTCAGACTTTATGACAATTCTAAAATTCTGACTTCAGGAAAACATAATTTAACATCCTATTAATCAAGATGGTTAATCCTTCAGAAATATTGACCCATACTTTTATCTCTGATAAACAATCTTATAATGTAAAAAAATAAATAATAGCTGGTGCGGTGTCAAAGTACTTAAGGACACAGTTCTAGAGTCAGAAAGATGTAGTTTTGATTCCTCGTAGTGTCAAGTTACATATTGGATACATGTTAAGCCCAGGTTCCTTCTGAAGGAATGGGCTTGCTTGTGGCATGTATCTCATAAGGCTAAGAGGAGTTAATGAGGTCTTGTTTGAAAGGACTTAGCACAGGGTCCTGTACTCAGAGAGCATTCACTGGGTATAGCTATCATGGTGATTGACAAAGAATGAACACCAACAATGCCAAGTAGGAGCTCCTGGACTTGTTCGTGCATTCAAAAACTATTTATGAAGGATATACAAATCATTAGGAACTGCGTCAGGGGCTGTGAAAGACCCAGTGATGATCAAGATACTGTCCTTAAGATGTTTATAACATAGAAAGATAACTAAGATACATACACAAAGAGTGACTATAAGACAAGAAAAGTGGCATGTGCCCAAAGAAAGGAAAGATAGAGGAATAGGGGAATTTAGGGAAGCTGGACACCACTGACTTCTGAAAGCCCAGAGAAAGTTTCACTGCCAGGGACAAATGTAGTAGAGTCACAAGCGCAGGCTGAGGTATGGGGGGCTCTGTTTGACTCCAGACTCTATCATTTGTTAGTAATGTGACCCTGTGCAAGTTACTTGAACTTCAGTGACTCAGTGCTTTCATCCATAAAATGGGTCTCTAATAATGTCTAGTGGATAAATGCGGTAGCATATTTATAACAGCACCTGGCACATAGTGAGAAATCCCTCAATATCAGGGGGCAATTTTAGTGCATATATCAAGCCCACTAGCCAGCTACCTGGCTTTTGTGTGTTACCTTCCCTTCCTTTTCGGGTGAGTTCTTTTTAGCCAAGGTAATGCAGAATGATCCTACCCATCTCACCTCCATGACCCCGATTGACATAACCCAAGCAGGGTCAATTAGAATTTAGATCCCATGGATTTGGAATTGTAACTAAAAGAAAGTTGAGTTCACCGGCAAGTACAAAGGGAACTGCTTCATGTGAACCTGGGAGCTGAGGGCAACATATCCTGTCAATTAAACTAGGTAGCAGAGAAAGAGCACTTAAAAAACATAGCATAAAGCAGACATGAGGAGAGAAACAGAAGTGGAAAGTAGAAAACTTCAACAACTATTTAGACCTTGCTTCCAGTTTTTCCCTTAGGCCAACTTTACTCTTTAAATTTGATAATTTCCTGTTTTTACCTAAGGGAATACAAATTAATTTCTATCACAGGCAAACAGAAAGCTCACTAAATCAAGATGGCATATTAACTCTGTTTTGGAGAGTAGGTAGTAGTAAGATGAAATGATGAAAGAGAAGGACAATTTGGCAGCTGAAACATCTTGATCAAAGAGACTCATTAAAACTGTATATAATTCACTTCAGTTTGACTTGAGGACATGGTAGAGAAAAGAAAGTAGTGAGTAACAAATGTTATAATAGTAGTTAGGTTTCAGATTATGAAGAGTCTGGAACAATGTGGTTAAGAATTTGATTTGACAAGAAGGGATTTTGAGATAGGAATGATATGATAGTACTTGTGTTTTTATGATGATAGTAATGATTAATTAAAATTTATAGAGCACTTAATATGGGTTATGCCTTTTGTTAACCTTTTTATGTGCATTTTTTAACTTAATTTTCCAACAACCCCATGAACTATGAACCTTGTGATCATATTTTCAGATTTCAGATACAGAACCCTAGGCTTGGAGAGGTTATATGATTTGCCAAAGGTCACAGAGCTAGTATGTATCCAACCAAGCTCTTCTAATCTTAAACTTTTAACCAGCATGTTATATTTGCCACAGCGTGTTGAATGGATTTACAAAATTTATAACCTCTGCAGGGGCCAAACAGTTAATAAAATGAGCCAAACAGAACACATGTAAAATAACAGGGAACAGTAGAGATTGTGGCAAACTCGAGCTAAATGTAAGGTGCATTCAACTTCCAAGAGAATTCAAATTCTATTTTTTTTTTTTTTTGGAAATTGAATCTATGGAACATATATTGCCCTTGGATCAAGGCTGATTAGATTAGAGGAGAGCCTTGGGATAAGAAGATCAATTATATGATCATTATAAGTTAAGAGGAGAGAGAAAATGAGATTTGAGTGGAAGTAGGGGAAATAAGAGGAAGGCCTATAACTCAGAGATACAAGGAGATCTTGATGTCATACAAGGAAGCTAAAGTGAAAGGCAGGGATACACTCTACCATTAAAATTTAAAGAGTCTTTGACTAGAATGGTGGTAGAAATAGAACATAAAAGGATGGGGAAATAGAAGGATGGGAAGGAGAAAGCGGGGTGGATGAGTGGAGATGGTAAATATAGGCAAGAGACCACTGAATTTGATGTTTTGGCTGGTCTCACCTTGGAGCCAATTTTCAAGTACTTGAAAATAAGAGACTAAAATGGCAAAGTTTGCATCTAAACTATGGCTATTTTATTGATTCATACAAAGCTATTTGTTTTAGAATAACTATAACATTCTCTAGGTCAGAAAACTCTCGTTTGGCTTACCTGTCTAGTAGGAGTGACTGAATTGGCCTGAATTTGGAGACTTGAGAACTTCGCTCCCAAACTTCCAGGAGCTTCCAACTAGTTCATGTGGGTCTTTTGATAGCAAAACCAATACAATAGGATTATGTTCCTCAGTGTCTCTTTTCTCTGGGCAAGATGAGGTCCCCTTGTTCCCTTCCTCAGTTGGTCTCTGACTGAGAGCAGGGAGAATTGACCCCCAACATCAATTCTTTACCACCCTCCAGACGCTGGACAAGATTTCAGTTTTTTCCTTTCCCAACTCTGTCCTGCTCTCCAACCCCTTCTTCAGGAGGTAGATTCACCCAGGTTTATGGCTGTCATTTTCTTTCACACAGTGGAATAGGGTTCACATTCTCTTTTCAGAGAGGCATAGTAAGATAAGCTACCTCAATACTAAACATGTGCCAGCATTTGAGATACAGGACAGGGTACTCCAATCATAATCATGGATCCCCATCTTTCAGGAGGCTCTTGCTAGGAAGAAGAATGGGTGGAGGAGCCAGGAAGCTTGGGTGAATCCTGCCTTCTCATCGACAGCCATGTGGCCATGGACATAAGACTCCACCTCTCTGAGACTCTCTTCCCTCAACTACTAAATGAAAATGATGATCACACCTGCTTCTAAAGGTGACTGAGTGTCAAGTGAGTGTGACATGCAGAAAGTGCCTGGCACGGTGCAGTGATTCATTAAGTGTTCGCATCATTTAAGGCATGTGTGTTGATTATGTAGGAATATTGGCTATGAACTTAAATTAGATGAAAATCATGGTTCAACCATTAATTATATAGGTGAATTAAGAAAATGACTAAGCTGAGTTTCAGTTTCCCCATCTGTCAAATGGGCATGATAAGTCTACTCGCAGAATGGTTGGGACAATGAAGTAGGATGACTCTTAGCACACGGCATGGTATGTTTGGTGTGTCCAATAATAATAATAATAATTTTAATATAAGTTTTTATTTTTTATTATTTCATTGTGGTCACATCGGTTTATTGCTTTTGTTGCTATTGTAACAGTAATTGTCAAATTATCATTACTTAACTATGCCATGTTTTTTAAAGCAGGTAAGCAAGACTTTATTCACAGGAGGGGGACTATCAAGATAGGCATAGGGACCCCTGTCATGGAATTTTGCAAGGGGGGAGAGAAATGGGGCTCAACTATGAATACAGCCTAGGCAAATGGGAATTTATTTATTTATTTATTTTTGCTCTGGTGAATTACATTTTCTTTGTTTAAATTTTTATTGTGGTCTAAATAGTTTATAACATTGTGAGATTTCAGTTGTACATTAATATTTATCAGACACCATATAAATGTTCCCCTGAGATCCTTGCACCCAGTACCCTCTTCCCTCTAGTAACCACTAAATTTTTTTCTTTGTCTGTAAGTTTGTTTATATTCCACACACAAGTGAAATCATATACTGTTTGTCTTTCTTTATCTTGCTTATTTTGCCTAACATGATGCCCTCAAGGGCCATCCGTGTGGCGGTGAATGGGATGATTACATCTGTTTTATGGCTGAGTGGTACTCCCTTGTATATGTATACCACAACTTCTTTATCCAATCATCAGTCAGTGGGCACTTGGGCTGCTTCCCCATCTTGGTTATTGTGAATAATGCTGCAATGACCATAGGGGTGCATAAGTGTCTTCGTAGTGTTGATTCAGTTCTACGGATAAATACCCAGTAGTGGGATAGCTCGGTCATATGGTAATTCTATTTTTAATTTTTTGAGAAATCTCCATACTGTTTTCCAAAATGGCTGCACCAGTTTGCATTCCCATCAGCAGTGGATGAGGGTTCCCTTTTCTCCACAACCTCTCCAACATTTATTATTTTTTGTCTTGGTGATTATAGCCATTCCAATGGGCATAAGATGGTATCTAAGTGTAGTTTTGATTTGCATCTTCCTGATGATTAGTGATGTTGAGCATCTTTTCACGTGCCTACCGGCCATCTGTATATCTTCTTTGAAAAAATGTCTGTTCATATCCTGTGCTCACTTTTTGATTGGGTTGTTTATCTTTTTGTACTTCAGTTGTGTGAGTTCTTTACATATTATGGAGATTAACCCCTTATTGGATATATGATTTTCAAATATTTTCTCCCAATTGGTGGGTAGTTTTTCATTTTGATCTTGGTTTCCTTTGCCTTTCAGAAGCTCTTTAGTCTGATGAAGTCTCACTCATTTATTTTTTCTTTTGTTTCCCTTGTCTGACTGGACATTGTATCTATAAAGATCTTTTTAAGGCCCTTGTCAAAGTGTGTACTGCCTATATTTTCTTCCAGAAGTTTTATGGTTTCAGGTCTTCCCTTCAAACCTTTGGTGCATTTTGAGTCTATTTTTGTGTATGGAGAAAGATAATGATCTACATTCGTTCTTTTACATGTGACTGTTCAATTTTCCCAGCACCATTTACTGAAGAGGCTTTCCTTTCTCCATTGTATGTTCTTGGCTCCTTTGTCGAAGATTAGTTGTCTGTAGGTGTGTGGTTTTATTTCTGGGCTTTCAATTCTGTTCCATTGAACTGTGTGCCTGTTTTTGTAACAGTACCATGCTGTTTTGATTACTATAGCTTTGTGATATGTTTTGAAGTCAGGGAGTGTGATCCCCCCAGCTTTGTTCTTGCTTCTCAGGATTGCTTTGGCTATTCGTGGTCTTTTGTTGCTCCATATGAATTTTTAGATTCTTTGTTCTATATCTGTGAACTATGCCATGTTTTTAACTAGCTTATTAACCTTATGGCTTATAATTATATTGACCTAAAGCATTGCCAGTGTCAGGTGATTTTATTTAAGTGAGAGCGTAAAAGTTAAGAGCATACATTCTGAAGTCAAATTGCAGAGTTAGAATCTGCATTCCCCTACTTTCTAGTTATATGGCATTGTCTGGACACTTACCATTCTAAGCAGTTTACTCCTAGGATATTACATGGATAAAATGTAATAATGGACAGACACATTTAGCCCTGTGCCTGGCATATAGTAAGCTCTCAATAAATGTCAGCTACCATTGACATTCTCTTCAGTTTCAGAGTAAATTGTCAGTTGCTATTTGAAATTCAGGAAGTTGGAGAGGATAGCACTGATGAGTTATGAAGGAAGATGATGTTTAGCTACAGTTAAATATCATCACACAAGCTTTAGGAGGAGTGAAAACAAAGAGGAGACAGCATTCTCTAAGAGCAAACACTGTATTCTCCAATGTCAGCGTGCCCTGTACTTTCAGTGTCTAAGCATATATCCCATGGAAAACGGAAAATGTTATTTCAGTAAAAGTGTGTGGTATTCCTACAATGCAATAAAAAGGACAAATGCTCCAGGAAAAAATACTTTCTTTCCTGAAGTAGAAAGTTCAGGAAATTAGGTTTGTGGGTGGCAGTGTAGTATGGGACCAAACTTATTTACATTTGGAGTTATAGTCATCTTCATTGGAGAACTGATTTCCAAAGAATTCTCATTTTTATGCCAAAAAAATTAAAAAGACAAAAAATAGGTTCTGCTTGGATAAACAAGGAATTGAAAATATAGCTTAATGAAACTAACATGAGGGCCACAATTTTTACCTGGAGAAACACTGATGGGAAATAATGAACACAAAAACTGGAGAGCAGTAGGCCAGAAAGATTTACCAAGTATACTGGCTACCTTGGTCCCTGGCTGGAATCATTTTATTCATGAAGGATGTCATTTTATAAATCTTGCCTTCAACAAGATCATGTAAAATAAAGACCTCACAACAGTGCTGTGGACGCTAGCGCCTTAACATATCACAACATCAAGCAACAGGAAACTCTGATCAGGCAATATTTGACTTGTTTGTTTTTTCCTGTTCTTAAGAAAAGCTACCCTTCTGAATATGGTATCATATGAAAGATAGCACAAAAGTTCAACAAAGGGATGACAATAGTAGTGTTATCAACATCATCCAGGAAAATAATGAACCCCAATGCAAGGTAATACTTAAAAAGTGCTAACACCAATGCAATGACCACGTCCATAGGATACCAACATGATTATTTAAAAAAAACATTTTAACAAATTACTTGTTGTTGAGTGACCTGGTTTAGATTTGTACTGTGGTGACTTTGGTTTTAAATCAGACCGAACTAATTTATTGTTATATTTGATGTTGATGTCAGTTCATATGATCAGTCATGTGAATAAGCAGAATCATAAGTCAGCAGAGTATACATGATAAGGTGAAATATGTCTTACAAAATGAATTGAAGTGCTTGAAAGCTTTCACGTGCATTGAAGCGGTATTATATCATATACATAGATCATATAGATCACAAAGAAGCCATGGCACCTATCACACTTTTGTCAGAAGAATTATTTTGCATAACCTGTGCCTTTGGTCAAACTAATACAGTCTTGCATCACACAAGAACATTTGGGTCAACGATGGACCACATATCCGATGGTGATCCCCTAATATTAGTACCATATAGCCTGGGTATTTAGTAGGCTATACCACGTAGGCTTGTGTAAGTACATGCTATGATGTTCACACAATGACAAAATTGCCTAACGACACATTTCTCGGCATGTATCCCTGTCATTAAGTGACACGTGACTGTACTCTGGTGAAAACTCTCTACTCATTTCGCCTTCAATTAGAGTAAAAATCAAAACCCTTATAATGTCTCATAAGGTCCAGTATGATCTGTCTGCCACTAATCTCAATCTAATCTAATAGTTGTCAATGTGATGTTCTGCTCATCCCCCTGCATCAGCTGGGAACTTGTTAGAAGTGCAATTCTCGTGCTCTTCCCCTCCTGAATTGAGCACTTTGGGCATGGGGCCCCGCAGGCTGTACTTTTACAAGCCCTCCAGGTGATTCTGATGTATGATCAAGCCTGAGAGCCACTGCTCTAACCCATCTGCTATTACTTTCCCCCTCATTTCCTCAACTGTTGCCATATTAGTTCCTGGTTTATATAATAGCTTTCCAGGCCTTCCCACCTGCTTTTGCCTAGTCTCCATTCCTGGAATGTGCGTTCGTAAAATCTCTGCAAGGCTTTCCTGCTCTCCTCCTTTGGGTGAACTCAAGGTCATCTCCTCCAGAGCTTCTCTGAGCACCTTAATTAGTACTGCTAACCCTCTGCACCCTCTGGCACTTCCTCTCCCCTACTTTAATTTTGTCCATAGCAATCATCATCACCTGGCATACTACACATTTTTTTTTCCCCATTGTTAGACCCTCTTCTAGAATGTTAGCTTCACAGATGCAGGAATTTTGGTCTATTCTGTTCACTGCTTTAACTGCAGCATGCAGAACAGTGACTTTCATGTAGTAGGTGCTTAAGAAATACGTGTTTAATATATGAATGAACTGTGCCAAGTTACGAACTACAAATATCACCTATGGGGACAATACATGGAAGTGAATAAATCTATGACCATTATTCACAGAATAGCCACATCTTTTAATTCTCAAAATAGCTGCCTGTTTTGTGAAAGTATGGGATGTTTCCTGTGAGGTTCTGTCTCTCTGATGAAAGTGAGATTCATCTAGGATTGGTGACAGCCATGCTGTATTCTTAGGTCCTGTAAACGTCACCTTATCCAATCCTCACAGTAACCACATGTAATAGGTCTTCTTGTTATCCCCATTGTTGGCATAATGAAAGAGATTGGGTATTCCTATCCAGAATGCTGGTGAGGCAGGATTTAAACTCTGGCAGTCTGAATCCAGAGACCACAACTGTTACCCCTTCATAGTTCTGTATCCAAAATTAAGTGGGGGTTCAGGAGATAGTTTTAGCTATATGGTTGTCAGGTGAAGTTCCAAAATAAAGTTAACTTAGAGAGGCATGTTCACAAAGATGATGTAAGCTCAAAATCTCACTTTAATTGAAATCACCTACATCTATATGAAGAGATTTTGGCCTCCAACTCCATCCAATTCCAAAAAAATATATCTTAGAATATAATATTTTTAAGAGGCCATGGCAGACCCTCTCAGCGACTAACACTAAATCTCAAAATCCCATGCTATATAGATCAGTTCTTTGAGAAAGTAAGCAAAAACAACAATGGAAAACTATTATATAAAACCTATAGGACCATTCTAACCACCTTACCTTCAAGAGCTTGGGCAGAGATCGGAAAGCTAGCAAATTGGAAGATTTCTAATTCCTCTGTGACTGTAGCCCCTTATTACTCAACAGCAGCATAGGTATCACCTGGAAGCCTGTTAGAACTGCAGAATTGCAGGCCTCAACCCAGACTCATGGAATCAGAATCTGCATTTCGACAAGACCCCAAGGTGAGCTATACCCTATTACAGCTTGAGAAGGCTACTGCTAACCCACTCGTTCTCAGACTTGGCTATGTGTACATTGGAATCATCCAGGAGTCTGTAAAACCGAGTTCCAATTCCCACAGACTCTGATTTAATTGGCCTGGGATGCCGACAGGAAATTTTTTAATGCTCTCCATGTGATTCCAATGTGCAACCAAGCCTGAGAACTACTGCTCTCATCACTCTGGGTATATCTTCAAGCAACAGCACACATTATTTTGACTCAATTCTTTAGTCTCTCCACAAATACTTAGTCTCTGTCCAAGAGAACTATAAGCTTCTGCCAACCAAATTGCAACAGAGTTATTCTTTCCAACGATCACATTGAGAAACAGGATACTGCTAATGTGACACAAATCAACCAGAGATTTCAGCAGTGAGCCATTTATCAGGACCCACAGATGCTTTTGCACATTGCTGTCTTCTCAGTGTTGACTTTCAGACCAAAGCAAATTATCCCTCTCATGTGCTTTCCCATCTTAATGATGAGTTTGTCTAGTGTTGCTTGGACATGGAAAGATCTCTTCAATGGTTAGTCCTCTCTATCCAGCTCCAGCCAAATGCTTATAGCATTATCTATTTTTGTCTCCTTTTCATCTGCTGGAATCCTAAAGAGCATGGGTCGTCTCATTTATCTCTATTGCCTCAGAGCCTAGCATTGCCCCTGTTTATGAAATGTTAGTTAAGTAACGTTGAAACTCTGCCCTTTCTTCAGTTTGTAAAAATCCCCATGCCTATTCCAGCATCATACTCTACACGTGTGCTCAATCTGAATACACAAAAGAAGTGCAAGAGAAAGGATGAGGAAGGTTGCAAAGATCCAATTCATTAGATGTTTATTGAGTATATAACTACCGGCAAAGCACCACGCTGATCACTCTACACAGAATACTCAGCGCCCTTTCATTGACTTACAATCTAGTGGAGAACATGGATACGTACATTAAAAATCTATCATATAATATAGGTGATGACGAAGTCTTATGATAAGCAGCCAAATCAAATACTAAGTGAATCTCATGTAAAAGTAGATGAATTCAGGCTTGTGGTTGGCCTAATTTTATTTCTGAAAGACAGGAGACGTCAAATATGTAATCAGTTCCGGAAAATTATATAATTTGCAGTGATAGCATTACGGTGTAGCTCTAACCTAAAAGTTTAATTTCACTTTTCTTATCCTGCAGGTTTCAGCTTACATCAGATATCCCAGCTCTGTTTGCTGTGTGAATGTACCTTCCAACTCTCCAAGTTATAAAAAGTTTTACTTCCTGACTCTCCTTCCTCATTGAGACTCATTGAGACTTTGCAGTAGATATAATGGAAAATGCTTTTCAGCACCAACTCCACTATTCACTGCTTTGAACACCGCAATAAATAGAAAGGACAAGAATTGAAAGTCTTTCTTTTCCCCCTTAGCTTTTTCTAAGTGCTGAACTGAATAGGTGTCAACTTTCTGTTGTAGCCCTGGCAGTTCTTACTTTCAAAAGAACAATCAGAAGGAAACCCTTTCAGAAAATTGATCTGCCAAAGTTTGAAATGCTTAAAAATAAACTGTCACTTCTGTCTGTTTCCCCCTACACAACCTGTCAACCTCACCTCCGGCTTCTTATTTTCCAAACCCTAACAGCCAGGCATTCTTTTTCAAAAGGCTTCTCTGAAGCTTCTTCTTTGTCAGGAGTATTGTAGACCCTGACCAAATATTTTATAAATTGGAGGGAGACCTGAATGCGGATAAAAGCCAACCAGTGCTCCCTGCTGCCCTGACACCTCCACCCACCGAGTTCTGAAATTTGGGTTAAGAAACAGTATTTCTTCTAAATTCAGTTTGACAATTTCCATCCTCAGTATTCAGAAAAAAGTATATATATATATATATATATGTACATATATATGTATATGTATGGTATAGATCTATATCTTTATATCTATTTCTTGTTCATCCAGCACCCTAGATTTGAGCTTCTTTATTGGGGTTCCTAGCAGAAATAGGCTCAAATAGTTTCAAATAAGCTTTCATTGTTGGATTCCCCCCCTGCCCAGAACATGTCCTTCCCAAAGAATTTCTTTTCCCTAATAAAGTCTGTGGTCTCCTATAAATGGGGGTGTGTTCTCAAGCAATTGTGCTAGAAGCCATGTGTCAAATCTGACATGTCGACAAGGATTATCCCCAAAAGTCCATATTAACCTGCCCAGAGGCATTGTTCCTGATATGAGTATCCTCATCAAAGCACGTATAGGTAAGAATTGGAGATCAACAACATCATTACACATTTCAACTAAGAAACACTTTTCTGAGGGGATCCTTCACCCTCTAGGAGAAATAAGACACAAAATTTTAAAGTGGCAATAATAACTAGTTTTCAGAATGTCAGTAATTTATAATGTAAGATTAACTGGTGGGTTGATATTTTGTCTGTTTGGGTTAAATATGTGAGTCCTTTCCTAAAAGGTGGTAAAAGCCATATATTCTGTAATTTCAGAATGAGAAGGATGAGAGAGTCTAGTTTAAGAAATTCAGATCTCACATATAAACTTTAATCGAACAATGGTCTTGCCTCTCCCTGGGTTAGAACTGTTCTTCTTCATCATAGCCCCAATGTTTTGTTTGGATAAAAGTCTGGATAGCTGCATCCACAGCCTGCATTGCAGCACATTCTCTGTCCTCTTTGGTTAATTCCCCATTATTTTTGTATCCTATTTACTCCCTTTGCTAAATTGCATATTTCTTAAAAGGCAAGCCATGACTCACTCAATCATCTGTGCGTCTATCACGTTGCCCGACCTGGATGTGCTGCCTATAATAACTGCTTTGGAAATGTCAGTTAAATATATAAAAGCCAAGGATGCTATGGATAGGAAAGTCAACACTGCAATTTCCTCTGACATCACTTCCCTCCCTCCAGAAACAGAGCCGCTAAAAGCTAAATCCTCTACCCAGTATTTTGTGGTTATTGATCTTTGACTTTCGTTTTTCTGCTATACACAAAGAATCACCAAATAACATTGACTCCACCTTTCTTTCTTATTTCTTCCCTCCCACATCTCTTTATATGACGACCCTAACTCTGTGGTGTTAGGGTCAGAGATTTAAATTCTACTTGTTGTTCTCACATTTAAAAATATGTTATAGTTGTGGACAATTATTTACTCTTCACACTTCCCTTCTCTACAAAAATGAAGAGGTGTGATCATTAAAACAGGGAGATCCCTGTGATTCTGATTGTGAATTTATGACTGGCTTCTAGAATAAGCTAATCCTCTTAAACATCGTGTTTTTCCAATCTCTGTTCAAAAACTTCTGTTAAGTAAAATTCTCAAAGCTCTGGCCTTGCTCCCTCATGGATTTAAAGATATTCCCTCTTACTATGACTTACATTTTTAGATTGTGAGTTTATCTTTCTTTGATTGTTATCTATAGAGATCCTTTAAAAGCTTGGATTGTAGGTTCTCCATTTGTTTCCAGCAGAGGTTATAACCACTGGGATCACTTTTTGTAGTAATTACTTAGCTTGGAAGTTAACCAAGGGCAGGCCCTATGTTAACAGGGGAACCTCTCTCTCTCTTCCTCTCCCCCTCCCTTTGTTTCTCTCCCTGGAGCACAGGTTAAGACAGACAAGCTTCTAGCAAGTGGGTGGATTTATTCTCACCCATCCCTTTGAGGGTCTGGTTTAATGTAAATGTCTCAGGCCCACATCCTAAATGTACAGTCCAAGGCCTTATCTCCAGACCCCATGCAGCTATTCAAACTCTCTCTCTCCAACAGAGCAATACAACTGACAGCTCATATTTTCCACTCTTATGTTTTATTGTCTGTTTGTTGTTTTTTGAGAATTTTCTTTGCATACCTATGAGCCAAGATACACATTTAAACGGATAGTTACATTTGATACACCTGTTGTTTTTATTTTATATTATTTATTTTATGATTTTTTTAGCATACAGGTTTCCACGTTGCTGCAAGTGGAATCTCCCAATAGCTTCTGAAGTAATATGCTACTTTATTTTCTCTTATTTTAGGAGATCTGGCATACTATGGTCAGCATAATGATCTGAAAATATTATCTTAGTCTCTTATGTGACCCCCAGGATAAAAATCAAAACTCCTATGCCAGTCATACAGGACTCCCTACAAATCTTTCCCCATCCTTCCCTGTCAATCATACCTTCCCAGGCCTCTGCAGGAACTATGCTTTCCCACTGCTGAGCCATGGTAGATGCTCCTGAGTATATCCCAAATCACCTGTGTGTGACCCTCCCTCAGTTCAAACCGATCCTTCTTTCAGGGGTGAGTTCATGCCTCACTTTCTTTGAGAAGCTTCGCTGATTACTCAGACACCCAGAGATCTTGCCCTGTCCTCGAAAACTCTCTGTCTACTCTAAACCACATACCCCATGCAAAGGTTTGCAACTTCTAATTCGTACTGGGACAGGCAGGTGACATGAGAGAGTGATGTGGACTGGGTATAAGGGGTCAAACGTGAAACTACAATTATAAATGGTAATCGACATCTGGCCACAGTGTAAGGGAGATGTTAGGAGGAGTGGCAAGATGGGCAGTGTGACAAAACTGTAAAGAGAACAGCTGCCACTGAGCGTCATCTCATTACTCCCATTCAGAAGGACCAGGCAGTGTTGTTAGAACTTCCAATTTTTGAGGAAAGCCAGAAGTCTGCATTTTTAGATAAAATCTAGTAATTCTTTTATTTTTCAACTTTGTTGAGGTATAACTGACAAACAAAACTGTAAGATATTTAAAGTATACATCATGATGATTTGAGATACGTCTACATTGTGAACAAATTCCTCCCATCTAGTTAATTAACACATCTATCACCTCATATATTTATTTCCTCTTTTTAGGAGAACATTTAAGTTTTCCTCTCAGCAAATTTCAACTATGCAATACGATCTTATCAACTATAGTCACCATGTTATATATTAGATCCTCAGACTGTATTCATCTTCTGGCTGAAAGTGTGTCCCCTTTTACTAACCTGTCCCTATTTCCCCAGCCCCCAGTCTCTAGCAACCACTTTTCTAATCTCTGTTTCAAAATCCAGAGATTCTTTTTTTTTTTTTTTTTGCCAAGGAATATTTGCCCTGAGCTAATATCTGTCTCCAATCCTCCTCTTTTTGCTTGAGGAAGATTTGCCCTAAGCTAACATCTGTTGCAAATCTTCTTCTATTTTCTATGTGTGCTGCACCCACAGCATGGCCACTGACCAGCCTTATAGGTCCATGCCCGGGAACCAAACCCAAGCCGCTGAAGCGGAGCATGCCAAACTTAACCACCAGGCCACCGGGGCCAGCCCTGTTTCAAAATCTAGTGATTCTTAATGTTACCAACTCATTTAGCAACTTAAAAACAAAAATACTGTGAGAGCCAATGCTGCAAAGGCCAAAGTAGCCAATTGGCAGCCTCTGGCTTACAGTATCTTGTGCATGGAACGCTTCTCTATGACTCTCTTATACCTGACTGCACATGCACCAAAACCGTTCCCTCCTGGAAGGGCACTGTCTCTCTTACAATTCTTGTGTTTGCCTATTCACAACAGGTAGCCACGCACACAGATCTTCAGAAACCATTCACTGACCTGAAATAGATTCTCACTTGTTTCTAATATTCGCCAAGCCTAAATAAAGACGGAAGGGTAGAGAGTCTCCTGAAAATGCAGTCTGATGGCAAAAAAGAGTAAAATTGATTTGCTTAATTTCTTTAAGAAGAAAAATAATATGGAGTTTCCTAGGGTCGCCAAGCTCTTAGTCATTAAGTCAAAGTGAGAGCAGCTGTAAGCAAGTGAAAAAAAGTAGAAGAATGAGTTAGACGTTTTAAGGTTTAAGATGGCTATGGTCGTGGGTTTGATGACAAAGCTATGACTCCCCTCTAAGTAATTTTAAAAGGAGTCTTCTGTCAGCAGTGAATTTCTGAAAACTATGCATTTTGTATTAAAATATGTGGGTGTATTTTCTATAGAAAGTGGAAAGATTTTTCTCTGGAGTCCTTGATTTATTTATTTTCTTGTCCTTCTGGCTTCCGTGACTATTTATCACTGACGGTCAAAGGAGAGTCTTCCAAAGAAGAAATGTTCCCAGCATCTTTACACAGATAGGTGACAGAGAAAGAAAGTCCTTGTAGCCAACTAGCCTCAGGTTTATGTCCTTTTTTTAAGTGAAATTTGTCATGCATTTTCCTGAAAAACTTTAGAACACGTCTATAGTTTCATACTGGGCCAAATTCCATGAAATTTTATTTGCACTTTCCTATAGTAACTATGTTTCTGTGTTCTACCGACCACAGGAAACTTATCCAGAAGAAAATGGAAGGGGGTTTGAAATCTTTGATACTTGTGCAGTCAGTGTTTTTTTGCATTACTGCAGGTGAGGGATGATCCAGGTCACATGAGGCTAAGACAATTGGGATCTAAGAGTAATGGTTTAGCTTTAAGATGTGGACTCCCAGATGATCGAAATTATGACAATTCCCTTCTCACTCTCGGCTGTTCTCCT
This sequence comes from Equus quagga, assembly GCF_021613505.1. Classification (NCBI taxonomy): domain Eukaryota; kingdom Metazoa; phylum Chordata; class Mammalia; order Perissodactyla; family Equidae; genus Equus; species Equus quagga. The sequence goes on from NC_060283.1 coordinate 21,948,732, forward strand.
CTCCCTTCGTGGTAACCTGCTTGAAAATGACTGACCACACATGTGTTCTTCACAAATCCTCTGTATGCGCTTCATTCATTGCAAAGCTCCACAGGTATGAAAATCAACAATACCTCACAAACATGTGCCTTCAGGCAAAATATACATTGTTACTTCCCAAACAATTAGGCTACCATAAAATATACTTGACATTCTACGTCTTCTAAGAATCAAATTCCTTCATTGTCACCATAAGGGATATAAACTCACTTACTGCCACAGCATCACCAAATAACTCCACTGGAAGAGAATCCATCAGTGTGTTACTGAGATATGTTGTTTTCTTGTTGGAGTATGGATAAACTAGAATTTTAACATATGACCACCTGTGCATACATGAGTGTGTGTGTGTTGTAAATCTCTTTTAATCTATTTGGAAAGATCACTTTCCTGTTTTTTATCCTTTCCGTTTCTTTTTTTATAAGATTTTGTGATTTTTTTTTTTAACTTTCAGTACATCATCTTGCTTAATGACTGATCTGTCAAATTAGATTATCATCTAATGGTAATTGTACTTTGAGGCCCAGCCATACCCATTGCTCTGAAAACTTCTATTATTTTCTAGACAACAAGCGAATGGCTTCAGAAGGCATCCAGGAGTCTTCCTTATGCCCAGAATTGCAAGATGACCTCAGTAGCCTAAAAGAGTTGTAGCTCCAGAAAATGAGACTGCCATACTTCCACATCCTGGAAATCCTCTTTTTGAAAAAGTAAACAAAGAAATCAGAAAAATTTATTGAACCACGCAAAGTAAATGGAAGATTTAACTTAGCATGATTTAGACTTCTCTTTTTAATTGAGGTCACGTTGGTTTATAACATTATATAAATTTCAGATGTTCATCATTATATTTCAACTTTTATATAGACTACATTGTGTTCACCACCAAATGTCTAATTTCTATCCGTCACCATACACATGTGCCCCTTTATCGCTTTTGCCCTCCTCTTCCCCCTTTCCCGTCTGGTAACCACCAGGCTGTTTTCCATATCTGTGTTTTCCTTTGTGTAGCTATCGTCCACATATGAGTGAAGTCATACAGGAATGTACATTGGTATAGAGACTATGGAAAACAGAACGGACATTTCTCAAAAAGTTGAAAATAGAAATACCATATGATCCAGCTACTCCACATCTGGGTATTTATCCAAAAGAACATGAAAACACTAATTCGAAAACATATATGCATCCCTATTCATTGCAGCGTTATTCACAATAGCCAAGACTTGGAAGCAACCTAAGCCCATCAACGGATAAATAGATAAAGAAGATGTGATATACTGAAATACTACTTAGCCATAAAAAGATGAAATCCTACCATTTGTTATAACATGGCTCGACTTTGAGGGTATTATGCTAAGCGAAATAAGTCAATTAGAGAAAGACAATTACCATATGACTTCCTTTTCTTTCTATAAAGGATTAGTACATGGTCGGAATCTAAAAACTATCAAACTTTCATAAATTCACTCTCTCTAAACTCACTTATTGGCTTTTCTTTCTTGCACCAACATACCTTCCATGCACCCTTTTGGGCTATTCCCTGGACATGCTGTGTTTAATGATATTTCATGCCATTTTCTCTGCTTAGAATACTCGTTCCCTTCCTTCTACCCTTTAATTCCCTTCTTGCCTCCAAGAACAGGCTCAAATAGCATCTCTTCTCTGAAAGCTTCCTCAGTTTCCCAAGCAGAGAAAGGCAATTTCTTTCCTGTATTTTCAAAGCACTCTACAGATATATCTATTACAATAATGATTGTAGCATATTTTAATTATGTATTTATGTATCTGCTCCTCCTTCCCTCAGCTGGACCATCAGTTCTTTAATTACAGGGCTGGACATAATACTATGCACTAGATAAATGCCTGTTAAAATATGGTGGGAATAAATAACTGAATAAATTAAAATAATGAAGAAAAAGCCAACTGTTCCTCCATTATTTTCAAGCATTTCTTTGTCATCCTATAAAAATTTGTCGTTTTATTGAATATCCACTGGATGTGTTTAAAATACAAAACATTTTTCATACTCAAATCTGATAGTATGGGGGATAAAAGGAAGAAAATTAATAGCTGGAAGGGAAAGTATGGGTTAAGGGAACACATTTTTCAGTTCAGGCAAGACATAAATATATTCTGGCCTCCTCTTTCAGAAATGCTAGCAGCAGAATGACCCCCATTGCTGTGTTAGAACAGCCAGAGACACGTACTAGGTATAAACAAGGATACACAGGAAAAAACAATAGTTCCCCTGTAGCTTAACCTCCAAAAGCCATTTTCATGGCCTGATAATAAAGTGAAAGACACTTTTCTGTAAATGTCAGTTTAGAATCTCCATGTAGAGAGGCTTGGTCAACATAATTATGTCAAAATATTTAAGGGTTCATACAGGTGCTCACTGGCTGAAGCCGTGTGTTGAGAACTTTGGCAGTCATTAAAGAACAAGAGCAATTTATCTTGTTACATTCATCTGTACAGGCACATTGGAAAATGGCACACTACCAACGGAGATGATGATTGTTAATAGGCCTGGCACATTCCACATTAATAGCACTGTTTAAATTGTCAACAGGTTAGAAACGTGATGGAAGATGCATGAGGAAGCAATATGCATGCATGTTATCCATGCATATCTGTCTGTCTCCCTCCCTCCTTCTCTCTCATTCTCTTTCATTCTTTCCTTCCTTCCTTCCTTTCTTCCTTCCTTCCTTCCTTTCTCATAGAGATCACACAATGGTAGAGGAAATTATGAATGACATGAGGACAAGGGTCATGATGTTGATGATATTAATAACAATCTCCCTAAATCTCGACCAGATATTATGCTATCCACTTTACATTTTTACTACCTTAAATCTCTACTATAATGGGCAAGCTACTCATCCTCTGGATGCCAGTTTTTCTCTGTAAAATAAGGTCATGACAGGACAAAATCCACATGATTGTGATGACATATTACCCAGTGCTTTATACGTGGCAGGTGCTCTATAGGCATTAGCTCTTAACATTATCGTTGTCGTCAATCCCCCATTTTGCAGATGAGAAAACTGAGCCTTAGAGAACTTAACACATTCACAGTCACAAAACCTGTAGAAATAAATAGTTGCAATGCATATGTGGGGCTAAAAAAATGACAGATTTATAGCACCACTAACCAGAATAGCAGAAATAAAACCAACTTTGAATTCTCTCCAAGTAACTTAATTTAACCTTTACACATACATCTGGAGAGGATATTGTTAGCTCCATTTTATAGATGGAAAAAACAGATTTTGAAAGTCTGAGATTTGACCAACATCACAAAGTTGGTGAATAGCTGAGCTGCATTTATTGGCCTTACAAGCCCAGGCTCTTTCTGGCACATCATGTAGCCTGCACCAGAAAATGGCAACAGTTTCAATCTACTCCTAGCCTTGGCAGTACTTGAGTCCGTTACACATAAATGGCATTGAAATAATGGATTTTGCACAGCCTTCCTTGTAAATTAGCTTCCAGTCTTAATATAGTGTTCCTGAAGTTGATTTTTTTGCTAAATGTTGCTTTATTTCAGCAACACTATGTGTGGATTTAGTCCTTTCTCAAATGTCTTTTCCCCAGAGGCATATCAGCCAACAGTAACAGCAGCTCTACTCAGCTGAGAGCACCAGATAACTGATTTATTTTGTCACTGGCACCTTTATGAGCTTCATTTGCTGGAGAAGAGCTGGAGAAAAATTCCTGCCTTTCATTTCTTTCTAAAATCATGGCACTGAAAGTCTGAAGTACTAAAAGTGAACTCGAAGCCAAATTCCTGGTGGAGAAACATAATTATTTTAATGAGTCCTCTTGCCAAGTGTTCAAGACTTACAAGCAGTGAAGTGAGAGCATCTCTAGTTCCCCAAGTGAATCCATGGGAGCCGAGAAATGCCCTGGTGTCGCTCGACCGCCATCTGATGTCTGACCTCCTAAATTTCATTCTCCTGCCTTGATGCTCCGTAAATGGGTATCTGCAATGTTAAAACCACTGTAGCAGCTTTTAAAAAAGGATAAAACATATAATGGTCTGAAATCCCAGTTGCCTCTGCTTTTCCCACTGAGCCTTCTACCTGATTAACATAGTGAAATTAATCGTGCTGTGGGACATAGAGTGCTCTTTATAATGGGCTGTTCAGTTGAACTTTTACAGGTATGTTGTATCTCACCTACTCAGATACTGAGAGGGGAATGATGTGGTTCAATACTTCAGTTCCCAGAGGGAAGATGCCACAATATCATCTTCTTTACTTCTCATTCAGTGAACATTTATTGAGCATCTTCTATGTACCAGACGCACTTCTAGTGACTGAAAGACAGGAGTGAAAAAAACAAACCAATGCCCCTACGCCCATGGGGCTTTCATGGAGGGGAACGAGTCAGACAATAAACAAGGTCAATTAGTGAAATAAACAGTACATCAGTGGTAGTAAGTGCTATTCATTAAATCAAAGCAGAGAAGAGGGAGAAGCGGCACATGTGTGTCTGGGAAGGGGGGTGCATTGTTTTTCCTTTTTTTTTTTAAGGATTGGCACCTAAGCTAACAACTGTTTCTAGTCTTCTTTTTTTTCTGCTTTTTCTCCCCAAATCCCCCTAGTACACAGTTGCATATTTTAGTTGTGGGTCCTTCTAGTTGTGGCATGTGGGATGCTGCCTCAGCGTGGCCTGCTGAGCAGTGCCATGTCTGCACCCAGGAGCCGAACCCGCAAAACTGTGGGTTGCTGAAGTGAAGCACGAGAAGTTAACCAGTGGGCCACTGGGGCGGCCCCCTGGGGCTGCGTTTTTAAATGAGGTGGCCAGAGAGGGATTCACTGAAGAGTAAAGTCCTCAAAAAGTTGAAAGAGTCATATAGTTCTTTGCAGACGATTATGGGCCGAATCACATTTCTTCAGAAAAGGTAGGTTGGTCTCCTAACGCCCAGTACCTCAGAATGTGACCTTCGTTGCAATTTAACATGAGGTCTTTGGTGTGTGCCCTAATCCAGTATGACTGTTTTCCTTAGAAATTTGGACACAGGGACAGACACATAGAGGGAAGACAATGTAAAGAGACACTGGGAGAAGATCGCCATCCATAAGCCACATAGAGAGGCCTGGAAGAGCTCTTTCACTCACAACTGTCAGAAGGAGTCAAACCTGCTAATGCCTTGATTTCAGACTTCTAGACCCCACAACCATTGTGTAAGTCATTTCAGTTGCTGAAGCCAGCCAGATAAGGGTACTTTGTTACGGCAGCCCTACCAAACTAATAACAGGAGTGAAGAGAACAGTAATGGGAAGTCACTTGGAGGGAGTATTCCTGACATGCTCAAGGAAGAGCAAGTTGGCCATGCTTGGCAAAGAAGGGAATACTTAGGGTAACTTAATTTGTTATAGTGCTTCATGGAAAGTACTTTCATTTGCATTTTACCACAACTCTATGTAATAAATGAGATGAGTGTGTGTAGGCCATATGTACATGTGAGTGTGTGCATCCCATGAGCCCAAAATGTCTGAATCTCAGAGAGTTAAATTTCCTCTTCAGAGTCACAAAGCTAGCCATTTGCAGGAAGGATTCCTTAAGCCAACAATATCTGACTTCAAACCAAGTGTTCTTTCTTTACGTCATGTGGGTTGAATGAATATCTATTTCTTAAACCATGTTCGTCCTAATCAAAGCAACACTTTCCTTCTCTCATCTATCATCAGACAGGACATGGTGTAGATGATACAATCAGGGGAGGATATAGTCTGATTAACACACTATGCCTGAAATAATATTTTAAGACTGACCTGGTATTCTCACACCAGCTGTGATAGTACCTCGATGGGAGTTAAGGCAACCACCTTTCATCTTTCCTCCGTGCCTTGCACAGGTACAGAGAATAGGTCCTGTAATAAATTGGATGGGTTATATGTGGAAAGGGACAGCAATGCCATCTTATCTGGGGGTCTCACTGCAGGACTAAAAACAAATGACTTACACAGAGCTTCTGGACAGAGTGGTGTTCAGACATATGTATAAGAAAAACTAACTTTACATTCTGGAAGCAGAGTTAATCAACAATTAACCAGGTTTAGCAAATAAATTGCCCATATTCCCAGTTCTGGGAGAATTGGTAAGCTAATCAGTTTCTCCAAATGATAATCACTACTTTGTGACTAGTAGTGTACGAGACCCTAATGACTTCATGGAGATACCATCAACTGATAAATTAGATACCAGGGATTAAGTGAACTAAATAGTGAGATAAGAGAAGGGAAAATGTATGGGGCAGAAGCATTTAAATGCTGTTGAATCTATTGCATCACAAAATTGTAGGCTATAATTTCATTAGGTAATACACAGAAGCTAATGATATTGTAGCAAATTAGAGTATAAACTTTCATTATTGTTGAAATATATATTATATAGAAATTTAACTGACAAAATTAAGCAGACATTCTGTCTATTTGATAACAACAATGGAATAGCCATGTTTTAAACCTAATTATCATCTTCTCCTCGTGTCTCCCCAAGACACCTAGAACTTTAATTGAATAATATTAATGACATGCCTATAAAGCTAATAGGTTACAGATATCAAGGGACCTGAGGTGGAAATTATGCAGTGAGAGGTCAACAAGCTTACTCACCATAAATTAGTTAATATGCATTATTAAATAATATTAATCAGATAATTGAATAATGATACTGAGGCAGACATTTAGTGCTTAGCCCTTGATCCCTGTCTGCCTCTCAACCAAAAGCAATCCTGTTCTTTTTTTTGATTGGAGGCTTATCTAGATTTCATCTCAAATGCATGCCTTCTCGGAATATTTCATCTCCGCTGTGGACACAGAGAACTCTGATGTAACTAAAGTTTATTTATTTTTCCATACTTTAAAGTCAGTCTCATAAGGATCTTTCCTAAGAAAAGGACACAAAAAGTCTATGTATTGCAAACACATCGCAGCAAAAGAGTCTTTAATGTCCTGCCAGCCTCCAGCCTAATTGACAGTCTTATTTACATAAGTGGCAAAGCAGGAAGTACAAAAAGACAGATGGGTGAATATTAATTGATGTTCATAAACCTGAACAATGCCATTTGTATCCATCAATCCAGCTTCTCAAACAGAAAGTCTTATTTACAGTAGATTACAATCCAGCAGTGACACATAGAATGCCACTTGAGCAGAGGTTCACTGGCATTGTCCTTGATTTATCTGCGCAGTAAGGACCACCATGGGGTTATTTATACTATGCAACTTGCAGCTGAGGGGAGATCTAAATTTTGGGTCAGAAAGAAGAAAGACCTAAGAGAGGCCTAACCTGCTCCCCGTTGTAGTCAAAGTTGGAGAAAATCTGCTCCAATGAATACTTATTTACAAAGAAGTATAACTCCCATGTTGGAGAGTGCGGACTGATGGATTCTGTCAATTATGTTTAACTTGAAGAAAGCAAGAAGAATAAACTGTCACTTCTGTCCTGGCTTTTTGAATGGCAGTCACATGCCTTATAAGGAGGATTAGAGAGATCACAACATCTCTTCCTAGCCAGGCTGTCGTCTTCTCCAATCTATCTCAGCCCTTGAATTCCTATATTCATGCCATACCCATGTTAAAACATGGTCTGTCTTAGTCAATTCAGGATGCTATAACAAAAATACCATAGATTGAGTTGCTTAAACAATTGAAATTTCTTTTCTGGAGGCTGGAAAGTCCATGATCAAGGTGCCATCTGACTTGGTTCTTGCTGGTGGCCCTCTTCCTAGTTTGCAGAGGGGTGCCTTCTCGCTCTAACCTCACATGGCTAAGAGAAAGAACATCTCTCTTATGTTTTTCCTTGTAAGGGCACTAATCTCATTCAGGACAGCTCCATCCTCATGATCCAATCACCTTCCAAAGCCCCCACCTCCACATATCATGATATTGGGGGTTAAGGCTTCAACATAAAAATTTGGGGGGGACACAAACATTCATTCCAAAGCAAGGTCCGTATGAAAACCCAAGGTTTTACTTGGTTCTAAAACTTGTATTACCCAATTTATGGTTGAATGGCTAAAAGAGGAATTCAGGAGTCAAGAGATACACGCACAAGATATGTCTCCATCACAAATAGAATTTTGAATTTGAGCAAGACATTTTCCTCCCTGCACTTCATTTGCTCATCTATAAAATGATGATAAGGGGCATATATCATGTGAGCTGTTGTTTTCACACTAAAATCAACATAAACTTTGACCCATCTTCATAATTAGGAAAACATATATATATGTGTGTGTGTTTATATATATGTCTATGTATATACACATATATATATATGTCTCATCAAATCCCGATGTACCAGTCAACAAAGCTCCTGAGACTTAATAATCTTTTAGTCATGAAAAATAAAAATAAGAAGAAATAAAGTATGATATCAGATTTCGATGATTTTTTTAATGCACATATTTACAGAGAAAACTGCTTGGAAGAAGTGAAAACATACACATTGATAATTTTTTAGAGGAATACATTAAGCAATCTTTATATTCAAATGATATTTTATATAGCCTCGCATCCAGGAGAACTTTTAATATCTCTCTAGATTCTTGAGATGACAATTTTGAATTGAAATACAGACTCTGACAGTATCTTTTTCTCCATCACCATTATAATAAAAACTACATTGTTCGTAAAACTGTTAGTAAACACAAAACTTTCTATAGTGGCAGAGAGAATCCTGTGCAAAACCACCAGGGAAAGATCCAGTGATTTATAGATAACATCTCATATGATACAAAGGATCTAAACACTTCAAACGAAAAGGAGCAACACATTTCAGGAATCTTTCAAGCAACCTTTAAATATATGGAACTATGGTTTTCATTATCTTTCATGTGGTTTTATTGTTTGGTACAACAAAATCTTCCCAACTGTCGTATGTAAATTTCACTTTTAAATTTTCTATTCAATCAATAATAAGATACCATAATTCTCTTATGAGAATATATATTTGAAAAGGATGAGGTGAAATAGGAATCTCCTGCTCTGCCAGGGAGAGCGTAATTTGCTACAACTTTGCTGAAAATAATTTGATATTAGATATCAAGTCCTAAGTTGGGTTCATACCTTTTGACCCAATAAGTCTAATTCTAGAAGTTTATACTACAATTTTCTAATTAAAAATGTAGACAAAAATATTTTTTATGTCAACCAACGAAGAGAAATGGCAGGGCCCTCTCTAGATATCCTTTCAAAGAGCTGAAGAAAAAGCTGTGTCTCTTAGTTGCCTATGCAGCAGCCCCCAAGATGAATTTTGTACTTACTATCTAGTGGTGGGCAGGAGTCAGCTCAAACCTGCTCATGAAAGACAGTTAAATTTTCAGGAATTTTGTCAGCTGCTTGTTTAAGTAAAGTAAAATTATATAAATACCCAATTTAATAGTTCACATTAAAATACTTAAAACTCATCACTTACTAATTATTCTGTTACATTTTACTATTCTCTAAGGTCTTGAGGTTCTTTCCACCTATTATGCTCGCACAGTGGGAATATTATATAGCGGTATGCCACTTACTATGCCTGTCCTCCCAGTTCCACGGCCAGTGACATCAAACTGCTAGCTTGAAATTGGCCATGATGGGGGTATTGACGCCACAGAAATTAGCAAATGCTACAAATCAGGGCTTTATTTCTTATTTTGCTGACTGTCTAAACAAGTGTTTCTCAAATTTTTGTTCTATTATTCTCACCGCCATAAGGAATCCTTTTAGAAATTTTCATCATAATTGCGACCCCACATGAAATATTTAAATCATTGATATATTAGTTTATGTACTGTATATATATGTATGCTTTACACATAAAAAGAATAACATTTTTTGCCCCATCCAAGGCCAGTTTTTGCCCCCTGGTGTCACATCACCCACTTTGAGAATGTATGGTCTAAACTTCAAGAGTGATAGAGAAAATGTTAATAGTGCAGATTAAACTTAAATGTCTCCTGTTTGTAGACGTTGCATTGTGGACAGCACAGCAAATTAAGAGATACTCTTCCAATATTTGAACACTATTGTCCAATTCAACCAAGAGGTTGCTTAGTTCCTTTAAAAACTAGTGAGGTTTTGATGTGTCTTTGTTGTTTCACTTCTGTCTTACATGCACTGTAAATGAAAATATCAGTCAATATTCATATTAGAAATACATTCATTTGCCAATTGCAACCATATGTTGGCTATAGATGCAAGACTTCAGTAAAAATCAACAAAAGCATTCTCTAAGAATCGATTGGCTGTATGGAATTTACAATAAAGAGTATTTTTTATTTTATTACTACTTGTAAATTACATGTTACACATCCTTTATATCAGTAAGATTTATGAAGAAATGCATATATCTAAACACATGCACACATTTTGTCCCCTGAGAGCTCCTGTTAAACATTTACCAGCACATCACTGTATATAACCTACATTTAAAATCTAACCAACGCAAATATCTGCACCAGATTGGTGAATCTCCATCCAGACGTTTTCAGAAACAAAAATCTATAAACATGCCAGCAAAGGTTAACTCTGGGAGGGGGAATTAGGAGAAACTTGTTTAACATCTATTTTTGTCTTTTCCAAATTTTCTAAAAGGAATATGTATTCCTTTTATTTTGCATAAAGATATTCAATTTTCTATCTCCCCTCTCCCAGTCACACACAAACTTTTAAAGTATATAACAATGGCATAAGTGTGTGATGGAGGGAACCCTACAGAGAATGGAATGGCCAATCTGGGGAGAGAAGGAAAAACAGTGGAGAGGAAAAGGGTAGAGAGAGTCTATTTTTTAATAAAAAAAGGAGGGAGAGGGGCTGGCCCCATGGCCGAGTGGTTAAGTTCGCGCGCTCCGCTGCAGGTGGCCCAGTGTTTCGTTGGTTCAAATCCTGGGCGCGGACATGGCACTACTCGTCTGGCCACGCTGAGGCGGCGTCCCACATGCCACAACTAGAAGGACCCACAACTAAGAATATACAAATATGTACCTGGGGGCTTTGGAGAGAAAAAGGAAAAAATAAAATCTTAAAAAAAAAAAAAAAAAAAGGAGGGAGAAAGGAGAATAAAAAAAGTGAAAAGCTGAAGGCACCCCCAGGTTGTTTAGGGAAGAGGGATTGTACAATTCCAGAGGACAGGAGACCAGCACACAATGCAATCAGCACAGGATCAAAGTCGCCAATAAAAATGAAAAGGAAAAAATAAAAAACAAGGGAAAAATGATTACAGCAGAAGAATATATCCCACCTTTGTCCTCTCCAAATCTGTTAATTATCTACATTCAAATCTGGAAAGGTGCCTATCTCCTGTGAAGGGAGAGACCATTTGTCAGCTTGCCTGTGAGTGGATGTTAGTTTCGTCTTGCTTTAAATTTGACAATCTAATCCTATGACAACGTTGCTGGCAAGTTACATATTGGATGTAAAACACTCCCTGAAATATTCTTACTGACATTTTCAGGGATTACATACCCCAATTCAAACATGATATAATTGCAATTCTTCTTCTAGACCCAAAGACCAGCATTAGAAAGAATGTATATTCTCCCGATTTGCGTGACTGTACAATTTCTGAACCTATCTTACTAGCACTCAGATGCAGACATTTCTGAGGAAGAATCAAGAAGTTTCAGCAGCTTTACTTACAAACTTTCAAGACGTAATGGGGCATTGTTCTCTTCTATTGAAAACTGAGGGAAGCAAGGGGAAATATTTCACTGGGTTCTGGCAATTAAATGTAAATTGTCAGGAAAACAGTGAAGTAATCAGGAATCAAATTTTAAAAATCTAGATCTTGGGGCCGGCCTGGTGGCGCAGTGGTTAAGTTCGCACGTTCTGCTTCTCGGTAGCCCAGGGTTTGCCGGTTTGGATCCCTGGTGTGGACATGGCACCGCTTGGCAAGCCATGCTGTGGTAGGCGTCCCACATATAAAATAGAGGAAGATGGGCACAGATGTTAGCTCAAGGCTGACTTTCCTCAGCAAAAAGAGGAGGATTGGCAGCAGATGTTAGCTCAGGGCTAATCTTCCTCAAAAACAAAAAAATCTAGATCTTGAAATTCATTTATTTAAAATGTTCTCTTTTTTCCTTTTTAATTGTATAGAGACCAAGAAGGATAAAATCCTCACTTTGACACAATCAAAAAATGAGATTAATGAATTCTTCTTTCTCTCTCTTTAGCCCCCCTCTCCCCATTTCTCAGCTAGAATTTCATCTGTATCACTGACATATCATCTAATTGCAATACTTCCAAATAAAACAATAAGACGGAGAACTAACAGTTAAAAGAGTTAGGTTCCAAGACTGGCATATGTTAATCATAGCAAGAAAAAGTGTTCTTTCTCATAAGTAATATACCATGTCTTTCTGATGCATATATCCTATAGGGTCTCTAATCGAAACATGTAATTTATAGAAAACAGATGGCTCTAGCTTTCCTACCAACTTCTGTTTGTTACGATAAATCTGAAGCCAGAGATATTTCCCTCAGCGAGCTTAAAAAACTAGAGAGAGGATGTAGAAAGAGAAAGAGTTCACTATAGGAATAAATCTTGAGACATTATCATTCACTGGTCTAAAAAGTCTGGTTCACAGCCTCAGAAAGATTATCAGTTGTTTGCCCCAAATGACATGCATCACGTGTGAAAGTGGGTTTTGTACATGTCTCAATACATTCTAAAGTCCAGCTGATCCTCCTGTTTCCGTGCCGGCTGCCGATTGGAAATCATCACCCTCCATGTAGCCGTGCTTTGTGGATGAACTACCAAGCAGTTCTGGCTCTCGTTGGGGCTGTAACATTCTGCCATAAGGAGCTGGCAGTGTGACCAAAGCCAAGGAAAAATCAGGATAAAATAATTCACACAAAGGAGATAATATTCACCTCCATAGTTCAAGTCAGTGGCTAATTACAATAGGCAAAAGGTCAAAACTCAAAAACGTTACAATAATCCTAACAATTCCAAGGCATGTTTCACTTTTGTGGAACACTTTTGTATACTAAGATGATTAAAAGAGCTTCAGAGGGGCTGGCCCCGTGGCCAAGTGGTTAAGTTCATGCACTCGGCTTCAGTGGCCCAGGGTTTCGTTGGTTCGGCTCCTGGGCGCGGACACGGCACTGCTCATCAGACCACGCTGAGGTGGCGTCCCACATGCCACAACTAGAAGGACCCACAACTAAAAGTACACAACTATGTACCGGGGGGATTTGGAGAGAAAAAAGGAAAAATAAAATCTTAAAAAAAAAAGAGCTTCAGAGACAAACAGGTCGGGGGTAGAAGCCTGTTTCTGCCATGTCTTATTAACCGTAAGGATAATTCGAAGCATCACAAATTACTAATTTCCCAGAGTGTCAGCTTTATCCTCTATAAACTGAAGCAAAACAAAACAAAATCAAAAACAGAGACCAAGCAATAAAGAAGAACCATGTGCTAATCTGAGAGTTAACTGATATGATGTATCATATCATTGGATACCATATCATTGGATACCATTGGAACAAATTAAGATTGCAATAAAATTGTGGCTATTTTTTTTGCAACTTTATAACAAAAATTATGCATTATTATGTCATTTTTCACATGAGAACCAGTTGCAAGAATAAATTAGACTGAGGTTTAAGCAAAAGAACAATGCAGGAAGTACACTGGAAAGCACAGAGACTTTAGGAGCAGACCTGATTGTGAACCTTGGCCTTACCGATTATTTGACTCACTTAGTCTCTTAGAATTCCTCATGTGCAAACTGCAAATAATGACAACAACCTTGAAGAGGTGCGGTGACTATTTTGCACATTGTGTATAAAGCACACAAACGCAATATCTGGCAAACAGGATTACAATATGCAAAAAAGTGTTGTTGAATTGGAAAATTCGTCTTTCCCATCAAGGTAGTTGCTAACAATATTATACCAGCTGACATCATTATTATACTTTGTCATTTCAAGAATCATCTATCTCAGGTACATTTTCAGGCAGGGCAGGGATTATCTCCATTCTCAAGATAAGGAAAGTGACATTTTTGTAATCTCTGAAGTGGAGAGTGTGTGTGTGAGCACGTGTGCACACATATGTGTATGTATGTGAGAAATATAAAAGTCACTTTGATGGATAATTATCTTCTAATGAAGTGGGAAATCTCTAACGATGACTGATGTTATTAACTACGAATAATGCTGAGAAGTGAAAAATGTTTTGAGTGCCATGAGCCCTCAGTGCCACTGCCATTCCACTTCCACATATTTATGATTGAATCACTATTGTTTGATGAGCCATTTTATCCTAAGTGGCACTATTGAAGAGATTAATGAGCCAGGAGACCTGGTGAGTTAAATTAACATTTTTAAAGTTAAAATTTATCCAGATTAATAATAATCAAACCCATTAAATATGCTAGGGCAACAACATCAGCATTAACCCGTACCCCACCGTAAACGTAATTCACTTTGTACACTTGAATTCTCATGAAAAGATCTGTGTCTTCGAACACCAGCTGCTGTAATTATTTAACACTGCAATTATTGCCCAGAAATACAAGTTTAAAGATTCAAACAGAATGGAATGCTAAATGAAAAGCACACAGCTTATTAGGAGTCAGAATTAAAATGAATGTATTGAATAAATAAAAACTCATATTTGAGGCAATAATAAATTCTTAAAACATTCAAGAGTTTTAACTTACTGTTTTGGAGACTAGATAATTGGGAAGATCCTATTTATTGCCCAATCATTACAAGAGTAAGACTGTCAATGTGTACAGTGATTCTGAAAAGTCTATTTGCCTCCCTGAGACTTTGTCTTGGTTTATGCAGCATCAGCACTAACTACATCACCTTTAAAGCATTCAAACTCAGTACTTTCATGGTCTTTTTTTTTTCTCCTAAAAGGAAAATATTTTGAGATGGGGAAGAATCAGTTCATCAAGGAAAATTTCCACTATCTCCCTAAGCACCTGTTTCTTTCTTGGTTCCCTCTGTTCAATTAATTCTGTCATTACCACACTGTTCCTGTACGCAAATGTGTCATGTTCTCCCAAATACTCTCATCTTGCCCAGTTGTGTCCATTAAAGTCGATCTTTTTTTCGTCTTAGCTGAGACTGACATGGATTTTATTTTATTTATTTATTTATTTATTTTGGAGGAAAATTAGCCCTGAGCTAACAACTGCCAGTCCTCCTCTTTTCGCTGAGGAAGACTGGCCCTGAGCTAACATCTGTGCCCATCTTCCTCTGCTTTATATGTGGGACACCTACCACAGCATGGCGTGCCAACCCTTGCCATGTCCGCACCCGGGATCCGAACCGGCGAACCCCGGGTGGCCGAAAAGCAGAACACGCGAACTTAACCACTGCGCCACAGGGCTGGCCCCCTGACATGGATCTTAAAATGGATAGGGGAGGGGACAAAAATAAAATAAATGTATGAAAATCATCAAAACATCTGTGCTTATGCCTGAATTACTTACTTCAGAGTTCCTGGCTGCCTCAATGGAAAAATTGTCTCCTGGGCAGCCTTACACCTTCTTAGAGCAAAAGCAAAAAATGAGTCAGATTTCCTCAATTGAGTCCATTTTATGGTCTTCCTGCCAAATCCCATAGCCCATCTGAAGAGCTATGTTCTCGGCATATTCTAGGTAGCCAGTTCTGAGAATATTCTCCTTTCCAGGTGTCTGTTACCATTTACCTTCAGCAGACAATCCTGTCCGCAGAGAAATTCTATATCAAATAAGTTTGTAGAGCAAGTGAATATGAAGACAAACATCAAGTCTTACAGCCAGAGTTACACATGCACAGCATCAGACATTGCTACCCTCACACCCACCATAACCAAGGAAGAGTTCCAAAATCAATTAAGTACTTGTTGGTTTCCTAGAGTAGCATCATGCCAAGAATTAATTAGCATGATCCATTAATCTAACTAACCAGTGATACATGTGGGTGTGGGTGTGTCCATAAGAAAACTTTACTTTCTTTCCCATACTTTTACCATTTCAGTTTTTGATATTTGGAGTAGAAATGCAGTAGGAAAACTTACTAATAGAAATTTAGATTTCATTTGAAAAGAATAAGGGAAAAAATAGGAAGAGGGATTATT
Organism: Equus quagga; assembly: GCF_021613505.1. Lineage (NCBI taxonomy): Eukaryota > Metazoa > Chordata > Mammalia > Perissodactyla > Equidae > Equus > Equus quagga. Next base: position 21,964,851 of record NC_060283.1, read on the forward strand.
TTGAGAAGACCTGTGTCTGGGCTGTAGTTCCACCATTCATTCTGCATGTGATTATATATGACACCAGACATTTTGAAAGGTCAAAGGTGATTGTGCTACTCTAAATTAGTGTTCATCAAGCAGGTGCTCTCCTTTAGAAGTGGTGAAAGATTGAGTGTTTTGAAGTCACAGATAATCTGCATTTAAAAACTGTATACCCTTGTTCAAGCCACTTAATCCTCTGAGGCTCAGTTGCCTTACCTATTATGTGGGGAAATGAAACACATCACTTCAGAGAATTACTAAGAACAAAGCGAGATTAGGTACAAAAAATCATTTTCAAGGAATGAAAGATCAATAAACATCCATTGCTTTTCCTTTTTCTTTTCTGAATATAACAAATCAGCATATTTAGATGATTTTTGTCTTCAATAAGAACTGTTATTACAAAAACTCATGCTGATTAAACTTCAGAAAATGAGGAAAAGGATCTATGTTTCTTGTATTTCCCAGTAGGCTTAACAGCACGCTAAACATATACTAGATGCGTATATGGAAAAGCGTAAATGTCTAGGGATCAAAGACATGACTTCTTGTCCAAGGCCTGTTACTACCTGCCTGAGTCATCTTTGAAAAATTACTTAACCTCTCTGCATATGTTTGGAGGGAGGAGGTTGGACTGCACGATCTCTAAGGCTTCTTCCAGCAATATGCTCTTATTATAGTATCTAGTTGCTCACTGATAGATTATCTTCATCCTTTGTTCTGAGAGTTAATGTTGTTGCTTTATAATGTACTGATAGACCTAAAGAAGGAGGTTAGATAAACATACCATTACGTTGGTAACAAAAGAATCCACACACAAATGATTTAATAAAGCATTGATCAAAACTGAGTATTAGTTGTTTGGTGGTCCTTAGTTGGGATTTTCTTCATATAATCTTCAATGCAGCTGAAATTGACAAATAGTTGTAATCTGTTACTCCATAATAGAGTGCAGGAAGCAATTCTTTCTAGGCCTGAGAAAGCAGACATGTTTACAACAGACATAGTTATTAGATATTGCATAGAAATTATCCAGTAAACTGGGAGGAATAACACATAGCCAGTCCAGAGAGGCCCACACTTGATTTTATATTTCTTCTGCCAGTCGTAGAGGTATAATAATTTCCAAATAGTAAACATTTTCATCTAAAAAGGTAAAATATCACAAACTTTAACAACTACATATCGAAGGGAAAGTGTACATGTTCCATAATAAACCCCAAATTCGTAGGTTTATCTATTATCAACTTGATGCAACTAAATTTCCTAAATGTTGACACAATCAAATGTGATTGTGATTTTTTCTAGATTTTTTTTTTGAAGAACGCTAACCTTATCCCCAATTTAAAACGCAAAATAAATTAAAATAGACTAAAGTCAAGCGAAATTTGATACAGGGGTATGGAGGTAAATGACATTTTTTGAAACCTGCTATATGCCAGTTATCATGCTGTGTAGTTTTACACACTTCATATGAAATCATTAAAAACTATGAAGCGGGTATTATTGTCTTTATATTATACATGAGGAAACAGGCCCCATAAATATCAAGTAAATTGTGCTGATCATATATCTAGTGAAATTAAGCTGGGACAGAAACTCATATTATCTTACCATATAGCCTAGAGCTGGTGCTCCTTTTTTCCATTATATCATACTGCCTGGGAGAGCACCACTCAGACCTCTCCACAAAAGAAAACCTGCCTCCACCTGCTGCGCCTTCAGATCAGCTGTAGAGATCACCTTGTTCTCCCAGGGCTGCCTCGCGCCGATGACTGGGCAAATGGGGATATTAGAGGTGAACCATTCCTGCCCAATTTGCAACTCTGCAAAAGGGCCCTCTTTGCTCCAGGCCTCCCCATCTGTTTGGTTCAGGCTTTTGTAGTGTAGCATTCCATCTCAGGCTCTTTCTACTCAATCATCCTTCCTTCTCATACTCTTTTCAGAGATGTCGGATTCACTTTGTGGTCAGAAGTTTCTCTCCATCTACTCCTGTTTCCTCTCTTCTTTATTATTCACAGGCATTCCCACCAAATAATATCTTGCACATCAAATTCCATTTTTGTCTCAGCTCCTTAAGGGACCCAAACTGACACAGCTGGTAAAGAAAGTTGTCTGAGAAAGCAGGCAGAATGATGAGGTTTTCAGACACTATCACTCCCTCCCTAGTTGGCAGGAAGTGCCTCATATGGTGTGGAATATGGGGCAAGGAGCTTCCCTAGCCCAAAGTCAGGAACTCATTGCTGAAGATTGCACTGGTGGTAACCTGGGAAATGGCCTGGTAGAGGGAGATGCCCTTGCCAGTGAGATGATTCAGGCACTGCAAAAGTGTGGGAGTAACAATGGTTATAAGGATAGCAGAGTGGGCTGGTTACCATTAAATTGTGTGGACACCAGGTAGAGGAATAATAAGACATTGAGGGTGGTTATAAAACAGTTAAAAGCTGGGTGTGAGGGTGAGAGGACCCCTTTGGCAGCATACAAAGAGGCCCTTATTTCTTGCAGTGGAAGAGCAGACACAGTTGATAGCAAACACAAGAGTTAATAGCTGGAGGCACAGAGCTCCCAAGACAAATAAATTATCAGGCCCAGCAGATCTGTTATGCTGAGGTCCTGATACTGATTTGGAAAGCCTTGAACTCTGAAATGTGGAATGGCTTCATCTGGAGAGGAAATTCTTGAGGAATTTGGCTTTGCAGAGTCCCTTGAACCATCTGAGCTTGAAGACATGGCCCACCCCTCTCCATTAGGATCCCCCTTAATTGCTTCCCCTGTGCAGGAAGATGCGCAGAGCCGTCTGCCTCCTCAAGGCAATAGGTGCTGCTCTCAGGAGCTGCTGCTGCTTCATCTCCTGTCTACCACGACAACAACTAGGGTTACATTTCAGTGCAAATTGGCTGAGGATGTGCTGGGCTTGATAACTAAGAAAAGAGATTGCGCTTCAAAGGAGCTGCAGGAATTAGCTAATATATACCAGCAAGAGTCAGAGGAGAATCCCTGGGATTGTATTTTGAGGGTCATTGATCAAACACAGCCAGAATGTATGACTGAATTTGTAGACTTGAGAGCTCTTCCTTAGGACATAGGATTTAGTGCCCTGGTAAGGACCCTGGGTAATGGGCAAATGAACTTCCAGGATGGCCCTTAGAACGCTGAAAAAAACAGTGGCCAAGCTGAGTGAAGTGTGAGTGCCCGAATTGCCTTGTAAGACAGAAAAGGAATGAGTAAAAAGACTTGTGGTGGTTGGCATGCTGGAATGGATGTATTTTGCGAATCCAGAACATCCACTGGAGGATTCTCTTCTTCTACGAAAAGGCCCAGTGGACATGAAAATCACCCAGGCCATTGTAAATGCACTAGTGAGAGGGATATCCAGATCACTAAGTAGTTCAGTCGTGGCTCTCCTTTGCAGGTCAGGGCTTATGGTAGAAGAGATGGACACAGGATTGGGATTGTTAATAGCCACGGGAGTGATGGGGTTGCACCAACTGCCAAGTGTATCAACCCAAATTGCATACTCTTGGATTTGGGAAATAACTGATTGATTCTGTGGCCCAATTTACTATCACTCCCAATGACCTACTGTGGAACTTTAGGCTTTGTCCTCTTCCCATACGTTCAGAGTTAGGCTCTTCTGGCTTAGAAGTTATGGTCCCTAAAGGGAGAATATTCTTTCCAAGGGCTAAATCAAGATCCTATGGAACTAGGAGCTGCCACCATGGCACATGGACTCATTGTGTAGTCAAGAAGACCAGTCACCATTTTGGTGGGCAGGCGTAATTAGTAGGGCTGTAGTCATACAACGCAGGCATGAAGGAATATGTTTGGAACCCAAGTGATCTGCTAGGTGCCTCTGGTTATTTCTTGCCCAACTTTAATGAACACATGCAACAAATATACCTCAGATAAAGTATAAATTCTAGGCGCTTAGACCACTCAAGGATAAGGATTTGAGTCACACCATCAGATAAGTCACCAAGACCTGCTGAGGTGATAGCTAAGGGTTAAGAGGGCTTAAAATGGATAGTGCAGGTGGGAAATAAGAACATAGGTGCTTCCCTGAGACTATAACTGCAGTGAGCTGGAGTTTATGCCACTTTCTTCCCTCTTCAAAGTTTCCTTTCAGGAGAAGAAGCCTATAGCAACCACGGAGGAGTTGCTCTCCTAAAATGGATGAAGAAGTGAATCTGTATCACACAAGGAATAGACTATGGCTGCCTTGGGAGTGTGCCACTCAGATCTCCTTTCATGAAAAATGTCATCAGTAGTTACTTGAGAGCCACCAGAGCCACAATTTCAGGATCCACTGCAGATTTCACACAAAAGCCGTACTCTTCCAAGGCTGCTCTCACTCAATGATTGAACTTGAAGAGATCTGGTCACTTCTTCCCAACGTGGTTCTCCTTGATGAGAAGTCTTTCTTCTGGGGCTACCCCATGGCCTGGCTGAGACTTTCTCACAGTGCCACTACAGTTGGGGCTCTTCCACCACAAACTCCCTTCCTCCTCTCACCCTTTTCACAGATGTCAGAGTTGTGGTCTGAAGGTTCCCTGCCTCTTTTTGCTCCCTCTCCTCATTCTCCTTCAAAGGTGCTTCCCTCTGATAAATTTCTTATAAATCTAATTCTGTCCTGATACTCATTTCTTGCATTTACCAAAGAGATATACCTCCTTAAGGAGAAAAACATTTCTCACGTCCCATAAATGTCTGGTTTGTATGGAAAGCCTTTGTTTTTTAGGTAAACCACACAACCATGGTGAAGAAAGAAAAGACAATCCCTATAAATTGGGAAACTATGAGTTCTCTAGTTATTGAGGAAACACTTAATATTTTAGATATGCCAATGAAACTTCAGATATCCTCAAATTCATATGATAGAAATGTTTATAAAGGTTCTTGGTTTATTCGACTAAGATTCATATTTCCATTAAAATTATATGTTTCTTCTGAGAATATTTCTCTGCATAAATTAGCTGCCCTTTCAACTTTCCCTAAAGTGTTTTCTTTTACTTACGTTACATTTTTTCCTCCATACTTTTTGACCCCTTCACTGGAAAAACCGAGGAATTGAAATTAAGTAGAACTAAACCGCATTTGAAGTCTGCACGTTGGCTATTCAACTGGGTTTGCTCAATATTTAAGTAATTCTTCTGCACATCACCCTTCCAGATCACATAATTCATATTAGCCCTTCAACAAAACTGTAAGGACTTTTAGGGTTTCTCCCAAAGAATCAAAACTTTTTAATGTTCATACCTTGAATACTAAGTTTCTAATGTATCAAATTAAGACAGAAATCAAATGAAATCTATTGTGATTAGGTAGACGATGTCACATAATCTTTACATTTGGACAATGACAGAGGGTGATGCGATCTATAACAAATTACAGACTCATTACTAGAAGCTGTATTGGTCCAGGACTACAAAAGATTCCTTATTTTAACTTTCAACAAGTCATATATTCAAATATGCTGAGTAAGAAGTATGTTCTCTGTGCAGTGATGGGACAGGCCAAGGAAAGCATCAGTCTACTTCTTGTTATATCTTGTATTCTCTCTTTCATTGCTAATGAACTCAAGCAGCAATATCCACTTTTTCCTAAAGAAGGTGCAAGTTAAAGCAAGCATTATTGTTGAAAGCATTTTTAAATATTGGAATTAAACTTAGCCGTAGTTTGCATAATAGTCTCAGATGCATGGAACACCTCATACAAAGGAACCTACTTTCTTTAAATAAAGAAGAAATCAAAATAGAAGCATAAATTACAATGTGTCAGGCAGTGTTGTATCTATAATTAGTCCAGGTATTAAACGTCTTTCTTAAAATAAAAACACGCAGATTCTTAAGTCATTTAAACTAACCATCTGTTTGCCTTGTACTTATTATAGTTCTCTAGATTTTGTGCAATTAGTGCTGCTAGTTTTACCTTTCAGAGGATTTATATTACTTTTGACTGCAAGGTGAAAAGTAACTCAATTAAGAAGCATCTATTGAGTGTGTATTGTGTGCACTATATTAACTAAGTATAACAGAATTAAAATGAAGTTAATTTTGTCCTAATTTTAAAGTCCTTAAACCTTTGCTTCTAGGATAGCAAAGATGTCAAAGCTTTGGAATGATATATAAATGGCTAATTTTCCTTGCAGGCTTTTTAAAATCTTGGTAATCATTCTTTTTTTGTTATAACTTAAGAGAATTTCTAAATGGATATGGGAAAAAGGAGAGGCAAAGAAGTACAGATGAAAAGCCAGCGAGCCAGGCAAAGCTTACTGAATGTCTATTATCCACCAGGCATTGAACTATGTGTTTTCGCCAATGTTATCTCCTTTAATCCTTCCAACAGCAGTTTGATATAATTATAATTGCTCCATTTTATAGCCATGGACACTTGGATTTAGCAAGGTTAAATGACTTGGGCATAGGGCTGATAAGTGGCCCAAATGGGATTCAGGTGTTTCAGATATTGAAGTCTATTCTTTTTCCATAAACCAAGATAAGCTACATGACTTATAATGCTCTCCAGTCCCAGGATTCTATAATGAAGTTTGACGTACAGTTACTGGTCTAGAAAAATGATGTAGCATCATTTAGCAGCAGTAAGAACACTGGGTTAATGGTCTTTCTGCTGAGAGTCAGATAAGACATATGATTTTTCCTGTACTCTGTCCCTACCAGACTATTACTCTGGCAGGTGGTAGTCTCTCTGTAATGTCATTTGAATGAATGAGTCCCAGAACTTTGATTTCTCTGTGACTTTATTCATGCCGGTGCCCTTTCTCTCATGTTTATTTTCCTGTGAAATCCCCCTTCACCTTAAGGTTATGTTCTTCAAAGTCTGGTTCAAATACTATCTTTTCAATGAAGACGTTTGAAGTTCCTGGTCAGAATAATCTATTCTTTCTCTTTGGTTTATTTCTGTGCAAGGCAACTTCTTAGATGGTTCCCAATAAACCCCACTTCCTGGTATTTTTGCTCTTATGGAATCGTCCCTTGAGAGTGTGCTGGGCCTAGTGACTTGCTTCAAATGAATAAAATATAGCAGAAGTGGTGGAATAACACTTCTGTGATTAAGTTACGAAAGGATTGTGCCTTCCATCTTGCTAGCCAACTCTCACTCTTTCTGTCAGATCTCTAAGTCTGGGGGAAGTAAATGATTATGTCGTCGGTATTTCTATGGAGACAGCAACATGTGAAGGGACTGATGTCTTCAACCATCATCCCTCAGGGCCCTGAGGCCCTCCATTCTGCAGCCCATGAGGCACAAACATATGACTGAGTTTGCAAGTGGTCCTTCCCCAATGAAGCCTCAAGACGACTACGGTCCTAGCCAATACCTTGACACCAGGCTTGTGAGAGACAGCCCCTGAGCTGGAGGAGCTACCTAAGCATGCTGGGATTCCTGATTCACACAATCTATGAGAAAATAAATGTTTGTTGTCGTAAGCCACTAAATTTTGAGGTAACATGTTACATGACAATAAATAACCTATATAAACTTTATTTCTGCACTTACTGCCATCTGATTTGCCTGATATTATTGGAGGCATGCTTAGGATTTGGTGGATTTGATTAATATGGGCAGAAACTCTCTCTGGCCCACACAGAATATCCAGTATGTAGCACACAGCACCGAGGAAGTAATACTATTCCTGCCCTAGAGCCACGTGCCTAGAATGGAAGAAATGTATCAGTGGCTAATGTACTGGTAGAGCAACCCCTGGAGTCAGTCAACAGTGAGGAGTTGTCCTAGGATGAGGGAAGGGAGAAATTGGCAAGAAATAATCAAATGACCCTGTTAGAGAGACTTGGTCTACCTTGGTCTTAGGGATAACAGATTAAGATGATCAATGGTACAATGTTGAGTTTATTTTAAATTGGAGAAAATACTAGTCCTTGACTCAACAGCTAGTTTAAGCTCTCTCACTCAATCGGAAGTGTGTTTATTGTCCTTTGTGTCTCCAGCACCAAACACTGTAGCTGGAATATGCAGGGACACAATAAACATTTTCTTAAACAAATTTATTATTCTTTATTAAATTTGCAGTCTACTTATCATACAAGCTCTTGAAAATTTGCTCTACATGTGTTTCTGGGTCTTTCTACACTATTCAGCACATAGTAGGTACTCAATAAATACTCATTGAATTAATGAATTAATGAATGAATGATGTTATGACATAGCCTGGATTTAAACTCAGATGCTGAAATTGATATAAACATGATTATCTGAGTCCAAGATTCTCATCTTTAAAACAATAGAAAAAAATTAATAGCCTACCTACATAGTTCTGAAAGTCTGTGATTCCATACCTTCCACAGACATAAAAAACTATAGTGACAGCAAAAGATTGAAAACTCTTTCCTGGGCTCATTTAACTTTTGAAGGCAAAATGACCAAATTTAGAAGAACTTCCCATTCAGCACAGGTATGTGTGACGTGTATGTGTTTGTATGTGAGTGTGTGTATACTGACATATATTTTTTCTTGACTGTAACATATTGTCCAGCTTTTTTGGCTGTAAAGTGGGAATAATACTATCTGTTTTACATGGCTATTTGAAGATTAAATGATGTACTGCACAGAAAGTTTCTAGCATTATGGCTGGTACAAAGAAAGTGATCATCCCTCTACTGAGGGGTCAGTGAAAATGGACTTCCATCTTTTATTCCATAAATGCTAATCGGACTCTTTAAACACCAAACAGTCATAATATTTTATGAGACAATCAAAAGAGAACAAAAAGGAACTTATGATATATTCTTATAGTGGAATATTCAGAAATCATTAAATTTATGTTGTTGAGGAATATTTATAGAAATAGGAAATATTCACTGACTAAAAATAAATCAGGCTAGCTACAACAGAGTTTTTACAATATGAAAATATTGTATAAAAATATATGTATATACATAATAGATTACATTCTTACATAAAATATAAAGTGTTGGTATATGGTATGAAAATATATATGACTATGTAAATATACGCGTATCAATATAAATAAATGTATTCACATATATCCATACATATATAACAGTACTAGAAAAACATGTACCAAAATAGTATGTCTGAGTGGTGTAATTATACATGACTTATTTTTCCTTTGCATTTTTGTAGTTATCAAATTTTTGCATTGAATACACACCACTTTTATATTGGGGAAAAATTAACACTGAGAATGAAAATTAGATGAGACCAGTCTCAGCATGGCAACAGGGGCTAAGGTTCTGTGGATGGAAGACCTAACCGTGCCCAACACAAAGCCCGTTTGGCATGGAAGATTTTCACCATGATAGGTGGCCCAAGGACTGCCAGGTAGACAGTCCTTATTAATCCTGCATGCAGTATAGGCACCCTCTAATGACAGGCTAATTGCACTTCCAGACTATGGAAAGTGGTTGTATGTGTCCCTCCACCTTAAACCATTTTCTCCTGTATTACTGTAACTGGTAATGCCACCACCATTTAAGGAATGAAGAAAGTCCCCAACAAATATGTGTGTTTTGGGGGAAATTATACATTAATTTAGGATGGAGAGGTGCCTACACTTCCATCACTGTGGTTTAATATATGTTATATATTTCTTTCACTTTCCCACCATCAGGGATCTGTTTTTCTTCATAACATCTTTTCTAAAGACACTTTCTTTCTTCTATCTTCTAAGGTCCCAAAGACTTAAATGGATTCTTTGATATATTATCAACCATTGTAGATATTGAAAATATCGAAAGAGGGTAGCATGCAATCAAATCTCTGATTTATTAAATAAAGGAAGTAAAGTAGGAAATATAGAAATTAAGAAAATATATTCAATGAATTTTTTAAAAAGAAAAAGAATGATCTTTGAATATGCTAACGTAATTTTCTTGGAATTTTCTTTTGTTTGATGCTTTTTTCACTGATGCAAAACTATATATCTTGGAGCTATTATTATAAATTCTGATGTTCAGTATGTAAATTATGTCTGTAATGTTTCCTCTTCTGTACCTAAAGAGCTTCATGAATATGCAACTATATTACAATAAAATTGCATTAATGGTAGTAATATAGGATATTTAATTATGGCTTCTATAGACAGCATACACAGGATCTGTTCTGGATTGTTAGGGCTGAATTTAATTCCTTGGACATATCCATTCATTTAATGAATATTCTGGGAATGATAACCCTGTGCAGGGCACTACTCTGAACACTGGACACATTTCAGTAAACAAGGTGACATCCCTGCTAGCATGGAGCTCACATTCTTTTTTGTGTGTCTGTAAAGATTGGCACCTGAGCTAACAACTGTTGCCAATTTTTGTTGTTGTTGTTGTTTCTGCTTCATCTCCCCAAATCCCCTGGTACATAGTTGCATATCTTAGTTGTGGGTCCTTCTAGTTGTGGTATGTGGGATGCCTCCTCAACGTGGCCTGACAAGCGGTGCCACGTCAGCACCCAGGATCCAAACTGGCGAAACCCTGGGCCACGCAAGCACAGTGCGAACTTAATTACCTGGCCATGGGACCGGCCCCTGGAGCTCACATTCTGATAAAAGAAGATAGACAGTAATCATTGAGCCAAAAATATTACATGAGCTAGAAATGGGTGTTCTGTAAAATGAAAATAGGAAATCAAGGTAAAGAGGACTCAACAATGAGCGATACCCAAGCTGGTTGGAGGACATTGGTTGGAGAAGTTCTCTTTGCAAAGATGTGGAGCTGAGACCTGACTGATTTAGAGGAAACAGTGATGCCATGATCTCAGAGAAGGCATTGCAGGCAGAAAGGCCAGCATGTGCAACAATACTAAACAAGAAATGACTTTAGGGTATCTGAAGGGTTGAAAGAGGCTCTTGAACTTAGGGGAGAGGTAGCAGGTTACAGGCAGTGAAGTCAGAGTGGGTGGCAGGACCCCCTTTATATAGATGACTATAGGGGCCACAAGGAGATGCTTGGATATTGTCTTAATGGCAAGAGGGATTCATGGTACGAGGGTAGATTAAAGAAGAGAATATAAGGGTCTTACTTAGGCCTTAGGAAGATCATCCCAGCTTTGCACAGAAAAAAGACTATAGGAGGATGAGAATGGAAATAAGGCAATCAGTTAGGAGACTATTACGTTTCAATTACAAAATGTTTGTACTACATTGGATTATATATGCTTGAATTACAAAAGTAAAAGCTAAAATGCATGCTGATGTTCCTTGCCCACAAATGTCACAGTGGAGTGTTTTCTTAAATTTTTAGTTATATTTTTTGTTGTTGTTCATATTATGACTTTCATTCTTGACTAGTATTTTTCATAGAGATGTTCATGCATCCTCAGAGAACAGAATTCCCAGGATGAATAAGACTGTAAAATAATTCCCACCAATATATAGCTGAACAAGCTGAGGACAGATAACTCAGCTGACTTAGTCAAGGGCACCTTCTAGAACCAGTTACAATGAGAGATGTGACTAGAACAGAGGGCTCCTGACTCCCAGCCTAATGATCTCTCTGTATACTGTCCTGTTTTATCTATAATTAGAAATAGCTCAGAGGCTCTTTCCAAATAAAACAATATCTGATCCTAACCTTTCCATTTTATTTTATTTCCATCTGCTCTGCCTGACAATTATAGATCTTTAAACATTTCCTGTGGCTTAGAACAGCTTCCCAGATTGAGGGCTTCAGGTTTCTTTGGCAACTATTTCTTATGAAGAGCGAGAGCTGGGAAAATTCAGAAGCTCAATTTTAAGAACAAAAGGGGGTGGTCTAGCAGGTTTTCCAAATCACTTGGCAAACAGAACCTTTTTCAAGAGCAGTGGTACATATGTGCTCTTCGGAAAGATGAATTTTCCTCAGATACGACTGATTATTTCAAAAAATGGGCCTCCCTTAACCTCAACTCGCTGGAACCTTAACGTCCCTTGAAGGAATCTCACAACAGTCTCCTTGTTCCTCTCTTAGTCCCTGCCACTCAATATTTCCCTCCTTAACAAAGGACTGTAATATCCTACATCATAGGAAGTATGCTACCTGATTCAATATAAGGCAGGCCCAAGCAGCAGCACTTAAGTTCCCATGGGAAATATAAAGATTTTTTCAAAGATACTAATTGAAAGGTGCCAGAATTAATCCCTGCTCATCCAGATGAACATGGAGAGAAAGAGTAACAGCAGATGCTAACTCAGAATGTCAGCAGGCATCAGAGGGATTTTATGTAGAGTTTTGTTACGTCCCAGAAGGTGGAGAGGACTCATCCACAAGTTTATGTGTTTAGAAATCCTGGAGATGGCTGGACAAACAATGTCTACAGAACAGAAGTGGAGTTCAATTATAGGCTGGCGTTTAGAGCTGAATACAACATCTTTGGAGAAGAATGGAAATGGAAAGTCAGTTCTAGATAACAATATGAGGGTCTAGTTATTAGAATAGAAGGCAGGGTCTGGTTTGGGGAATGAGACAAAAGCCTGGCTATTTAAATTGGGATATCAATCTAAAATATTAAACTCAATCTAAATGTCAATCTAAAATCTAAAACTCAATCCTTTCCATATAGAGTTAGGATTTGTCCTAGAATTGGGACCATAATTGTCGAGATGGGAGTGATGCAGAGTGGGGAAATCTGAGAGTTCTAGGCTTTAACATAAGAGTTTGATCACGCTTCAAAAAGCATACTCTAGATGCAAATAATAGTTGCCATTTTAATAGTATTTTGTATTCAACAAATGAGATGGGTATTGAAAATGAAAATAAAATGGTTATACATCTTTTGGCAAATGGATGACTGCCATCATTCCAGTCTATCCACATTTGTTTTGTATTTTACAAAAATGTGTTCACTAAAATCCAGTCTGCAATTAGAGAATACTCATTAAATTAGATTTGAAATTATTTGTTAGCTTAGTTAAGTTAAAATAAAATACTAGTCTCAAAGGTGACTATTAAAACCTTGAGACTTGGTGTTTAAGATTCAGAAGAATAGCACTCTACTAAATTTTAGTTCTCAGACTGAGCAAGTTACTTCACTATTTCTAGGTTTCATTGGTTCATCTTTAAGATATGGTAGAGAATGGTAAGATTTCAAGAGTTCTTGCAGTGATGATCTATATATCTATGAAACTACAAAGACAGAATCCAGTGGTGTTTTCTAGATGATGAGGAATTTTTTTATTGTTCTCTATCTTCTTTTAAATGCTTTAGCTTCATCTGTTCCTCTTTTACAGCCTCTCTATCCACAGGAAAGTAATTGCCATTCACTGCACCCTCCAGGAACATCGATGCCTCCATGACTTTGTATATGTTGTTCCCTTAACCTGACAAATCTGTCCTCACTCCATCAGTCTTAGATAATATCTTTTTCTTCCTTCAGACTCAGCTCCAGCTTTGACTCCATATGAAAACCTTTTCAGATATTTATTCCACCCAGGGTTGAGTTCAATGCTGTCTTCTGATTCCCCCCAAAATCTTATGTCTCTCACACAATAGTAATTTCCATAGGTAATTGCTTTTGTTGTCCCTTAACTCCACACTAGAAGCACCTAGCACAGGCCATGACATATGAAAGGTTTGCAATAAATATTTCTCGAATGAATTAACTGAAAGTTTGACAGAGGACAAATTTCTAATCACTAGTTAAGACTTGGGTAAGATACAGACTCTAAACTGTCAGTTTTCTCTTTATATAATGGAACTACACAGTCATCGTGTTGCTGCAAGAATTAACTGTGACAAGGGATGTAAGCCATTTAGCACAAAGTTGGTACATTATAAATGAAGGGTGACTGCTGCTATTGGTGAGCTTTTCTAATGTTCTTATCTGAATTTACGAGATTTGGCTACTGTCTTAAAGTAACTCAGTAATTTACTGACACAGCAATGTGTACAGTTGAAAAGTGAGAGTGTGTGTGAGAAACTATGTGTGATATAAAACATAAAATAGCTTTTTTGTACTTGAACTATGTTAAGAGAAAATTCACACTTCCCAGAGAAATGTAGTTCAATCCATTCCTCTGTACTCATCTCAAGATGACAATTCCCTCCATCTTTATCTATCCTAGGAAGAGACTTTTTATTTACTTTCAATAAAGGAGATAACCAGACAGCAGACCCAGTCCCCCTCTAACTGCGTTTGGAGCTGTTGGCCAGCCAGGATAATGGAGTTAGGGTCCAAAAGAGAACAAGATGGACCTTGAAACCTTGACAGTAAAGCCTGCACGGCAGGTGCTCATGTATCCTAAGTTTACTTGATCGTTGTCTTGCTCAGAGAGCCAACGTTTCTATTTGGATCTAGAGGTGATCTGACCTGAGGGAGGGCAGCCCTGAGCCCTCCTATCAGAGTTGCAGAGCCTGCGACAACGGTCCAGATGCAAACCCAAACACCATATGGGTAAATATTTGAAAGTTATGAATCAAGCTAACCAACTACGAAGTAAAATGTGTTCAAACCTCCTATCTTAACAAATGCCCCATTCATACTAATCTAGAAGGCCAGGTTTAAATTTAGATTCTTGAAATCCTTGGAAATCAGGGCAGGAACTTGGGGTGGGGGAGGGTGGAGCTAGCTTCAATGCCTGGCTTCGCCCTGCCCTTCCTTTTCACCCCAGGCTCCTTCCCACACCACTAGGAGGAGATATGTGTCCAGGCGTGCAGACATGCCAATGCATGTATTCCAGTTCCTTCCGCATCCCGCCCCACCCAGGGCTCCTGTGAACAGCTGCTTTTAGCCACCTTGACATTGGAGGTGCACTCACAGTAGTTAAGATGCCTGTACATGCCCCAGAAGGGAGAATGCAATCTCCAGGGTCCCTGGTAGGTGTAGTGTAATCTAGAAAAACGGCAAGATCTCTGTGTGGGTACAACGTGCTGGCTGTAAGACTCTTCACTCTGTGGACTAGGGAATGGTCAAAGAGGCCAGAGCAGTCTTCTCTAAAGGATGAGTCCAAGGCAGGAGCCCCTTTTGCCCATATTTTAGAGATATGGTCTGCCCTTTTTAGGACGGGGTATGAAAGAAAGAAGGCAGACACAATACAGCTTAAGAAAATCTCAGATTTCTAGCCCACAAATGCATGTCTGAGTGGGAGAGAAAGAGAGAGAAGGAAAATGAATTAGTATGTGTCACAGGATGATCAACTATCCAGGTTTTCCAAGGATTGAGGGCTTTCCTGGAAACTGGCACTTTCAGTGTTAAAAGTAATAAAGTCCGAGGCAAACTGGGTTGCATCCATCACTCTACTCTTACAATTGCAGTGCTCCAAAATTATCTTACTATAAAACTTCAGGCAGTGGAATTTTAGGCAGTGTACAGGCCATATAACTAGGGATATTTAATTTCTACTCTAAAGTTTACTAATTAGCTGTGTGAATTTAAGCCTCTCTAGTTGGGTTTCATTTATAAAACGAAGAATTCAGTTTCCTGAAAGATCTAAGATTTCATATTCCATAAATTTATTGACAGTCCTTTATAAGACAGAATTTTTTCATCAATGGCAAACAATGGTAATCATGAAAATGACGTATGTCTGGGAATAAGCAAATATTTTTAAGCTAAAGCACTCTCACAAATAGTAGATGGAAAAACTTGACGTAGCAGTCAGTTAGATAACGTATATGGACAGATT
The DNA here is from genome assembly GCF_021613505.1 of Equus quagga. Lineage (NCBI taxonomy): Eukaryota > Metazoa > Chordata > Mammalia > Perissodactyla > Equidae > Equus > Equus quagga. Next base: position 21,980,464 of record NC_060283.1, read on the forward strand.
GCAAAATGTGGCTGAATTTCCCCCAATCTAATTTAATGGGTGTGTTTCTCTGCTTTTAAAATTATATCCCGATAAATCACATACAAAATAGCTAACAGTGAAGACGAATCCCAGCTTCACTGGCCACATCCTCATTTTCTTTTATTTTCTTCCAACTTATCTTTATTTTCCTGCTTCCAATCAATAAAGCAAAGGGCCATGGGAATATGACCCTGGAAGTTTGTCTGTTGTTTTAATTTTATAAAGGAAAATATTAAGTCAAGACAAAGGTCCTTAATGGAAGGATGGAGAAGGGTAAAAAACCAGTACAGATTAGCAACTGCTCACCTGGATTGAGGCTTCCTAACCAGTAAAACTTGAGGACAACAAGTTTTAGCATCTTACATTTTATTCCTAAATCATGGAAACAAGCTGCTGGATGGGTCTAGTATTTGATGTTTGGAATCAGGATCTTCAGTCATTGTCTAACTTTGATGACCGAAACCTATGCTTCCAGACTGGTTCTTTGTTCTAATTTTGGTCTGGACCCTTGGGCTCTAGCACCGTGCTTTCTCTGGTTTGAAGTTTGTATCCCTTAATGACTACAAAGGGCTTCAAGGATGCTTAGGTAATTGATCCCTGGAAGTGCCATCATGCATCTTGTCCAATTCCTCTGAGGTCCCTAAAGGGAGCCTGTATGACAGCTCAACTTTCTAAAGAAGAAAGGCCCAAGGAGCTTTAAAGTACATATGTCTATTAATAACAACGCCACCACTATCTCCAACCCTTAACCTGACTTATTCCTTCCCCTCCTTTGGTAGAATTCTTGCTCCTTCATGGTCTTCTTATTGCACCTAGCATATAACTTTATTGGGGAAATAATCACATTGTTTTATGATTCTTTGTTCCTCTGTTAATCTCTTTGTTAGAAGGAAACAAGATTCTCTAGAGTGGAGGTCATATCCTTGTGGGTTTAGCACCTTGTTCTATGTTTGTTACCTCATAGGTACTCATTAAATGTTTGGGAAATCAATGAATGAGTGAATAAATGAATTACTATAACTGAGTCTTTGAGCCTATCATCATGGTAAACTAGCTCCATTTTTATTGATTTGGGGATTTCACCACAGGAGACATTTAACGCCACATTGAATTCTGTAATTTAAACATGAGTGGATTTAGTCTTTTACCCTTAAAATGGTGAGATATTAGAGAACATCAGAGTCAGAGGACCACTGGTTAGTTTTTATCACAGTGTGGCCCAGAGCACGTATTTGTGATACTAAGAGAAACAGGTGTTTAGATTTTTAGAATGAAAACTATCCAAAACTAACGATCTCGGCCTGACGCTAATAAGGCCAACTCCTACTTGGCCCAATGGAAAAGAAGGGCTCTGGAAAAAGCAAGCTCTCCAGGTCTATCCTGCAAGAACATCTGTACTGCTCTGTAAAGTCGCCGTGCAGATTGAGAGGAAGTACTCTATTATTAGACTGATAACAGAGTTCGTACTGCACACGGAGGCAATTTTGAAAGGGAAATGGTCACTATTAATAATTACACAAGGATAACAGAAAATCAGGACTTTCCCAGGCAAACCTGGACACACGGTTCCCCTGTAATCTGCTACAGCTCTTCATTCTACCCCAGGAGGTTGGTCCTAGTGCAGGGCAGGGAGATTGGAGGCAAAGAGGTGATTTTGCCTCTCAGAAAACATTTGCCTGTATTTAGAGACATTTCTGGTTGCCATAGCTGAGAAGAGGGTGCTACTGATATCAAGTCAATGAAGACCAGTGATGCTGCTGAACATCCTACAATGCACAACAGAGCCTCTCAAAAAAAAGAAATTATCTGGCCCAAAATGGCAGTTTGAGAAGCCCTGTTGTACATCCTCTAAACCCCTTTAAAGTGGTTAAACTGCATAATCTTTTATTTTCTTGCTTCCTACCTGAGGATTTGGCTTTCTGGAATTTTTGTCTCTCAACCCATTGCTCTGTCCCATGTCTGATCTTGCTTCCAAAATATGGTGCTTGGTAAGCAGGTAAGATCTAAACCACAGGTAAAACCTTACATATGTGGCACAGTATCTTTGATCAGGAAATACACTTAGAAAATGGGAAGTCTTTTAAAATGTCAGGTATATTCTAAACTTGTAGATCTCTTTACTTTTATTAAATCCAACTGCAAGTATTTATTGTTCATCTAATAAGATGCTTTCATAACAAGCTTTTAATCATAAAATAACTACTTCTCACTCTTCTACCTAAACAACATGCACACACACACACACACACACACACACATGCTCCAATCTCTCTTCTTCCCTCTCTCTTTCCCTCATACACACACTCACAACCCTCCCCCGACCTCGACATACAAACAAATACACACCAAGAGAATGAAAAAGAGTAGAAACAAAATCCCAGTTGTGGTGGAGAAATTAACTAGGACCCATCATCACTAAAGAGCCTCTCAACTGTTGTATTTTGAAGGACACCTTGAGAGGTGGGAGCAATTTTAAGAGTACACACAGCAACATAGATCCAAACTTTCTAGAGATATTTTAAAAATATTAAAAACTAATCAATCAGTTCTATAAGGTGCAATTTTAACTAGAGCAAAGATGTTTGTCTGTTTTGTTCATTGCAGAATAACCAGCACCTAGAAGAGAGCCCTGCCCATGGTCAGCACATGACACATATTTGTTAGCCTTGTTCTTGTTTACCCCAAGCCTACTGGATACAAAATTTCCTATCACAGAAATCTCTAAAGAAAATGTGATACTTTTGAAGTCACTGACGTGGTTAGGCTAGAATAGATAAGGTAAGAGAAAATACAGCAGTATTCTAGGCAAGCATTAAAATTAAGTTTATGAAAATATCTAGAACTAAAATAGCCACAGCCTACAGTGGTCTCCCTATATTTCTTTCTTTTAACACTTTTGCTAAGGTATAATTACATACTATAAAATTCACCCATTGCAAGTCTAAAAATCCTATGGTTTTCAGTAAATTTCTAGAGTTGAGCAATTATCACCACAATTCAGTTTTAGAACATTTCCGTCGCCTCAGAAAGTTGTCTCGAGCCTATTTCGAGCTAATCTCTGCTCTCTCCTCTCTGCCGTTATCTATATGTCTTATGTATCTGCACAAGCTGACTCTCCAAGCCAGCAAGGAGTGACCCTCCAAAGGAAAGAGTCCTCCACACGAAAAAGAAAGCAATGTACAGCCCTCCCTTCTGTTGTTTTTGCTTTCCGTCCCAAGTTCATGTCAATCACAGTAAGTCTTCTGAGACTGGCAGAAATACCATTGAGGAGAGGTCATAGAGAGAGTTGAAGCCATGCCTGAGGCTAAGGGAAAGGGAAGCCACAGAGCTGCTTGGTTTTATTGTGATTTTCTGATGTGTGTGTGTGTGTGTGTGTGTGTGTGTGTGTGTGTTTCAAGATGAAAGGATGTAAGAAAAAAATGGTACTGGCCTTAAGGGGAAATGGAGTCCTAAGATTGAAAGTACATTATTGTCGTTAGGGCCATGGAATCCATTCTAACCCCTAGTGACCCTGTGGACGGAAGAATGGAATCTTGCTCAGTCATTCTGCGCCATCCTCTCACCTTTTGGTGCTCTATCAGACAATTTTCCACTGCTGTTCATAGGGTTTTTATGGACAGTTTTTTCAGAAGCGGGTGGCCAGGTCTTTCTTCCTAGTCTGCCTTGGTCTGAAAGTTCCACTGAAAACTGTCCACCATGGGTGACCCTGCTGGTATTTGAAATTCCAGTGGGATAGCTTTCAGCATCATAGCAGGACACAGCTACCACAGTATAGCAACCGACAGATGGGTAGTGTGGTTCCCTCACCAGGAAACAAACCTAGGCGGCTGCGGCGAGAGCGCTGAATCTTAACCACTATACCACCAGTGCTGGCACGAGAGTGCGTGAAGATAGCCGTGCTTGAGGAATAATAATAAAGCATTCTCAAGTTTACATCTGACCAATTTTCAAATCTTTTCGATTTTACTTTCTAAATATCCTTTTAATCCATCCATTTTCCTCCATCTCCACTTCTTCTACCTCCAACCAGGGAACCAACATCTCTGGTCAGGATTATTGTCACAGGCTCTTAATCCTGTTGCCCAAACTCTAGGATTGCTCCTGGCCAATCAGCTAATTACACAGAGAATAAGTAATAATGAGTAATATTTCTATAACTCATATTTGACCATGTCACTCTCCTTGAAGAAAATCACTGTCTTCTCACCATCCCATTGGCCTAAGTGTACTGATCTGGTCCCTGTTGATGATCGTATCGTCACCCTTTGTTATTCTCCAACGCTATCAACCCCTATATATTGAAGTATTTTATTTTCTGACATGTAAGTTGCACTTTGCTTCCAAGCTTATACTTTCTGAAAGTCAGGGTGTTTACCATGACTCTATAGTAGTTCCCTCTCCTGCAAATCTGATATTGAATGGATGGTGTACTGATAATGTCTTAAAATTAAGGAAATATAATGCTCTACATCTTCAACACCATGCTTTTTCTTATCTCTACTCCTTTCCAGTTGCTGTTCTCCCTGCCGAAAACACTTCCACTAGCCCATTTCCACTCATTTCACTGTTAACTCCTTTTCACTTTTCAGGATTCTGTCTTATTGGTAACTCTAACTGAAGAAGTCTTTCTTGATTTATCAAAGGCTGAGTTAGGTAGATTTCCCACACTTTATTCTATTCACTTTTGTGTATCCAGCCTCATTCCCATACTGACTCAGCAACCGACCAAAACACATAAGTAAACAAAATTAAGAACTAAGTTAATCTCAGGCCAATTCCATGACTCATAGAACTGTGAGCTAAACAAATGTTTATTGTTTTAAGCCAGTAGGTTTGAGGCAATGTGTTAAGAAGCAGTAGAAGATAACTGATACAGTACACGGGTAAGGGGTCTAGATTATCTGATAGGATTCCTTGTCCCGGGTGCTGGATCAGGATCCAGTGTCCCCTGAAGTTCAATATCCTCCCCCCAAATAAAACAGACTGTGGCAGAAACTATTAGAAGAGAGAATCATATAAATAAATAAATAGATAAATAAATAAATATTATAAATACATATACACGATTTTAAAGATGATACATAATCATTCATAGTTATAAAAGGATAAAATTCCATGTTTTAATCAAGGGATATTTACTACTTGTAATATCTTAGTGGAACATAATTGCAATCCCACTGAATTCATATTTTATTATCAAGATCACAGAGTGAATATGTGAAAGTACTACGACTAAAGTAAGACTAGGAATAATGCTCTTTACACAATACTGTGTTTGCTCATGTCATCTTCTCAAGTAATGTTATCATTGGAAGCATGGAGCTTCCTCAGAAGCCTATTGGTTACAAGCAGAGATAGTCTTTCCTACAAGAAACAAGAAAAGAAAGGTTTGCTCTCAGAGAAAGACAAATACTGTATGATCTCTCTTACATGTGCAATCTAAAAATGTCAAACTCATAGAAATAGAGAGTAAAATGGCGATTACCAGGGGCTGGGGATGGGGATATTGGCAAGACGTTAGTCAAAGGTTACAAGCTTCCAGGCATAAGACGAATAAGTTCTTGGGATCAAATGTAGAGTATGGCGATTATAGTTAATAATACTGTATTATACACTTCAAGTTGCTAGAGAGTAGATCTTACATGTTCTCCTCACAAATGAGAAATCATAATTATGCAATGTGATGGAGTTGTTACCTCATGCTTTGGTGTAATCGTTTTGTAATACATGTGTATCAAATCAACTAGTACACCTTAAAATTACACAAACTAATATGTCAATTATATCTCAATAAAACTGGAAGAAAATAAAGGTCTGCTAATAGTCAACTCTTCTAAGCAGAAAAATATACTCTTTTCTGGCTTTGGAGTTGCCAGTAGATAGGTGAATAGCAACTGCACGTTTGGTTTAACATTCTGACCCAGGTCGATCTTTATCTTTCCCTAAGGAGAAATGAAATAATTATTATGTAAATATTTAGATAGCAATTATCTAAATAATAATTCCCTAAGTATTCTTAGGATAATGGCCAAACCTCAGAACAGCAGATTATAAAACCTAGCTAGAGATTTACCAACATATCTGAGTTTAGAATAATCTATTCTTTATTCATGAATATGATTCCTAAAAATTTCTGGTAATTTTTTATTAAGCAAGAAAACTCAAAGTGTTGTCTAAATTTAGTACCACCATTTTTACATTACTGCTTTTCTATTTTTTTAAGGACAAAGAAGGGGTAGGAGAAAACCATATTGAACCCTTGCAGTCCTCTGAATTTTACCAGCTGTCGTCTGAGAACAAAATATACACTTCTTTTCCTGAATGTACATCTGAAGTTTCTCATTCTCAAAATAAATCAGCAATAATCTTTATCTTCTCCATTTTGTAAGTCTCCAAAACCCCAAATAATAAATAAATAAACATGCCAACCTTCTTCATAGAAGAACTTGGTGACATGTTTCATCTTTACAATGAAATGCGGATGCAGATTCCACATTAAAAGGCAAATCCTCAATTTTCCAATCTTGAATAACTCGGTACTTCAGAAAGAATTGCTGCTGCTGAAATTTGTAGCATTGGTAAGAGTCCAATTCAAAAATCTTAACTTGGATAAGCAGGATTTTCATTTGATGAAGAATTGGATAAATGGGCTTTCACTTTAAAGTCTTCTCTCTCAATATTTTGTTCTGAAGTAGTTAAACAAGTTTTGATAGCTACCTTGGACTTGGTAATAGTGCTTCTTTTTGTTAAATGAAGTATTTCAGATATATTATTGCCACTTAAATATGCCCTTGTACTCCCAGATACTGTTCCAATGAATAATTGCGCAAGCAAGCAATATTGATATTTTTCTAAACTGTTTACCTCCTTCATGCATCAAGTCTGATCTTTCTGTTTTCAGTCCTTTGAATCTTGTCCTGTTTCTCCTCTCTGAAACTGTTATCTTTGCAGCATGGCAATGGGCTTTAGTAAATGTAAACTGGGTAATTACACTAAAAGAGAATTGCCCCATCAAATGTCAGTGTGTTCAACTGTATAAGCTCCAGTTAAAACTACAATTCACTGCAAATTCTGTAGTAATTTATTTTCTGTAAAACTGAGTTCTCTTTTGTAAAACCAATGGTTAAAACACTTTCAGGGCATTGAACCACAGTGTTTCATTAGAAATGTTTCTAACAATACTGGTGATTTTCATTAATGCAATTGCCTTCAAAGACTAGCCATCAGCTGAGTTAACTCTCTCTGTGTAATAAACCTGGCTGATGTTCTTATCAGGGCGGGAGCTCATTCTCTTGTTTGTTTTGTTTTGGTATGTTTCTGTTTTGTTAATAGTAACTTACGTTAGTTCTGTTTTATTTTTATTTTATAAGAATGGTATGTTGTCTTGCCACCTCCCAATAAAATCACCTGCAAAAGAGTGTTTAAACATAAAAAAGAATAAAACTATATGTGTGAAACATTGAAGTTTCTTGAAATTTTATATATAGTCAGGAATGCCAAGAAAACAAACTCAGTTATCCAACAATGGGGAAAGGCTTAGAAACATCAGGATCAATCTACTCTATGGGTTATTATATAGCCATAAAAAAGGACAAAGGGGCCAGCCTGGTGGCATTGTAGTTAAGGTCGTTTGCCCCACTTCAGTGGCCAGGGGTTTGCATGCTCAGATCCCGGGGGCAGACCTACACATCGCTCATCAAGCCACTCTGTGGTAGCATCCCATATACAAAAAATAGAAGAGGATTGGCACAGATGTTAGCTCAGGGACAATCTTCCTCAAGCAAAAAGAGGAAGATTTCCAACAGATAGTAGCTCAGGGCTGATCTTCCTCTCCAAAATAATAAATAAATAAATAAATACAAAAAACACAAATACGAAAAAATTACTGCTGATCCTGAGATACTGAATGGGAATACGTAAAATAATGATTTCATAAAATGTTAAAAATTCTATTCCATGTTCAAACTGTCTGTCTTGGGCACACTATACCTTTCCCGGACATATCCACTACCCATTTTCCTCACTGAAAATTCCTGCTTACCCTAACTCAGGATCATCTCTTTTTCCTATCCCACTGACTAATTCCTTCTGTGTCCTTGCCTCTTGCACATTCAGTTGGTATTCAGCAGTCCTCTCTCCTGCCTCCTTAGGACTCTGTACTTAGCTCTCTAGCCAACGTCATCATACTACATCTTTGTAGTATATTTATGTTTTTCTCATTTGACTCTGAATACATTGAAGTCAAGGTCAAGCTTCAATCACACCACTTCTGTAGTAAGTGGGTACTCAGTGATGCCTCAAAAATTAATACACAATCAGGAAAAATACAGAGAACGAAATGTTTGGTTTTTAAGGTGAGAAGAACAACTTAGGCATGAAAATCTGTTTAGTAGAAGTATGGGTGAAGCTAGGACTGGTGGCCCAGGTTAAAGTTACTGACAAAACAAAACTTCTAAAGTCTCTCCAATTTGCCAAGGTTGCAGAGACATCAGGGATGGAAGAAACCAAGATTTAAAGTCAAAAATCATTTATGGGGGCTGGCCCATGGCCTAGTGCCTAAGCTCAGTGTGCTCTGCTTTGGTGGCCTGGGTTCAGTCTGCTTCAGCAGACCTACCCCACTTGTCAGCAGCCATGCTGTGGTAGCAGCTCACATACAAAATAGAGGAAAATTGGCATGGGTGTTAGCTCAGGGCAAATCTTCCTCAGGAAAAAAAAATCATTTATTGAACACCTACTTTGTGCCACTCTTTGAAGTACTTAGTGCGCAGCTTCATATGGAGCAGGGTTTCTCCACCTTGGCACGGCACTACAGAAAGGTAGACCTATTAACTCTTTCTGGAGGTGGCAGTCTTGTGCACTGCAGGATGCTGAGCAACATCACTGAGCTCTACTCACTAGAAGCCAGTAGAACATCCCCCTAAGTGGTGACATCGAAATGTCTCCATATGTTATCCAATATCTCCTGGAGGGCAAAATTGCCCCTGTTTGAGAATCACTGGTGTGCAGGGCTACTATTTTGATGACTGTCTTTTTCCCCATCTCAGGTAGAAACCTTGAGCCCACTGGCTCAGGAGGAGGGTGAAAGGAGGGTGAAAACTTAGAAACACTTTCTAGTTTCCCTGGCTCTTGTTTCCAAAAGCTTCAGTCCCAGAATGAAGAAAGTATGTGTTGTTAGAGGGGAATTGCAGTGTCCAGGAGCAAGAGAGAGAGAATTGAGGGCATGGTGATAAAGTGTTTGGCAGAAACATGAAGAAAGAAAGATTGACCTGCAGTGCAAAAGAGATATCTGTGGGCTGAAGGGATGTGACAGACAGGGGATGGGAGCAGAAAGGTTTCTGGGTTGTAGAGCAGGGGGATCCTGTGTCCGGGCAGGGTCTGTCCCTGGAGTGCAGGCGAGACCTCAGAACACAATGGGCACAGGATGGGCCTTTCAGAGAAGATTATACAAGCCTTGCAAATAGATTTTTAACAAACCAATATATCACAGAAACCGCAGAGAGAGCTGGATTTTGAAGGGACATTGTATGGGTTGAGAATATGAGCATTTCAGCAGGTCCCTCTACATGCTAAAACTGGAGGATTCAATGTCCCTATGCCCACCCTATGTGACCCTGGCACCCCATAAAATGCTATCCCAGCGGCTCACCCAGTGTTGGGAAGGAACCACAAGGAAGACTAAGATTAAATTAGACGCTCGGCAGCAAAAGAGAGTTTGCAGTAAGAAACTAACATTGAAAAACACATCTCTATATGTGGTCTTAAAGGTGCTGGGTTTGTTGACTGAGATTTGAATTTATAATCCTTTAGTTTACTTATGTTCCATCTTCCAAGGTATGTTTTATTGCACCCATTTTAAAAAGAAGTAAACTGAGTCTCAGCAAGTTTAAATGATTTGTTCAAGGTCAGTAGCTTTCATCTAAATGACAAATGCTTATTGTGTGCTTACTCTGTGGCAGGTGCTCTGCTGGATGGGAATACAAAAATGAGCCAACACAGACACAGCACTGGCCCTGTGGAGCAATTAAATATTCATACAATTAAATGTAAATGGCAACTGGCAAAGTAGCCCATGATGGGGAATTTGATTTAGTGGGGGAGGGAGGAGAAGGTTTTCCCTTGGAAGGGATAAATTGGAGGTACCCAGGGCAGTGGTTCTCAAACATTGTACACATCAGAATCACCTGCAGGGTTGGCTGAGCCTCTTTCCCAGAGCTTCTAATGGATAGGTCTAGGGGAGACCTGAGGTGTTACATAATTAAAAAATTCCCATGTGATCAGGAGCTGCTGATGCTGCTGGTCTGGGAACCACACTTTGGGAACCACTGAACATTGCAACCAAAGCAAATCATGTGGGCAAAGGCCTTGAGGGGAGAGGAATTAAGGCCATTGTATGCTCTTTCCATACTAAAAAGCCCTGCCTTTTTACGTGTTAAAAACCTACAAATGAAGTTACAGTGACTTCCCTTAATCACACCTAGTAAACGACAGATGGAGGACCAACACCCAGGTCTTGTTACCTCTAGCCAGGCAATGTCTTTCCCCACAGTGGGGCAGGCCACTCTGCCATCTCCCACTCTGGGACTTAGGGATTGCTTCCGTGGTTGCCATCCAGAGAAAGGCAAACAGCAGGCCTATTACCTAAAGAGTGAACCAGCTCTGCCAAGCATATCTTGTCTTTGGTTGAGAGAATGCTGACTATTTTAAGCAACGCTTCAGGATATTCTTCCTCTTCTTTGAGATGGAGGGCTTAATCTTACTGAAAACACATTCTTTCTCTCAAGAGCGCCCTTGAACTGATACAACAGAAACTCGGACTCCACTGGGGCTTTGTGATATGCCTTTGAAGAGACTGAATTTACTAATCAATACAAATTACAATTCCTCAGCTGGCAACTCTGCCAGCCAAGCACAGCTTCTGCTACTTTATTATTAACAGCCTGAACCTTGAGGACTGGAGGAGAGAGAAACCACAGATTGAAACGCTATGCAAATACATTCAGCAAAGGAAGTGGTTGTTTTAGAGGGACTCAACGTGGGAATAATCATATGACCAGGAATAAAATGTACATTCTTAAAAGCTACCTTGGCTTAAATAGTTGTAGAGAAAGCTATCAAAAGCTTTAGGATGGGGCCGGCGCAGTGGCACAGCAGGCAAGTGCGCACGTTCCACTTCCGCGGCCCAGGCTTCACCGGTTCAGATCCCGGGTGCGGACACGGCACTGCTTGGCAAAAGCCATGCTGTGGTAGTTGTCCCACATATAAAGTAGAGGAAGATGGGCACGGATGTTGGCTCAGGGCCAGTCTTCCTCAGCAAAAAGAGGAGAGTTGGCAGCAGACATTAGCTCAGGGCTAATCTTCCTCAAAAAACAAACAAAAAAAAGGTTTAGGGTTTCCACTAATAAGCTCTCATAGAAGGAAAGTTTTTTCTTCTTTCTCTCTCTCCCTTACGCACTCTCTACATGCACACACACACACAATTTGTATATATAAGACATACAATTGTCAATTATACGGACATACATATCTATACATACGTATATGTATCTATGTGTATATATATATATATAAATATATTTGTGTGTATAAACAAGGGAAAATAGAAAAGCACTGATATAGAGATGTGCAATGATATCATGAAAATTGTGCTATCCTGAGAGTTTAGTTTTCAGCTCTTGCATTCAGTCTAACTCTGGATGAAACAATCACCTGTTTTACTCCTCAGTTCCTCCATCTGCAAAATGAGAGAGTTGGATAAAACATTTAAAGACATTTCTGGACAGATATTTCCTGTATAGAAGGGACTGACAAATTGCTTAGGGATGTATTTTTTCTTCTAAAATTTCTTCCCCCTGTATGGGAAGATTAAAAACTCTTATTTTTTCAGGTTTTTTTAAAACCCATCCCTCCTTTTAATTAAAATGAAAGTCACACAACATCCTTTCGAGTTACTTAAAATGTAAAAATAATTTAAATGTGACTGAAATAAATCAAAGATAATTTTAGAAGAAAAAATCTATTTTGAAATATGTAGATTATATTCTTTGCAGTTACATAAATCGGTAAGGATGTGGAGCATGCTTACTCGCTAAAGATTTGGAAGCTCAAATACTATCTAGGTCACTTTCAACGTCGGAATTCTTGGCCTGCTTTGTTTTCCAATAAAGCCTGTCAACTCTTCTGGACTCTCCCTCACCCCACGATCCCTTTTATCCTTGTGCTTTCTGTAGTAGACTATACCATTTTTCATTTAAATGTTGGCACTTTGGTGGCTAGGCAAGACAGAAGGAGCCAATATTTACTGACCCCTTGGTATGTGCTCAGTCCTGTATGATGCTGTGTTTTTCATGTACATCATTGTATATAATCCTCAGGACTTCCTGCGAGAAAAGTACAACAATCACTCTCATTCTATAGGTGAAGAAACGAGAGCTCAGAGATACTGGAGACCACCCACTACAGAATATCAAATATCTGCAAAGCTTTAATTTGATTCTAGGTTTTTCTGACTGGGGACCCTGTGCGATTTCTACTGTTCCACACGGCCTCCTAATTAACAGTCAAGAGGAAGAGCAGAAAACAAATGTTTATTGCTGACTTACTAGGTGGTTGATTATATGCAAACATTTTCTATGTTTCATCTTCTTTAATTCTCAAAATGCAAATTGAAAAGTAATATCCCCATTATTTTAAGATAAAAAGAGGTGAAATACCTTCATGGAGATCGCACACCCAGTATTTAACATAACTGAGATATGAATCTAGATTGTCCAAACTGTGACCAATATCTCTGATTTGGGTGTCTCCAGCCATCTAAATACATATTGAGTAACTATCACCATAATCTGCAATGTTTTTCTAATTTTCTAATATTAGATCATATTTTTATAGTGACATTAGGAAATAACAAACAAAGCAAAAGAAAGAAAATTCTTTATAACTGAGCTGCCTAGAAAATATTTAGTTTTAATACCCAGATAATGTACAATATATACATGTATAACAAAAAAGGATTATAATAGATTTAATTTATTTTAACTGTTCTTTTACATAGTGAATTTTAATGGTTGCATAGTTGTCTATCATAAGGGTTTATCAGAAGTTATTAATTACTCTTTAATTAGCCATGCATAATTTATTTTCATTTTTTTCCCTATGATAACAGTGATGAATTAAACTCTAGGCCACACAGAACTTTATTGATAGTGTCAGGGAAGGAGAAGAGCACGTGTTTCTTAAGCCAAACCGAGAATAAAATGTTACAAATTTGAAAACATTAGGTATTATTCTAGAAATCCAAGAATAAATGGTGATAACTAAGCATTTGAGTGGTAGGGCCTCACCCAGATATTGGAGAGACTGGCTTGATATGACAATATTAGTAAAATATTGAATAGTTCAACAGAGATTTTCCAACACTTCAAGGAGAGAGTCTGCCATAAGAATTACACCACAGCAGAGAATCGAAAGCCCACTGGCTAGTCCAATATTCCAAATCAGATCAGTGTTTCTCATCTGAACCAACATCCTTGGGCCCCAGGATGTTTGCATTTCTCTTCCCCCTCCTCCTCCTTCTCAACCTCCTCCTCCTCCTGCTCTTTCTTCTTTCTCTTCTTCCTCCAACTTGTTCTCCTTTAACCATGAAAGCATTCTTCGGTGCATGATCTATGGGACGCTTTAATAATAAATGAGGACAACATGTTTTTAACTGTTAAGATATCAGGGTTTTTTTTTGTAATCTCTCCAACCTTCTTTTTTCTCTCCCCCCATTCAAACAGCTGCCTCTGGACTTCACTGCCTCCCAGGAGGTACATAGCAAGAGAAGGCAGAGATATCCTATGTTAAGCTTTCTGACTTTCCCCCCCCCCCCCCCCCAAGAACCCAAGAACTTAGAGGGATATCGAGGGCTTTTGGAATAGGTAGAAGGGAAGAAAAGAATGTTTCTTGATAGAAGTAGAGTAGTCTGGAAGAAGCTGAAGGAAGGAGAATACAGCTATGGGGTGTCCCTGAACAATTCAGAACCCTTTCAGCAACAGTGAGAGATAGCAGGAGGCTGGCATATGACCACAGACATGAGACGCCCATCCTCACCAAAGAGCCCTGTGTTCCCAGTGGAACAAGGAAGTTGTCCAGAGCCACCAAACCTGGAACGATCATGGATAGGGGGAAAAGGTAAGTCTCAGCATTACAAATAGATAAACAACCACAGCCAAGGGGAGGTGGACAATATCCTGTCATGGCATAAAGCCCCAGAGCCCATGGCAAAAACCTAAAGAGTGGCTCCTAAGAACATGAAAGTTCAGGTTACCCACCAATCCTGCAAGATGGAATTCAAAATTATTTATTTACAAGTATAGAAATCAAATTGTTCACACTCTTGACAAATAGAAATATGATATACCCCCAAAATAGAAATGTGATGCTTACCAAAAAATAGAAAGGTGAAATTGCTTACCGTATTGTGGGCTAAGATTCACACTGCTACATTTATTCACAGGAAAACTACCAGCTCAGGAATCATGTTCACATCTATTCTACCTACACTTAGACAAGTTGTACGATCGGACCAGGGCATTAACAGGGTAGTTAGCACTTGCTAACAGGCTTTTCTTCTTCTCAGCACTCTGTGTACTTGAATTCACTGAATATTTTCAGTTATCTGCACTGTGTTAGTCAAGAAACTAAGCTTCAGACAGGGGAGTTGACTCATCCAAGATCACACAGTTCCACAGTAGAGCCTGGCTTCCCACCCAGATCTGTCTGAACTCTAAATCCCTTCTCTGATCTTTCCACTCTGACTCCAAAGTACCCAAGACTTGTATCCTGGAAGTTTTATCCAACTGTTACTTCACAGTTCACAACTACCGCTTCACAATAATCTCCATCGTTCTGCCATCAATCCACCATGGCTGTTTTACCACTCAGCAATTTTTTAAGGCACAGATATTAAATCTGCATAAAATATAGTCATGTGTAGCAGAAGTGATTTGAGGAATATCCAACAAGAAGGATGAAATCTACTGAACAGCAAGGAAGAAATCTAGAACATGCTAGAACAAGGACTACTAGTAGACAGGGGAAGGTAAGTTAGTAAATAGGGCTCCAGGAAAGTTGGGTCAGGCAAATTCAATCGCTCTGCCTCTTGCCTTGGCTGACTGCATTTGTACACATTGACTCAGCAGTCAGTCCCACAAGAATACAGTAACGAAAAGGGATTGCAGTCAATGAGGGCCCAATAACGGCAACAAAATTGGCCAACAGTTTGCATAATATTTTTGTCCCTGAAAGGGCTTTATTACCATCAGCCTATAAGCAAGCATGAAGTCCAGATGACTGCTGTGAGGTTTGATCAATTAAAGCTTGAAAGCCTTTTTTATTTGCTTGGATTCCTGGTTCAGAGTGCAGTCCATTATCATTTGTCACTCACAGGTGCTTTTTCAAAATTTCCCTCTGAAGTCACAGAGGAAATATTCCTTAGAGAAAACAGGCCACACATGACATTTGAAAGTCTGGTTATTTTTAGTGATGTTGAGTGAACATCTCTTGCTGAAACTAAGAAAAGCATTTGCTTTTACTCTCTTCCCATGAGCTGGAAAAGAAATGAAAAGATTTCTGAAGCACTTCTGCTTCTCTGGCTTTCTTCTAGTCAATCACATTAGGGCTTAAACAAAATGAGAAGAAACTTAAAGATGATTTTGTTCCCTGAAATAAAAGGGGGCTATGTTTATAAGAAAAGCATTTTTATTTTATCAATGTTTGCTTTGAAAAGAAATCATCCCACTTTGGGTAGACATATCACAGATCAGTCTGTTACCTAGACACTGAGAAGGCATTTAGCACACTGCCTAGTAAGCACTCAAAACACGTTGGCTGTTAAGTGCCAGGTGAGAAAGCAAAGGTCAAAACAAACTGTGTTATTACCACAAGGCCGATCTGGAGTGTTCTGTGCTATCTTCACAGTGAATCCAAATCTTCCATCTCTTTCAACATATACCTTATGAAGCTTACCCTGATTAATTTCACACTCTAAGACCCATACTTTCTTTTAGGGCGTTTATTTTACACTGATTTATCTTTTCTTTTTTTATACTCTAGCTTCTTTAGTTAACTGTTTTTGTTTATTTGTTTGTTTGGAGTTATTTTAGTGAAGAAGATTAGCCCTGAGCTAACCTCTGTGCCCATCTTCCTCTATTTTATAAGTGGGACGCCCGCCACAGCATGGCTTGATATGTGGTGCGTAGGTCCACACCCCGGTTCCAAACCTATGAACCCCAGGCCACTGAAGTGGACTGTGTGAACTTAACTACTATGCCACTGGGCCGGCTGCTAGTTAACCGTTTTTTAAAAATTTATTTTATTGAGGTCATATTGGCTGATAACATTGTATAAATTTCAGGTGTACGTTGTTATATTTCAGTTTCTGTGTATACTATGTGTTCACTACCAACAGTCTAGATGTCATGGCTCAACATACATGTCTCCCACATTATCCCTTTTGCCTTCCCCCAACCGCCTCCGGCCTCTTCTGGCAACTACTAATCTGTTCTCCTTATATCTGTGTTAGTTTAACTTCCACATATGAGTGAAATCATATGGTATTTGTCTTACACACCACATCTTCTTTATCCATTCATCCGTTGATGTCCACTTGGCTTGCTTCCACATCTTGGCTATTGCGAATAATGCTACAATGAACATAGGGATGGATATATCTTTTGAATTGTTGATTTTATGTTCTTCGGATAAATACCCAGTAGTGGAATAGCTGGATTGTATGGTATTTCTATTTTTAATTTTTTGAGAGATGTCCATACTATTTTTCCGTAATGGCCACATCAGTTTGTCCTCCTACCAGGCGTATCTGAGGTTCCCTTTTCCCCACATTTCCTCCAACACTTGTTATTTCTTGTCTATAGTTAATTGCTTTTAATTGTATTTAAATCTTATCTCTATTAGATGCACATCTTCTCCTGTTACGCTCTTTTGCCCAGGGGAAGTTACTAAGCTGCAGGTTCTGAATCATTCCTCTGCAATCTTCTTCGCTCCAGACTTGTGGGGTTGGAATGCTGGGGAGGGATTAACTGTAAAATGAAAACATGGGAGAAGCACACACCCTCAGAAAGCTAAGCAGAACCATGCTGGGGAGAAAGCTCAATGAGGATGGTGAAGTTAGCTTAACAGTTGGATCTGGTCCATGCTTTGGAGTAAAATTCAAACCTCTAAGTGGCACATGAATGGGCCACTGCCTTTTTTTCTGACCATACCTACTTGCTTTGTCCCCTTACTGTTAATGACAGTACTGGCTTTTTTTTTTGCTTTTTGGCTTTCTTGAAACTTCATTACTTAGGACCTTTGCCTGGGACACTTTCCCTTCCCCACCCCATGTCTTCACTTAGATGGCTTTTCAAATTTCAGCTTATATGTCCCATCACAGAGGCCTCCTAAATATTTTATTTCTCAACTTCCATCTTGTTACTCTTCTTCAATGTACCCTGTCTTGTTTTTTCGCCCATGTTTTTGCTTCTTTGAAATCACCCTACAATATTTACTCACTTGGCATCATGTTTATTGTGTGCTTCCTCTGCTAGAATGAACGTGGGATGAGACAGACACTGTGTCTATATTTTATGAAGCTGTATCCTTAGTGCCTAGAATGATATCTGGCATATAGTTGGTACCCAATAAATAGGTGCTAGAAGAATGAATAAATGAATGGAGGAATATGGATACAGGAGGTCATTTAGAAGTCCTCAAGAACAAGCTGAGTTTATCAGGATAGAAGAGCAGATGGGGATTTAGGGCAAAAATACAAATAAGAGGGGAACTTTTGCCTGGTGTGGCCTCTGTCAAATACTCTTTGGGCACAAAGGCAACAATGTTAGGTGATTAACTGGAGTACAGGTCCAACAGAGAAGAGGCCAGGGAATTTCAACTCCTAGAATTTCCTAGAGGCATCATCTTGGTGACAAGTGAAAAATGGTGGGGCCAGCATGTTCTCACCCAGTGAAGGAATGAAAACTGATATTCAATAATTGATATCACAAGCCCTATTTCTGCATCTAGTTTGCTATTTAGGACAGGATCAGCCTGGAAGAAATCTGAAGGTTCAGGGATACTGAAGGATTTGATCTCAATTTAGGGACTTCACAGCCACTCAATGGCCAGTAACACTGGTAATTTTTCTTGGCTACTTACTATGTCCCAGGCACTATGCTAAACCATTTAGAACACTTCTCTTATTTGATCCTCATAAGATCTCTGTGTATAGGTATTAATTTTGCTCCCTTTAACAAAAGAGTTTGCTGAGGCTTGCAGAAATTAAGACAGTTGTCCAAGGTCACACCGGAAATTATAATATACCTTGAACTCAGTGCCAGGTTGGCTTCATTCCAAGCCCACACTCAAAACCACTTCATTACCATGTGTTTCTCAGTAGACACTGCTGACATTTTGGCACACAATTATTTGTTTAGCACGATGATCCCTCACGTAGCATCTCCGGCTTTCTGCACAAAGTGCTTGTGATACCCCAGCACCACTGCCCCACTTCTGATGAGGAACATTGTGTTAGTAAAGCTAAAAGGAGGTACAGAGAGATGTCTCGGCTACCCAATCTTCCAGATACTTCAAATTTTCAAAATCAGGGATAACTGATCTCTGTGTTCCCCAGGCCACAGTGCACCAAAGAGAATTTACTAGAATTTTGGTCCTCTAGATTTTTCGCAAAGAAATAAGAAATTTGGGTGGAACAAACAAGACGCCTTCTCTTGTTACATTCAATGCATGGCACTTTCATGTTTGATTTGATTATATCTTCAGGAGAAAATCATCACAACTTTATACATATCTTCACAGTGTAGGGAATCATATCCAAAGGTCATGGAAGTGTCAAGATTAAAATTAGTTATTGTCCTATATAGAAGTACAACTTAGATTTTTACTACTGTGACCTAGGATTTTTACAACCATTGATTAGAGTCTGATTCCAATATCAGTTCCTTTCTAACCGAGCCTCTGCACTGTTACAGATGAATCTTTCTAAACTGCCGCTTTCATGGTGACATGCCCTATTCTAAAACATGCCATGGTGTCCCCCTAATTAAAGCCTTCATGCTTTCACTTTCCTGGCTTCCAAGTCCTCCACAATCGAGACTTTAATGCAATATCTTCTGCTTCTCACCAAGTGTCGTTAATTCCTGTCAATCTAGTCCTTTTACTACTCCCTAATGCCTTTTACATTTCACCTTCAGACATTGACTCTTTTCATGTCTCCTGCTGAGAATTCCCTTCCTAACTACTCCCTGCTTATCCAAGCACTGTCAATCCTTCACTGGCTAAATATTTCTTCCTTCATGGCCAGGTGAAGCTAAAGCCATTTCTGCTTCCTCTGAAGGCACAGAGCTCATTTTCCACTGTCAGTAATTCTCGAACCTGATCGGTCATCAGAATTATCTGTAGATATTTTTGAGAGTACAATTTCTATGTCTGCAACTCCATAGGTTCTGATTCAATATATCTGGAGTAGGGCCCATGCATCTTTATTAAAAGAAAACAATATATGGCTAGGTGATTTCTGATGATCAACCAGGTTTAGAAATCACTTGATTGGCACATCTAATTATTTGCCTTAATGACTTCATTTTCATTTTATCGCATTATCACCATCATTATCATTATCATCACCAATTTGTCATTTCATATATCACCAAAATGTCCTTGATGAGTAGATCTATGTCTAATCCATCAAGGTCCTAATTTACAGAAGGCACTTAAATATTTTCTGATGAATGTGTTGTGAATTACTAGATAACGTTCCATTTGACAATTATGATGACTTTTTTTTCTTATAGTCAAAGAATTCATATGTGAGAATATATATTATTGTAATAATAAACAAAAATGCCATTTTAATGTACTAATTGTGCCTAGTTCTAGACTGGAATATAAAATTGTGCAGTTAACATGTCTCTCTCTTACTTCAAGAAAGGTAAGAATATCTGCTAAGTGAAATAACTTTCAGAAACTTTTAACAGAGCTTTATTCTTGTATCCTGCTGGTCTCAGAAAATATTTTAACAGGTACAAATATTGTGGGCTCCTTCTTGATAAACTCATTTGAAATCCCAGTTGGAGATGTGTATTCTGTATAGCTTTGATACAGGTGAAAAGCCACGCGTGCAAATTGTGTTCACGAGAAAAGAACAAAAGTGAAAATGAGTGCTAGTCTTCCAAAGGTTGGATATTTTTAGTTAACCTTTAATTGCACTGATGGGAACCATGAGCGTAAAAAAAAGAGAAGAAAAAAGTCCTAAATTATCACAAGACAGGGAAACATATTAAAAAGATGTGAGAGGATAAAAAAGAAGGGTAAATGTATAGAGATGGAGAAAGGATTGCAAAAAAGGATTAAGGAATTGTGAGTTAAAAGGAAAGAGAACAGGGAAAGAGAAAAAAAAGTCATGAAAGAACTTCATGGGCAATTTACATCCAGATGGTGAGGACTGGATCTTATAACAATTATAGTTTAATCCAACTCAGAAGTCTTTCAGTAAAATAATGCAAAATAACAGATACAGTATTGGGTCTTGGAAGGCATCCTGTAAGTGGGGAGTTTGAATCTTAGTTTCATTAGCTTCACCATATATGTGCTTCTGATCATGCTTCTTGATGTTATTTTGGGCATGGGCCCTAGAAATTCCTCAATCTGTCTTTGCTGAGTCACCCTCCACACTGTGCCTTCCCAAGAAGAGACACCCATACAGAGGATAAAGACAAAGGGAAATCTTAGAAGGACAATGACAAAAGATGATCAGAGTACCTCTTTATTATGGGGAGATCTTGTGCTTCAGACACCAAAGCCACTCTGGCTAAAGGGGAAATGAAACACACACACAAGGCCAGGAAATAGAAGGCAGAGGAAATGCGTCCGAGAACAATTACTAGAAAGCAGATGCAATCATCAGAACGCCAAATATGCCATTATGGTAACATCAAGCCACTGAGGCATAATTCTCCCTCCAAAAACCATGACTTTTGATAAGTACCAAAGGAATTACCATTTCAAGATTGATGTGTGAGTTGAAGTGGGCTGGTGAGCACCTGCCAAAGCAGGTAAGAAAAGAGACACTTACTGCCAAGACTTGCTTCCTGTGCTTCAGTCACATATTATGACTGTTTTGGCTCCTGTCCTAATATTCAAGTGAGTTTAATTGCCGGCAACACTACATGTGAGGTGTGCAGACACAAACTTGGAATGTTAAATAGGAAATCCAATACAGATCTTAACAGAGTTGATGGAAAAAGCAAAGCTCGTGTACAGAGCAGGCGGTGGCTAAATGCCAGAGCAGACGTGAGAGCGGATATGGATTATATACAGAGATTCGGGCAATCCCAATTCTCTAGAATATGGCAAACGAAAGTTAGAAGGAGCTTCTGTATGGCATAAAGGGCCTTCACTGAGTTTATTCACTTTACCACACAGAAGAGGCCCTCAAGCCTTCACTAAGTGCCAATTTATTTGTAATTTAGACACAAATTTCAGTCAAACGATTATCAGTTTCCCAAGCTACAGCAGGTCAGAGTAAACTGGAGGTTGAAGTGGAAAACAGCGGCTCCAAGAAAAACAAAAAAATTACAGAAAACAGTAAAATCACATAAACACTCCAAGAGTCTGGAAGAATAATTCAAAATGTAGGAAGTCTGGGCCCATTTCCCAAAGGTGCTCAAAGTTCTACCTGTCTCTTGGCTAAAAGCTCTTGGAATTATCAGCTATCTGCCTTGGGTCATCACAAAGTGCAATCTACCTATGCAGGTGTGTATGCTACAGCTCAATTACAAATACACACAAACATAGATAGAAAGCGAGAGAACGAAACATTTGTCCAAGCATAGAGACTCAATCTGAGGCTTAGATTTGAATATGAAAGAAATGAGCAGAATGTTTAACAAAAATACATCTTGAAAAGATAAACATTATCTAAAACTTTCTTATTTAAGGAAGTTTTCAATATGATAGACTCCCAAAAATTTAATCATTTTCTCCTGTCATCTTCTCCTTTCTGGGATTGATAGATATTCTCCCTTAAGCAAGGCAGCAAAACATATGTACACTGAAAAATACAAAACATTGATGAAAGAAATTAAAGAAGGCACAAATAAATGGAAAGATATCCTGTGATTATGGTTTTGAAACTTGGTATCGTCAAAAGGTTCATACTACCCAAAGCAACCTACAGATTCAATGCAATCTCTATCAAAATTTCAAGGACATTTCTCACAGAAGGAGAAAAAACAATCCAAAAATTCATATGGAATGACAAGGACTCTGAAGAGCAAAAGTAAACTTGAGACAGAAAACAAAGGGATCTCACACTTCCTGACTTCAAAACATATTACAAAACTGTAGTGATCAATACTGTATAGTACTGGCATAAAGACAGGCATATGGACCAGTGTAACAGAATAGGGAGCCCAGAAATAAACTCAAGCATATACATTCAAATGATGTTTGATAAAGGTGCCAACACTACACAATGGGGAAAATATAGTCTCTTCAATAAATGATGTTGAGAACACTGAATATTCACACGCAAAAAAATGAAAGTGGAACCTTACCTTATACCATACACAAAAAGCAACTCAAAACGGATTAAAGATTTAAACATAAGACCTAGAAATATAAAACTCCTAGAAGAAAACATAGAAGGAAAGCTTCATGACATTGGTTTTAGCAATGATCTCTTGGATATGACACCAAAAGCAAGGGCAACAAAAGCGAAAATGGACAAGTGGGACCACCTCAAACTAAAAACCTTCTGCACAGCAAATGAAACAATCAAGAGTGAAATGGCAATCTGTGGAATGGGAGAAAATACTTGCAAACCATGTACGTGACAAAGGTTTAAAATTCAAAATATATAAAGAAATACTACAACTCAACAACAAAAACACCTCAAATAATCCAGCTAAAAATGGGCAAGGGACTTGAGTAGACATTTCTCAAAACAAGGCATACAAATGTCCAACAGGTATATAGAAGGCTGCCCAAGATGGCTAATCCACAGGGAAATCGAAATCAAAACCACAGTAAGATATCGCCTCACGTGCACTAGGATAGAATTTTATATACATATATATATGTATGTATTTTTTTAAAAACAGAAAATAAGAAGTGTGGGTGAGGATGTGGAGAAATTGGAACCCTTGTGCAATCCTGGTGGGAATGTAAAATGGTGCAGCTGCTATGGAAAACCATATAGCGTTCTTTAAAATATTAAAACTAGAACTACTACCATATGATCCAGCAAACTCATTTCTGGGTAATTACCCAAAAGAATTGAAATCAAGATCTTGAAGAGATAATTGTACTCCCTTGTGCATTGCAGCATAATTCACAACAGCCAAGATGTGGAAACAGCTTGAATGTCCATGGGCGGATGAATGGATGAACAAAATGTGGTATATATATATATATACAATGGAATATTACTCAATCTTTAAAAAGCAGGAAATTTTGTCACGTGGTACAACAGATGAATCTTGAGAACATTATGCTAAGTGAAATAAGCTAGTCACAGAAGGGCAAAATGCATGATTCCACTTATATGGGGTATCTAAGTTACTCAAGCTCATAGAAGCAGAAAGTAGAATGGTGGTTACCAAGGGCTGGCGGAAGCGGGGAAAGAGAGTTCTTCAGTGGGTATAGAGTTTTAGTCATGCAAGATGAAAAAGTTCTAGAGACCTGCTGTACAGTAATGTGCATATAGTTAACAACGCTTCACGGTACACTTAAAATTTTGTTGAGGTTAGCTTTCATGTTACGTGTTTTTTATCACAGTTTTAAAAAGAACATTAATTGAAACATCATGTGAAAATTAAATTCCATATATACATAGTCAAAGAAATGCAGGTAACTAAAAGGATGTGACCCATGAGTATTTTTTTCAGGATTGGTGGTCTGCATATATTAGAAAACTCCATAGGCAGGAGCACATTAACACACACTCATACAAACACATTTTTTAGCCTTTTTTACCATCTTCCTCCACTTTTTGGACATGTTCCAATCTATTTCCTTAAACTACAGGATCCAGAATAAGCACAAAAGTTGATAGTGTCTGATCAGTGCATAGAACTTTGGTTCTCGACACTATACTTCTTTTAACATTGTGCAATCAATCAGTCAACTTATATTTATTATATTTAATATATATATTTATTATATTTAATATATATATGTACTTCCATAAACTTCTTCTGGGTGGATCACTTAGTATGTGTTCATATTAAGTTTGTGATTCATCAATCTGAACTCCATTTCCAACACCTTTACAAAATGAAGCTGGCATATATGGTTTCAGATCACTAGCTTCATAAATATCAGGTCAGAAATTTGCCTCCTATCTCCATCCTAAGCTGTTTGGGCATCACAGTCTTATTCACGTCAATATTTACTGGATGATTCTAATCTTCATTTGATTAAAATAAACAAGCTCCAACAGAAGTTTGTCTCCCTTTCTCAGCTGAGGGAAGTGTTTTCACAGCATTAAATAAATCTACTAAGTTAGAAAGGTGAGGGCATTTTAATTTCTATGATTGACAGAACCTGTTAAAATTGGCTTTAATTGGTAGTTTTCAAAAACCACATTAAAAATTTCAAGTAACCACCTGCTATACTGGAAAAAAACACACGGTCTTCAAATCTAGCAATTTGAAATCATCTATTCTAATGGATCTCGGGGGCATTTTGGATAATTCTGGGAGCATTTCTCAGTTATCACAATGAATGTTTGGTACATAGGTGCCCCACCAGACACTCAAACAGGTGAAGAAAACTCTGTGGACAATTTTCAAAGCCTGGAGTCTAACTTTGTCTTACATATAAATTAAAATATCTTTGCAGGCTTTAAATATGCATGGCCTTTAGAGTGAGTGCATCCACCACATAAATTAAGGGAAGACTGAATTCTGTTTTGTTCAGATCTTTCCCAATAATTGGTCCTCATTTCAGAAATCTATATCCCATATGGCCACTCCACTCAGGATCTTTTAAAGTCACCAATACCATGGACTTGAATTGGCAGCTGTCTTATTCATAGCAACTTTATATCAAGGTGGGGACATCTGACGACTCTTGTGATTTTTAGTGTGGAAAATTCTAGTTATTTACATATCAACACACTGTCCTTTATTTCTTCTTTTATTACAGTAAGGTGGTTATATTGATGACTAACTATTAGCATTGTATGTGTGTGGTAGACAATATTAACTACGCACTTCATTTTAAGATAGCAAAGGGGGTGGTTTGTAGAATACTTGTTATATAATGGGAGTCTTAGGTCTCAAAGTCCGCCTTGTCCCATGGCTGTCCTTGCCTCTGGAATTTATTCAAAGTTATTCTAGCATCCCAGTGAAGGAACTTATCATCGGTTCAACCTTGCTCCTGGCCCCAGTGTAAATTTTTACTTTGGTTGAATTCAATGGATCTGGGCCACGTTTTTGAGCCCAGTGCTCTAGCTCAAGTAGCAATTCTTGTAACTACATTCTTTTTTGGTAGACCAAAGCATTTTTCTGGGAGTCCTGCTTGGTGTCTGCCATTCCGATCTTCCTCTCTCTCTTCATCTGATTCCCAGGACTATGGAGGAAGAATTCCTTGTATCATCTATTTGCCTGAAAAATTATCTTTGAATATTTCCAAATTCTGATTCTTTACTATTGGGTGGCATGGGCATATGATCAACTTGCCGAGGACAGACTAGTATACAGCTTTCACAGATCATTCCATGCCTGTAATATTTTAGCATCCTTCTTTCACAGGCATAAGGACAAATTTGAAAGACAAACGTTAATGTCATCCCTCTTGTTGAGAAATAATTAAGAGAAGAGTGTAACTTACTGAGGACTCAAGAGACCTTTTGCACTGAAGAGTCTGACTCTATTTTTGATGTTTGACAGCTTCCAGAATCCCACCCCTCCATCATCCCCTCTCGCCCCACATCTGAACGAGTCAATAAGAAAGCCCGCAAACTCTCTTGTTTGGCACCAGCAGGAAGTTACACCCACTTGTACTGGGCTGAATAGTGTCTCCCCAAAATTCTTGTCCAGCTGGAACCTCAGAATATGACTATACTTTGAAATAGGGTCTTTGCATATGTAATTAGCTAACTTAAAATGAGATCATGCCAAATTAGGGTGGGCCGTTAATCCAATATGACTGGAGTCTTTATAAGAAACGGGGAGGACCATAGATTCACACAGGGAAGAAGGTCATATGATGGATGGAGGCAGAGATTGGAGAAAGGCAGCTACTAGGCAAGTAATACCAAGAATTTCTAGAAGCACTAGAAGCTAGGAGAGAAACATGGAACAGATTTTCTCTCAGAGCCTCCACAATGAACTAACCCTATCGCCACTGATATCACAGAGGTGATTTCAGACTTCTAGCCTCCAGAAATGTGAGAGAAGAAGTTTCTGGTGTTTAAGCCACCTGGTTTGTGATAATTTGTTGCAACAACCCTAAAAAACTAATACACCATGCAAACCCTCACCCATGCATGGAAAACTTACCCTGGCCTCATCACCTAATCACAATAAAATCCAAAGCCAGAGAGAGCCTTCCTTTTTCTCTCCAGCCATTTTTGAATTTACTTGAAAGCCTGCTCTGCTATCCCCCAAAAGCCTCATTATGTGAGTAATAAATCTCTTCATACCCTTTTGGTGTATGTGTGGCATGATCATCCTCAAGATCTGAGCCAATTTAGGGTTGGAGGTCCATCCTGCTTCCACAGGGATGAGTACAGTACCTGTCGTCTAAATCAAGTTCTGCCACCAAATGACATGAAAGTTTTAGGAAAGCAGGCAGCATTTTGGGATTTCTGTGGGGTTTTTTTCATCTAGAAATGGGTCGATTGGACCATAGTCAGGGTCTCCAAATAGAAGAACTGAGTGTCGTCACTCCCTATTCCCAGGTCCATGGTCAACAATTCTGTGACATTACTGTACTTTTTCCAACTAAGCCTGCATGGAAACTCATTTTCCTTCTCAACTGATTATAGGAAATTATTCCCAGTAGCTCTTCTATCCCTGGAAGTCTATGAAAGTGTACACGCCCATCACGAACCATTTGCCACTCAACCTCTGGCTATCATTTTATTTAATGATGGTAGATCTCTTTCTCAAATCCTGTAGCGGTATTCACTACCGCTTCCTCTTAGTATTGATGACCTGGTCTACAACCAGTCCTTCTCAGTATTTACTTTTGTTTCTAAGTTGACCTACAGTTCTCAGGATAGAAAATTTCATCGTTCTGTGATATATCAGTAACTTATTTTAACCTGGCTTGTTGTAGGGTGAAGCACTAATGGATGCGCAGGAAGGGTCAAGACACGCTTATTCAATTCTTCACACAGGGCCCAATGTTGGGGGTTATTATTCATTGCAGGTGCTTTACATTTTATTCAAAAATCGGCTGTTATAAGTGCCTCAGCCAACAAATGAAAAAGTCCATTACATATGTAGCATCTTCAGATATGAAAAGTTGACGTTTAAAGAAAACATTCATGAAAGAAAAAGCAAGAGCCAAGATGACAGCTGAGCTGACTCTGTTTTTGCAACGTGCGGGCTGAGCTGCAGGTTTGGGCTTCTGACTCCCACAGTCAGAGACAATTCAGAGATGATGAGAGGAATTTCTCTGTGTGACTTCGTCTATGCCTTCCATCCCATTTTATGTGCTAGTAAAACAATCAGAGATTAATTCGCTCTAAGGGACTAGAACAAATAAATAATTAGAGCTTGGTATAGCAGACCAAAAAATCCACAGAGAAGGAGTCTTCGGTTCTCCTCTGCTTTTCTCCTGCTTAACAGCCTTTGGTCAGTCACTAGACCTCTCTGAGTCAAAAGTTGCTCCTTTCTGACAGGAAGGAGGTAGAGTAGAAAGCACTCGAAGACCCTTTACAGCTTCCTGAATTTCTTTGATTCAACTAGTGTGATATTGGGATCATTGACGGATAGTACGAAATAAAAGGAACCTTCTGTTTAAAACAGACCTTCATTGTTGAACATGAAATAATATGTTAGAGCTACAAACAAAAAGAAGTATGAATAAGTTTTGCCGTTTTACACTAGACTAAAAGGAATTCAGCCTCACAGCAGCCCCATTCAAGCTGCTACTTATTATGTGTTCAGATAACAATGTGTATTTAAGAGACAGTGATATTGTCATTCTCTATTATGCTCTGATCATTTAGGAAACATCTTTGCAGTCATTAAAGTTTGCATATGAGGATCCTAATGCTGCATAACTTTCTTTTTTTGTTTGTAGAGAACGTATAATGATATCTGAGACTTTGCATTATAAAATGCGGGATGATATAAGCAACAATATTTATCTGTAATTTGCAACTGTCTTTCACGGAATCCGTAGTCTAGAAAGAAACTTACGCTTCATTGTTTCATGTGCTCTCCAGGTTTGTTTTTTTCTATGAGGAGGTGACATCAGGAGAGTGTATATACCACTGAATTTAATCAAGTAAACTGAAGCCATAATTCTCACATTTTTCTTCTCTCTTCTGCCCTTTTCAAATCTACTAGGAATCAGAACAACATTCTCTTAGGCACTTAGCTCTCTTTTTTTCTTCAT
This sequence comes from Equus quagga, assembly GCF_021613505.1. Taxonomy (NCBI): domain Eukaryota; kingdom Metazoa; phylum Chordata; class Mammalia; order Perissodactyla; family Equidae; genus Equus; species Equus quagga. The sequence continues at coordinate 22,009,117 of NC_060283.1, forward strand.
CCCATCAGGAACTCAATATAGCAAGAGTGGGCTGGTCAAAACGCAAATCTGATCATTTATTCTATTTAATCTCTTTAACTGTTCTTTTATTCTTTTTCTTCCTTTCTAAAGATTTGCACCTGAGCTAACATCTGTTGCCAATCTTTTTTTTTTTTTCCTCTTCTTCTTCTTCTCCCCAAGCCCCCCAATACATAGTTGTATATTCTAGTTGTAGGGCCTTCTGTGTGCTATATGGGACACTGCCTCAGCATGGCCTGACAAGCAGTGCCATGTCTGCGCCCTGGATCCAAACTGGTGAAACCCCATGCCACTGAAGCGGAGTGTGCAAACTTAACCACTCGGCCTGGGGGCTGGCCCCTAATCGTTCTTTTCATTCTGAAGACGACAGGGACACTTTTTAGTATGACATAAAGTCTTTTTGTATCCAGCCCTTGCCTACAGCTGTAAGCTTATCTTCATCATTCACCCCTCCCCCCCACCAGCAATAGTAACTACTGCTGTTGCCTGGACATACCGTGCAGCTTCATAGTCCATGACTTTGCACACGCTGTTGATTCAGTGTTATCCAAAGTCTTTCTTCCTGTTGCCTGCCCTATCATCAATTAAAATCCTCTTCTGTTATGAAAGTCTGTTATAAAAATTTAAGGGCAAACTGTTTTCTTATTCTAATTACTTCTGTATCATGACTTTTATTAATGTTTGTTTCACATTGAATATAATTGTGAGGATATCTGTTTACATGTTTTATTCCAAACTACAAGCTATAGGCAGGATGGGACCTTGTCTTATTCATTTTTAATATCCCCTGTCCCTGGCTCAGTATCTGACACAAAGTATGTGCTCAATTAAATCAGTTGAATGGATCTAAAATAATAACGATCAGCATTCACTGAGTGATTAATATTTATCAGTCACTGTTGTCTGTTCTGAGAGATATTCATGTATTAACTCAATTAACCTACATAAAAACTTTATGAGATAGGTACTCTCTTTATTTTTCTTATTCAGATAATGATTCTGAGACACAGAGAAGTTAAATCTAGGCCACACAGCTGGTACAGAGAGCTGGGATTTGGATTCAGACAGTCTAGTTCAAGAGCTTGGGCGCTCAGAGACCATGAGACTAAGGACGTGTAGGAAAGTTGATCCAAGTTCATTCTAACATTTAATGACAAAGTAACTAAAACTAATTTCTCATGGTTTCAATCCAGTGGTCTTTCTACTTTATCATAATACAAATTTTAACATCCTCTTAACACACACTAAACAAATTTCTTATGGTTTTAAGCATATTGTCTTTCCTACACAACTTTGGATTGCATTTTAATGTTTTCAACTCTAAATTTATTCTTTAAAATCAACTCTTTCAATTAGAAAGAGCTTTACTCGATAACAGTTAAATGTAAGCAAATAAACTTTTTAGCCCATAATGACAGTGGCTGTCAGGGAAAAGTCTAGGAATGGACTTTACACAAAGGATTCTATAATATAATATATAATTGGGTGTTAATAATGAAGTCCTTTTGAGGAAGAACTGTTTATTAAAATTCACTTTTAAAAACAATCCATCCACACACCCACCATTTCCTTTATTCAATTTTTAAACATGGCGGGGTGATTGTACATTTGTTGGAGGGTATTTTATGGACATTTACTTACATATCTATTTTATGGCACCAGATTCTGACTGCAGGAGCTTTATATTCTGTTTCAGGATCTGCCAAGATCAGCCAGGATCTTGATAGCCAGTCAACAAAAGACAATCTCTGTTTCCTCATTTTAAACGTGAATAGGAAAAGATGGCCACTAAGTTATCTTCAGCTGGAAGAATGACTTGATATGCCCAGGTTCTTGCTGTGTGAATATTGGGAAAGTTACATAAAGTCATTTTGTCTCAGTTTACTCATCCATAAAGTGGTAACAACAATTGTGTCTACCTCAAAGAGTTGTTGTAAGAATTAAAAAAAAAAAAAAAAGAATTGACTGAGGTAATACGTGTGAATTGCTTAGCATGGGAACTGGTTATAGAAAGCTGTCAATAAGCGGTAGTAATATCATGGACAAGAAATACTTCTGGAAAAATTTTAACAAAAGCTTGTCTCCTTTGAAGGAATATGGATATATTCAGGTAATGTCTATACCAGGCTGCCCATTACACCCATTTAATCAAATGAAATCATTTTGGACAAACACTTAATTTTATTGAATTGACTCAATTAACAAGCTGTTTTGACATAATAGAGATGAACTTTCCCAAACTGTCTTCTAATGGGCACAGATTCTGTCTGATATTGAGAGCAATAAAAAAAAAGACAAAATATCACAGGGTTCCATTGTCAAATGTATTGGAGATACTTTCCTTCCTGTGGTCTACTAGAGATTCAGAGATGTTTTGCAGCTAGAATTAATTTTAATATTATTTACCTAATAGGTCATAACATTCCTTTGACCTCAAAAAGGCTTTTTTTAAGAAGGCATCTATGAACATTCCATAGACAAGGAGTTACAGGGAAAGACAATTCAGAAAATGCTGAGTATATAAACCACGGTCTAGTTTAACTTCAAATGATCTTCTGAAGGCTGTGCCAGCAAAAGGGAATCTCTTTGACCCAATATTCTTTGCCTAATTACCTAGTCATGAAAATAAATTTCTTGGTTTACACTCTTTTTTTGCCAGTTACTTAGATTCTAACAGAAGTTTAGAATGTCTAAAGTAACTCCCATGATCCGTAAAGTAATATTATTTTGGAGTTTACTATCTTTATTTGCAGTGGTGCCAAGCCCCAAAACTTTGATTCTGATTAAAAAAATTAATTTCTTCTGCTAATTGGAGTTCACGTGAACGTTCCACATCGTCAAGAAGACATACTGAGGTGAGTTTCTATTCCAACAATGTCCTGGCTTCTGAATAATTTCCAGGAGTTGTAAGTAACAAAGCTTTTTGTTTTTCAAAGTTTCCTGAGGGTTACTGCTGAAGATGTCACAATCATAATAAGAAGCGTAAGGGCCAGTCCAGACACAACAGACCCAACATTGGTTATCAATAGGCTGAGGCTGGCACACAAATCACCCACTCTTGAACAAAATATTCGAAGAATGTTCTATGATCATGCAGGTTTCAAACTCCTATTTTGCAATCACTGTAAGATATCTGTTTGACTTCAGGTTACTTTAGTGATATTAAGGAGTTGCCATAATTAATGTTTGAGTTAGACTCCACTTCCCTTGGTTACCCTATCATTAATTCCAACTGGATTAAAAACCGTATGAGAGGAAAAGACAGTAATTTTTTGATAGGTCATAGCAGGCTGTGGTCGAAGCAAAATTCCCAGATTTGGTAATGGACTATGTTCCCAGAATCCTTCCCCCTAGTGACTTCAGCATTAATTCAGTAATACAAAATCAGTCTTGATGTGTCCCAAATGGTCTTTCATTTGACGGTTTCTAAGTCTTCAGTTTCGTTCTCTAATGATGTGCCAAGATTCACAAACACCAAATTTGTGCCCAAAAGTGAGGCTAATTGCTTTGGGAAGACTCAAAGATCCCTGCGTAGCAAAGAATGAATTTGGCTGGTTGTCTTATAAGATCACCCAGCTCTGCAGGGTTTCGGACTCTTGGGTATAATGCAAATTGTGTTCCTGAGAAATGGAAGCATAATAGACAAAGCACTGAAATGAAGTCATGAGACTTGAATTAGCTTTCATATCTACAAGCCATAAGGCTGAGTAGCTCACCACTGTGTTTGAACTTAGGTCTTTTAATTTCAGATCCAGAGTATTTATATTCTAAACCAAGCCCTTTAAAGTCATATATTACTGCCAAACCCAACAAATTTCTGAGGCCATAGTCATCTTAAAGGAGTGGATAATAATATTTAGTCAGCATTCACCAGTGTCCGAACATTGCAATAAGCAACGCAGATCAAGTAATATTCAGAATAATACGAAGATGTTGATGTTATTGTCCTTTTCCTAGATAAGGAAAGTGAGCGTTTTTAGTAAGACATAAGATCACATGGCTAATAATTGGCATGGCTAAAGTTTTATTGCAGATATATCTATCTATATGGCCCATGCTCTTAATCATTATGTATATTATATCCAATACTCATTAAAATAACTCTTACAAAGTTTTGCTGTAGTATGTTCTTTCCAAATACTCCATAACAGTTCGAGCCACTGTATACCATAAAATTTACTGTTAGAAAATTTCTCATTTTTTTTCCTAGTTTCCTCATCCATATTATTCCAAATAAAGTGTGTGAGGAAGTGACTTTCTACTCTGTGTAAATTAAATCCAGTCATCTCTGCCTTCAAAACTACCCAAAATATGACCACTCTTGCCACTTCCACTGTAATGAGTCTTATCCAAACTCATCATCCTCTTTATGTGGATGATGTCAATATTCTCCTATGTAGTGTTCTTGATTCTTCTTCATGTCCCCTTACCCTGCCTTATCCCAAAAGAACAGCCAAGGTAATCCTACTAAATCATAAGTTGGATTGTTTCTGTCCTCAGCTCAAAATTATCCAATGGATTTATTTTTCACACAAAATAAAAGTGATAAGTCCTTTTCAGTAAAGTACAGACCCTAAATGGTCTCCTCCTCACTCTATCCTTTGCAACTCAACCTTCTGTCTGAACTCATCTTCTGATACACTCTTCTTTGCTCACTCTGCTTCAAACCCAGTAGCCTCCTTCTGTTCTTCAAAATTGTCACTCTCTCTGCCAGATGCTCATTTCCTACATATCCTCATGGCTTGCTTCTTCCCTTTCTCTTGTCTTTACTCAAATGCAATCTCATCAGTAACACCTTTCCTGACCAATCTATCTAGAATGGTAACCCCAAGACACTTCCCACATTCTTTTCCTGTTTTGTTTAGCACTTATTGCTGTCAGAATACTATGTGTTTCTTTTATTTATTGTATTTCTTTCTTTCTTCACCTCCTCAAAATTAAGCTCCATGAGGACTTCTGCTGACTGTTGTATTCCCAGTACCTATAGCTATGCTTGACACGCTTGCAATAAACATTTGAGGAATGAATGAATCCATGAATGAATGAATGAACATCTCCTTTATGCCGAGTGCTGTGCAATTCCTGTATGAGGTTCCCTAGTCATTGTACTATGCACCAAGCACTAATACAGGAATAAAACTCTTAAGACTTGTTGCACCATTAACACCTGGCTCCTAAAATGTTTACCCAGTTCTCATTTAGCTCCACACATAATTCTGATATCCACCATCCAGATACATGTACACTGATTCATTCTCTTGTTTCTAGCTTAATTGTGCCAGAATCATTCCGTTTAAATGATGGCAATTTGGGATCACTTTCCACCTAAAGCCTTCTCAGGAGAATCTTCTTTAGACCCTAACCCAGCCCAGGTAAACTCCATCTAAGCACCACATTAGCATGAGGGATACAGCCCTTCACTTTGCCAAAGATAAACCAGATATGTTTTCTTCTTCGTGCACCAGGAATGCTTTTTCCCCTTTCTCAGTTCTGTATTTCCCCTGCTTTCATGTAAGCCTCCTGAGTCTGACACCATTTCCTATGTCTTAGTCATTGATCTCCCATGTAATTCAGGGTTTCTCCTTTTCTTTTTTTTTTTAACTATAAGCTCTACTGTTTTCTTTTGCCATGTTCTAGAATGGGTCTACAAATTGCTGAACAAATGTAGACATCACTCTCTAGGGTTACATTTTATCTTAAGAGGAATTCCTACAAAACACAGAATGACGAGCAGCAAATATTTCCCTTCAGAAGCAAGCTGTGTTTCCCTTATGAGAGAGAGAGAGAGAGAGACATCATTAATTAAATGAGCCAGAGGAAATAGCTTGATATTAAAACACAGATTATGATTTTCCAAATTGAAAACTCTGGGAGTCCACAGTTGAATATCTTTAGTACACATTCATCAAGCATTGTGAAAATGAGTGTCCGACTTTGGAATGAAGTGAGTCTTAAGTATGTCTCATTTTATAAAATATAATTCTTAAAGGACTTCGTACTTAGAGAATAAAATTCGGGCTCAGCTGCTCAGAGGAAAAATACATTGTGAGCTGCATTTGCTTGAAAGGAAGCTGTACTCTGATACTAAGACCTCCTTCTACATGGCGCATGACGAAGCCTTCCCCTTTGCTGTTATCATTGATTAGATTCAGCCTGTGATTGCCTCCCTCGGGAGAACATATAGTTGAGAGAATTCAGTTTCTTCTCTGTCTCCATTCTTCCATATGAGCACATCGATGCTAAGAAACTCAAAAATGAAGAAACATTTCTCTAAAAGCAAACTCCTTTTCAGAATTTCATCCCTATACTGAATTATTCCTCCTATGGAAAGGTTTCAGTTCTATTTCATCTCATAGAAGCAGCATTGAACATAGAGTCATGTACGCTTGTAATGACATCACAAATTGGTCATTAGGATCTTTTGGTGTCCTACTGCATCTTAATTTTCTTACATATAAAATAGAAGTTTCAAACCTACCCAGGATGATTGGAGTTTCAAATAAGCTAATGGACTTAATGACACTTGAAAATTATGAAGCTCTCTTACAAATACAAGATTTTATAAATGAAATAGTGATTTCCAACCATGGGCTAGTTTTACAGTGATGTAAAAGTCACTGTATGATATTAGAAAAGAGCATAGGATGCAGAGTCCAAAGACCAGAGATAAGGACCTAGCTCAGCCTCCTTTAGAGTATAAGACTCATGGAGAAAGCACTTTATCATACTCGATTTTTCTTATATATAAATTAGGAGCATTGGTACTACCTAATTCACAGTGACATTGCTTAAATATTTGTAAATATCCTATGTAAATTGTCACATACTGAGTTCACATATTTTCAGCAACACATTGCAGATCTAACTAAAAAACTGTCGGAAATAGACTTGACAATTTCAAAAGTCTTTGCAAGGCCAGTGTATTTTCACCGCTATTTTCCAGCTTTCTAGTAAGGAAAAAAACCTAGCTTTAATCAGAAGTTAGAAGATTCTTGGAAGAATTTGAGATGTTTCCACTGAGTCTGATGCAGTTTGAAAAGTTGAGTCTTAAGTCACTACAATAGTTAATTTTCTTATACTTCAGTGTGCTTATATGAAGCAGAAAACATATATTTCCTCAATGTGGATATGAAATTCCACTTTTATTTCACCTGCTACCTAAATAAACTCTGTGGTAAATAAACCTATTGTGGCAAAAATTCAAAAAAGAAAAAATTTAGATCTCATCTTTTGACCAAATTATATCCTGTAGTAAATTATAATTAAACCATCTTTGTCCTTTGTCATTAACTTTAGAAAATAAAAATAATAAAAAGTTGATTTTTATAAGACAGTGTGATTATCAGTTTGGTGCATCTGCTGATAATAAGTATCGGTCATTCAAATAATGTTATTGACAGCTGAGCATTCACCCTATTGAGAATAAAGTGCTTTCGGTAGCTATTCCCTTTTCTCACAAATATTATTTTAAAAGGCCTACTGGCTACTTTGTGAGCATCCCGACCAAATGTTTCCTAGAAAGACATTCTGAGGCCCTTGGTCAAATATCCCATAAGTGCCTAGGCTGGATTTTTCATATAATGTGGCTTTTACAATCTAGACATCTTTCCACATACCCTACCCAATTCTAAGCCTTCTTTCTCCAATCTAAGGCATGTTTCTGTCTGTTGAAGTAACTTTCATTGAAAGGAAGAGAATGCTAGGCATCCAAGGATATGTGCAACAGGAAATACACTTTCTGTGATGAGAATGGATTCACTCTAAGTCTCACACACTTACTTGTTACCTGTGTCACTATGGCTTTGATTGAAAATGCTGAGTATGGGCATTTGACAGAGCGCTGATTTCTCAACCACATGCAAAAGGAATGGTATCGACCTCATTGATCCTTTCCATGTCAGCCTGAATCATGTATTGCTCACAGCAGTTGAGAATATACAGGTTAATAGTATGGCACCATTTGCCTTTAATTCTATCGTATGCAAACACTGTTACCTTTCTATATAGACAGACTCTATACTGCAATCCATAGAGATATATAGATAGAAACAGTAGTCCCCCCTTATCCATGGGGAATACATTTCAAGACCTCCTGCGCAGGCCAGCCTGGTGGCACAGTGGTTAAGTTCGCACATTCTGCTTCTTGGCGGCCCGGGGTTTGCTGGTTCAGATCCCAGGTGCGAACACGGCACCGCTTGGCAAAAGCCATGCTGTGGTAGGTGTCCCAAATATAAAGTAGAGGAAGAGGGGCATGGATGTTAGCTCAGGGCCAGTCTTCCTCAGCAAAAAAAGGAGGATTGGCAGTAGTTAGCTCAGGGCTAATCTTACTCAAAAAAAAAAAAAAGACCTCCAGTGCATGCCTGAAATGGTAGATAATGCCAAGCCCTACATTCACTCTGTGTTTTCTTATACATACCTATGATAAAGTTTAATTTATAAATTGGGCACAGTAAGAGAATAACAACAATAACTCATAATAAAATAGAACAATTGTAACAATATATGGTAATAAAAGTTGCCATAGATCTTAGCAATCTAGCATATGATATTTTTTCTTTTCTAAGTCAGGAACTTTCACCTTTTCACTTAAAGAAAGCACTTTATGGCTTCTCTGTGGCATATCTGAATTGGCAGCATCACTACTCTTGTGCATTGGGGCCATTATTAAGTAAAATAAGGGTTATTTGAACACAAGCATTGATAACAATAAATCTAATAACCCAGATGACTATTAAAAGACAAATGGGTGGGTAGCATATAGACGTGGATGTGCTGGACGAAGGGATGCGACAGAGCAGGATGATGCAAGATATCATCACACTACTCAGAATGGCGTGCAATTTAAAATGTATGAATTGTTCACTTACGGAATTTTTCATTTAATATTTTTGGACTTCAGTTGACTGCACGTAGCTGTAACTGCGGAAAGTGAAACATGCATAAGGAGGGACTACCATATAGATAAAAAGCATATTTAAAAATTTAGTTAATATATTTGATGGGAATATATCAGATATCAAATGAGGTCTTACCTCAAAAAAGTTTCCTCAATACTGCAATTACCAATATTTCCTGTGTATCTTTTTGAAGCAAGCTTTTATTATAATTTTTTTTAAACTCTGGTTGTAGACTGTGAATTTTATGTTGCATTCTTATTACGAAAGTTCTTACATTTGGACGAAGTCAAAATAATATGTAAGAAAATCTCATGCACATTTTTCAAAAAAGGACAAGTACAAGACTCACACTGGGAGAAAAACACTCTAAGATCAGATCTGATGTGGAGATCCAGAACTTTAATACGTTTCTTTGCTTTTATGGCCTGTTTTTTTCACAGCCAGTTTACCACTACTACCATTTTGCCACTATCTGATGTTCATTGTGAGCTTATTATGCAGCAAGCACTGAGCTAAACATTTCATACACTTACTTAACACGATCAGAACAATGCTATATGAATTATATTCTCTCATTACCTCACAGTTCAATACTCTGATTACGTAGTTCATGATTCTGCATCTCAGAGGTTAAATAAACTGTCTGAGGTCACATAACACAAAAGTGGTTAAGGTCGGCTTCTGACTTCAGAGCTGCTACACAATAACATCTCGATGTTATTCAATTTCCAGCAGATCCTCTAATGATTATTGTCCCCAAAAGACAACCAAATCCAGTTCTTTGGCTGCTTGCCTTTCAGAATCTAAAGTGGGCTCTGGCTACAATGACCAAAGCTTCAGTGATCTTAACATTCTCAACAGCTTCCCACAATTCCAAGCTATTTCACTTTGTAACAGACAGAGATTTTTATGATATGAGATGTGCTTTATACCTTCATAGCCCACTCATGAATACGCTCATTTTCCCTGGGGGTACAATTTCTGTGCATCTTCAAACAGAGAAGTTTAAAAGAAATTCCATTTCTGTGAGTAATTTCTCAATGTGAAATAACAATGATATAAAAAAATTAAATATAAACCCTTTAAAAGGAAAGAAAAGAATTCACTGGGTTTCCTCTAGAGAATAATGGGAGAGTTTGCTGACTTCTCTAATCCATCTTCTGTCTGTCTGATATGCATTTCCGCTGCAGGGAGAAAGCAGCTTTGGCTTTCGCTTTCTGAAATGAGCTGGACTATCTTCTGCCTATCAGATGATCTTTTCCGGACTTTTATCATGGTTAAAAATGGGGATGAGGCTGATTGGGTTTTTTATGTGTGCCAAGGGCTGGCTGATGCCCACGAAAGTTAAATCACACTGGAAATGTGCCAGCATGGAGAGCAAGGATTCTCTTAAGCTTCCAGAGAGACGGACAGTGGAGCAAGGGTGGAACCCCAGTAATTGCCAGAGCTGTTTCGGGCTGGAGTCAGTTTGATATTGTTGAATATGTCACACTAGCAATCTCAATAGGTGACAGCTCGATATTGTGACAGACATGTGGCTGCAAAATGGGAAAGGCAATGGCCTTTACCCTGGGAATTCTGACTCAGTTGCTCTTTCCTCCAAACCTGCGTGGAGTTATTTGCATATGGGAGGCTTCAGAAAGTTTTTAGACTCTTTCTTCATTTTTTCTCGCCTCCCTCCATCCTGACCTTTTCCTAAAACATAATGGATTGCATGAGTATTACTTTAAGACTATAACAATGCAGCATTGGTAAAGTAGAGTTAGAAAAATGTCCACTTGGAATAGCACTCGAAGTATTGTCTCGGATCCGAAGTAATTTAATGAACATGAAATCACTTGACTATATCTGTCTTCTATTATTTGCCAATTATGTCATGCATAAGGCATATTTGCCCCAAAATGTAATTTCTTTGAGTTTTTGAGCTTTATAATAATCTTACTGGCAGATATAGTGTGATATATTACTGTTATAATTCACGACTAGTACTTAACACAAAACTGTCAATGAAGCCTCTTTTCAGATATTGTTTTATTTAATGTTCATGACAACCACTTGAGGTAGGCATCATTATCACCATTTTTTCAAAAAGAAAATTGAGGTTCAGAGAAGCTAGGTGGATTGGCTCTGGTTACATAGTTAGTAAGCAGCAGCCTTAGATCTGTACCCAGAACTACTGATTTTAATTACTCTGCTGTCCTTATCACCTTATGGCTTCCAAAAAATGTTTGTTAAATGGATTTGCATTCAAGGAAAATACATCTGTGCATTGGAGGATGAATTCAAAATTAGGCATTTGTTTTTGAAAAGCCTGGCCCAGACTCAAAAGTGAAATAGTTTGTGTGATCTTTTGGGCTTGAGACATATTCTCAAATTGGTAAATAGAACGTCTCAAAAAGCACACATGCAGAATGATTCAGAGAACCATATGCAATCCAGGAACTCAACCAAAGTTTCTGAAGAGTTGCTGGGGTCAAGAAGAGAGGAGATTGATGAGATCGTTCCCCAATGCTTCCTATGTAGGCATTTTTCTCTTTCTATTGGCCTCTGCATATCTATATTTTGGAGGTACCAGAATTAGCTCAAGACATGTAGAACGAGGGTGAAAGGAACCCAGGAACTGAACAAGGAAGTGGTGACATGGACAGGAAGACAGTCTGCATTTTAGACGTCGCCTTTAAATACTGTTGAGAGCGACTGTAACTCTTACTTAGTCTGAGATAGCTGTTGCAAAACTTCATAGCCAAGTGCCCTGGAAGGTTTCCTGGTACTGGACTTGGACATTATGAAGTCGGGGATTTCAGTTTATTTATCTTTGAATCCGATGCCCAGGATAGTATGTGGCACATAGCAAACGCTGCTCTCCTCCTCCAGTGGGTGGTGGCTCTGGAGGGTCTGAGCAATGAAGATACTTTAGTAACGAAAACCTTCAGGGGAACGTATCAATTAAACAAACTCTTCAGAGGTAAGAAGTGTTGCACAGTGGTTAACAGCACAGAGTTGAGAAAAGGAAGTTTGTTGTAATCCAGACTCCGCTCCTTCTTCCCTAATGGAAATTCAACCTCTTTACCTTTGCCAAGGTTACTTTGCTTCCTTTTCTCAACCACTTTACCTCTTTTTTTCTTCTTCCGTCCTTTACTTTCCTAATTCTTACTCATATTTGTTATTCAATAAGTGGTAGAATAAATGTATGAATGATCAGGTAGGGTCTACAGAATGTATCAAGCAGAAAAAGAGGTCATCTTTGTCCATAGAATGTGAAATGTCTATAGAACGCAAAATGAATGGATACATACACACAGATACAAACACCTACCATGGTTTTTGCAGTAAGAAGCCTTGATTTAAATGATAGCTTGGCCAAGTTACATTTCTGAGCTCCAGTTTCCTGTTCTATAAAATAAGGATAAGAATATCTAACTGAAAGAGACAAATAATATACATTACTTGGGGATATAGAGTTATGGAGAAATTTGACATTTTTATGTTTATAATTCTATAACGCTTGATTTTTGATTTCACAGGAGCACTCAGGAAGCATAAAATCAATGAGTTATAAAAACTAAATGAATAAATAGAGAAAGGAATCTCTAAATTAAAACCCCATTTTGTAGACTAAATAAGATGGGTGCAAAGATAGGTAAATGATTGCACTTCTAAGCGTATGCTCCCATCTTCCCTCATGTATACAATTGTGGGTAGTGTATTGTGCCATGTCATAGTTACACTTTGAAGACCTTCTATTTCTCACAATTAACTGCCAGACTTTTAGTGTTTTTTGTTTGTTTGTTTTTTCTAGAGTTCAGGGACAAAGGCAGTGTTAGTATGAAGTGAAATGTTTCAGAATGAAGAAAGCCTGACAATAGAGGATGCAGGAATATAGGAAAGCAGTGGAAACCGAGTGCCATTTCCATAATGATTCCTAATTCTTAACAGTTCCAACCTAAAGGCCAATGAATTTGTGTTTGTCTTATCAAGAAAATCAAGCTGAAAGTAGCTTGATTTCTCATCATTGAAGATATTGCAACTTCACACACACACACATACACATATATATATATATATATAAAAGAATCTTCAAGCTTATTACAGATGAAAGGAAGTTGTTTTCACGGTTGATAGACTTTAATAAATATGTTGTTTACCCAAATGATCTATGAAAAATCACCTGAGTCAAATATTTTTCTTAGTACATTAACTAAAATGCAACTTTCTCCTAAGTCTGAAAACTATCATTTGTGCCAGTATTTAGACATAGTTTGTTTTAGAAATAAGTGCTTGTTTTTATGTTTGTGGCTAGCAAGGAAACCTGGATTCTATTTCTTTAGATTCATCTGATCTCATTCTAGTCAATTTAAAGTAAACGAGGGAGTTTGTCTATGGCTAATTATAAGACATGCTATCAAATTGTTACAAATTGAAAGGCTTTTGTCTTTGGCTCACAGACTTTTCCTCATAGCCTGAGGCAGTCTTGCAAAGAGATTCTGAAACTCCTAACCCTCCAAATAAAATAATAATAAAATAAATTAAACTGATAGCTTTAACAACCTGCTCATACTTACCAACCCTTTCTTCTCTCTCCTGTTTCATTCTGGTGATCCATGATAAAATTCACAACCCTGAACTCTAATAACCTAAGTGAATGTATGTTACTGAAATTAATTTAAATCTCAATTATAATTAAAGCTATCTATCTACAGGAAGATTTTTCTTAAGCCTTTCCTAATACATCCCAGAATCCTGGCCTATGGGCCTCATTAAATTTTTCAGCTGCCCTAGGGATTCTCAGGCTTTGGAGAGCTAATTGATGCTCATGTTCAAGCCTTATTGAAAGAGCTCACCTTCAAGGGTGAGGGAAAGAACACGTATACAAACACATATAAAGTAGTACAGTCAAGCACTGCATAAAGACATTTTAGTCAATGACAGACCACATGTACAAAATCAGTCCTATAAGATTAGTACCATATAGCCTAGGTGTGTAGTAGGCTATACCATCAAGGTTTGTGTAAGTGTTGACGGGGAGAAAGAAATTTTCCTCCTCCCTTCTAGGTTCTTTCAGCTGGTCCGAAAAGTAAATTGACATGAGACAGATTAACAGGAGCCAAACAAACAAAAGATTAATAACATGTATACAGGGGAGAAACCCAGGGAAACTCAGTAGCTCACCAAAATGCCCAAAGCCCTCACTTTAAATGCCATCCTTAGCTAAAGACAAAAGAAGATGTTAGGGCTGGGGAGAGTCAGGACTTCAAAGAGAAGGAGGCAATTCACAGGTGGGTGAGAAGGAGCAAATGTTTGGGAAACAAGTGTTTGGCTACACAGAAACAGAAGAACACAGGGGGAGCACAACAAACAGCTTTTCCAGGTTCCTTCCTCTCCACCACCTAGCTCGTGTTATGCTAAGGTGATAGCTCACTTCCTGAGACAGGATTTTTAATTGAATTCTTTTAGGCAGTTAAGGGGGAGGTAACAAGAAAAACTTTCTGAGTCTTTCATTCCTTAAAAATAATCAGCTGAAAACAATCCTCATGTTAAAGAGACACATTTTGGGGTGGCAAATTTTGTTCTCCTTCAGAACACTCTATGACGTTCACACAACAGTGAAATCAGCTAACAATGCATTTCTCAGAAAGTATCTATGTTGTTAAGTGACACAGGGTTGTACAAGACTTGCCCACCAAAATGCCTTTACAATCCAAGGAGCTCATATTCCATAGGGAAAAATCAGAAGAGGCTTTCTAAAGATGATATTCACCTTGAGGAATTGGGGAAAAGATGTATTGAGGAAAAGGCTCAATTTCAAAAGCAGAAGTGAGGAGAAGACAATTCAGGAAAAAGAAACAATATATGAGTAAAAGGCAGATGTGAGAAAAGAAGAGTATGCCACATCTAGTGTACCGTGGCACAGATCAGCAGCAAAATATTGACCCCTCAGACCTTGGGACAACCCAGTAGGATCTAGGGTGGTCCTGCCCCAAGGTATCCACACCTGACACACACTGCTCAGCTAGGTTGTGTGAGCGAACCCAAGGAGGTGTTATTCCACAGGACATCTATTCCAGCAGCCAGGGGCCAGCACATCTCTACTCATTGTGGAAAAGGGTTACATGGACCAGCTGAAGTAGACTGCATTGCAGCAGCCCAAGGCCCTTAGCCCAAGGATTATTGCTTATGGGTAAGGGAAGGCAAGTGGAAGCACCACATTTTTTCAGGAAGAGCAAGTAAAATTAGAGGTGGGAAAACTTCACCATCTTAGGATCAATCATGAATACAAAGACAGGGGTAATGGCATTTCAGAAAGTAAAGGAAAATCAGTGAATTCCCTAAAGCATAAGAAAGGCTTGAAATGGCAAACAAGGAGCAGGCTCAGGATGGAGAAGTAACACTGGGATTTAACTTTCAAAGTGCCCACAAATGTCCCTAATACCCCTGGATGGGCTAGTCACCATCCAGCATGGCAGGGTTGCTTAGAGAGGTGGCTGTAGTATGTAACGTGCAACAGGAGTAACCTCTGGCATCTCCAACCAGAGAGTGGAAATGAAGCCTCATTAACGGCCAGATGGGATACTTCCTAATTTGTTCAGAGTCAAAGACTCACCCTCTTTATGAAAATGTCCACAGTTATTTCTGAGAACCTCTGGGATGTCTTGCATTGCCTAGGAAATGTCAATTCCCCCTGTCTTATTGGTCGAGGTACCATGCTATAGCCACCATTTGGCAGCGAGCACCCAGAGAATGTTGCTCAGAGGCACAACCATCTTCTGATGGCCCTTTAACACCTTCAGTTGACAACATCACACTGGCATCTGAGGTAGGAGAATCATTGCCTCCTTAACCCTGTGTCTGACATTAGCATCTGGACTCCCAGAGCAGCGTGGTTCATGTCTGGAGTTAATTACACTTTCAGTCACCCAGATCCTTCAATTTCTGTTCTTAACAACTCTATAGACATTTAAAAATGACTTCAGCAGGACCAACCCCATATCATCTTCCTCACCTCTCTTGACTCTTCCTTCCATCCTGAGAAACTCTGTATCTACAAGTACACTTCAGCTTCTTCTGTTTATTGAGCCAAATTAAAAAACTGTCTCTCCTGTGTCTATGAAATAAGTTGCCCACCATCCACCAATTCTATTATAGCCAGTCTCTAAATCTTGGTCTTGACGTAATTATATCACCTTGCTGAGAGTAAAATGAAGAAAGAGAGCTAACCAACCTTTATAGTGTTTTCATATAGACTGACTTATTGAAAATTATAATTATACTTTGAAGTAGATAATATTATTTTATCCTTGCATCTCATCCATCTTAAACTTACCACGTTTTAAAAAGATTCTATCTTCCGCCCCAAATCTGTCCTCCCATAGTCCTTCCTGTCAGTAAAATGGAGATTTGAACCTTCTGTTTACTCAGACCAAAAATTTTAGCGTTATTCTTAATCTCTCTCTTTCCCAGCCTACCTTTAGTCATCTCACAAATTATATCTACTCGAAATGTATTCAGAATCCAATCAATTCTTACCGGTTGGACCTCTACCATCATGGTGCAAGAAACTGTCATCTTTCACATGGATTATTGCAGTAGCCTGCTAATTGTTCTCTCTTCTTTCATCTTTACTCTCCTTCAGTCTATACTCATCACAGTACCCGGAGGAATCCAGCATCGTGTCTCACACTTCCCACTTCTAAGACCTCAAATCCCATAGCTTTCTCCATTGTTTACTTATTTAGCTACTCCATAGACTTTTGTGTTTCTCAAAGGCACTAAGCATGCTCCTACTTCACGTCTTCTCCATTTGTCTCCTCATCTGAAGATCTTTGCTCCCTGATACTTCCACACCTCAGCTTTTCACCTCCTTTTGATCTCTCTCACCTTCTGAGTGATGCCTTCCCTGACCAACAGTATAAAATTGCAAGGTAATCCCACCTTAGCACTACTTGTTCTTTCCCAACTTTATATTTTTAGATCGTACTTACCACCATCCAACATAACACTCATTTAATATTATTTTGTTTTACTATTTTGTTTATTAGCTCTCTCTGCCCACTAAAATGTGTATCCATAAGGGTTGGAATTTGTATTTCTGTTGTTCTCTGCTGTACCCCCAAAGCCAAGAATAGTGCCTGACTCATAGTGGGTGCTCAAGAAACATTTGTGGAATGACTGAATTAATTAACACACGCTAAGCAATGATTTTGGAGAAAAAATGACTTGTGATCCATTCCTCATCTATAATTTATTAGCTCTTGAGCTCATGCACATGAGACTCTCAGTCTCAGTCTCATTTACCTCATGTATAAAATGGAAATAATGTTGGGTGTTAACTAAAATGATAAATAAGAAATGTCTAGGTCATAGTAGATGTAAAACAGAGGGTGATTGCTATTGTTGTTATTAAAATACTATTTTTAATAACCTGTGGGATACGATTTTCAATCTTCATTAAATAGAAGAATTTCTACTTTTCTCACAAAGAGTCAGGGCACATGGATTAAATATAAAATAAGTGAAAATATCCAATTCAGAGTCTGGTCCACGGAAGTTCTATAACGAATGATTGTTTCAATTGTAGTTAAACTATCCTCAAGATTTCCCTGGTTCTTCTATGCACTAAATTTCTTGACTTCAAAAGGAGCTCAGCATCATGGGGGTTGGAAGGATTTTATAAATTCTCAGACTTAATACACCATGTTGCTAAAACAGTACTTTGCCAAAGGCTCTCTATTCCATTTTTGAGCTTGCAGTGGCTAAGAATCAGAATTCTTCGAGGCATGTTTAACAGCTCCCAGGTCCCAAAGTGGGTGGCCCTTGTTAAAGATATTTCTTTTTCAATTTCAGGAAAATCCTCAAGGCCTTCCTTGGTTTCTATTTGCTATGAAAAGCCTGGGAACTCCAGGGGAGGCATTGGTACAACATTTCTTCCTGCAGGTAACTTCCCTGAAAACAGCAACACTTTGTTATAATTACTGGAAAAAGACCCACCTCTAGTTTCCATCAAAAAGAAGTCAGTTAATTAACCAACAGGAAATTGAGTGGCATGACACTCTTTTGCCAAATCGTATGAAAGCAAGTCAACGGATCTTACCAATAGGGTACTGGAGCCAGCTTGCACCAGCCTGCGAGAAAATATGCTACATACCTCTTCCCACCTCTGTGTTTGGTGACATCTCAGTGGTACTTGAAATGGGCCACAGTAGGGACAGTGTTTACACCACACAAACAAGAGAAAACTACAAATCAGAGCTTTAGTTTTGTTTTTTCTTTCTCAGAGAGCCGTTTTTTCCAGCACACCATTGGTTCTACCTTGTTATTTCCAAGTGTATGAGATAACCATTCATTCAACAATTTGCTATTGCTGTGCCTTCTCTGGGCAAGGCACTCAATTTGGAAGTTGCTCTCTGAAATAGATGCACACCATTCGGTGGAATAGAATGCTTGTCTCAAATTGTTTTACTGCTTGGGTTTATGGTTTCGTTTCTTGAGCAGTAAATGTGCACTGTGAAACATTTTGCTTTACTACAGAGATTGTTCATTGTCTTTGCAACACGAATACGGAGCTTAAAGATGTAAAATATGAGAAATCAAGCATAAGGAATTCCCATGATATTTAGCACATTTGCCACTGGGGAAGAAAAAGTTGAGAAAATTAAGGTACTGCCAATGATATGATCGTTTTGCTTAGTGGGACAGGTGGGATAGGAGACTTCAGTAACATGGACTGATTTTTCTTTCAAAAGGTGCTTGAAATACACCTGGAAACTTCTGAAATTATGTTTGATAAGCTGGAAAATGGCAAGAAGATACAATCGCTCTGATTGTGTTCTCTGCATTGCTTACCTGTCAATTCTGAGCCTTCAACTAGGTCATGTGAATGTGGCTCAGAAAAACTGGCTAAATCTTGTATTACAAGGTCTGAACAGCTGCAAAAATCACATTAGGTATGATGGCAGTAAAAAGTACCTGCCACTCTTCTACACATATCTTTTTGATGCCTTTAATTTCTTTATTAGCTTTTCTATTTTGAGCTTTGCTTTGAGAATAAAATGAATGCTTTATTAAGGAATTTCTATGAGCTCTCAACTTCTCAGCCATTTCATACAAGTCAATTTCCTTTTATTCCTATCATCTCTTGTTTCACTCCAGTTTGGGAAGAATGATTCAGAAATATGAGTTTTGAGATTTGTCTTCTCCCGGTAATGATTGCCTTCATTATGTGAGGTCCTTTATATTTTTGATTTATTTTTTGGTTTAGGAAAATTCACCCTGAGCTAACATCCAAGCCAATCTTCCTCCATTTTTTAGTGTGTGGGCCACCTTCACAGCATGGCTACTAACAGAGCAGTATAGGTCTGCGGCCGTGAACTGAACCCAGGCCACTGAAGCAGAGTGCGCTGAACTTAACTGCTAGGCCGCCAGGGCCAGCTCTATTAGGTCCTTTTTAAAAGATGTAATACGTTTCTTCAAAAGTTAAAGTTTCTAAAAGATCTAGACAGAGACAAGCCCAATCTCTATTTATGCTTTCTAAAAGAAAAAAACAAAAAGAAAAACTACAATATTTTAAATAGCTTATACCATAGAAATTTCTCTTCTTTAACAAACTCAACGTTATCTTGTTATTTTGTTTTTAAGTTTCTAATAATAAAACTTATTTTGTTTATGATAATACCAAGATATACTTTTAAATAGTGTTTAATTCTGAATACAATAAAATCATATTTAAAAAGAAATAATAACTAAATACATGGTAAATTTCTAAAACCTTTGTACACATTAAAACCCACAGAATAGGGTAGTTTTCTCTTACTATAGATTATTTTCCACCTTGAGTACTTTATGGCACCCTGATCATTTCAATTTGTGGCAACTACAAAGTTTAAATGACAGAATTCTGTCATAAGGCTCCAAATTCTTGGAAGATTTGAAGGGTGTAAATTTTTGGTCTAATTTTCTGTAGAGGAACTATTAAAGTGAATTTTCATGAAACAAGGCATAGCAGGCATAAATACAGTCTGTCTATTTCAGCGTGTATCCTTATTCCCCATTGAAAATTGTATAAAGTAGAACTCTACTTCAAACTTTGCTATTTCTATTTATTTTACAGCACTAGGCATTCATGGGAAGCTTTTCACCCTAAAAGCAAGCCTTTTCTGATGAATCTGACCAAACAAAAACCAGGATGCCTTCTTTTTTAAATTGCTGCTGTAAATATCCATTATTTAGAATACTCCCTAAGCATACCTGCCTTATCATATAGACAAAGTCAAAGTTGATGTCTTTAAGTATCTATGACATAGGCCAAAAAGATCTCTTTTCATCTGCCTGAGATGAGCGGAACTCTTCTCTTTTTGCATCAGGTCCTTGCCTGGCATTGAACATGGCTAGTTTCTGCTCTATCAACGCCTTTGCGTCAGGGTTCTTGCTGGTTTCTCTAAACCTCTGGCATCCTCTAGTCCAGGAGTGAAGTGCTAGAGAGTTTGTTAGCTGTGATTCTGCCTTTTTGTCCAGGCCTTTCTATATTTGTGGATAAAGTCCCTTCCTTAGGTACTTGGAAAGCCATTGTTTCTGTGTTCCCCAGCCTGATCGACTTTATAATAAATTGATGAAATTCAGAGCCCCTCCTTGGGCTATGTTTAAAAGTAGAATTAGTGCCTGTCTTAAAGGATAGTGATGTTAAATCATCTTGTTACCATATGCTGGTATTTTTGTTTATTCATTGGAATTATTTACTTTTTCTTGTGTAGAATGGGATGGGTGGGATTGACATTTGACTTGTAGACCACCAGTCTATATATGGTAAAACATGAGGCTATTATGTTTGGCATCTGGGGTCAGAGCACGTATAATGAGATCGAGGGGGCATCTTAATATTTAATATTCTTTCCTCTGCTACTACCAAGGCCAGAGCAATAAATATCTCAGTTCATTTGTAGGGACAAGATTCACATAAAGAATTCTCTAACTAGATAAAGCAAGGTAAAATGTGAGAATATTTGTCTAGAAATGTCATAGAACTCATTTTCTGCAAAATTTTTGGAAACTGATAACACAGATTACTTCCCAGTAGCTCAACGTGCTCTCTCTCCCTCTGCTAAACTCCTATAGCAAGTCACGTATGGTGAATAATGTGCTCCATTAGGCACTAGCAGCAGACAAGGATGAACAAGACACTGCATTGCATGGGGGAAATGAAAGACAACTTCCTACCTTATATGTTATAGTTATGATAGTCTTTCTCTTTTAGTGCTGTCAAATGTTTTCTATATAACTTGATAGTTAGGCCTGATTATATATACGTGATATATATACTTTCCTCAATGTCTAGAATACTGTTCAACATGTAGGAGATATTTTGTTAAACTAATTATTCTTTCATTCAATGATTATTTTTAAGCCCCTATTATGAGAAGCAATCATCTCTTTGAGATGGGTTTGCATATATTCCTACACAAATGCAGAAGAATGGACTTAGTGAGAGATTGGATGTTTTTTGTTTGTTTGCTTTGTTTTATAGTTTTAGAGTTCTACTTTGCTTATTATTTTTAAAATTTGGCACTGAAAATAGACCCCTCAAAATATCTTCAAAAATGCTTCTGTGGGACTTCCACTTCCAGGAAAATAGAGTAGACTTTCTTTGTTGAGTTCTTTCCATTAAGTAAAATTAAAAACCCTGGACATTGTATTTTTAAAAAGGAACAAATAAGAAGACCTTGAAAGGTGGAAAATAGAAGGCAGGCTATTTAGGAAACTTAGATCCACGTAATGACACAGTGGTGAGTTTCTGGGCATTCTTTTTAACTCATACATCTCAGAGTTGAAAAGAGACCAGAAACCCAGAAATGCCGACAGGTACAGACAAAAAAAGAAAAAACAAAAGTCTGCTCTCTCTACCCAAAGGACAAGGAAAACGCAGCTCAGCAAGACAGAAAATGTGAGATAATTATTCTCATCCAGCAAAACATCATAGAAAAATTTGACCCTATGTAGGCCAGCAAAGCCCTAGTGAGGACACAGACTTTCACCTTCACCAAGCTGCCACAAGGTCCCACAAACTCCCTATCAAGGTGCTATCAGACAAGGCCAGGGAGAAAACCAGAACTTTCATCCCTGCCAGATAGCAACAAGGCCACCCTCCACCCTGTGCATTGTCAATGCAGACGACATGAGGAGCCTGGACTTCTACCTCCACTCAGCAATAGCAACAGGACATTCCCCCAACATGCGGGAATGGTATCAGAGTCAACGTCATGGAGAGTCAGAACTTTCACCACCACCCAGCAGACATGAGGCCGCTCCTCTGCCCAGGGTGTGACTGGTAGCCAAGTGGGTAGCAGTTACATCACACTCCTATGTCTCCCAGCCAGACAGGTATCAGCTCTGCTGGAACTCCTGCCCACACCCAGCAGTAAGGAGGACTCTCCATGCACTCGTGTGTGAACAGAGGCCAAGTAAGGAACGTGAGTTTCTATTCCCACCTGACGTTAACTCTACCCCTACTTCCTCTGCTGGAGAAATATCAGAAGAATTTAGCTAAAACTGAAGGTTTAAGTAAGATATGGTCTCAGTATAACACCCAAATTGTCCAGATTTCAATTACTCATTATACCAACAATTGGGAAGATTTCAAATGGAATGAAAAAGACAATCAATAGAGGCCAACACTAAGAAGAAAAAAGAACAAATAGACATGCATAGGAAATAAAATTGACTTTGAAGTAAGTTTCACATCTTATAGAAAAATTCACTCAAAATGGATTATGCACTTAAATATAGTAAATAAAACTATAAAAACTTAGGAAAAAACATGCAAGAAAACCTTTGGTCTCTAGGGCTAGGCAAAGAGTTCTTAGATTGGACACTAACAGCATGATCCCTAAAGGGAATAACTGCTAAATCTCACTTCATCAGAATTCAAATCTTTTGTTCTGTAAATTCTTGTTAAGAGGATGAAAAGACAAGTTACGGAGTGGGAGAAAGTATTTGCAAACTAATATCTGACAAGGACTAATACCTAGAATATATAAAAAATTCTCAAATATCAACAGTAAAAAAACCAAACAATCCAATAAGAAAATGGGCAAGACACAAACAGACATTTCACTGGAGAGGATAGACATGGCAGACAAGTACAAAAAATGATGTTGAATGTCACTAGTTTTTAGGGAAATTAAAATTAAAACCGCAATGAGATAATTAGGGGAAAAGCTCCTCGATGTTGGTGTTGGCAACGTTTTTTTGGCTATGACACAAACACACAAGCAACAAAGGCAAAAACCAGTAAATGGGACTGGGGTGGCATTTTGCACTTGCACAGCCACAGAGCCCAGGGCTCCTGCCAGTTGGGTCTGTGGCTCCCAGCTCAGGCAGGCAGTGGGGAAAGAGTAATGGGGGTACTCAGAAGGCTAGCATCTGCAGTCGTGAAAACCTGTGGCTCCATGCAACCAGTGAAATCTCTAGGGGGTCAGAGGTGTCTGTGCTCAGTACTTTAGTGGCAAAGATGATGGGGTCCTCTGCAGGGCAGGTCAGTGGAAACCATGGATACTCTCGCTGCATGGCTGATGTTGGTTGCCACTGCCCTTCTTCCCTGTTCTAGCCATCTCTATACATCTCAGTTTTGCCAGTCTCTTTGTGGGGTGAGTCACTAGTGGGTCCTTTGTGCAGCTCCCGGAAAGGCTAGGGAAGTTGGTCTCTCACTCCTCTCTCCCTTTCCGGGTGAGGGGAACTCTTTCTTGCTTTCCTGTTGCAAATCAAAGCCATACGATTTCATCTTACACGTTAGAATGGCCATCATCGAAAAGACAAGAGATAGCAAGTGCTGGCGAGGACACAGAGAAAAGGGAACCCTGGTGCATTGTTGGTGGGAATGTAAATTGGTGCAGACACCATGGAAAACAGTATGGAGTTTCCTCAAAAAATTAAAGATAAAACTACCATATGATCCAGTAATTTCACTTCTGGGTATTTAGACAAAGGAAATGAAATCACTATCTTGAACTGACATCTGCCCTCCCATGTTCACTCAGAATTCTGAGTGAACAATTCACAATAACGTAGATATGAAAACAAGCTAAGTGTCATTTGATGGATGGATAGATAAAGAAAATGTTATAGATAGATAATCTATCTAGATTTTGCATTTTTTTCTACACTCCCAGAAGCAGCCTCATTGACCCCCTCCAGAGATGTAACAGCACCAGCTGGTATCCCTTCCTCAGAGATTTGGATCCAGCTCTGTCTAAGGAGTCCCTTGTATTTCTTCAGGCTATAACATTAGCTGAAGAGCATCCCTCACAAAATTCTGAGTCCCTGCTCTATATGGTCCCCAATCAGAGCTCCCGGGACACTAGTTCCAGCTAGCTGGCATGACGCTTCTTAGAGACATGAATCCCAGGAGTGCGGAGTCCCTCCCTGAGCTTCTAAATAGTTCCTCTACCTTTCAGGCAACACCCCTACCAGAGATTCCTGAGTTCCAGTTCTGCAAAGCCCCTCCTCCAATATTCTAAATTCTAATCATCTCAAACGCTTGTCTGTCGTCGCTGCAGCCAGGGTAGCCACTTCCTGTGTTACTACTTCTCTGATTTCTCAGTTTCCTCTTTTGCTTTTCCAATTCTTCAATATGCGGTTAACAATTTTTAAATTAAATTTTATCTGTTAAAATAACTCATGCAGTTTCTGTTTCCTGAGTGTAACCTAACAGATGCAGACAGTTAGTAGCAAGATTTGATGCTGAATGAAGAGAAAGTGGCTAAAGAGACCATGAGAGGCTATGTAAAAGGCTGAATTATGAAAGGAGTACATATATGGCTAAGAAAAGCAATCAGAAGCAGAGAGAGAGAGAAAAGAACAGAAGTTCAGGGAGAAGTAGAGTTACAAAGAAGTAAGTTCCCTGTTGTTCATGAGAATGATACAGACATAATGAGAACATTCTAGAACTGCCTTTTTTTCTTGTTTTCAAATTCTGTTTCAGTTCTAGCCCTCATATGTTACCAGCATAACTCTCTTTTCACTTACATGAGTCTTGCTTCCCTATAAACAAAAGAACCTAACTACAAGAAAACAACATCCCTCCTTTTGAATAGATAGAAGGACTGAGATTGAAGGCAAAGAAAGGGGACAATAAATATACTTAAAGAAAGACTTTCAAATCTTTTCTCTCTTTGTTGGTTCACTTTCCTCTTGAATGCTAGTAGTTTATCATCGTCCCGTTGCCTCCTCCTCTTTAGAGAGTACTTTACACACTACGAAATGCCTCCATATCTATGTTCTTATGTGAACTCTCCAAACAAAGCAGTCTCCCCGAAGACAAATAACGTTTTCTATTTAACTTAATCTACATAATGTGATGGAGTTGATGGGAGAAAGAATAGTTGTCTTCCAGGAAGCTCCTGAGTTATGAATTCAGGACAGATAGCTGTTATAAATGCAACCCCGAGAGAGATAAATATTAACAGAAAAATGTATGAGCAATTCCTCCTGTAGTGGTTCCAGGTTCTTATAACATTTCTACTTCCTCTTTAAAACAGCATGAATATCCAAGTAAGTATTTGCCAATTAAAATGCCAAGTATAAATATCTCCCTTGCCATAGATGGAGCTTCATATCACTATAATTTGATATTTTTTTCCTCCTCAACACAATGAAATGCCACAGGAAAATGAACTGATTATTGCCATTTCACAGACCTGGACAGCTCCTATGCCTAAGCTCAGTAGACCTTGCTCCTAACCTTTGATGGTACAACATTTAGCTAAAGAGGATGCTACAACCCATGCCCCCAGCTCACAATCCGCCACTTGACGGAGTTGTATGGACTTTCCTTTTTCCCCACCAGTTCATTCAGAGAAGTTCAACCTTCCCAATAGCCCAAGAGAAAATATTTTCATGCTGTTCCCACATCAAGCTTTCTAATCTCACCAGGTTTTCCATGGGAGAATAAAAAGCCGGCTAGCCTTCCCAAACTCTTTGTTCCATATTAATGACCTAACTGCTGCCCCAGTTTCAAAAGAAAGGCATTTGTCTGCTTGTTTCATTCTGAATCCTGGGCAGGCCAATCTGCCACCCTCTCAACTCCCAGGGCAATGCAAAGAAACAGCTGTTCGACGAACAGTCTGCCTCTCAACACTCTGCATAAATCACTGCTAGTAAAAGTTTTATGAGTTGGGTACTTTTTCCCCCTGCTTCCTCCTTTCATAACCGACTGAAGCCCAAATGAACAAGATGAAATGGCCAGACACTTGGCCATATGTTGGCATCCACATGTGTACATTTGGGAGGGAAGAGAAGCTGTCAGCTGTGCTGAAGGAACATTATAATCATCAGAAATGTAATTAACATCCCCGCAGTCAATGCATCTTTGAAGGATTCGAACAGAGTAAATTATACCTCTCACTTACCTGTAGCAAATTGCCCCTGGACCAGTTTCTCTGTTTTCGAAACTTGAATCCAGTCAATTTATGGAGACTCCGAAGTGGTTTCAGGACGTTTCCATGGTGTTAATCTGCATAGGTTATCTCTGCTCTTCCAGTAACTCCTCTATAAAACAGAATAAGGGGATATACTCAGGAATTTACAACGCTCAATAAATGCTGGTGCATCAATTAGATTTTAGCACCCATAACTCACCCTAAAAAATATTGGACCATTCTTATTATTTGTTTAATAGAAAGTGAGAGGAAGAAAGATTTTCCCTTTGAAAAACTACATTGCACGTTATCGTGGATTTGTGTCTACAGTCACAACTAGTAGAAGTCCAGGTGAATGGCAAAGGCTTAATAAAAGTTTATTGATTGGAGACTCAATATAATTGATTTGATGAAAGTTTCCTTGTTATTGCATGCCCTGAGAAGATGGAAAGGAATGTAACATTTAAGACATTACCATGGACCTCGGGCTGTGCTAGCTGCTTTTATTATATATACGTTATCTCATTCAATCAGTACAACCTTTCTAAGAACTTGCTACCTATAGCTCTCTGTCTGGCAGATGTTTTTATTAGCCTCATTTTTCAGATCAGAGGAGAAAGACTTATAAGTCGGTGAGGTCAAATTTTAAAACCTGCTAAGCTGAATCCACTGCTCTTACTCTTTCCTTACTCAGGTCTGGGAGAGGACTATAGACTATTGTTTCATTTTGTTTAACTAATTACTATCAAAACATTTTGTGTACTGAATACATCCTAAGACAAAACAAACAGAGTGACTTGGGCATGGAGCTATGGTGACACCCAAGTAAAACTTGACAATAAATTTCATGTTATGAGATATCCTATCGTAATTATGATCAAATTCCTTAAGCACATAAGTTTTTTCTGCCACCATAATTGTTTTCATCTGAAATTTCACATCCATTTTGTGTTCGTGGGGCTCTTTTAACTAAATTCAACAAAATCATTTTGTGCGTATCTAAACCATATTACTGATTTAACACTCTCTTATAATAACTGGCTAATGTTAAGAAATAATAAGCCATGATAGTCCTCTTCTCCCAACTTAGAAGGATTATTACAACAAAGCACCCCATGAACCCTTTCTTGTTCCAGAAAATAGCCAGCCACAGAAAACCCTTTGTTCCTCACACTGAACAAGACTTCCTCTTTTAAAATATCCCCAAACTGCTCACTTGCCCCCTTGCAGCTGATCAAGAACTGTCAAACGTAACAAAGATCCCATCTTAATAGAACATCTGCCAATTAGATACCGTATCAGTATTTTCTCGTTTTACGCCATAAAACTTACTCCCCTTTGCAACTGACACATTTTGAACACTTGTTTAAACAAAAGTGATGGCAGAGGAGTCCCTTGACACAAATTTATGAATAAACAGCCTTTGTTAAGTTTAACTCAAATAGTGAGTTATTTTTGCTCATTATCATTCTAGGAATTCCCTTGAGGATAATATTTAACTCTAGAGAGAAATGTCTAAATTTGTTGAGCGATTTGCAGACTCTTCTTCGTATGTGTTAAAGGAATATGGTAGAACTAATAGGTAGAAAAGTAGGGGAAGTGGATACTGAATTACATGGGAGGATGAATGCCTAACCTAAGAAATAATTGCTAAAGTTGCAATTCTGATTCAATTTATAAAGTATCTACTAAACACTTAGTCTATTTCATTACCATTGTTTCATTGTTACAATTTGCATTTTATTTTTGGGGGGTTTTGATTTGAGGAAGATTAGCCCTGACCTAACATCCACTGCTGATCCTCCTCATTTTGCTGAGGAAGATTGGCCCTGTGCCCACCTTCTTCTATTTTATATGTGGGACACCTGCCACAGCATGGCTTGATGATAGATCCTTACTTGGTGTCCAAACCTACAAAACCCTGGGCTTCTGAAGCGGAGTGCATAAACTTAACCGTTACACCACCAGGCTGGCGCCTACAATTTTTAAAAATAACCATATATTTTCCCACTATGCGCTAGGCACCAGTAAAGTGATTTACAAGATTATCTAATTTATTTATATGGGTAAAAATCCGTGCTTCAATGAAAAACTATATATTGTCTATTGCACACCCTTTGGATCATGTGATTCTGACTCTATGGCAGAATTCTACAGAATGTACAACTTCGTAAATTGTAAAAAACTATTAGCAGCACAAAATAATTCTTTTCTATAGACAAATAAGTCTTATCTTGTCCAGTAGAGATTCAATTGACTTCCCTCTTCACTGTGGAACAAGCTAGTTTTACCTACATTTGCACATTCATTTCAATATTCCTGATCTATAGATGCGTCTTTATTTTGGATTTCTCTTTTAACTGGTTATAACACTCCTGGTCCTCTCATTGATTAATGAGTTGTGTAAAATCTTTAACACCTGTTCATTTTATATCTGTATGAGAGTCATGACTTTATCATTTTTAAAATGATCTTTTACTATTCTTGACAACAACTCTATGGGGGATAGAAATTGTTGAGTACATTTTGCAGCCAAGAACCTGAAGCACCAAAGGGTCCCGCGACTTGCTCAGAGCTACAAACATCCACTGGGCACTCCTGACTGTTTTGCACTGTGCTACATGCTGTGGCTACAGAGCTGAATAAGGCTGTTTCTACCCTCAAGGTCAAGGAGATCAGAATAAATCTTTATTGAGAGTTGCCCATATGCAAGGTGTTTCCAGAGATATCCAGCAACTAAAAACATTTGATAAATCCTGACTATCCAAAACTCACCACTTGCTAGATGAAATACTGAGCTCGAATAGATTCAAACAGTGTTACACCCCTCACTATTTGAACTCATTCTATGAATTCTTGATAACTAAATTCAGAAACAAATTAGATTTGTATAGGGAAAGATACTTAGTTGCTATCTTTTAATCCTCAAAGCCACCTTGTGAGGTAGGCATTCTTCCCACTTTTACAGATAAGAAAAATGAGGCTCAGAAAAAGGGATGCTCAAAAAAATCACAGCACTTTAGAATATAAAGAGATAGCGGGATCACACAGTCCAACATCCTCATTTTATAGATGGAAAAGCAGCTCAGGGAAATGGAGTGATTCTCTTGAAGCTCTCGTCTAGTCAGGAGCAGGACCTGACACAAACATCTATTGCTTCTAGCTTCTCCTGCATCCTTCCACTCATCTGGGACTAGTTATGTACAATGGGCCACATATCAGTCAAAATCATGGAGGAAAGCGAGGAGTAGATTATTAAAACATGCTCAAGGCTATCAGAAGACCTCAGGATCTCTTTCCAATCTGACTTCACTGATTATTTACTCCTCCAATTGATCTGAAGTTTTCTGTCTGAATTCATTTCCCTTTCTACTTTAATATTACTATTTTATATGTTTATTAATCTCCTATTTAAGCAACACCATGAACTATGTTCAATATTTCAAAAAGGCGGTGACTACCATCATCTACAATAAGACAAAGGCTATCTAAAAGGTCAAGCGTCTTTGTTTGTGACTGGATTTAAATCAGCTCAAGGAGTGAACTGTGTTTTCTAATATCAATCTGGAATGACAGAAGGATAAGGATATATCTGACATATTAATACTGTGGGGGATCAGAATTGGCCACCCCCAAATGTGTCTCTTTGGCTTGATTATTTTTAAGGACAAGAGACTCTGAAAGAAACTTTGACCTTCCCCCTAACTGCTTAAAATAATTTAAGATAGAAGGGCTGTCCCCAGGATAGGCCATCACCATAGATAACCCTAGGTATCCCTGGACTGAGAGAGTCCTTGCTGAGTCCACTCTTACCAAAGTTTTCTCCACCAAACATTTGCTTTTCCATTTCCATGTGAATTTCCATCCTCCCCTTTGAAGTCCCAAACCACTACTCCCAACAACCTCCTTTATCTTTAGCTGAAGATGGTATTTAAGGTGGTAGTATTTGGCCATTCTGGCAAGTTATTCACTTTTTCTGAGGTTCTTTGATGTATGTATGCTATTAAACTTTGTTTGATTTTCTCCTGTTATTCTGTCTCATGTCAATTTAATTCCTAGACCAGCCAGAAGGACCTAGAGGGTATAGGAATTGTATTCCTCCTCTCCAATAAGACTATGGAAAACACACTAAGTATCATTAAACCCATGGACTCACCAAATCTACTTAAGTTCATGGATTCTTTTCAGTGGAAAAAAAATTCAAATTATAGGGCTCGTGTGACAGAAAGGAAACCCTAAAGGAGTCTTTGGGTGTGAGAGTTTCAGGAATCGAATACCTATGTTCTATTGTTGCCCATGGAATTTGGAGACCTCTACAAACACCCATGGTCCCAGACAGCTTTGCAGTTAAGTCACCTTCTGCTCAAAATTCAGGTACAAGTTCTCACTGTCAGTACCAACAGGATGGGAGTTATTTCCTATTATCCCCATTTGCAAACTGTGGTTGAAAATTTGGGCAGATCTCAGATTCTCTAGCAAAGTAAATTACTTTTTATCCACTTACAGTTGTAGAGACTAGAAACTTTGTGGGGGGGGGGGCACAATCTCATGACCGCTGATAAAGGACAAGCAATAGGATATATTGGAGTATATGAGGAAGTCATTGAGGTTAAAACTAATTTGGCCTGACCTTGTTTTTCCAAAGAGGCCTGATGTTGCCTGTTGAGCATGCATTGTATATCTGCTTTTAGTATTTGCTATGCCCCAAAGATAAGAACGGTGTCCTTAAAGATAAGGATGTAACTTACCCCATATTGGCATTTCTTTAAGAATAAGCATTGCTCCCTAAAATAAGGATTAATCACTGACTTGCTGTGCTCACCTTGTGACTACTCACCTTGTGACCACTGACCTGCTGTGTTTACCAAATTGCTATGCCAGCAAAGAAATTTTGTGACTATTGTAAAAGGGACACTCTAATCAAATGTGATGCATACTCTTTGATGGTATATAACCACCCTGTACACCCCACTTCTTTGGAGTGCTCCTTTCCTTTGTGAAAGGACTCTCCTGGGCTATCTGATCCTTAGGGCTGGCTCATAATAAACTCACTTCAATTTTGATTTATAGATTGGCTATGGATTATTTGCATTGACACTGATAAAACATAACATCAAGAAGATTCCCTGGTTCTCTTACTTTTTTTCCTACTTCTCCCCAACTCTTCTTATCTTCCCTCCCCTCTTCTACTCTGCCTTCCCTCTTCTCCCATTTTTGTCCTCTCTCTTTTTCTTATTTTTTTCTCTACCCTTGCACAAATATTTCTATGAGGAAACCATGGTCATAAGTGTCTAATGAATAAGCTTATAGTATATCACCTCTCAACAAGCAGAACAGAGAATGGCTACCTGCTATTAGTATCCTTTTAAGTATGCTAGTGCTGTATCACATAAGCTGCAATGGGTCACTTTTTGTTAGGAAAAATGCAACACACTTGTCCCTTCATGAACTCTGTTTTTCTGTCCTTTCAGCCATTCACAACACGCCTCTCACATTGGGCTGATTTCGTTTCAGGCCTTCACGCCCTCCAGAGACTTTCCCTTAGGAAATTTACAACCTTCTGTTCCTTTCTAAGGCATCAAAATTCTAATAGAGTTGTGTACTATGTAAACCTATGCTAATTTCAGTCATTATGCAGATGTCCAAGTACATTGCAGGTTTCCACCTAAAAGTGTTATTTCCCTTTAGAATCAAAGGTACTTGGATGAGCTGTTGATTCCTTTGTTGAAATATAATCCATATATCAGGAGGCCACCCAATTTGTCAAACTTCTGCCGGGGAAAACAGAATCTCCCTAGAGAGGTTGTTGAATTGAGCAATGTTGAATTGCAACTAGCATTTAAAATGAATTGATGGAAAAAATTCTAAAGAAACTTCACTTTTTACTAAATCATAATCTCCCAACTCTGTGCATTTTAAATAGGTCTGCTTTTGTTGTCATTTAACGAGCTCTGTTTGGCTACCTCTGAGCTGCCAGGAAAACAGGGTGAAAAAGTATTTTTCGTGTGTTGTTCTTATAATCCTTAAGACAATTTAAAAGGATCTATCTAGAATGCATCACTTTTAAACATTTAGAAACTGATGTTTAATGAAGTTACAAGGTATAACCAAGACTACACAGTCACTAACTTTACCAAGTGTTAAAATCTAGGCCTTATATGAGTCTCCATGTTCTTTTCTGCTTACCCTATAGATATTTTTACTTTAAAAATGGGTAGTCTAATGACTGGTCCAAGCTGGCCTTTCTTTGTATAAGTATTTCTAAGTGTTTAAATGTGAATATGTTCTACACAGAGTAGGACGCTGCAAAGAGAATGACGTATCACGTATGGGAAATAAGGAATCTCCCATTTAGTCCTGGGACCAATTATATCTATGATACTAATACACTTGGATTAAAGGCAAAGAGCAAGGTTAAGATACATTCAGTGATAAAGTCAGATTTTTCAGGTGGAAGAAGGATGCAAATTGACATTTCCTGAGATGTACTGAATCACGGTAGCCTTTCCATATGCCTGAATCAAAGAGCTACAATTTCCTGAAAAAATTATACTATATGATTAAAATAAGGGAAGTTATCTTGTACTAGACACTAGGCCAGGGTAAATATTAACTCTTCCTTATATGTGTCCTGCATATAATAGGAAGGGTAAGGTTTTTTGGAGGCCAACAGTGGGCAAATGTGGCTTCAGAACTCCAATACAGAGTTCAGAACACCTGCACTCCACCCCTACACACCATCCATGCTTAATATGAGAATCAAAAGAACTGCATTTAAGGCTACAGCATAATGCTTAAATACTATGGTTCGTAAATCATTAGGACTCCTGTCATCTCCTTCCCATTTGGCAGCAGGTCTGTCTTAGGGATTCATTCTAACAAGGGGCCAAATCCTCTGTCTCCAATTGTGCATTTCGCCACCTGATGGTGTTGATTCTGCAGAATATATCATAGAGCAAGAGTCAAGGGACGTGAAGATGAAGTGATTCCCTCTTGATTTTTGGAGTCTAGAAAACACCTATACTCCCGCAGGGTTGAAGTCCTGCTCTCAATGCCTACTATCATCTCTTGCACATTTAACCCACCTGTTTTCAAACCTGAGAGTTGTTGTGTGCCCCCTTACTGTGATTTTTTCTCCCAAGTATATATTTTTACCATTTGAGTGAACACGTAATTTATAATGAAAGCCAAAGCAGAGACACTAACGCCAAAGACAGAATCTTTGCAAATTATATCCCAACAAATAATAAATTTAATAGAGAATCATGACACCCAAATTGCGAACCATAAGGAAGAGGGAATGTGTCATCTTCTAATATTATTTTACTGAATATAAATGAATAAAGGATTTTTTATTGCATTTGTGTCATCAGCATTCCAAATCTCAATGGGACTTTTGACATAAACATGCAATCAAGAACCAAATTATTATATTTATAATGACAATCTCCTATCTAGTGTCTTCCATCAGAAGTATGATAAATAATCACAATTCATATAACTTAATAACAAATGTGTTAATATATTGATTTCAAAAAAGGCACTGTCAGTGTATATCTTTCTTTTATTCATTCTCACAGTCTATTTTCTAATGTTCTGAGACAAAATCTAAGTTAAACATTCTTATGGTCCTCTTGTTAGACGTTCAAGTCCTACCTGCCTAGAAAAGCATCAAAACAGGATGTGTGGGGCATACAACCAACAACTATTCCGGCTAGGTTTTCAGGATAAGTATGACTTTAAGGAAAATTATAACTACTTTTTCATTCATTCATTCTTTGGAAGGCAAAATAACGTTATAATCATCCACACACACTCTAAAGTCATATGGCCTTAGTTCAAATCTAGGCTGTCAATCACTGACTATGTTACCTTGAGATAGTTACTCTCAGAGTCATTTCCTCATCTGTAAAAGGATACAATAATAATATTTAACTGAAAAATTTGTTGCCAGTATGAAGTAAGGTAACCTATGGAAAAAGCACTACTTCTGACACGATAAATGCTAAATTAATGGTAGCTAGTATTTTTCACTTATCTACAAGCATTTTTGGAATGCCTGTGATACGCTCAGTTGGGCAACACATGGATAAAATAGCAATCTTCTGAGCTTAAGTGTTAGTAGTCTATGTGTCAACTACACTCCCCTCTTGTCACACACGACCCCAACCCCAAACATAAAAAAAACAGAGCATTCTCAGAGAGTAGTAAAGAAAGGAATCCATATTCCAGAGTCGTTTATTTAAATCTAGTTGAAGGAGACAATGATGAAGCATCCATATTAGAGGTACATCCACAAATGGGCCGTAGGTGTGTTACACAGGCTCGCTCTTAGCATTTGCAGCCACTCAATGTATGGAGACTCGTATTCAAATGACTGAATATATAAAAGTTACAAATCAAGTTAACAAATTTTAAATAAAGCCATTCTACCAACTTCAGGAAGGCCTACAAGGTTATTTTCATATTCACAATTCTCAGATGCTCTGGAGTTTTGCACTGGAGTGAGATGGCACAGGGAGAGGCAGCCTTTGGTGCCCACTCTTTCCCTGCAGCCTACCCTCCATGTCATCTTACGCCTGTTAAATCTGGTTTTGCACTAGGTCCCTCATATGCCTGCATGTCAACACTCCAGTCTGCAATGTCCAAGCTCCAACTTATACCCTGTACAAAGCCATTCCTGGACTTACAGGTACCTAGTGCAATAGTGATGTGCCCTTAAGAGGACACACCAAGGGAAGAGACCCATGCAGACATTGCAAAAGAGTTGGGGTAGTGAATTGCAGGTGTTTAACCCTGAGGCATGGTCTAAAAGATGTTTGGGGACTATAGGTGGGCACATTTCCTCAGCTCCATGAATTCCACGTCCGTGACAAGAGAATTGGCTGAAGAAATCCTGTTTGGATCCTCTTAAAGAGAAGAACCCAGGACACGAGCCTTTCTTGCTTGAGTCTAGATGCAATAGCGGTATTGAAGTGAGAGTCAGGGCTCTGGAGCCGGACTGTCAGGGTTCAGATATTGCTTCTGTTTTTAACAATTAAGTAATCTGGGGCAAGTGATTGAACCTGCATGCTCCAGTTCCTTTACCTGCAAAATGAGAATCAAGATCATGCTTACTTCATAGTATTTGGATGAGGATGAAGTGAGGAGTTATTACACACAGAGCAGTTTAAAAGGGAGCTAACAGAGGATGCACTCCATCAACATTAGGTCTTCGCTATTACTACGATTCTTTGTAGAAACAGTAGTCGTGGTGTCACTGGTCGTGGTAATATTAATAATAAAGCATCAGTTTTGAAATAATTTAGTAGATTAGATCTCCTAAAAATAGAAATGCAGTAGTGCTTTTATTTATCTTGTTTTCTTTGGAATAAGAGTACTTAGATAAGACGTATTTACTTAGAATATAAATTTTTGCTTTGAGAAAGTAATTAGGGTTGGATTTCTGACTCTGGCCACATAACAGATTGAACTAACCTAGATATACCTCCCACTACAAAATAGATAGAAATGTTAGATATCAATCTAAGAAAGAAAATAACAACAAAGACACAGCTCTGAAGGACAAAAGTCGGAGGAGGAGCTGCTGGATGTGAGAAGTGAAGAAGGAAATTTAGCCAGTGGGATGAGCTAAATGAAAACATGCATAGCTGAAGAGAGACAGGCACAAGGCTCTAGTAGCAGAAGGAAGCTCTGTAAAGCCCGAAGTTGCACAGCTGGAAGGGAAACCATTTCTAACTGTGAAAGCACCTAATAAGAATAACATGGCCCTCACTACTACAATGAGTTATCACCTCACTCCGGTCAGAATGGCTATAATTAACAAGACAGGAAACAACAAATGTTAGAAAGGGTGTGGAGAGATGGGAACCCTTGTTCACTGCTGGTGGCAGTGCAAACTGGTGCAGCCAATATGGAAAGCAGTTTGGAGTATCCTCAGAAAATTAAGGATAGATCTACCATATGATCCAGCTGTTCCACTGCTGGGTATTTATCCAAAGAACTTGAAAACACGAAGGCATAAAGACACTTGCACCCCTATGTTCATTGCGGCTTTATACACAATAGCCAAGACTTGGAAGCAACCTAGGTGCCCATCAAGGGACGAATGGATAAAGAAGACGTGGTATTTATACACGATGGACTACTACTCAGCCATAAGAAATGATGAAGTCCAGCCATTTGTGACAACATGGATGGACCTTGAGGGTATTATGCTGAGTGAAATAAATCAGAAGGAGAAAGTCAAATACCATATGATCTCACTCATAAGTAGAAGACAAAAACGACAAAAAAAAAAAAAAACACATATAGCATTGGAGATTGGACTGGTGGTTACCATTGGGGAAGGGGGGAGGGGAGAGGGCAAAACGGGTGATTAGGGTCACATGTGAGGGGATGGACTATAATTAGTGTTCGGGTGGTGAACATGATGTAATGTATCCAGAATTTGAAATATGTTGTACATCTGAAAAAAATAAAAATAAAAAAAAAACCAATAACATGGCCCTAAAATATATAAAGGTAAGGATGACTAAAGAACTAAAAGGAGAAATAAACAACCCCATAATCACAGTGGAAGATTTTAACACACCTCACTTAGTCACTTACAGAAAAAAATCAAGATGATTGCAGAAATTAAGAAAAATAACAGCAATAATGATAGAAGAACCATAAAGATTCTCAGAAAAACCAAAACTAGTTCCAATCCTCTTGATTTTGTCTGATAAAAACCTCAAGGTTAGGGTTGGCCCCATGGTGCAGTGGTTAAGTTCACACGTTCTGCTTCTGCAGCCTGGGGTTCACCGGTTAGATCCTGGGTGAGGACCTACAAACCACTCGTCCAGCCACACTGTGGCAGGCCTCCCACATATAAAGTAGAGGAAGATGGGCATGGATATTAGCTCAGGGCCAGTCTTCCTCAGCAAAAAGAGGAGGATTGGCAACAGACGTTAGCTAAGGGCTAATCTTCCTAAAAAAAAAAAAAAAAAAATCAAGTTTAGAGCAGATTTGAACCCAATGAGTCAACTTAACCTAGTTGATATATATAGAACACTTTATTCAACTAAATTATCCATGTAAACATAAATTATATTTGACATCATAAAATATTTGGAACTAAATGACCGTGAATACAGTATACTTTTAACACAACGGGTGCAATGACAGGACTATCTTTCAAGACAATTAAGCTTTAAATACATATATTATAAAGGAAGAAATATAGCATTTTAGTGGGCTTTGCATTTAACTAAAGAAGTTAGATTTCTAAAAAGGAGAATGTGAAAACAAACTAGAAATAAAAGTTTGGATGAGTGCAGAAACTAAATAAAACTGCAACAATGACCTAGAGATCACAGAGATTTTCAGCAAAGTAAAGCTATTTCCAAGAACAGACAAGTAATGAAAAGGAAACATTTAATGCAATTCAGAGAAATAACATTAAGAATAATAGTTTGAATGAAAACAGGCCATAATTAGAAATAAAATTGGTATTTAAAAATCGTAATAGAATACCATGAATAATTTTATGCCAAAATATTAGAAAGCTTACTCAAAGAAAATTTTAATAAACATATTAAATACTAAAACTGATTAAAGAATATATAGGAAATGTAAATAAACTAATACCTATTAAATAAATTGAATTGGTAGTAAGTAATACACTCTCCAATGAGCACTCCCACCCACCTCCCCGCCGCCTTACAATTCCCTCAATCCAAACAAAAATCAAGTCTAATGATTTTTATAGACAAATTCCTCCAAAACATCAAGGAACAAGGAGAATATAACCCCAAAGAAGTAAGTCAGGCAATAAAAAGTCGTTCTGTTTTTAAAGCTTGGTGAGACTGACGATGTGACTTGGGGTAGGCTGCTTTCATTTTGGTTTAATAACACATCTGCAAATAAGTCATGCAAAATATATTCAGGAAATTGAGGATATAAATGAAGGAATTAGATTGCTGAAACTTCCCCTTTTTTACTCTTAGAAAAAAACGAATTTGGTGGTTTCAGCAACTTCAGTAAAGAAGCCACAGGTTGAGAAGAACCCAGAGCCCTGGGTTCATTGTCTTCTATCTTAAAAGGAGTGAAAGTGGGAGGCACATCTAATGAGGGCTCTGCCACCCATAGGTAGGTAATTCCACTTTCTCTTTCCTATTGTGTTACAAGGTTTGTGCACATTTTCAGCGCGAGTCTCACTAAGCTTCCCGTGATTCTTTCAGAGAATCTCAACATCTCTCAACACCTCTCCAAATCCAGACCAGCACAGTTTGAGAAAACTGAAATAAGCCAGACACAGAAAGACAAATATTGCACAATTTCACTTATACGTGGAATCTAAAATAGTCAAACTCATAGAAGCACAGAGTAGAATGGTGGTTGCCAGGGGCTGAGGGGTGAGGAAAATGAAGAAATTTTGATCAAAACGTACAAGGGTTCAGTTACACAAGATGAATAAGTTCTGGAGATCTAATGTACGGCATGGTGACTATAGTTAATAATCTCATACTGTATACCTGAAGCTTCCTAAGAGGATAGATCTTAAGTGTTCTCATCTCACACAAAGAAAAAAAAGAAAGAAAAACTGGTAACTAGGTGATGTGATGGATATGGTAATTAGCTTGATTGTGGTGACTATTTCGTACTGTATACATATAGGAAAACATCAAGTTACGCATCTTAAATATAGACAATTTTTATTTGTCAATTATACTTCAATAAAAAAAATACAAGATGTGGGGAAATGAGAAGAAAACAGAGGACATAGGTAAATATAAACTCATTTATCCCACTGGTGAGATTGTAAATTTTTTCACACTCTTAAAGAGCAATTTAGCAATACCAGGCAGTTGAAGGCGCCCATTTTCTATCACAGTTCCCCTATGAGGTATAGAACATACACCATAATTTTTCAAAGTGCCATTTACAACCTGTAAAGAGACTGTTCAGTTAATTTAGTTGGTCTTTACCTACTTGAATTTACCCACGATAGAATAGAATACAAAATACCAGTGTAAGCTTTAACCATATTTTTCACATGAGTGTGTGTGTGTGTGTGTGTGTGAAGGCAGAAAAGGTGAAGGTAAGCATCTTCCCTTATATAGACATGTGTGCATGTGTGCAGGTCCTAGATCCTAAGATGACATGTATCTCTTTCTGTGGATTAGAGCCCAAAAAGTTTAAACCCAACTTTCCCGGAGAAACACTCCCACCTAGGCACATGGAGACATTTACAGGGATGTACACTGGAGCATTTTCTAGAATCATGAGTAATGGTAAACAATTAGATGTCCTTCCATTAAGGAATGAGTAAAAAATTTATAGTACACTTATATAATAGAATACTATCATTCAATAATCAAAATCATTGAACTAGCTTCTCATGAATCATGAAAAATTTCACAATATAATATTGAGAACAAAAAGCAAGTTGACAAAGTATATCTATAAAATTTATGCAAATGAAGAGCATATAAAATAATATTGCATATCTTTATAACTACATTTATATGGAGTAAAGATATAAAAGTATACATGGTGAGGATACATACATGCTGCAAGATACTAGTTACCTCTAGCCTAGTGATCTTTATCTGGTAAGAAAAGTAGGTCATGATTGGGTAATGAATAATCAGCTGTAACTACAAAATTAACTTCTTTCCAAAAAAAGGAATATAAAACAAATCTGACAATATTGCATTGGCATATCTGACTGTTTGCAATGTCTGAAAAGTAATTTTTAAATCAAATTAGGTAAACAGGCTTAGGAATTGTTCCTGGGCAAGAAGAGAATTATAACTAATTATAATCTTAGTATCTGTACTTAAATGTGCTAATAATGCCATAGAAAAACTGATATCTCCCCAAATACATTCAACATATGCCCATGGTTGTTATTGGTGTGTTAAGATGAAATAACTTTAAATTACACATTAAAAAAAGACATTGGAAAGAACTCCCCAACTGCAAAATTAGGAGACTTTAGAGATTTAGGAACAGATGGTAACGGACTGAATTTCAGACTGTACATGCTATCATAGCCAGGGCTCAGTTCAAATAACCAGCTTCCTCCTGAAGTGCCTCCCTCCACATATTTGTGAAATGCTGACTCCAAAAATATTCAAGCATCTAGAAAACTCCTAAGAATGGGGAAACACCTTCAATTCACATTGCCGTCCATGGTGTTTGCCAAATACTTAACTTTCCTTTAGGCTGAAACGTTTGCCCCATGAATGATTCCAGTCACAAACGCAGACTACTCAAAATGTGGTTGCACGCACCACAAAAATCAGACCTTAGCGGAAATTAGTATTTTCCAAACTACCACCATATGTTGCGGTCAGAGGCTCTTTGTAAATTAACTATTTAGTATTTTTACACAAATATTTTAGCTTCATTATAAGAGGAAAATGAGCAAACCATAAATTGATGCTTTCACATTTTATGAAGAGCTCAATTAGAATGCAGAAACACACGCTCACTACACCAGCATTTAACCCTGAACGCTGTATTTAAAAAAATAAAATATTTCGTCTTTACTTTTTTCTATTTAAAGATCATCCAGACCAATAAGAAAATTTGTGTTCCCCTAATTAGTTATATAAACTCAATTGATCAGTTGAGCTCCTTGGAACTTAGTTCCTTGTGGCGGACAAACTCAGAGGTGACCCTTTTCGAGACGCATCTTTATCTAATCCACTACACTTGAGTATGGGCCGAATCTGAGACTTGTTTCTGGACAGAAGATTATGACAAAGGTGATGGCATAGTCACTGTGATTATATTACGTTACATAAGACTATATGTTAGCTGACTGTAGCAAGAGAGGCTCCTGCTGAGTCTGAAGGTGTAAGCCACCATATTGTAAAATAGTCTGCAAGGGCGTCTGGAGAGGGCCCTTGGAAAAGCCTTCTGGCAAGGAATTGTGATGCCTTCTAGAAGCAGAGTGCTGCCCTCAGCTGACAGCCAGTAAGAAATGAAGACCTCTATCCTACAATCACAAAGAATTCTGCCAATAACTCAAGAGCTTGAAAGAAGATTCTTAGCTTCAGAAAGGAACACAGCCCTACCGACACGTTGATTGCAGCCTTGTTAGACAGTAAGCACAGGAAGCAGTTAAGTTGTGCCTGGACTTCTGATCCTCAGGAGTGGGAAGTCATAAATTTATGCTGTGTTCTTTGGGTAAACTGCTACGTAACAATAGACAATTAAAACAATTCCTCATCTGTGAAAAAGTTGGGGTATCAGCAGTTCACACTTCTGAGAGTGCGTCACAATTGCCAAAATTTTTTTTTTCCCTTTTTAAATAAAGACACAGGTCTGGACTCCACAGCAAGTTGATTGATGGGAATTTTGAGAGATGAGGTTGAGATACATTAATTTTTAAAAGATTCTCAGGTGATTCTGATGACACCGATCTGATCCTTAAGGTCTTTTATGGTTATAAATATGTTTGGCATCCAAAGGTTACCGCACTGACTTCCTTTCATTTCTTTGTACAGTAAATCACACATGATATTTGCTGTAGCTCCAGAGACCAATGTTTAATGGAAATGGTTGTTCCTGATAAACGTATCTATCTTTGACCATCTTCCAAACCGATATGTCCTCAATCAGTGTGTGGTCATTTGCTTCCTTCATAAGAAAAATAAAAGAGAGAAACACCCAGAGATACAAACACACAGAAAGTGTGTTTTAGACGGCCTACACATGAAAAGTGGCTACCAATGAAGTTTGAGGGGCGAACAGGCACATCTTATTACTTTCTTTTGCTCATCTCTAAACCTGAACTTTCTCTCCCATCCAACTCCTTCTGGACAAAATCCTCATATTTTCTACTGACTATTTTTTGTATCAGTACCTGAGCAAAGCTCTGCTGCTCATGATCATCAATCTATAATGAGAAAAGAATATATAGGTAAAGAGAGGAGAAATTAAACCTTGGAGAACTCTCAGCTATAAATTAAAGTTCAATATTACATTTTAAAAGCAATGGCCCAATGGAATAGAGACTATGGTTTTTCCTCCCTCCATTCGCTTCTGATTTATATTTGTCCCAACCAAAGTATTGTGGAGAAAAGTTGTAGAAACTGTGGAGCTAGATGAATTGATTTTTGTTTATTGTCATCAAAGAAGAGGAATACAGGAGCAGACAGAGCATCAGATGGTAACCTACAAGGGCATGTGCCTCAGTGTTGATCCTTGGTTTGACATGCTAACCTCTATACACCTGGTTCAAGACCTTTGGTTGCTGTGTTTTTAAAGGCAAACATAAATCTGGAATAGGTGATTCATTCTGAGTTGCCCTCTTTTCAAATGGGGTCAAACGACTTTCTTGGCAGATTTCCTTTAAGCTGACTTATTATATTGCTGAAAAAATAAAGGAATGAATGAATGGACCCTTTCTCCTAATCACCATCCCCATGCAGAATTCATAAAATCCATTAATCATGTCCTGGGCTTGAATGATTTCTTAGGAGTTCAGAAGGCAGCCTGCTAGAAGCCCAAGCAAAGAGTTTCCTTTGATTAATGCAACAATAAACCAAAAAATTTAGAACAGGGGAAGCAAATATTTTGCAGTCTCATCTTCAAAGTCAAAGAATTCTCAGAGATTCATTTTTCCCTGCTTTTAGATTTCAGGCCACTGGGTCTGGGTTTGGGAATCCTTCTAGCTGATGTTTCAAATAGAATGCTGCGTGTGTTCCCTTCTCCCTTAACTTTCCAGAACTACCCTCTCCCTCCTCACACCCTACCCCCTCCGCAGTTCGACTATCACTGTGTTCTGTTGTAGCTGCCCTTGGAGCAAAGGCTGACCTTTAATCAGCACTCAGGCGCTTTCCAATAAACAAGACCTTCTATCATGGCTCAATCAGCCTTGTATATAATAACTCAATAACTCTAATGACTTCAAATTGGCACCTCACATTTCAAATTCTGATTGGACTGTGCCACTTGGTACTTTGACATGGCAAGATCAACCGTCGCTTGTACTTCTGTTTTGCTTTATAAATATTTGTGTTCTACTTAAATCTCTGCTGGCTACACTTACTTTTCTGTGCTACAGAATCCACCATCTCTGCCCAGTATACTCTCATCTAACATTGAACTAATTATAGAAGCAGTGAATAGGATATCTCTTCTCTTATAATAAACGCAACCAACTATACCATATTCTCATTGCCACTAGAACATTTAATTTCTTTGACAATAGGTTCAATTGTTGCTAAGAACAATATTTTTCCAGAGCTCTTCATTTTTATCACCAACAATAAAATTTGCTTATTTCCTTTTTTAGGAGCAACTTTTCCCCCAGAAAAAGAATATATAGTTGCTTCAAAACCACACAAGATGTATTACGCATTCTAAAGAGTAGAAAACAATATACTAAACTGAGAAGTGAACTCTGGAGTACACATCTGTCTTTACTAGATAAGGACTTTTTGCTTACACTTCAGTGTTCCCTCAACCACAGTGAAGATGTGTGTTTTGGTAAAATGCCAAAATTTCTCCACTTTGAGATTGCATGTAAGTGATCTAACTGATACGTAGTAAATCCTTGAGACTGCACTCCAGACTTCTCTCCCTTAACATGCCCTCAGGCAAACAATGAACATCAGTGGGAGGGATGTGTTTCTGAAGAGGACCATATTTGCATCTGACTGACTCAAGTATCATTTTTAACGTGGTTACACTAATGGTACTCTTGCCTAAAATAAGGACTTTCTAGGAACTTTGATCAACATTTTTGGTCCATTTCCTAAAGTGTAATATCAGTCCTGCTTTCAGAAACAAAACAACTGAGATATTATAGAACCTTCAGGAGCAAAATTGCAAGATATGAGGAAAGAAGGCTGCATGCTAACATCCCCTTGATCAATTTGGTTACCTACCTCTATGAACCTCAGTTTACCCATCTATGGATGTGGAGATTGAATTAGACCAGTAATGAGGAACCATTATTAGGAGCACTGATTCAGAGTGGAAATGCACATGGGCTGCATTTGGAAGAAATTGTATATATCTATACCTGCAACTAAACCTACACCTACACTTATTTCTGTATCTAACTATATCTGTATTGATATGTTTAGCAAACATAACTCCTGTAACTGTGATTGGTAATTATTTTATTATTTCTAAATTAGTGAAGTCATTTTTATCAAGAATTTCAGAAAACACATTACTCATCTTTGAAATAGCATCTATTAATC
The DNA here is from genome assembly GCF_021613505.1 of Equus quagga. NCBI lineage: Eukaryota > Metazoa > Chordata > Mammalia > Perissodactyla > Equidae > Equus > Equus quagga. The sequence continues at coordinate 22,053,646 of NC_060283.1, forward strand.
TGGGAATATTAAATATTAGAAAGGATCTGCTGATGTAAACAGTTCAAGGTAGGGGACATAATTTAGTATTAGAGTTCAGCTACACAAATAGGATGTAAAAATCCCAATGAAGAGATTGGTAAGCAGGTGGAGAAATCTTGCTTCTACCACTTCACCTCTTACTACTCTTGACCTCATACACTCTGTTGCAGCCCTCTTTCCATTTCTATAACGTTCAAGTTAATTTCTGTCTTGGGATATTTGCATTCCTCTCTGTCTGAAACTCTTTGACCCAATACTTCTGAATGGCTCATTCTTTCATTCTTCTCCTTATTCAGCATATAATATCATACAACTACCCCAGAGAGAAATCCTGAGCTCCTTACATATTTTTCTCCCATCCATCCCTCTTTGTAACATTACCCTGTTTTATTTTCTCATACTACCCATAACCATCTAAAATAATGTTAAGCACATTCGTTGTCTGTTTCTATTTGAGAATGTAAATTTTTCAAGGGCAGAGATTCTGTCTCTCTTATTCTTGTCTCCAGCATATAGCAGGTGCTCATTAAATATTGGTCAAATGAGGGGATATATTTTTTCTTGTCCCCGAGACTGTATCTTAGGTCAAACTCAAGACAAGGTAAGTCATTAGTTGTTCTTTACTAGAGTATGTGGTTCAAAAGGATAAATGAGACTGTTAATAACAACTAGCCTTACACTTAGCATATTTTCTGTCTCATTGCTTGCCCCATTGGAAGTGATATTATAGCCGTCCCTACTTTGAGGACAAGTTCTTGATATATCTTTCTGGTTGTAGGTCAGCTCCAGGATCTTGACAGGAAAACTATTTTTATCATCATAAATTAGAAATGTCCAAACTGTACTGTTTTTCCAGGTAAAAAGACCTGCCTTCATATTCCTTAATGAGGAATTTCTTATCTCATTCTTAGAGTTCCAGTAGTTGTGAAGATAAGCTAACATCCCATACTACAAGAGCAAATTAAGCTTGATCTATGTCAGAGGAATAAAATCTCAGATAAATCATGTTTTCATGAAAAAAATAGCCAATTTGTAATGTAGTGGCTGGGATTAGTAACACTTAAAAGGGTACCCAGGGACTCTGACTTTTTCACTTCATATTGTTTGCCGGGCATTTAGACAATTCACTTCATATTTGAGCCTCAGAAATAGTCCTAGTTTAGTGGTTGCATAAATAGAAAGACTATTTATGGACCTCTTGGAAAATCAGAGTCAGAACATTACCCAAGCCTATTCTTAAAAGAAGAACACATAAGTGGCAAGAAATGAAAATCCTGATTATGTAAATTATTTAATGGAGTTGTGCATGATTTGTTTATCTCGCTGAAGGCCCATTTTGTAGTTAAGTCACTCAAGCAATTTATTTTGGTGGAACCTATACCCCTCTTACATAATCAACTTAATTTTAGGCAACATTTTGGGATCAAATTCAAAATATGGAGGGAGGGGCAACAGTTCTCATGAGTAATGTCCTGACATTTTTTTGTCTTTCTTTGCCAGGAATATTTACCCTCTGATTAAGTCAGGTGTAATGACTGGCCATCAAACATAGCACTGATGAGATTATAATAGTAACAACTAACACTGGTGTTTTATCCTGCAGGTTAAAAGGCAAAAACATTCATGACTTCACCAGTTTACCAACACTAGGAGAAAGTATTCTTTTTTTGGAAAAATATAATTAGTTTTTACTGAATTTCAGAGAAGTGAAGTAACTTACCCAAAATCAGAGTTACAAAGCAGCGGATGGGTCTTCCAGCTAGTTGCTGGCCCTGCATGCATTAGACAGCATTTTCCAAACTTTCTTCCAGACAAGCATCTCTTTATTAAGGGGAAATTGAAACATAAGTCTAATATCAAAAGGAGATTAATAGGCACCTACTGGTGTGAGTTGTGAAGGATGGACCCTCTGCCGGTCCCTTCAATACTTTCTCCCACTGAGGTGATTGAAGGGGTTCCAAAGGAAATACTTTAGCTCCTCCCTGCATGGTTTGAAATCCAGAGATGCACATTACAGATGGAGACTGAAGGGTTGCAAGGAAAGGACTTAATGGTAATGACCAAGACATCAATGTCGGTTATGGTCTCGTTGTATTAATTGTATGTTCATTAACCACAGCTTTCTTAAGTGTAAGCTGATGGGTTCCTCACTTTCTTCCTCAACAGTTAGTTCAACATCTCAGTCATCATAAGGCATTGCCCCAGCATATCCCTACCTTCACATAAAATACGATGCAATGCTTCTAATGCTCTCAATTCTAGAAACATGTCTGCTCCCATTGGTGATTGGTCCACTAGAAAGAAGGAAACATATGCATCGCCTTTTTTAATATCTATGAAATTAGCTCTAACTAACTGACTTCACTTTCATTATTAATTCCAAGATGATCGGAGATTAGACTAATGTCAAAAGAGCTACTGAGCTTTGATAGCGCGTGATGACCCTTAGGGTCAGGCTTGGACAGCTCATTTCCAATCAACGTAACCCACCTCCCTTGTAGCCTATGGGTCTTCAGGCAAGTCATTCTTCTCAGTTCCAGTCTTCATCTTTTTAAAGTTTAAGATAACAGCAAACTCTATTATTTTGTTTTGAATATCAATGTTCAAAATATTGAACAATTAGTATGGGAAGGGCAGTGTCCAGTGAGAATGGATGCTGACAGCAAATAGCCAGGGTTCCACGTGAATAGCAGTCCTGGCAGGAAAAAATCACGTGAGATCAAATGAGATACTAGATATGGAGATGTCTTGTTAAGTATAAGGCTTATCTAAATTTAGGTATGATTATAATACTAGTTTAAAAATTCTGTGCATCCTTATCTACTTACATCTTAATATTTGCAAATCTTGATGCTGTCCATGAAATTCAGTGGTAAAAGTATTTAAAAAGATAATGATTGGGGCTTATCTGGCGGTATAGTGTTTGGGTTTGCTTGCTCCACTTTGGTGGCCTGGGGTTTGCAGGTTTGCATTCCAAATGCAGACATACACCCCTCTCATCAAGCCATGCTGTGATAGCATCCCGCATACAAAGTGGAGGAAAATTGACACAATGTTAGCTCAGGGCCAATCTTCCTCACCAAAAAGGAAAAAATGATAATGATGATGGTGATTATGATGTGATTATGTTGGTGATTTAATTTTTACCAGAAGTCTAAATGGTGGGTGTCATTATTATCTTCATTTTGTGGATGAGAAAACTGAGTCTCATAGAGTTTAATTCACATGCCCAAGCTTGCACAGCTAATCACTGGCAAACCACAATTCAAACTCAAGTTTGTCAAAATCAGCACTTGTGCCATAACCTGAGTCATCGAAGTATGATCTTTACTAAGAATTTGCAGTAAATTCCCCCAAAGTTGTCACACACATAAGGCACGACTTCCACCTTATGTTACCTCTAAATTGGAGTCCCTGGTCAGGTGGGTTTACTTTATATTTAATGAAGCATTAAGACCTCTCACTTGCATAGTACCCTCCAATGTTGAGAGTTACTTAGAGTCATAGAGTGTTCTAGGTGAGGAGGCAAAGCCAGATTTCGATCAGAAAGCATATCTACATAAGCATTTCTGGAAAATGGCCTACAAAGAATTCAGAAGAAAACAATCCAAATCCCTAAAATTTCAGAATTTTCTTATGATTACTTTTCTCAATTCAAATAACAACTTGATTTTGTATCCAATATTATATTTATAATTTTATGTTTGTTTGTTTTTGCCTTAAAGAAAGCCTCTAAAAATTTGATGTCATTTAGGCGCTGGACAAGCCAGACCTGCCCTGGTCACGGTGTTAAGTTAGGACAGAGAGAGCAGAATATCTAGGAATCCAGTTGAATACTATCTTCTCTCTTCCTGCTCACACGTTAAGCCTCAACATAGCATCACTTTCTGATTTACTAACTCTAGGTCAGTTTTGCTTTCTGTGATTCCCCGCTGTCAATATCTTGCCCTCTCACAGCATTTTCACAATTTGTCTCATAGTAATCTGCAGCTGCTGGGCTATACGCACCTCAGAGACAGGCTGGGTCTGACTTGCTCACCATCTTACCTTCAATGCCAAGTTCAGAATCTGACACAAGGTAGGTATGTCAGAGCTCAATGAACATTTACTGAATAAGCAAATTTTTTCTCTCTTCTGAGATGCATTCATGCAGTTTTTGAATGCCCCATATATATTTTTGAAAACTAGAATTTTTGTTAACCTACAAATTTTTATAGTGGGATGCCCTTACCAAAGAACTCAGTCCAAATCTCTGAATTTGAAGACAAATGCAGACAGGAAACTCAAATATGGCTCATATGAACAGTCTAAGCAATAGAAAAAGAATACTTTAAAATATAGTCACATAGATTTAGGTGTCACTAAAACAATTATTCCCCATCTCAACAACCAACACAAATTCCAAGACTCACTGACCACGCGTTTACAAAAAATAAACATGTTTCCTATAGAACAAAACGTATTTTATAAAGAACAAAATGTAACTTATAGAGACCTTTGTTTCATGACAATTTCCAAAATCTGGTGTCAGGAATTGAAGTAGTTCAAATGGCCAACTAGAAGATGAAGATTGAACAACTTTAACCTCTTGGCTGCTCTTAAGGGAGTAGCATAAATCTTTTATGACAGGATGCAAGACAGTTTGATATGTTTCTGTAGTTGTTTCATGCCTCTCTGGATTCTTCTGAATCAACACTTGTCCAATCCTTGTCTTTGGATCCATAGAATCATAGAAATGTAGATTGCAGGGTTATATGGAACTCAAGAGATCATCTAATTTGGCCTCCAACACTGTAGAAATGCCCTCCAGAGCAGCCGTGAAACCTAGTGAGGGAAACTCGCCAGGCAGACTTCCAGATTTGGGGAGCTCCAATTATTGGAAAGGGTATGTATTTTGTTTTGTTTCTTCCGCATTTCATCAATAGCTGCCTTCCTATAATTTACTCCTACAAGACATTGTTTTGCCTTCTGAAACAATGCAAGACAAATATTCTTGCTTGCTAAGCTGCAGCGTGTCAGCATTACAAGATGGCTATCAGACCTCTTCTCAGCCTTCTTCAGGCCACAGTTATCCAATTTGGCACCAGTTTCCCATGGTTTTCAGAGTGATTATCTTCACTAATTTTCACTTAATATATCTTAGACAAGATCGTTGAGTATGGTTACTCGCACATATGATGGGATATGAGCAAATAGGCCAGAAAATTAACAAACTCTAGGGGGATTATACTACCAAAATAATATCAAGCCTATGACTATGAATCCTGAAAAACATTCTCTGTTTTCTCCATCTTGCACCAAAAGGTGTAGCCCCTCAAGAAGGTCATACATTCCAATCCCCCCCTAAAATGTAGACGTGGAGATTAACAGACCACGAAGACCCCCTTAGGAACAGAACCAGAGCAAGGAACTTTCTCTATTTCTGCCCAGCAGATCTGATCATTGTGACCTACCCATGACTACTCTTGAGTTTCATATTCTCTCCTTTTCTGAAAAGGGAGCTTTGATTCTCTTCCTTCTTTGCTGCTTATATATCAGGTGTGTCAGCATCCAATAACTGACATTCGTAGTCTATTTGTTTTCATATCTGAACCTGTAGGAAAACACTGTCCACCACTCAGATTTCCTTGAGAATACATGGATAAAGTCACTAGATAAAATTTTGAGGTTTAGGAGAAAATGTATGCATAGATGTTTGGGAAGCAAATGTAAAGATCATGGCACAGTCTGCTGGTGGCCAACCCCAGAATCTATATTCTCATATTCCTTAACAACAAAGACACCAATCTTTAGCAGTTTTTTTCCTACTCACACACACACACACACACACACACACACACATTTTTCAGTATTTGTGCATCTTAATGTGTCCATGTGACTCAGTTCTGGACAAAGAGAGGTAATGGAGTTATAGTGTGGGGTTTCAAGAACATCTTTTTAAAGAGAGCAATGGTACACTTCTTCATTCTTCCTGCAATCTGCTTTCTGAAACACAGCTTTAATATCTAGAGTTTCATCTGTTATCTTGGATCAGGAGGAAAAGGGACACAACCCAGGAATGGTAGAAGAGAGAGCTGGAAGCAGCCTGTATCCCTGATGGCTTCATGGAACTGCCATAAGAACCTTAGAGTGCCAGTGCCTACCTTTCTTTATGGGAAAGTATAAAATCATGAGATGGAACGAGTGGGTTCTGCTAATCCCAGATGAACACCATTTCTCACATAGTACTTTTCAATTATTCTAAATAACCTTCCATTGTATTTCTGAATGATTATATCCTTTGTATCTTTGAGCCCAACATTGGTTTTAAATTTACGTGTCCTATCTCATTTCATTTTTACAAGTATATTATAAACAAAATTACACTCATTTCATTATTTACACATCATATTTCATTATTTTTCATAAATTTTCTATGAGCAAAGAACATACTTATAGCCCACAGGCTTAGTAGTGAATGGATATGGGTCTAGAATATACAATTTCATTAAAATTATAAATATGCAATAAATAATCATAAAGGAAAACTCTTTCACCCTATCCACCCTAAAAGACTATGAAATTACAAATTTATAAATGAATTCGGGGTTATCTGCAGTTTTAGATTACTTGACTGTCTGGTTCTTTCCGTTTACACAACCTAATCATTGCACAATTGTTAAGTATCTGAAGTTTATTTTTCCACAGGGAATCAAAAGGGTTTATATTGGATAGTTCTATTTCCTGAAACTTTTGATAAGAGAAAATGGTAAAAAGCAGATAAACATTTATGATTCCATTTTTCTTTTCCCTTATAAAACATTTTATGATCAATATTCAAGAGATATGGTTTATATCTCCAAAACAGTTTTTATAGTAATATATTTTCCTTTGAAGACCACAGGGGCTAACCCTAAAAGCAATGTTGAACATGGAAAAGCCATTAGACAGCAAAGCTCTGGCTACAAGCTTCTTTCTAATGTTATCCCATTCTGTGTTCTTGGATAACTCATTTCCTGTTACTGGACCTCATTTTGCAAAACTACAAAATGAGGGAATATAAATATCATTGTTTTTAAAATTAATTCTAAGGTCTAAAACTATGCTTTGAAGTAGAAATATGATGTGAGCCACATGTGTAATTTTAGATTTTCTTGTAGGCACATTTAAAAAAAGGAAAAAAATAGTGTCTTGGGACCAGCCTGGTGGTGCAGCGGTTAAGTTTGCACGTTTTGCTTTTCAGCGGCCTGGGGTTCACCGGTTCGGATCCCAGGTGCAGACATGGCACCGCTTGGCAAAAGCCATGCTGTGGCAGGCGTCCCACATACAAAGTAGAGGAAGATGGGCATGGATGTTAGCTCAGGGCCAGTCTTCCTCAGCAAAAGGAGGAGGATTGGCAGTAGTTAGCTCAGGGCTAAGCTTCCTCAAAAAAAAAGTCATAAATTTTAATGATATATGTTATTTCACCCATTCTATCTAGAATAGTATAATTTTAGCAGGCAGTTGATATAAAAATAGTTGAGATATTTTGAATTCTGCTGTCTTCAAAATATAATGTGCAGTTTACACTTGCAGCACATCTCCATTTGAAGAAACTGCATTTCAAGTGTTCAATAGCCACATGTGCCATGTGGTCACAATATTGGACTGCACAGGTCTAATACAATCCAGGCATTGACCTGTGGATCTACGAAAAACGACCCACATTTTTGCATTGAGTGGAGAGGGGCAGAAGAAGAAGCAGTGGCTGGAAATCTCAGTGATGCTTCCCTGAGCTCTCAGAGGAGCCTAACAGAGGAGATAATAAAAACATTTAATAGCCAGTAGAGCATGGGCACTGACAAATCAAAATAGACACTGCTCCCAAAAGAACAGACATCATTCAAGACAACCAGTACAAGAATATACGAATATGAGTTGGATATGAGCCGTGCCTGAGTGTACATTCAAAAAATCAAGTCACAAGTGTTACTAATTAATTCCTTGATAACTATCTGTCCCAAAATGTAGTATTCTTCTTTTGAAAGGGTCCTGTGTGTTGTCATCTGTTATCATGCAATAACTCACAGTGAAGGGCACAAGTAACATGGTGTTTCTCATTCTGTACGAGAAAATCTTTGGACTGGCAATATGGTAATAAGGCAGGTTTTGAAGTCTTATTTGTATAGAATTTTACACCAGTTTGGAATAAGTTAATTATCTAATTCAAAGAATGGGGAGGGGATTAAGGAAAATGGAGATTGGGCATAAAAGCACTTCGCTATGGTGTCAGTGGATGGAAGGTAAGGTATTCAAATAAATATTTACTAAAGGGATGAACGAATGTCATCCACAGAATCATTACCTTATAAGAATTTATCTGGTGTGGTTCTTGCTGGGCACCTCACACCAATAGCGTGGGCATTAAGGACTACATTCCCTTCACATTAACATCTTTGACCTAATAGTATCTTGGTTTATAGTTTTTTTTGTGACCAACTACTGACAAAGTCAGCAACCTATCTTCTGATAATTGAGTGATCAATGAATATTTATCTGAGATATTCTAAAAAGAATGGATAACAAACTGGATTACTGTCTGCGTCTTGCCCCCAAAGGTAGAAAATACTACAGAAGACAGAGGGAAGCTGTTGAAATTGTGTGGAACTCTTAAGAGACAGAAGATGGCTGGATCCAAGTGTGAGAAAGAAACAGTAACCAAGAAGAGAGTCATACCAGGTGACACATATAAGGATAATTCAAGAAAGCATTTTCTAGCCATGCTCTTCCTTTTCTCCACATTGTCTGGTTCATGCCTGTGCAACGCAGGATAGAAGCAAAAGCTTGATGCAATGGGTGAAATTTGGGCAATGCTGCCTCACGCTGATAGCAAGAATATAGGTAGACCAGGCATCATCTTTGCATCCCATACCACTCCCCACCCCGCCTACACACACATACACACACAGAGAAACCTGTGCCATTAAAATACTTGAAGGACAATGCATCTATTATTTACAACTGGTTTTTTTTTAATGTAGAACACAGGGACTGTTGCCTAAGATACTTTACAATACTATTGTAACTTTGATACCAATTACTTATAGAGATGGCTTTATATTTGGCAAAATGGCTGACAAGGAAAACTTGAAAATTCTGTAACAAATACTTGGAAATGTGGATAAAATATTGCCATTTTAAAATGATAATTGACCTAAGGAAAAAAGAAATTCCTAGGTACCAGGAGAAAAAACAAGAGATAAATCACAGAGAAATAATTATATATACTAATGCTACAGCTGTCCCAAATAAGTTTGGAGGTTTGGGAGTGAGAGGAGAAAGTAAATATACGTTAAAGCTTATACAGTAGAATGATTTGGTTATGCATGAGGCAGCTTTGAAACTCTGCATAAAGCTGCAACTCTACGATGGCTTCACCCTGTATAAAAAGAAAAACTAGAAAAATCCGCCCATGGCACAGAAAGCCAATGAGGAAACATGCTGCAACTAGATGTTTGGGAGAGGAAAACATAAACTTAAATGTCAGGCTTGCTGTTTGATATCGTGACTTTAAATGTATCTTATCTGTTTGGCCTCAGAACCCAAAATTAGCATAAATATTTGCCAAGTTTAATGATATCGCTGGTACAACTCTTACTACAAGCATTGGTAAAACCACACTGGAGTGATCTCCACAGATAAAACCCCAGTGAAAATAAGCTCGTTCTACAATATCACCAAACACTTATACAATATTCCCACTATGAGTGGAAATTCAGCAGACACAGAACCGAAGTAGAATAAAATCAAAATAGTTTAAAATTGAGAAAATAAACTGAATAAAGACTATATAAAATGATTGTTTACAAATCTTACAGACATAAAATGATTTAATAAAAACTGGAAGAAAGGAATCAGAGGGGCTGGCCCCCTGTGGCCTAGTGGTTAAGTTTGGCACCTTTCACTTCAGTGGCCCGGGTTCACTTTCCAGGCACAGACCTACACCACTTGTCAGCAGCCATGCTGTGGTGGTGACCCACATACAAAATAATGGAAGATTGGCACAGATGTTAGCTTAGGGCAAATCTTCCTCAACAAAAAGAGGAAGATAGGCAACAGACGTTACCTCATGGCAAATCTTCCTCGGCAAAAAAGAAAGAAAGAAGGAAACGAGATACTTTGAATAAAGAAGAGAGGGGAAAAATAACCAAATAGAGCTACTAGCATTTAAAAAGCACAATAACAAAAATTAAAAAAAAAAAAACTTATGAATGCACTAAATTTTTAATTAGACACTACTTAAAGTAACGTTTAAATGTAATGTTTGTGAATTGGATGATGGAGTTGAGAAAGTAACTCATAATTCATCACAAAATGTTAAATGCACGAAAAGTATAAAAGAAAAGTTAACAAAACCAGAATTTGCAATGAGAAGATTCAACATACGTCTAAGAGGAGTTCATAAATGGGAGTGTGGAGGGAATTTTATGGAGTAATATATAAACAGTTGATGGATACATTTTTCTAGAATTGATGATGGTCATAAATGTCCAGATTGAAGAGTACAAAGAATCTTGAGAAGTACAAAAAAGCAGAAAGAATAAAAAGAATGCATTGTGGTGAATTTACCAAATATCAAAGGCAAAAGAAAAAAATTAACAAAAAAAAGATAGAAAAAATAGGTTACAATGCAAATGAGCAACAATTACTCTGATAGTAAACTTTTAACAGTGGCGATAGACAGTAGAGAACAATGAAAATAAGGAAAGAAAATAATGTTAACCGAGAATTCTACATCCAACTATCACTTCTCACCAGAAAAGAACTCTATAGACAAAGTTAGCTGATTGGTAACATATTGGAATTAGATATTTGCAAAGTCTAAAGAGGTCAATACAAAGAACTGTTGCACGTCTTTAAGAACAATACAACAAATCCATTAGAAAAAATTGAGCAAAGTATATGAATAAGGATTTTTAACAATAAGGAAACATAAATGGCTAATATACTGAGATGTTCATACTCTAATAATCACAAAAATAGCAATTAAAACAGTAAACTGGCATTTCACACCAATCGGATTGGCTAATATATTTTTTTAAATCAAATGCAAGAGAAGATATGAATAACTGGAATTATAGTGGGGAAGTAAACTGACACCATTCCTCTGAAGATCAAACTATTTTAGAGATATTAAGTATTTCACCCAACAATCCCTCCTCAGCATATGTATAGCTCAGTAAAACTTTCCCATTATATGTCATGATAAACCCCATTAGCAGCCTTTTATGTGTGAGTGAAAACAATGGATAAAGCACCTTAGATTTTTATAAAAAAGGAAAATCTAGAAGTAAAATTTATAAATGTGTACCATGGAATAAGATGTAATAATTAGAGACGATAAACCAGATTTAAATTTGGCAACCTGGATAGATCCCAAAACAATATTTGAAGACAGTTTAAGAAAAAAACTTACAGTGTGATGTCATTTGTATAAATATAAAATGCGCAGAACAAGAATATATGTTAATTTTAATTATACTGGCACCCAGAAAACGTGAAAAGTAGAATGAAAGGACCTATATTAAATGCACTAGAGAGAATATTTATGGAATGAGGGAGATCAGAATGAAAATGTAGATTGAAGAAGAAAAATGATAAAATTAAAGAAAAGAGACAACTTGACATGGCCAATAGTGGCAGTATAATTCTGTATACTTGGGGTCTACAAAATGGTTTAAATATAAATATAAATGTGTACATATATGTATGTGTCTACATGCTTACAGAGAGAAAGACAAGCAGACAGTCAGAGAAAGAGAGAGAGAAAACACACTTTGTTTTCAGTCTGTGCTATGTTCCTGGGTAAAAAAACTATTCAATAGCATAATTATAAAACATAGCTAACACTCCTGTACACCATATAAGAAAGTTGTTATGAGAGTAAATCCTGAGCGTTCTCATCACAAGGAGAAAATTTTTTTTCTTTTTTTTTATTGTATCTATTTGAGAAGATGAATGTTAGCTGAACCTATTGTGGCAATTATTTAACAATATATGTAGATCAAATCATCATGCTGTACACCTTAAACTTATACAGTGATGTATGTCAAGTAGTTTTTAGTAAAACAAAAAAAAAAAAGTTAAAATTAAATAGCATGGTCCATGACCTTAGGATGTTACAGTGCACTTGAGAAGATAAATCTAATAGTCATAAAAAAAAGGAACAATCCAAGATGGGAAATTATGAAGAACACATTCCAAAGTAATACTTCTTCTGTGTTCCCACAGCCTTCTTTTTGCAGCCTTATGCCTCGACAATAGCCTCCTGGAGAGCAGGGTAGTCATGTGACAGAATAACGCTAACAATATCTACCCTATAGACTTGTAAAAATACGAAAGTGATTAGCACCAAGATATTGATACACTGTTGGTATTTTTCACTCATTTTTTTTTATCAGTCCCAGTGCCTAGTACAATACTGGCATGTTGTAGGAACTCAATGCATGCTAAGTGAATAAAAGACCGGGTAAATGGAATGTAGAGAATTAGATGATGAGAAGGGTGCTCAACCATAGCTGCACATTGGAATGACCTCAGAAATATGGATTAATTTGTCTGGGGCCAGCCAGGCACTGGGTGTGCCGTGAAATTCTCCCAGGTGATTCTAATATGGAGCCAGGCTGGAGAACCATGGAGCTAGAGGAAGGTAGGTGTGGGCTGAGGTGGTTGTACAAGCTTCCAGGCCTGGAAGGATGACCAGCATTAGCCTAATGAAGAGGGAACGAAAAGTGATTTAAAATAAAATTTTTAAAAATCGGATACAATCTATCCTAGGAAGAGATGACTCTCCCTAATTATGTGTATAGTCTGAGGGAAGTGGAGTTGAAATCGGTATTGTAACCATAGCTATTATAAGATACATATGTCATGTAATGGGCCCATGCCTGATGACTAGTCTTTACATCAAGAGATATCTCTGTTTTAAAGATGACAAAATTGTAGGCTAGAACTTTCCCCCTTAAAGTGTGGCCCGCGGACCAGTAGCACTGACCTCACTGGAGCTTGTAAGAAATGCTGAATCTCAGGCCCCAGGCCAGGCTTCCTGAATGAGCACCGGTACCTTCTCTAGCGAACAAGGTAATTGGTATTCCCATAAAGTTTGAGAAACAGAGAGCTAGATAAATCATTCTTTATCTTGGGTGTTCAGTGAAATCACTCCAAAACCTAAGTCTTAAAAACTCCTGACACCTTGGCATGGGAGCTTTTTAAAGCTGCTTCAGGTGATCCTGATGTGCGACAGTTTGCGAATCTCTGGGCTACAGCATGTGTATAATATTCCTACGGTCACTCAGCTGGTAATGATGGAGCTGGGGTTCAATCCTGGACTCCAAAGCCATTATGCCATGTCTTTTCCAGAATTATACCTCTTAGACTCAAGAAACCTTCAAGCTCAAACAAAAATATCAATTAACACATTTTCATATTTATTATATACATGCGTATATACACATATATGTAAGTATACATACATATCCTCTTTTCAGTGGGAGTGTAATGTCTCTGATAGTAATAATCATATTTTAAAATTATTTATATGACCCTACACTCTAACAGTCAGCACACTCCTAAGTAAATATTGTTGCTTAATAAATACAGTTTGATTAATACACACCACTATTCATGCAATGAAATCTATACTAATTGTACCAAAGAAATACTTCTTTGCCCTTTCAAGCTAGAACTCAAATTGCACATCAGTATTAAAATATGAGAAATGTTAAATCTTGTCTTTATGGCTGTGATTGATGCATGCAAATTATTTCACTTATCAAGACAAAGCCTGTCTGTAAGTTTTTATTGAATGTGATAAAATAATGAGGGCTAAAACCTAAATTTCCTAATGTGTAAATGGCTTGAAAATAAGCTTCATATTTATTCATTAGCTGTTACAGTGACTACATCCTAGGATTATTTTTTTGGTAGAGAATTAAACTTTACAAACAACCAGAGCATCTCACTCAATAGCTAATTCACAGTAGGATCATTATCTTATTATAATAAATACCTGGATAAACAACATTTAAATAAGCATAGTCCTGCTTTACTGATTTTTTTTTCTTGAGAATATTGTAATCACTATTGTTCCATAATAATGCCTGGCAATGAATAGCATGGCGTTTATGAAAAGAATTTAAATTATTTTTTTTCAGTCATTTAGCAACAGATTTTCCTTTGCAGCATTACAAATGTATTACCCCCAATCAGGTTTTTAAATCTCAGAGCAGAAGCTAAAAATGAGCTTCTGCTAAGGTTAGATGTTATCTCCCAGAGCTGCTCACATCACATTTAGATGAATGTGGAGCTGAATGCCCCACCCGAACGTGTGCAAAGGTATTTGATTTGACATGTGTTTCAAGATGCTTTCTGTTAATTTGACCGTGAATACAGTCAAGATTAGGCTAAAGAACACAGCAAACTCCTAAAGAACAAGGAAAAACACTCGTTTCCTTTTATACTTCCTTTCCTGGTAGAGTGATCTGGCAGCTTTTATTTGTTTAGTCATTCATTCATTCCCAAAACATTTACTGAGTTAAGAATTCAAGAATCAGACATCTAATGTTGAAAAGCTCAGGCCATGATGCTCAAGGAATTCACAAGGCAGAGGGAAAAATCAGACAAGGAGATAACAGTCACAAAGATGGTATAGAGTTCTGATTACAGTAGCCACAGGAGGGATGCTTTGTAAACAGAGAGTGCTCACCATCTCAGGGGAGAAGTGAGGAGAGTGGAAGGCATGGAAAACTTTTTGCAAGAGGTGATACAGAGGTTTATAGGAGGCCAGTCTTCACTAGACAGATACTTAGGAAATACGTTTGATTGGAGAAAGGCCAATTTACAGTTTCACACATAAAGACTCACGATGACTTTCAAGTGTTTCCATAAGGAACCAAATAAACAGAAGCAATTTAAATTGCAAACCAGGTGGTGCTGGAACATCATCATGTTCAGGGCTGTGAGGTGGTAGGGGTTACAGCACCTTCTTCATAGAAGCATAAACAAGAAAATAAAAACAAAGAAAGATTCTTTTGTTGTGGAATTTTTCACCTATTTCACCCATATAGCTATTCCAGTCTGAAAGTAGAGGATGATGTCATTTTTCTTGTAAATTCTGTGTTTTTCTAGTTCAAAATCTAAAAAGAGCCCTGGATTAGAAACAGCAGAAACCCGTGTTCTAGGTTGTTCTTTCTTTAGTTTAGCTATCTATGACCTGGGCAACTAAAGTTAACACTTTGGATTTTACTTTCCTCATTGGTAAAAGTACAGAGATTTGCCTAAAGCAGTGGTCCTCAACCGGGACACTAGGCAATGTCTGAGACAATTTTGGTTGTCACAACTTGGTCTGGGAGTTCTACTGGTACCTAACGGGTTGAGCCCAAGGATATTGCTAAACATCCTTGAATGCACAGGACACACCCCACAACATAGAATGCCAATGGTACCAAAGTCAAAAGACCTTGCCCTGAACCCAGTTTTTACTAGCTGCATTAAGCAGTGAGCTGCTTGTGGTTTCTAGGGAGCACATGCTGAGATGCAGTTGGGAGTAACACCTGTGAAAGAACAAAGACCAGAGCAGAATTGGGCAATGAGGCCATCAGATTCGGGATTAGACCTGATCAAAACTCTTCAAGTCCAATGAGGGTTCTGGAGAAAAGATTACCCATTAGAGTAATCCTACCTTAGATGGACATGACTAGGTCCTTGTACCCTTGGACCACTGCCTTGCTCAGTTCTCTTCTGGGGAATGCCCTGAGAAAAGCTGACATCAGCTGCTATTGACTTGCGTGATCACTGGCTGGAGTTTGCCCCAAGAAGAGTATGACCTTGACGTAAAAGCTAGGCAGATCCTGAAGGGATTAACAACTGAAGGTTTTTGGCTAACCACGCTCCTTGCTGCCAGGCAATGAGTCCTTTCTTATACAGCCATCTCTGAATCTGCCACAGGACTAAAAGGAAACAAATTGCTCCTTTCTACCTTTAAAAGCGATAACAGTAGCTAAGGATCACAGAGAGATTACTATTTACCAGCATTGTCATAGTGATTACAGCATCTTCTCCTCAGCTACCCAGGGCCTAGCAGTAACCCAAGTTCAGTGTATCCTTTCAGGAGCCTCCTGTGAAAAGTAGCAAAGAACTGGTCAAGCATCTTGCAGGCTTTGTACCCACTTTGCCTGGGTTTGAATCCCAATTCCATCATTTACTAGCTGTGTAATCTTGGACAATGTAATTAACGTCTCAGTAGCCCCAGTTTATTCATCTGTAAAATGGAGCTGATAAGAATCATCATTGGAAACCTGAGAGGATTAAGTAAGTTAATATGTATAAAAGTACTTAGGACAGTAACTGGTGCATATCAAACTCTCATATTATATTATAGGTTTTATGTGTTCTGCATGAAACTTTGCTTCTTTCAAACAAATGAGACTAACACATCATTCTATTGAAAACTCCTCCCAAATTGCTTGCATAATATACTTTACATGGATCTGAAATATATTTAACCATCTGCACAATATTGTTCATTATTTATTGTTTTAAACTATTCTAGATGCTTCAGAGAAAAATATGCATTTCTTCCATATATTTCCATAAGCTGTATTTTCAGAAGCAGAATAGCTGAATCAAAGGGAATGAACAACTTTAAATCCCTTGATATAATGGTCAAATTGCTTCCCAGAAGGTTATATCCATCAGCAGTATATGAAAGTCTCCTTTCACTGAACCCTTGGCAGTGTGGGGGATCAGAATTTGTCACCTCAAAATGTGTCTCTTTGGCTTGATTATTTTTAAGAATAAAAGACTCAGAAAGAAATTTTGACCTTCCCCCTAACTGCCTGAAAGAATTTATAATAGAAGGTCTGTTCCAGGAAGGAGCTCTCACCGTAGATAACTAGAGTATAATATGAACTAGGTGTGGTAGACTGGGAGGAACCTAGCAAGACCCACTTGATCAAAGTCCTCCCCATGTCCCTTTGTGTTTTTGTAAGGTATGGTAAGGTATGTATTGTTTACCAAACATTTGCTCTTCCATCTCCATGTGAATTGCCTTCCTTGTCTTTGAAGTCTCAAACCACTACCCCCAACATCCTCTTTTGTCTTTGGCTGAAGATGGCATTTAAGGTGGTGGCTTTGGCTATTTTGGGGAGTTACTCTTCCAGGATTTCTCCCATGTATATATGTTACTAAACTTTAATTTTCTCCTTTTATTCTATCTCATGTCTACTTAATTCTTAGACCAGCGAGAAGAACCTAGAGGGGAGAGGAATAGCTCTTCTCCCCTATAGGAGCATATGTGAAATACCTAGATCTCAGTTTTAATAAACTTCCTTAGATTAGTGGGACAATGAGCACCCTCTCCTCAATATTTTTACCATTTCCATCCTATCTTTTATGACTAAGCTATCATGACTTCAACCTATCTCTCTGTCTGGCTTTTTCATTGTTGTTTTTTTCATCTCTTCCTTTCTGCATAATTTGTATATGAAAGATAAAATCTATTGTAATATTTCTATTTTCTCCAGTTTATTTGCCTTTTACAATATTGCTAATTTTGATAAAGATGCAAAACTAAAATAAATACCTTAATCAGTGTTTGTTCAAGAGAATGTTTTGCATAGCAAACATTGTCCTGCCCTGCTCATAGCCCCTTTGGTTACCCTAGAGCTCCCCTGTATACATTTCCCAAGAACACTTATCACTTCCTGTGTCTCTGGCTGGAGACATTCTTTTGTCATCACAGAGTCTCTAGTCTGTAAGAGATGCAAGCAAGAAGTGCATGGGAGTTATTATCCCTCAATCCAAGAGGGATTGAAGTCTCAGCCTCCTCATGTCTTGTGGAAACAATTCTGTAGATGACTCCACACCCTCTCTCAGGGTGTCCCCAGTTTAATTAAGCACCAGTTGCCAATAGCAGTAATGTGCTTATCAGTACACAATTTATTGGCTGTTCTCTATTCCCTATCTTACTTCCCACTACCTCATGTATTCCCTGAGATTGTCTCTCAAATAAACCACTTGTATACAAACTCTTGTCTCAGGCTCTGCTTTTGAGAGAACCCAAAGAACAACATATAAGTCTCATTAAAGTGTTTCAATGGCTTCCTATTTTTTGTCATGATTTATCCATTTTTCTGAAAATTATGATTTATGTGGTAGCTTATTCACAAATGGTATTTATAGGAAGAACCAAGTTCAAGAAAGTATTGAAAATTTCTCTTAGTATTTCACTTATAACCAAAAAGACCTATGATTAGAGTTTAGTTTGATTTTGTTACCACTTAGATATTACTATGGAAACTTTTTATTTCAAATCTCTGTCATTGTGTAGTTTGAAAAGTCTCAAAACCACAGAACTAAATAATCTCTAATATACTTTCCAGTTCTAAAATAGTCTTACCTCCTTACAAGATTTAACAAAGTTTGGTTCTGGACACCTACATTTTTCAGTTGGTTGAGCGATTCCTCTCCCTATCTATAGTTGTATTTGCAATTTATGTAACAATCTAGTCTGCTCACTCCTTTACTTATGCTTTCACACAATCATTTAGAAAATCTTTGCTGATTGTGTTCTCCATGCAAAATAGAGGTTGCTTGAAGTAGGAAAGAACCCTAGACCTCAACACAGCAGGAAGTTTACACCTAATTCAGACGTTCAATTTCTGTGAACTTCAAGCAAGTCCTTTAACCTCTCTGGTTTGTTTCCTTGTGTCTAAAAATAAAAAATTGTAATGAATAAAAATACTGAGCATTGCTATGGGCTTACAGTGTACCAGACACTTTGTAGGAGTTTTGTATATATTTTATTAACTCATTTAATTCCATGTGATAGGTATCACTAACTTCTCCATTTTACAATGAAGAAACTAAGACTCAAAGAGGTTGAGAAACATGCTTGAAGTTCACTAATAAGTGACATTAGTAGGATTTGAAATGTGGAAATACATGACATACACACAAAGGAGAACAAGCAAAGGTTATCTATTCAGTGCTCGCTATAGCAATGGCTCAGCCACCATCACTTGCATTTGGCAGAGCCTCAAAGGCAGTCAGGAGACTTGGAAAGTTTTAGAAAAGAAAAGGCTTCTGGTATGCTCTGACTAGAGGATGT
Organism: Equus quagga; assembly: GCF_021613505.1. Lineage (NCBI taxonomy): Eukaryota > Metazoa > Chordata > Mammalia > Perissodactyla > Equidae > Equus > Equus quagga. The sequence continues at coordinate 22,072,793 of NC_060283.1, forward strand.
TGGCATGGGGAAAATGGAGGTTGGCTAACTAGAAGTGGGGCATTCCATATGATTGGTTAGTGGAGCATATTTGTCTTTCTCTGGTTGTTCCTAAGTTGGAATAAGGGGCAAAAATTAGGAAAGTTGGCACTTACTGATCATGACTTGACTTTTGGGGCCCATTGCTATTAAAGTTGGAGTTTAGCTTCCAATCTAATTGCTGCAGGTTTTGGATCAGAATTCTGTTTTCATATACTTTCTGGCCACTGTAGATTGGTATATTCAGTCTCTCAGAACCGAGGAATTTTTAATTCAAAGTTCATTCTATAATTCATACTCTACTTTTAATAAAAGAATATATGTTCATGCAGATTATAAACTCAAAATACGACAGTATGAATTAGGATAATTATTCAGAACACTGCACTAAATATTTAAGAAAAGAGAAGTGCAACTTATTCTTTATGTGCATATTTTTTTAGCTTAGGAGAGCAAACCTAAAGAGTTGTAAGATGGAGCTTGAAGGAAAAGAACAATGTGGGCAAAGTACGCTGATATCGCAAACCATGAAGTCTTTGTAGAAGCTATGATTCTAGAAGGGGAGCTCAAATCCAAATGGCTCCAGTGGCCAAGCAGGAAGCACTAATGAATGAAGTAAGCAAGAGATAAAGAAATGGAGAATGAAAAACTGCTAAACACCCATCTAAATGTTGTATTCTTACTCATCTTCAGACATACGGGACTGCAGCCAATTGTGGTAGGAGATTTAGATTTTTATACGAAAACTTTTGATTTTGAAATGCTGACAGCTAGTTATTTTATAAACAAAACAAAACACACCAAAAACAAACAAACAAAACTTGAGAGTAACCAAAGCAACCACGTCTGTGAGTCTCATATGGCCCACTGGCCACCAATATGAACCAGTGCCTAGAGAAACACTCTAGAATGTTCCTAGGGGACTCATAGGGAGCTCTCCCTTTACCAATGCTGGGCTAAGCAGGTTACCCAAGCTTTTCTCTTTTTCAAGTATCCAATTTCCTCTTCATCTCCAGAGCTATAACAGGACTAGAAGGTGAGAATCAACATATGTTCTTTCACATAAACTTCACAGCAACTCAGTAAGTTAGGCATCATTATGCCTCCAGGCATTCATGAAACTAGAGACAAAAGTGCAAACGACCGTGCAGGAGGATACGAAAATAACTGTACACCAGTGTGCAGAGGAAATATGCAGGAAAGAAACAATCAGTGTCTAACGAGGTTAATTACTTCTCCTCCAAGGTAGAGAGGTTAGAGGAAGACCTTTAAAGAAAGTGACTAGAACGGGTAAATTTAGGGCTTGCCTTAGGTTACAAGTCTGAAGAAGAACTAGAATTAGTTTCAATATATATTAACATCAAACATTTTCATTCTTTGCAAAGTACTTTAGTTGAAGCTATGTGGAGCTCCCTTCAAATATTCATGTATTTCAAATAAACTGTTTCCTGAGTCCAGAGGCTGAGAATATCTATTTTAGAGAACTGTACTTCTCAAATGGATGACTTTCTGATTTGGGAGGATGGCGCATTTGACAATCTTTTGTTTCACCACTGACTCCATAGTCAAGTGGAGGTTTCCGTGAAGATGAGCCAGATATCTACTTTTCTTGGAAGATTGAAGTGACCAGCCCCTTCCCTGCCAGAAAACAGATTTCTGTCATTTCTATTTGCTCCTTTGTATCTGAGTTTCCACGCAGGTGAGTTATGATTTAATCCCCCACCCCCAGCCTCATAATCAGGGATGTGCATAACACAGATTAAGCATTATTGTCCCTGACAAAATGAACCCAAGAGAGAGATCAGCATACAATGCATCAATTCCCCAGGCATTCAGCAGAAAATGAACATGTATTGACCAATGAGTGGAATAATAGCTTTGTTGACAATGACAGTGGAGGTTTTCAATCTCCAGGCAGAGGGGGTGGAGAAACAAAGAGAGTGAGACAAACAAGAGTGTCTCTGTGCTGTCCTCACCTCTCCACTAGGTCTCCCAACACATGGATGGGCAATTTCTAGCAAATTGTCATATTATTTTGAAGGTTAGAGCTTTGTAGTTCTCTTTCTCTGAAAAGTTTGGATCACAGTTCAAAGAACTTAAAATATGAATATTTTGCAATGCAGAAGTGGAAATAAAGCAGAGAGTCAGAGGGAAACTGCAAGTTACTAGAGGGTCAAGAGGTAAAAGAAAAGGCTTTTATTGCTGAAACCATTTCTAAATAGGAGGCCTTGAAGAATTCTCTTTGTTCATGCATGATGCTGTTACTGTGTTAGGAAGTTAAGGGAATTCTCTGCAAATCAGTCACTCAAGGCAGCAGTCTGCTAAACCACATTATCTCAGCCTTTTTCTTTTTCTTCACTAACCGTTGATTTCCATGAAATAATGAGACAATATAGGCTCCTATTTGGACTATATGTATAGGGTGATGCTTGACCCATGATACCACACATTTACTACCATTGCAAATCCATTCATAGTGATGGCGTTCAGGGCAAGCCACCCCAGAATGTGCCACTTAGGCAAGTGGATGGAGTATTTGATCTGAAGACAATCAAGGTCAAATAGACTCAACGAGAGCTTTCTACTTCCCCCTTAACTACCTAAAAGAGTTTAGACAGGGGGCTTATTCCAAGAATGGGACTATTACCAGATAACTTTTTTACATTAGAAAGATGTATCTGCATGGCATGGCAAACATTTGTTCACCAAACATTTGCTCTTCTCAGCTTCCTGTGAATTGTCTTCCTCTCCTTTGACGTCCCAGATCCGTATACTCTTCTCCTTAGCTCAGGATGGCATATAATTAATTGCCTGACTGTCTGCAAGCCTCATATCTTTGGGGTTCCCCTACATACAAAATCAGTTTTTGTTTTCTTTTCCTCTTGTCATTTAACTATTAGACCAGCCAAAGGACCCAGAAGGGAAGAAGGAAAAAGTTTTTCTTCCGCTACAACAGTATGGGAAGAGCCTTATCAGTGAACCTTATACCTAAAAAAGTAGTAATATAAGCTTTTTGTGGAGAAGCAGAAGGTGGGCAAAATGCCTTTATACATAACAAAACTATGGAATTAATACAGAAAGTGAAAATAGAAGTCCTCTATAACATCAAAGCCAATGAACCAGATGAACCTGGCCTTTGGGCCACCTTGTAGCTGATTTTTATGAGATGTGTCATGATTATTGTTTTCTGCAACACACACACACACCTGCATACTTATATACATAAAACGTCAGTTAAGAGATTAGAGAAGTTGGTTGTGTGGCATTAGAGAAAAGATGGTCAGCTCTTTCACATAGGTTTTATAAAGAAATGAGATATAAACAAATAAAATCTAGGGACCGGCCCAGTGGGGCAGCGGTTAAGTTTGCACGTTCCGCTTCTCAGAGGCCCGGAGTTCGCCGGTTCAGATCCCAGGTGCGAATGTGGCACCACTTGGCAAAAGCCACACTGTGGTAGGCGTCCCACATATAAAGTAGAGGAAGATGGGTGTGGATGTTAGCTCAGGGCCACTCTTCCTCAACAAAAACAGGAGGATTGGCAATAGTTAGCTCAGGGCTAATCCTCCTCAAAATAAATAAATAAATAAATAAATAAACAAAATCTGGATGACTAACTAAACTCATTATATTGCAAACAATGAGGTTTGGGCAGAAAGAATGCTAAAAAAGTGGATAACTGTATAGAATGATTAGCATCCTATTTGTACAATGTTTGGATTAACAGAAATTGAGTTTTCAAAGGCAGCAATTCTTTAGCTAATGATGACTGAATAGAACGGAAAGCTTACTTACCTATTGTGGAAGAGCTCTAAAGGAAACAAAGTATGTACGTGGAAGGGGGTGTCTGTAGGGAGATAGATAATCTGAGGATTTTCTCTACCTTGCTCCCCTCTTCTACCCATAAGGATATTGCCTGCCGAGGAATTTGTTACTTGCTAAATACATCTAGGAAGTTACCACAATGACTTGGCAGGGAGGTGAGCCAGAGAAGCACCAAACCCTTGGGCAGAGATATTATTGGACAGAGTTATCTTTGAGCTATATAACCAGAGATACAGTGACAGAGCCAGCTATTGAATCACACTGTCTGTGGTAAGGAAGCAGGAGTTAATTCATCCTAAAAAAATTCTCCAGGTCAAGGAAAAGGAGGGAAAATAAAAGGTGAGTTGGAATAACACAATGACACAGTCTATTCTCCACCAGGGAATGAGCAGCTAACATTGCCAAAAGACCTATTGTGTCCAGACACACTCTGTTATTACCATTCTGCTATCAATGCCAACATAGCAATTCCGAACACTTTATGCCGCATCCTGATTTGCCCTGCAGGGTGTAAGCTGCTGATATCTAGTCATTTTGAAACCGTGAAAAACAAAACAATTGCATTTGCTACCTGGGAGATGGAAGGCAGTGCATACCAGCTCTGTTACCTTCTGAAGCACTATTCCGCGGTGCACTGATGTAGCTGGGAGTAATTGAACCAGAATCTCAATGTAAAATAAACTCCCTGCGATCTTTAATACCAATAGGTCTTTATCAAAGGAAATAAAAGCAAGAACGAGGTAAACGGAACGTCAGGGAAATTTGCTTCACCCATTAGGTCTGGAACTGCCGAGGAGAAATGAACAGTCTTCCATCCAGGACAGGGGCAGCGTTTGAGAAAACGAGTAGTGAATATGAATTGAGGCTGCATTCTTTCCTAGCTCTTTCATTCCTACCCTCTGCGGAAATCATCTGGCACATTTTCATCACTTTCTTTTATTGAGTTTTATAAAATAAATGATTCGAGAGCGGCAATCGATTACAGTCCACCGATGAGGATAATTCAGAGAAACAGAGTCCCTGTTTGCTAGAGGTAATAGCAGCTAAATGCTGCCTTTGTGTTTTATACACCCATAATGTATTACCCTTAAAATGCCAGCCAGTCGTGTTGTTGTTGTTGTTTCTCTTTTATTGACTCCCATGGCTAGACAGAAACATTACGGAAGTCAAGTTCCAGGGGCCACAAGGCAACAAGGTAACTTAGGCTAATGGGAATAGTCTGTTTTAAGGTGACGGCATAGTCCCAAGAGTCAATAAAACATATGTAACGTTGCACCTATGCATGGCAGCACAGGAGGGTCTCCTCGTAAGGATCACACTGCGCGAACTGGTGTAGATAGGCTTGTTTACAGGAAGAAGATATATTGAGTTCACTCACATAGCTCTGCTCTTGAATCTCAGTCTTCCTTACTTTAGTCTATAATTTTTTCAGCCCACTTCTTTTCTTCTACCTTTCCAGCCTTTTGTCTATATTTCTTCTTTCCTAACTTTTTTCCTACCCCCTCTATTGCTGTCACTCTTCTTTGTTAAATGTTTATTATGCAGGTATTGTGTGATGGGTATACAGCATACAATAAAATGTTACATATGTTCTCTGTCATTTAAGAACTCACCGGCTAACTCTAATACAATTAAGAGGGAAGAACAGAATGCTAAGTGAATTCTTCTGGTGACCAGGGAGGTCCTGGTGAGACACTGATCAAGAAAGAGAATTTTGCATATGTTGGCTCCGTTTATTTATTTAATCATCCAATAATTCTATTCAGCCTAATTTGATCACCTACTTTCATTTTTCCCATGATACACACCTCCTTGACATATTCGTGTATTTTTATGCATTTATTGTCTCCCTCCAGGAAAATGAAAGTTTGAAGAAGACAGAGACTTCATTGCTTTTGATTGCCACTGTGTCACTAGCACTATTTTTCAAAGTCTGGAGTAAAGGAAAAAAAAGAAAAAAGTCTGAGTGAAAAAGAAAACATCCCTGTATTAGTTTCCTATGGCTGTTCTCATAAATTACCTCAAACTTAGTTGGTTAAGACAACATGAATTTATTATCTTACAGTTCTGGATGCCATAAATCTGAAATGGGTTTCATGGGGCTAAAGTCATGCTTTCAGCAGAGCCACATTTCTTCTTGCACCCTCAAGGGGAGAATCCATTTCATCGCCTTTTCAGCTTCTAGAGGCTTCCCGGATTCTTTGTTACCGTGTCCTTCCACCTTAAAAGCCAGCAATTGTATCACTCTGGGCTCTGTGTCTGTCACACATCTCCTTTTCTGACTCCTGCCACTTTCTTTCAAATATAAGGAGACTCGTGATTTCATAGGGTCCACGTGGATAATCTAAAGTAATCTCTTCTCAAAGTCCTGAACTTAATTACATCTTCAAAGTCCCATTTTTTCTTGTGAGGTAATCTATTCCTAGGCTCCATGGGTTAGGAAGTAGACATCTTTGGAGGGTTGTTTTTCTGCCACATTCTCCTTGTATTTCTCTGTTTCCTATCCATTCACTTCTTTCAATTAGTTTCTTTCCCTTAGGCATTCTAAGGGATGGAGCACATTTCTTCCCTTAACTATCTTTCATTTCTATACATCTCTCTTAAAGGGACATGGAGAATGATTCCAAATGTCTGTATGACTTAACCAACTCCAAGAACTAGTATTTCCCCCCAAACTAGGACAAATCTGGAAAGAGACTTGATGATTCTTTAACTTCTTATTGAGTCTCATGGCCCCATGTTTCCAAATATTAGAATATTAAAAACAGCACAAAGTCTGGAATTGGAGTCAAGAAGACGCTGTTTTAGCTTCTATTTTCATTAATCTCATATTTGGGAAAGTAACTGAAACTCTGAGTCTCAATTTCTCATCTCTAAAGTGAAGAAAATAGCATCAGTCCTATACCTTACATATGATGCATTTTGTTCATTGATGTCTTAGTCAATTTGGACTGCCATAACAAAAATACCATGGACCAAGTGGTTTAAACCACACACGTTTATTTCTCACAGTTCTGGAGGCTGGAAAGTTCAAGATCAAGGCACCAGCAGATTCTATGTTTAGTGAGGACCTGCTTCCTGGTTCTTTTCGCTGTAACCTCACATGACAGAAGCGTTCATGGGTATTTTTAGATTCAAATAAAGTAGAGGAAAATGCTTTTCAAACTGCAAAGCACTATTTGAATGTAAATTATTACTATCTTCTAACTAAGGAACATGTAATTCTCTAATGACATTTTCTTTTTATGAAAGAAATAAAATTTTTTGGAAAATTTTGAGACTACTAAAAGAAACAAGAGAGAAAAAAATCACAGTCGATGTGAACACTTTGAGAAAAGTTAACAATTCTGCATATTTTCTCTGATTCTATGATCTCTGAGTATATTTTACATCTTGTGGATCACATTTGAATGTAGTTTTTCTTTTTCTATAATTTAGTTAGCATATTCCCTTTAAATATTGTCTGGGAATGTCATTTTAATGACTGTGTAATATTCTGTCATGAATGTACAATTATGTTTAACTATTATGCTACTTTTAACCTTAGATATTTCCACTTATTCTGCTATTATCAAAATGTCATTGCAATACCCTTGAACATAGGTCTTTGTCCACATCTGTCATTAATATTTAAAGGCAATATTCATAATAAAGTGTTTAAGAATATCAAAACAAGAGAACACATTAAAAATTGCTTTTCCATATAGTTGTGCAATATACTAAAGGGAATGCCCCTTTCACCTTAATTATTATTTTAAAAGCTTTTCTATTTTGACAGTTACAAAATGTCATCACAGTATAATTTGCATTTCTCATGTTGACACTGAGGTTGAACTTTCTTATATGATTATTACTTACTTTATTTCTTCTCTATCCTCTCAGTTCTTGGCTTTTGGAGAAGAACCCTATTCTCGTGGAGGCAGAGAATCAAGGAGAACATCTCTTCCTTTTACTCTTCTTGTTGTTAAAATCCTGACCAATCCTGCCTTACCTATTGCTCTCTTCTCCCACATATACCGTATTTTCAGGAGGAGAATGGAAAAAGGGAGAGGAGAAAAAGAAGAGAAGGGGAAAGTTCCTGAAAAGGTGAAAGGAGGGAAAAGGAAAAAGCTAAGAGGAAATTAGACAAAAGAATAGCAAAGACAAGTTTTCATGAGGGAGTCTCCTACCATCTACCCTCCATCAACCATTCCCCCCAAACACACACACAGCTCAGAAGACAGAATGAAACTAAAGCCCTCATTTTCCTACTCTACCTAACTCCATTCACTACAGCCATCTGAATTTTGAAAATTTTTGAAGTATTTGCAAGAGGATTTTACACTAAAGAATTGTAAGAAATGTATGGTGAATTGTCTTCATTCTGTCTACAGCCATAGATCTATTACAAATTCTCCCTAAATGTATTAGTAATTAAAGATGTCAAAGCATCTCTGGTTAAACACGTCAAATGGTTAAGTAAGCAAAGATTGACCCAGCCCAGCAGAGAAAGTGCCCCCCCATGGTAAAGAGAAACTGCCCCAATTCTTTTAGATTATCTAAATTGAATGAGAACTCCAAGTTCATCTTATCCAACCTGTTCATTATGAAGATGAGAAAACTAAGAGAGGTGCTATGATTTGTTCAAAGACACATAGTAAGTAAATGGGGGAAATTAGAATCCAATCCAGTCTAGTACATTTTCTCCAGCCATGTTACCTCTGTCTTTAGGTAAATAGAAATATGGTAGAATCTATGCAAGTGTATTCATTTAATGCTTTAGAGATAATACCTCCACAATTGACGTATTCAAATAATATGTGCTAGGTGCTAGTGATATAACAAAGAAATACACACACACACACACAATGGCTATCTACATAAGGTGATTATAAGGAATATTGATGGAGCTGATATTCACTTGCATGAATGACAGTCTAGTACGTAATCCAAATATTTTAGTTTATAAAATATTCACAGCACACCTACCCCTTTTACAAAGATATCTTATCGAGGTACCTATGAATAAAAACAGAGTCCCATTTTAAATATACATAAAGAGATAGAATTTCTGATAATTTAGTTTGAAAATCTGTTTTTTTAAAAAATAACTTTGTTTTTAGAAAAAATCATTTTTTAATGGCTTTAAAATTCAGAACATTATCCAATATTTCCTATTGGATGTCCTCCCTGGTATTCTATGAGCAGCCATTTTTCCCATGTGAAGTTAACAGAAGGGACACTTTTTGAATGTTTCAATTTCTCGGAAATGTTTGAACGTCTTAGATAATTGCAAATAACTTAGCTTAGACTTACAGATTGTGTCTAATGCCAAACAGATTAATTCCCAAGAAATCCCTGGAGCCATCCACTTTCCGGTCACGTCATTTTGTTTAAACATGAGACAGTCTTTGGATATTTCATGGTTGGGAAAACATCAATTATGCAAACACACATTGATTTTTATTGTTTTTTATTGTAATTTTTACTTACTTTCATACATGCATATAGTGTGTGAAATAAAAATGTTTGAAAAGGTGCAATCTTAGCCCCACATAGCTTAAGTTACAGAAATGTCAAAAAGGACGTCTTTCCATTAATATCAATAAGTTCAATTTATGAATCAATCTTAAATTTGCAAGATAATTTCACATTCTCATCTCATGTAATTATCACCCTAACTCTAAAAGGGAGATATTAGTCCAACTTTAGGGGCAGGGAAATGTGGTCCAGGGAGATGAAGTTACTCGCCCAAGGTCAAAAGAACTGCAAATGACAGCGTCAGTGCTTGAATTATCCTGGAAATCCAATTCAAGTGTGCTTCGTACCAAAACAAGGATCTATATGCTGGATTCATTTTGATTAGTAGTTTTATCACTTAATTTGATAATTCTTTAAACAAGGAAAAATTTCAGTACTTTAGAAAAATCCATAGAATAGAAAATAAATACTATGTTCGTTTATCCATCCATTTACAAGTATGCATATACCTACGCCAAACTCAAGTCACTGACATTGCTCTACCCAATTCATTCCCCTCAAGGAACTTTGAGAATGCTTATTTTTGTTTTCCCTTGAAAAGGTCACCATCTTGGTTTTTTTACCCTTTACATTTTGAATCATTCACTATATGATAAGGAAAATATAAATCATGTGGCTTCACCTCCCCCATAAAAGTGTCTAATTAAGATTAAACTTGTCCCAGTGGCAAATGTAAAATGATTTAATTATAATAGAAAGGATCTCAATTGAATAGGTTCTGTTTCACAGAGTCACTCTCCCAGTGCTAAGAAGCTCATTAAATTCAATTTGCAGTAATGTACTGCTGTCATGTTTCTTTTCTGAATCACCGTATTATGTTAAAGTTCTTTGATTATTTCCCTGTAGGGCAGCATTAATGTGACACATCAAGTAAAAGAAAAGCTTAAAAGAGACTCAAAGATGCACCACCTTTTTAGTTTCTCAATAGATGTTAATGTTGAGCAGCATGAAAAACATGCAGTAAAGAGTTTTTGGAGCCTGTCTAACGAAGGTAGAGAAAACAGTGAACCAAATTTATATTGTTGTTTTCCCTGAATGTCTAAAGACGTTAATCTGTACTTATATGATTGCAAACATGTGGGCATTTCCATATAATGTAGATGATGCATTTTGGTATAG